>NC_086453.1:72101545-72729045 GCF_028390025.1 Pseudophryne corroboree
TTATTCATAATCCTATTGCTCCTTTAGTGTTAGTGTTACCCTGACTTAGGGATCATAAATCATGTTATTGATTGGAATACTGGAGAGACCTTACATTTGGGCAACAAGTGCTCATTTGGATGCATCCAGTTCCCAATACAATTAGTCCAACATAATCTCCCGGGTTTACCTGTCCACTACTATGATTTTGCAGATATTTTCTCAAAGAAAGAAGCAGTTACTCTTCCTCCTCACAGGCCATATGACTGTGCCATAGATTTGGTCCCCAACGCTAAATTACCAAAATTGAGACTCTACTCTTTATCCCTACCAGAGTCCAAGGCCATGGATGAGTACATTGAAGAAGTCCTCAAAAAGGGCTTTATTAGACCAGCCAAGTCCCTGCTAGGGGTGGGGTTTTTCTTTGTCAGTAAAAAGGACAATTCATTTTGTCCTTGTTTAGACTTCTGGGAGCTCAACCGAATTACCATGAAAAACTCGTACCCTCTACCACTCATCTCCGTTCTGTTTGACCAACTCCGCTCTGAAACCATCTTCTCCATGACTGACCTTCGTGGGGCGTATAATTTAATTCGGATAAGAGAGGAGAGCGATTGGAAAACCGCCTTCAATACCCATTCAGGCTATTACGAGTATCTGATGATGCCACTTGGTTTGGCCAATACCCCGGCTGTATTTCAAGACCTCATCAATAATGTTTTGCGAGAGTTCCTGGGTAGTTTTGTCGTAGTGTACCTGAACAACATTTTGATCTATACTAAATCTGTCAGGGAGCATCATATTCATGTGAGGTCAGTTCTGAGAAAACTCAGGGAACACCATCTTTTCGCCAAGCTGAAAAAATGTGGATTTGATGCTCAGAAGGTTTCCTTCCTGGGGTATATTATGTCTCCCGATGGATTCAAATGGATCCAACAAAGGTCCAAGCAGTTTTAGATTGGGTCCAGCCCACCAATCTGAAGACAATTCAGCGGTTCTTGGGCTTTGCTAATTACTATAGGAGATTTATTCCTTCATTTTCTTCTATGGTGGCTCCCATAGTAGCATTGACCAGGAAAGCAGCGAATACCACACATTGGTCTCCTGAAGCTAAGCAGGCTTTTCAGAGACTTAAGAAAGCTTTCACGTCAGTTCATGTTCTGTCTCATCCTAATCCAGACCTCCCTTTCATTGTTGAGGTAGACACCTCTGAAGTTGGCATTGAAGCCATTCTGTGACAGCAAAGTGAACGAGATGGTAAACTTCACCCATGCGCCTATTATTCCCGAAAGTTCTCTTTTAAGATTTCAAGTCACCATTCTAACAGACCATAAGAATTTGTCATCCCTGGAATCAGCCAAGTGGTTAAATGCCAGACAAGCTTGGTGGGCATTGTTCTTTGCTCGCTTTAATTTTATCATTACATATCGTCTGGGTTCCAAGAATACCAAGGCAAATTCTTTGTCCAGGAGTTTTGCTGCAGTTCAAGAATCAAGGGAAGTGGAGATTCCCATAATACCCACCTCTCAAATTCTAGTTGGTATTGCTCAGGATCTTCTATCCCAAATACGTAAGGTACAAGACCAAGCTCCTCGGAACACTCCATGTGTGTCCTTGTTTGTTCCTGAGACGTTTCAGGGGAAAAAAAATTCTGAGCTCCATGACTGCAAGACAGCAGGTCATCATGGTTTTGCTAAGACCTTAGACTTTCTGGTTTGGTGGCCTACGATTTCGAGAGATGTAAAGAGCTTTATATCAGAGAGCTCAACGGTTTCTAGATCTTAACAGATTACCCGAATGGGGTTCTGTAATAATAACCTCTCAACAAAAAAAAAAAAAAAATATCACCCAGAAAGTTTGAGACAATAAATTAGTAAACAATAACATACATTTTATTTAAATTGTTGTAAATGATTGAAAGTGAAACATATTACAAATTAGCAGTACAATCTCATGCACACAAACCAATGTAAGAGCGATGTTTATAATTTAACTCCTTCACCTTAAAAAGGTGTGAGCTCTAGGGTGGGTGCTCATACAATTGGATGGTGAACAAGAATTGATAAACCTTATACGTTTTGTCTGAACAGACTTCTTCAGGGATAGATATCTTCAGGGTGAGAAGGAGATGAGAGAGATGAAAGAAAATGGGGGAGCAGGGATGAATAACAATTTAAGAAGATAATGTTTCTGGTACATATCTAAAAAATAAAGGAAAAACTCCTATAGACTTCTCATACCAGGTAGATACAGGGATTCAGTATAATGAAAAAGTAATACTGGCTTTTTATACCTAAGGTAAAAGGAAAAACTACTAATAGCTTCCCACTTCTGATGAAGCATAGGAATCTGCAGAGTAGCCAAACGTATGTATGCAGTTAACAAAGTAAAGGATTCACTAATTGTATGGTTTTTTTTTTAGAGATGAGTGGGTTCGGATTTACTCGGTTCTTAATGCCAGAATTACCGCAAAATCAGATTTTCTGGATTTTTCTAATTGGCTAACCAAAACACGTGACGTCCGAGAGCCAATAAGGAGATTTGAGTAAATCCTAGTAAATCCGAGTTAAACCGAACCCGCTCATCTCTAGTTTTTATTTCCCTAAAACATTTAAATATACTTTTACAAATATATATTTCAGTTAATTAAATGTAAAAAAAAATATTTTTGTTATATACTTGAAGAAAAAATTAGGTAAGTGGTTAAAGTACTGCAAAGCATGCACTACCTTGAAAAAGAGCACTAGATGATTTAAAAACGTGAGTCCTTCATTCTGATTCCAGTTTTCAGAGAACAATAACGGTGAGCTTAAGCAGGGAGAGTGCCAGAAAACCTCCTGATTTTACATCAAGTTTTTTGTCCCACTGAACTGGTACGTTGAACTTTACATACTTTTTTCTGCTTTAAAGCTTTTTTTCTTTTTTTACTGACTGCAAGTGCCACGCCTTATGGAAATCCCCAAACTTGCTTAGGGAAATTTGTGACTTTTATGTTTATGTGATTGATATACACATTAGCCTACAATTGGTTTTATAGTCTTTTTCTATGCTTCAGCTCTAATGATATTTTTACTCCTACACCTCAGAGCTATTATTTTTACATTACAGCTTTAAAACTAAATCCATATCCTTTTATTGTTATTATCTCCACTGCCTTTATTGGAGATTATTGATAAATGGTTTATGATTTTATTTAATTATCTACATCTTTCCTGATGAGATCCACTCATTACCTCCTAACAGGCCTACACCGGTCCACAGGGGGGAGAGCCCCAGTGGGCCGATGTGCACTCGGGCCTGTTTTGTTTGGTGACATATGAGGGGTGGTGCTACCGCCCTGGTTACACGGTATACCTCTGGTGCTGCCCATTTGAGGCCACTTCTACAAATTTTTCCAGGGCCACTTTTAGTTCCCAATGAGCCCCTGCCTCCCAACACCCAGCACCTAAGGTAATGGCTTATCTGTAAATGTGATCTATGTCTATTTAAAGTTATTATATACAGGCTCAACTTAAAATGTTTACTTTTTCTGAACTAAATCTATTAATTGTTTCCCCTAATCAAAATTGGTCTGACTCTGGCTTTTAAACCGTAGCTATTACACATAAAGGGCCTGATATTAGGTTGCACGCAAAAGTGAATGCAGGAGCATCTTTTGGCAGCTGTCTCTAGGCTATTTGTGTAAACTTACAAGCCCCTTCCCTTGTGTGCATCTGTGCAGCTGAAACATTGGCATCACCTGCAGACCATACTTCCCTACCCTCCCGGAATGGCTGGGAGGCTCCCGAAAAACTGGTGGACCTCCCGGCCCCCTGGAAGGGTGGGCAAGCCTCCCATTTTCCCTGTCAGGCTCTCCACCTTCCCCCTTGGCCACCCACAGCAGAGAACAAGTGGGCGGGTGAGGGGATCCGATGACACGATTCGCGCTGAATCGCGTCATCGTAGCTCCGCCCCCTGCTAGTTTCTCAGCACTGTATAGCGAGGGCTGGAGCAATGATGATGCGATCGTGATGTCACACCCCCTGGACTGCCCACTTCCCCATCATCAGGCCCCTTGGACGGTCCATCATGCCGCCGACCACTCCCCCATGCGCCTACAATGCTGCCTCCTCCCGGAGGAGGGGTCAGCAAGGTAGGCAAGTATGCTGCAGACTCATTGAAAGTTGAATAGGTGGATAGAAAAGTGTAACTTACCTATACTCAGACTGCCACTTGCTTCATAACAGGTATCAAAGTTTTCTGGACATTTCACCGTTTCTGCTACTTCCTCAGAGCATTGTGCTGCATTGGTGCTGAAGCAGGAGTAACACATCAGGTCATTTCCTGAGCTGTTCAGGCCTGGAGGGGATTACAGATGATCATGTCAAACACTGATTCTTTGTACTGTACTAAGGCCCTCATTCCGAGTTGATAGTAGCTGTGTTAAATTTAGCACAGCTATGATCAGGCACTCAGACATGCGGGGGGATGCCCAGCACAGGGCTAGTACGCCCCGCATGTCAGTGCCGGTTCCCCCGCAGAAGTGCAATGGCATCGCACAGCGGCAATGCCTTTGCACTTCAAGAGTAGCTCCCAACCAGCGCAGCTTTAGCGTGTTGGCCGGGAGCTACTCGTCGCTCTCCGGCCCACATTGGCTGCGTATGACATCACGCAGTCGCTGCGGGCCGCTCCCCCCATGGTCCGGCCACACCTGTGTTGGCCAGACCGCGCCCACGATACGGCGGCCAAACGCCGCCGTTTCGTGCCCAGCGACCACCTCTGCCTGTCAATCAGCCAGAGGCGATCGCAGCCCAGCTACGGCCTTCAGCCATCTGGAATGCGCCGGCGCACTACGGCGCCGGCGCATGTGCAGTGGGTACCCGTTCGCTCGGCGAGCGAATGGGTCAGAATGATCCCCTTAGTCAAAGCAAACTGATATATGTTTTTTTAATTCTTTTACTTATCTATAACTTTTGGATGATTCTGACTTGGGAGAAAGGGAAAAAAAGTAACTTTGCATCTGGAAGAAACCATCTAGCAATGCAGGAGTACAAATACAGTTACTATTTTTGCATGCAGGGTAAACATTGGCTGATTTTGCATATAGCCCACAAATGATTGTCAACTTTATTTTAACACTGCAATTTATAACAGCATTTTGGCACACCATTACAGCATAGCATGGTTTTGCCAAGGTGCAAAGTTACTTGCTTTGTTCTTCTTACCTCCTAACTCGGGAGTTATCAAATCAGCTGCGCTACTTTTTCATCTGAAAAAACAGGCTATTATCACGATTTTAGCCTGATGGTCACTATCTGGCTATCCAACTATAGCAAGTTTTTTCAGCCAAAAAATTACCCGTTTTCTGGCGATAACACATGGGATCCGAGATAAATTCCCAATCCCATGTGTTATCACTGCTCTAAGGACTGGTTATCTGGGATTACGCTTTGCTTGCCTGAGTCCCACCAAGCATAATCTCCGTTAAGTGTTGGTTATCGAGGTTAATTGGATACCCCCCAGGCGAATCCATTAACTGCGATAAAGTAGTAGTAGTAATAATAATAATAATAGTAACAATAATAATAGTAGCAACAATAATACTAATAAGAAAATGAATATTTTTGTGAATGCCCTTCTCAAATCTAGTGTCACTAAAATAAACAAATTATTTATCCTGTTTGCAGAACTAAATACCAATATACAGTATATTTGTAAAATTACTATTTGGAGTAAAAAATGTGACAATGACGAATAAAAATAGCTTTAGATGAAAAAAAACACTTCTCAAATGTAAAAAAAAAGATAATAGTATCTAATTGATGCATGCAGTGGTATTGCTATACGAGATCTTCTGAACTCCAGCATGGGGGTATATTTACTAAGCTCCCGATTTTGACCGATTTTGTGTTGTTTTTTTTCAAAGTGTCATCTCGGGAATTTACTAAACTCAAATCTCGGCAGTGATGAGGGCATTCGTATTTTTTTTGAAGGCAGAGAAAAAAAATACGAATGAATACACCATCGGTCAAATACGCCTGTTATTTTATAGAACTCGGTAATTTACTAAAAATTTGTATTCTCAATCACTGCCGTCAAAAGTCAAACACTGCCGGGAAAAACTACAAATCGTAAAAAAAAAGCAGTTTTCAAATAGACCTGCTTCTTTTTACCGTATTCTGATAGGCATGCACGGATCAGTGAGATCCGTGCATGTTTATCAGTAGGAAGGGGTGGGAATGGGTTAAAATTGAAAAAAAAAATTGTGTGGGGTCCCCCCTCTTAGCAATATCAGCCTCGGGCTCTTTGAGACGGTCCTGGTTGTAAAAATAAAGAGAAAAAAATTACTGGGGTTCCCTCATATTTAAACAACCAGCACCGAGCTCTGCGCCTGGTCCTGGTGCAAAAAATACGGGGGACAAAAAACGTAGGGGTTCCCCATATTTTTACCACCAGCACCGGACTCCACTAGTCAGAGAGATAATGCCACAGCCGGTGGACACTTTTAAATTGGTCCCTGCGGCCCTGGCATTAAATCCCCAACTAGTCACCCCTGGCTGGGGTACCCTGGAGGAGTGGGGACCCTTTAAATCAAGGGGTCCCCCCATCCAGCCACCCAAGGGCCAGGGGTGAAGCCCGAGGCTGTCCCACCCATCCGTGGGTGGTGGATGGGAGGCTGATAGCCTTTTGTGTAAAAAAAGAATATTGTTTTTTGTAGCAGAACTACAAGTCCCAGCAAGCCTCCCCTGCAAGCTGGTACTTGGAGAACCACAAGTACCAGCATGCGGGGAGAAAACGGGCCTGCTGGTACCTGTAGTTCTACTACAAAAAAAATACCCAAATAAAAACAAAACACAGACACCATGAAAGTGAAAGTTTAATGCACATAAATGCACACTTACATACACACATACTTACCTATGTTGACCCAAAGCACTCGGTCCCCTTGTCCAGTAGAATCCAGGGGTACCTGTAAATAAAATTATACTTACAAAGAGTCCGGTGTAGATCGGTCCTCTTCTTAAAAGTTATAATCCACGTACTTGGCAAAAAAACGAACCGCTCACCCAAACTGAAAGGGGATCAATGTTTACACATGGATCCCCTTTCCCCGAATGTCGGGACCCCCAGTGACTCCTGTCATGGCACTCTCCTGATTGGCTGTGCACGCCTGAACTGTCAGTCTATCGGAGCATTGTGGATACAATGTAGTGCAGCAGCGCTACATTATATCCAATGGTGGGAACTTTGCGGTCTGCGGTAGACCGCGAGGCTAAGTGGGGCCACCCACAAGAGTGACCCCACTTAACCTCGCGGTCTACCGCAGACCGCAAAGTTCCCACCATTGGATATAATGTAGCACGCTGCGCCGCCCCCTTCCCCCCCTTGCTCCCATACCTTTTCCCATTCACAATGGGATCACCACGATCGGTGCCTCCCAAACACATTTTCAGAGGTTTAAGGATTAGAATAATATAAAGAGGACACATGTGACACAGAATATGTGTCATAAGTATCTTCTTTGTATTATTTTAATCATTACTGACAGGGAAGGCACTGCCTCCCCTGACTGCACGTCCCTGCTTCACACACGATATGCAAATTAAATAATGAAACACAGCCGATGTGGGTTTGCTGAGCCTTTGAGTGTCATGGTAGTCAGTAAGAACCTGAGAGCAGTTCATTATGGAGGTGGTCTTTCATGGGTGGGTGAGGGGGTGGGGGCAGTTGAGAATGTTACTTAATGTTGGATCTTTTTTTTGTCACCGTGGTGAGTCATAATCAAATTGGCACATAGATAAACAAGTGCGAACATTTGGAGTCTGGGGCACAATTAGAAATTGTTTATTTTTATAAAATTTTTGTAAAAGCCCCCATGGGCCACCCATTGCTATAGAGATCACATATACAATTGACACAAGTCAGGCTCTGAAAACTAAATGGTCCATAGCAGCTGAACTACCCTGTATTATTGTAATTACATTAATCATGGAGCATTCCCCCTCCTTTGCCTACGATATAGGCAAAGGAGGGGGAATGCACCTGACTCAAGCGCAGAGGAGAATGATTTCTTTCTTGTGCAAGGTTCTCTAACCCTTCGAACTTGAAACACGTGAAGTCAGTTCAGACACTGCCAGCTTGAGTCAGGTCATTCCCCTGTCAAAGTCGAAAAATATAGAAACCTACATTGCCTTGTTTTATCCCCATGCGTGTGCCCGCTGCACATGCACAGGCCCTCCCGTGTGTGCGCATATTCGCAGTCGCGTGCACGCTCAGGCGCACGGTATGTGCATTTACGGTAGAGTTTGTGCGCGTCTAGCATGCGACTCGATCGCTACATATTTAATCAAAATAATGTATTTTAGAAGTTAATATTCCCCAGAGTTCAGCAGGTATCAGTGGGTTTAAAATGGCTCTTTGACCTTAGAGATTCCCCTTTGCATGTTGGGAGGGCTTCACATGTTCTTATGCATAGTTAAGCACAGAAATAGTAATTGAAGATTAATTGTATTCCGAATAAATTACACCTAAGACCAGTCAGTTTCTTTCCCGCAGACGGAATACAATAGCCTTTAATTACACTAAGCTTTGAGATTCTATGTAGAGGGCTGACACCTTTGTTTACGAATGGGTTTAGGTTTCTCTGCAGAAGAATGATTGCTGAGATGTCATTGTCTCAACTGAAAGTGGACAGTGAGAAAACAAAACAAAACCCAGAGACAGGGTTTGTTTTGTATTCCCCAAACAGTAGCTTCCCACAAGACAGGAATTTGAAATAATAACAAGTGTTAGTCATCACCCAACGTTTTGAATAACCAAGATCACATGGCCAGCTCAGCTCACTGATGCAGCTGGCCCACATGCTGTGAAAGACACACCCACAGGTTGCATGCATACCTGAGAACATGATATCAGAGCCCACTCTCCCAAAACCACTGAGGCAGATGTACAGTAGCTGCACACAGCTACACAGCTCTCAGAAGCATGGCTTGCTCATCACCAGGACCGATCTCCTTACTAAGGCTAAGTATCATACCCAATATCTCATAGATAAATAACATAGAATAGTTAAATATGTGTTTGTGGTAAAGTAGTTGTGAAATGATTATCATAGAATAGTTGATATGGAGATACAAATGGCTTGGGGTTGGTGGTGCTTGTGCAGTTATGTGATTGTTGTGTGTTTGTGATGATACTCTATGAAATCTGTAATGAATTGGAACAGTAGACAATCTGTAGCATAGCATCTCTGGTATACATTTATGGATGGTGATTTATAACAGATTATAGTAGTTTTACATGATGCATCTTGCTGAAGGTTAGAAGTCAAAACATACTTCCTTTTGTTACTGTAGTCATGTGCTTGTAGCAATAGCAGGCTGATACTTGTGGGTACCTGGTGATCTGGTCTTGTGATGGCTCATATGGACAGCATGAGATATGTGGTGCTGATTCTGGAAGGATAGCATAGTCAGCATACCATATGCTCTGGTTATTGAGATACTGTGTTGGCTTGAAATTGTGAAAGGTGATTAGATGGTTTGGAATTGTAAAATCAGCACATATGCATTATATTGAAGCTTAGACATTTTGGAATATAGTGGAGTCTTATGTCTTCTGCTAAGTGATTATGGTGTAGCAAAGAATGCCATGTGTTTGGACTTGCAAATCTAAAATGGCTGCTGGCATTCCATTTTGAACCATATGTTACAGACTTTGGAATCATGGGAGTTTTTCCCAAAATGGAGTCTAGCTTCTGTCCCATGCGGTATTGTAGGGACCATTGTATTGTTACTGTATGTTGTGTATATAAGGACAGCCAGCCTGGGTGAGCTCACTTTTCTCTCCACAAAGGTTCTCAGCATTGACTAACTGCGCAGCGATCATTCCCACATGTGTAAGTTCTCTGCAGACATTTTACCTCCTATTTGTTGTAAGCCATTCTCTCTCTCCTTCCCCTTAAATGTAATTGTGCCACTATTGTATATTAACGTGTAGTTCTTCTGTTAGGTATTTATGTTAGCATGGTAGTGTATAAACTGTATTGTATATTCTTTTGCAATTGAACGTTCATTCTCTCCCTTAAAAGGTGTTAGAACCTTAGACCGGTATTTGAGTGTTTATTATATTGCTAAGGGTTCTCTGAGCGTCTCAGTCGCTCATACAGCTTTTAAACTAACAAGGTTACACTGCATTGCATCTACACATTATCACTGCACAAAGGTTTACAGTATAAGTACATTCGTTAAGGTATCGTTATTAAGGTTTAATTCTGTGAGCGTCCGTGCCGCATGTGTTCGTTTCCTGTTCACAAGCGTCCGTTACGCTATTAGCGTAACATTACGGTGATCAACCGACTATAGTGTGCCCGATATCAACAGCGTATTCTCGTGAGCGTTTGTGTCGCTCGAGCGGCTCGCTCCCGATACAGCGTCCACTACGCTAAGGGCGTACCCTTACGGTACCTCGTGCGCCAATTGCGTACTGTGTCTCTTAACCTTTTAGAGTGTTTAATATAGGATATATATTAGGCTTTATCAATTGGGGGCTCCTCCGCTCTTCACATATCTGCACTAGGTAACTTTAGCAGACATTATTGGTCAGCAAAGGGCGGGAAGGTGGTATCCCTTGTAGTGCTGACCAGATAAGCGTCTGCTTCGCTTAGTAAGGAGTGCTGAGGGAATCCGGAACCGGAAGGTAGGAACAGTACGTTATTGTCTTTTAAAACTGTTTAGTTTCTGTTTTGCGTACGTATGCATAAGCACACACACCTGTATTTCTTGCTTAGTAGTATTTGTCCGTATCTCATTCTCCTGATTGCCACATACCATTGATAACGTGCTGAGAGATTTGTTGTTATTAATAGTTAAAAGATAAAAAGTAATATTTAAGGGAATAGTTGTAAAAGCACGCACACAGTCTCGCCTAGAAATACAAGGGAGATTTGGGTGGTGTCCAGAAAATTATTATACTTAAAGATCATTTACATTGATAAACGTGTAGTTGTGTTACTGTGGACGTACTTGGTCTGTGTACACGTGTCCTTACAAGGGCGGGGCGTACACGACGCAAGGGTCGACGCACGGAGCGTATATTACGCAACGGAGTGTACGGATACGCCCACATAATACAAACCGCACGATAGTATTGTTTTAGTAGGCGATAAGGAAGTAACGCGATAATAACGCAAATCTATCTCAAATCCAAAAGTTAAAGTTAAAAGAAAAACCTTCTCTGTTGCAATTCTTCTGCGTTAGACTAATACCGAATAAAAGGAATTCTGTACAGAAATAAGAGTGTTCGAATGTAAGAGTGTGTATATATAAGATTTCTCTTTTTTTACGGACGTGGGAACCATAGGAAATTAGAAAGAGGTACACCAGCGAAAGTGATAGCGCGGGGTGGCTTGGGAGGCGTCCCTTGTTAGTCTCGACATATTATGAGCAGTAGAGTCTGCTGTACATAACAGACAAGGAGGTCACGGACCAGGAGGTTCAGGTACAGTAGACTAGAAGTAGAGAGCACAACCGAAGAGGGTTGGTGCGAGACCCATATAGGCCAACAAACTCATTGCTGAAGGAATTTGCAGCCGAAATTTTCTATTCTGTTGATCGTTCCACACATAAGATTAGTTGCTTGTGTGCAGATACGATTGTACCGCATGTGATTATGTGCATTAGCGTGTCTTGAATATTCATAAGAATGCTACTTGCACATTGTTAACGTGATTTGTGTAATTTTTTTATTTTAAGGGAGGTAGCCTGATCACTCAGGGACACTCCAACGACTGATACTTGCTGGGGAGGGTAACATACTCCCACACGCCCGAGCAAGTAGACGTTCATAGGGGCCCTAGGTTGGGTACGGAACCTCTGGGAACTTTGGTCGCCGTATTGGCCAGCGTGGGCGGAGTTAAGTGGGCGGACCTCGGTGCAAAACCCCCACCGCAGCCTTACCCCGGACATCTTGGTTTTTGTAAGGGTTGCCGAAGACCCTGATTTGAAGTCAGAGGTAGTGAAAGCAGCACCTGCAAAGATGGGGGCCAGTTGTTCAGGTAAGGGGCGATCAACCGAGGTTCAGGTTGATTTGGTAAACCGACCAATCGGGTCGGCAAGGTATATCATGTGTGAGAAATATGGTCATCACACAGAGATGTTGTGCAATGAATGGGAAAGGATGACTGTGCATGACGGGGAGAAGTTTCCCCGGGTAGGTAGTTTTAACCCAGAAGTATTACAGAATTTAAGGAGAAGAGTTTGCCTGATTAAATCTTCAAAAAAGGCGTATTAGACATTATGACTATTTACAATTGTGGCAACAGGAAATTGAAATGCAAAGAAATTTAACTTACATATCTGACTCTCATCTTGGGAAGAGAGACATGGCAATGGAGAGGATTATGGCTGCAGAGAATGGCGCGATGGTGTACGATAAAAATGCACTTAGTAACTGTATTAAGAATGAAAGTAACAAATGTAATAATGTTTATAAAAATGAAAGTGTCAAAATTACAAATGTTAACCTGTGCAAGTCGCACCCCATGTTAAGCTCCCCTCAGGATTACCAGAGAGAAGGTGAAACCAACACGATGTCAACACTCTACCCAGCAGTCATCATACGAGACACCCAGAGGGACACGGCCAAGTTGGTAAAGGCAATAGCAGAACCCCCTAACGGAGGGTCAGGTGAGGTCGTGTCAACAGGTAAGTACGGTATTGTATGTTACTCACAGACAAATGCATCTTACACCAAAGAGTTAACACAAAATAGCATAATGGAACAAAATCCTGTCAGGGTGAACACAATATATTAAAACAAATGTACACTACAGGAAAGTAGCAGTTTAGGTGTTAATAAATGGTTTAAAGGAAGTATTAAGAACGAGTATACAAGCCTCTCTACCTAACTGGAGAGATATCTCAGTGGCCGATTTGAAAGAGTCCGCTATTAATCATGACCGGAACATCAAAAGCAAGCCACAAACCCCTGTGAATAGGTCAAAAGTAAGAAGGTGTTACAACTGCTTAAGGGAAGGTCATGTTGCACGAGATTGTAGGTCTAAAAACCCACACAAGGTATATACACCCCCTAGACAACAACATGACCATAATAATCAAAGAACCAGGGAAACACAGGAAGAGCGGTTGATGGTGATGAGCATCCAAGCATTAGAGGAGGCATCAAATCAACCAAAACCCCAGGCCATTGGCACATGGAGGAAACCAAGGATTTGTTATCGTTGTAAAAAAAAGGAAGGGCATTATGCCAGTAACTGCAACAGCCCACATAAAGTCAGACCCCCTAGACAGAAACACGAGCAGAGTTACGACACTCGGAAGTATAATCAGGTATCACACATGTCAAATTTTGGTCCACACATATAATTTATGATTAGGAAAGTTGATCATTAACCTCGATAAAGCCTGAGGTAACAGTTAATAAATTGGGAGGTCATTCCTTGAAGACACAGGAATGACCGGGTAAAATTTGTAATGTATCTGTAAAATGTTTCTTTTCCCCCATCTCTGACGTTCACCACAACAGCTCCAACATCACCTGACTACCTGACCTTTTCAGAAGTCTACCAAACCCCAGTATGACCTACCAGCATCGATGTATCCTGGCCAGATACAAAGGGTGGAGTATGGAAATACTGGTGGGAGAGACTATGCAAAGATACCATTGGACATGTAGATGTGACAGCCTGATGGTGAACGGAAGATCTGACAATGTTTTTTTTCTCTCCTGAAAAATGTTTGAAAAATGTTTTTTTTTTTTGTTGTTTATTGTTGATTTATGTAACATATATATATGAATTGTTCTCTCTCTCTTTTGTTTTTTTTTTCCCTTCTTTCTCATGTTCTCATACTTTACAGATGGTATGTCACACATCAGTTGGATAAATGGTAATGCAAGATTTATTCTCCTTACAGAAAGAGCACTGAGCTAGAAGGAATATTGTATCACCAGAATATTTAGAAGACTGAGAGACAGCACCTTTGAGATGACAACAGAACAAGAAGAACAACAAGACTAGATAACTAATTATCGTAACAAGTTTCTCTCCCCCTCAAACTGTTTTTTTGTACCCCCATTACAAATTTCTCCTTTCTCCTCCTGTAAGGTGGACTCACCTCAAGAGACTGTGACCCGTGTTTTCCTGTTGACCCTGATGTTGACCAGAGCAGTCTGTTTCGGAGAGAGTACCAGTGAGGTCGAGAAAGGATCCAGAAAGGTTCTGATGACAGAGATGGAGGCGTAGATTTCCAGGAACAACATATTCACCAAACAAGGGCGAGTATCAGAAAACGATCTGGTAGCATTGACCATAGAAGGAATTGTGAAGGATTGTTAGCTGAAGAAAATTGCATCTGTAGGCATTGTGATAACTTAGTTGAGGATGGGTGCATCAAGAAATGTCAGTCCAGTTTTAACATTAACATGAACCGACATCCATTGGGTGACTATCACTCATTAGTGGGTAAGGTGTTAAACCAAACAGACTGTTGGGTATGCTCTCAAGTACCTCAAGGTCACAGCAAGTCAGGACTAGTACCATTTCCTTTAACGATAGGGGAGGTACTTGAGTTAAGTGGTGGGAGACCGGTGGACAAGAGGTTTAATATCTCTAGTCCTCCTAGTTTGAAGCTCCACCAATATCATGTGGATAGGTCCTTAGTGTGATTTAACACTTCCAATCCCCGAAAGCCGGGAAATTGGGAAGTGTCATGGAATAACAAAACCATGACCTTTTCATATAGAGCCGATAGAATGCCTACAGATACAGAGCTTATACGCCACATAGCCGATAGTGGAAATATTTCCGATATAGGTATACACTAGGAAGTAGGACCATGAGAGTTGGAGAAGTATCGCCAGGATACTGTGCACATATCATACAACCGGATACGTGTACTAGACAGATGGGAGAATTAGGGTTAGGAGAGTCCACATGGAAAATGTGTAACATGGTTATGACATATTCAGTCCCATATGTTCTCCCCGATGATGCATATTTCATATGCGGGAGAAAGGCGTATGAGCGGCTTGCCCCAAACTCAGAGGGATTATGTTATATTGGAAAAAGTACCGCCTGAAGTAATGACTGTATCGCATAACAAAATTGATTTGATTTACGACCCAACCATTGAGACCACGCTGTGATAAAATGTGATTCCACGATCCGTTTCTTTCACCTGTTTCTCCTTTGTTTTTCTCCAAGGTACAAAGACTCGCTTGGAAGAAGGATTTGAAGACCACAAGACTTTTTTTTATGGACTATGTTGCCGGCCCCCAATATCCCTAGTGACTTTAATGAAAACGCTAGCCCAGAACTTTAGTGATTTAAAATTTTATGGACATTGGAATGGCTTTTTGCTCGCATTATAGTAAAAGCCCAAAGAGACATCAGGCAACATGTACATCGAGACCAGACTTCAGACAAGACTTCAATCAGCGAAATGTAAATTAACCTCACATAATGGTATCTCTACCCCGTAACGACACTTCTTATTTTCACCTCTACAACCTCTAGGTAACGACACACATAGTTGATAGGGAATATAGACACAGATATCAGCACTCACATATTCCCCCATTCATGTATCATCAACTAAATGTGCTCCCCATTTGTTGCAACCAAAAGCCAAGAAGAGCTCGGTAGAGTTTGACAGCCCATCCACAGACCCTTAATACGGGATAAGAAGGATTCAAATGTATACTTCGCAATACCTCGAAGCTTGATTTAAAACACGTATGGCACGATGATACATGACCCCTCAGACATGGATCTCATACACACACGCTTTGCTATCTCATTAGGTCATAACTTTTCCCACCTTCTCCTCTCTTTCCCTTCCCAATCATAAAAAAAAGGTATTTGATGATGACATATATTTTTCTGTTTGAAATGTTTAGGAAGTGGCAGTTATTGGTGACTGCCAAAGTGTGGAACTGTCAAAGTCGAAAAATATAGAAACCTACATTGCCTTGTTTTATCCCCATGCGTGTGCCCGCTGCACATGCACAGGCCCTCCCGTGTGAGCGCATATTCGCAGTCGCGTGCACGCTCAGGCGCACGGTATGTGCATTTACGGTAGAGTTTGTGCGCGTCTAGCATGCGACTCGATCGCTACATATTTAATCAAAATAATGTATTTTAGAAGTTAATATTCCCCAGAGTTCAGCAGGTATCAGTGGGTTTAAAATGGCTCTTTGACCTTAGAGATTCCCCTTTGCATGTTGGGAGGGCTTCACATGTTCTTATGCATAGTTAAGCACAGAAATAGTAATTAAAGATTAATTGTATTCCGAATAAATTACACCTAAGACCAGTCAGTTTCTTTCCCGCAGACGGAATACAATAGCCTTTAATTACACTAAGCTTTGAGATTCTATGTAGAGGGCTGACACCTTTGTTTACGAATGGGTTTAGGTTTCTCTCCAGAAGAATGATTGCTGAGATGTCATTGTCTCAACTGAAAGTGGACAGTGAGAAAACAAAACAAAACCCAGAGACAGGGTTTGTTTTGTATTCCCCAAACAATAGCTTCCCACAAGACAGGAATTTGAAATAATAACAAGTGTTAGTCATCACCCAACGTTTTGAATAACCAAGATCACATGGCCAGCTCAGCTCACTGATGCAGCTGGCCCACATGCTGTGAAAGACACACCCACAGGTTGCATGCATACCTGAGAACTTGATATCAGAGCCCACTCTCCCAAAACCACTGAGGCAGATGTACAGTAGCTGCACACAGCTACACAGCTCTCAGAAGCATGGCTTGCTCATCACCAGGACCGATCTCCTTACTAAGGCTAAGTATCATACCCAATATCTCATAGATAAATAACATAGAATAGTTAAATATGTGTTTGTGGTAAAGTAGTTGTGAAATGATTATCATAGAATAGTTGATATGGAGATACAAATGGCTTGGGGTTGGTGGTGCTTGTGCAGTTATGTGATTGTTGTGTGTTTGTGATGATACTCTATGAAATCTGTAATGAATTGGAACAGTAGACAATCTGTAGCATAGCATCTCTGGTATACATTTATGGATGGTGATTTATAACAGATTATAGTAGTTTTACATGATGCATCTTGCTGAAGGTTAGAAGTCAAAACATACTTCCTTTTGTTACTGTAGTCATGTGCTTGTAGCAATAGCAGGCTGATACTTGTGGGTACCTGGTGATCTGGTCTTGTGATGGCTCATATGGACAGCATGAGATATGTGGTGCTGATTCTGGAAGGATAGCATAGTCAGCATACCATATGCTCTGGTTATTGAGATACTGTGTTGGCTTGAAATTGTGAAAGGTGATTAGATGGTTTGGAATTGTAAAATCAGCACATATGCATTATATTGAAGCTTAGACATTTTGGAATATAGTGGAGTCTTATGTCTTCTGCTAAGTGATTATGGTGTAGCAAAGAATGCCATGTGTTTGGACTTGCAAATCTAAAATGGCTGCTGGCATTCCCTTTTGAACCATATGTTACAGACTTTGGAATCATGGGAGTTTTTCCCAAAATGGAGTCTAGCTTCAGTCCCATGCGGTATTGTAGGGACCATTGTATTGTTACTGTATGTTGTGTATATAAGGACAGCCAGCCTGGGTGAGCTCACTTTTCTCTCCACAAAGGTTCTCAGCATTGACTAACTGCGCAGCGATCATTCCCACATGTGTAAGTTCTCTGCAGACATTTTACCTCCTATTTGTTGTAAGCCATTCTCTCTCTCCTTCCCCTTAAATGTAATTGTGCCACTATTGTATATTAACGTGTAGTTCTTCTGTTAGGTATTTATGTTAGCATGGTAGTGTATAAACTGTATTGTATATTCTTTTGCAATTGAACGTTCATTCTCTCCCTTAAAAGGTGTTAGAACCTTAGACCGGTATTTGAGTGTTTATTATATTGCTAAGGGTTCTCTGAGCGTCTCAGTCGCTCATACAGCTTTTAAACTAACAAGGTTACACTGCATTGCATCTACACATTATCACTGCACAAAGGTTTACAGTATAAGTACATTCGTTAAGGTATCGTTATTAAGGTTTAATTCTGTGAGCGTCCGTGCCGCATGTGTTCGTTTCCTGTTCACAAGCGTCCGTTACGCTATTAGCGTAACATTACGGTGATCAACCGCCTATAGTGTGCCCGATATCAACAGCGTATTCTCGCGAGCATTTGTGTCGCTCGAGCGGCTCGCTCCCGATACAGCGTCCGCTACGCTAAGGGCGTACCCTTACGGTACCTCGTGCGCCAATTGCGTACTGTGTCTCTTAACCTTTTAGAGTGTTTAATATAGGATATATATTAGGCTTTATCACCCCTCATCAGGCTTTTGCAGAAGCAGCTGGAGAAATTGAAGAAGGAGCTAAGATGGAGCGATTCCACAAAGTATGTGGGACTTGTGGATGGAGCCCTTCATTCACGTTGCCAGGATTCAAGGGTGGTCAATCTGTTGAAATCAGAGCACTACATTTTGGCTACCGCGCACAATCCTAGGTTTAAATCCTACGTTGTATCTCTCTTTCAGGCAGACACAAGTCTGCAGAGGGGCAAAGACCTGCTGGTGAGTAAATTGTCAACTCAAGCGGAACGTGACCCGTCAACAGCTCGTCCTTCAGTTTCTCCCACCACTGGGGCTGCAAGGAAAAGGATAAGATTTCCTAGCCCACCCGCTGGCGGTGATACTGGATAGTAAGGAGCGAGTGCTGACATCTGGTCCGGACTGAAGGACCTGCCAATGATTACTGACATGTCTACTGTCACTGCATATGATTCTGTCACCATTGAAAGAATGGTGGAGGATTACATGAGTGACAGCATCCAAGTAGGCATGTCAGACTGTCCGCATGTATACTGGCAGGAAAAAGAGGCAATTGGATGCCCTTGCACAAACTGGCTTTATTTTACCTAAGTTTCCCCCCCTCCAGTGTGTACTCCAAAAAAGTGTTTAGTGCAGCCGATAACCTTGTCAGCAATCGGCGTAGGAGGTTACTTACACAAAATGTGGAGAAGATGATGTTCATCAAAATGAATTATAAATTCCTCCGGGAAGACCTTTGCCAGCAATTGCCTCCAGAAAGTACAGAGGGACCTGTGATGGTGGATTCCAGTGGGGACGAATTAATAATCTGTGAAGAGGAGGATGTACACAGTGAAAGGGGTGAGGAATCGAAGGATGAGGTGGACATCTTGCCTCTGTAGAGCCAGTTTGTGCAATGGGAGATTGCTTCTTTTTTTGGTGGGGGCCCAAACAAACCAGTCATTTCAGTCACAGTCGTGTGGCAGACCCTGTCGCTGAAATGTTTGGTTTGTTAAAGTGTGCGTGTCCTGTTTATACAACATAAGGGTGGGTAGGAGGGCCCAAGGATAATTCCATCTTGCACCTTTTTTTCTTCTTATCATCATGTGCTGTTTGGGGACTATTTTCTTAAAGTGCCATCCTGTCTGACACTTCCGTATATGTCCAGTGGTACTGCCATTTAATTCCAGTGATTTGGACGTATAATTCCAGTGATTTTGCCATTTAATTTCAATGATTTGGACGTATAATTCCAGTGATTTGGACGTATAATTTCAGTGATTTTGCCATTTAATTCCAGTGATTTGGACGTATAATTCCAGCGAATCTAAAAACAGAGGGTTGTGTTGATCAGCGCTCCTAATTTATGCAGCTGACAATCTAATCGGGTTACACCATACCCGTGGGATCATATGTAGAAAAAAGAAGTTAAGATTGTCTGCGCTGAATCTAATACTTTATGTATAGACAGTTAATTGCGGGTTTAAAGATTATCCGTCTTGTTCAAGTGTGATATACCATTTAATACCATATAATCTAACCAAACACTCATGTCAAATGGCTGGTGTTAATCAAACTATCTTCATCATAATATATCCTTATAGATAAAACCGTTTTCATGGATAACCACACTTCAGCTTGGTATCACTCCGTGGCTTGCCCTGCGGGCAGAAACTTACTTTAGTGTTCTCACCCGCAGTCACACAAAGGTATCTTTTCCTCGGAGCTCACTATGTGCAGTATGGTTTTCCAACGTAACACCCACTTATGTGCAATCAGGTTTATAACGACACACCAGACTTACATTTTATTTCGGTCTCGCGTGCACCAAAAGGTTGGGTTAAACGCCGATTTCGAATCTAAATGGTTTCTATGACATGTAAGCTGTAGATTGGGGGAAGGATGTTTTGTTGGTGAAATATCTGATACTTGTTCTATTTTTGTCTCCTTCTTTATCCCTGGCTGTATGTGTCTTATATACACAAATAATTGATGTGATAATTATAGCTAGATGCTATGGTATTGTATTTATTGATGTAATGTTTCATAATAGTAAGTTTTAATAGTTCTGTAATATTTCCGATATCTTAACCAGAATCAGAATAGTGAGACTATGTTTAGATGAGAACGTAAAATCATGTGGACTCTATGTAAAATAGGTTTCACCAGTAACATAGAGGTTTATAGTTAGAAGGTGTGTGTGAGGATACCGGGTTCCAAATCACTCAGTCATGGTGGTAGATGAAAATCCAACAGTGGTTTATTGAACAGAATGGGTTATAAACAGCTCAGCACACTTCTGTGATCCAATTCTACACGACAATTCCCTCCTGGAACTCCTGACAGAACATTACTTCTTAGTCAGTCTCCTGCCACACTCTCTCCTGTCTCCTGTTTGCTATTATCAAACCTTTGTCTTTTCTACAATAAGGCGACACCCCCAGAACAGTTTCACATGCCCAGGCATGTCCCCTAGGCCACAATAGATGTTAACTAAAGTAACCTTACTTAATCTGATTGTGTGGCCTGGAATCCATTGTGTGGGGAAGAATGAGGGGGGTGTATGGCCTGACATCTGAGACTGGCTGTATCTACACAACAGCAAACACACAGGTTATCTGATCAGTCATATTGGGAAAACATTATTTTACAAACTATAACACAATAACCATTACATTCATATATATACATTGAAAACATAACTGTACCCTTGTAACAATAATATCATACAATATAATACAATATAGCCTAACATATAACTAATAACATATTGGCAATTGATGAAGTCCATGTGTAGGACCAGGGCTAGGAAAGTAACCACGTGTCTTTTACCACTGAGCGACACGACGCGCCAGCTGTGTCATCACATGTCGTCACATTACCTTCCCCTACTTTCTCGCCCTGTGTCCTAAATAGCTTAAGCTTGCTGAGCGCAGTGGTGCTCTCCTACATCAGACAGTCTGTGCCCCGTCATAATAATGACTGGCAGGTTTCTCTTGTGGGTCTGGTGGTTTTTGTGAATAGCATTGTACAGTTTGTACGGAGACCACCTGCGTCCCAGGTCCAAAGTCTGTGGTAATTGTCATGAGGTTTGTGTGGGAATTTCTTTCCCCGGTCTGGTGGGTGCATGGCCCACAGTACATAAATCAATCCAGTCTTACCAGGGTCCGGAGGAAACGTGATCAGCAGTCCATAGTTCTTGTATTTCCCCCGGGTGTCCCATCCAAATACATTAATCAAAGTCCCCTTTGTAGACAGCCACTGGGTTGGGGTAACAGCATGTGCAACAGTATAATTCAGTAAGTCCAATAACTGCACCTGGGGACTTAATAATTCCCCTATACCCAACTGGGTAACCTCACATTTCAGATAGTCACAATTTTCCTCCATAAACAAAATCTGATCTCTGGGGCCCTCACTCTCCCTCCCCAACAATGTATTCCCTGGGAACCCCACTTCCATCACCTCTGGTGCATCAGGACAGTGGCTTCCCTTCCCCAAACATGAACCACGGGTATGGTAATTGTCAGGGCACAATGGGGATTCCTTCATGCCAGAAGTTTCTTCTGTGCTATCCTGGGTAAATGCTTCCTCCAGCCTGGCTGGCTGGGTAACTTGTGGGATCCTACTCTGAGTCTTGTATGCTTTGGCCTGGAGTACAATCTGCTCAGCTTCCTTGTGTGTACCCACCAACTCGACCATCGTTGTACTGGAACATGGATGTAGGTTCACCGGGACAGTGGCATTACCTTCTCCATTCACTGCTACATGTCCTGGCTGACCACCATTGTCCTGGTTAGAGTCAGTCATTTCACCTTGCACACAATGCCAGTCCAAAAATAACTCAGGTGCCCTAGAGTAGAGCAACATGTTCCCTTCCAGTTCCTGAGCTGATGCTATTTTCACCAGGTCTGATACCTGGATTTTCTCTGAGTCACAGGGAAGATTCTGGCATTCAGGCTGCAGCTCCTTACCATCAAGTTCACTGAATGGGAACAGACCTCCAGAATCTTCTGGGAGAGATGCAGTAGCTGGGGATACACTGGGCCCTTCCTGAACATCCTTTTCTGATAAAATAACTGGGGAAGCCATGAACATAGCTTCACAATAGGCCTCCCTCAGCCGAATATGCTGATCAGCCTGAAGTGAGACACTGTCTGCACTAGCCATGCTTATAGTTGGGACATTACCACCTACTGCTGCCCTCGCAGAGATCTCCTCTTCCACCTCTGCCAATAGGAAGGTATAGTGCATCTTCTCCTGGGGTGTTTGGATGACAGACCCCACTTCCTTCTCATTTTCAGTAGCCTCCCCCAAACACAACACTGTAAATGGCTCAATAGCCAGGACTGGTTGGTGCTCACCTGAAGGATTCCCTTGGAGGCTCTGTTGCTGAAGTGGTGGTCGGGTGATAGTGGCAACTTCTTCCTCAATGTCTCGCTGGCACTCTGCGATGGTTTCTATATCCTCCAAGCCCGCAAATGGCCACTTGTAACACAGCTCAGACTGGTCACCAAGTGTTTTACTGCGACATTCCCCCAGGGACAAGAGAACGGGTTGCAGACAGTGCTTCCTTGCAGCCACCTGGACAAGCTCATCCTTTTCCAGTGTAACATACTGGGCAGACAGTTCTTGACGCTCTCTCACTAAGTCCTCATCTTCCGTCTCAGCAACAGGGAAGTTGTAGTGCAGTTCCTCCTGGGGTGCCTGGATTGTGCTCACTGCTGTCTTCACTTCGTGTGCTTCCTTCCGTATAGACCACTGGGCAACTTCTTCCCTTGGGTATGAGAGAAGCTGTTGCAGGTGGTGCCTTTCCGCATCCCCCCTGTAACACTGGCCTCGCCATGCTGGGGTATCCAGGGGCCCCCGATCCAATGCCACTTCCTCTGGCTCTGTCCGGGAAGGCAATTTACTCTGCACTTGCCCTTCCGTCTCTGTATATTGTATCCTTTGTGTCATTTGGGCCACTGTGGCGATCACTTCCTCCCTGAATTCCTCAAACTCTGGCTCCCCCAGCAGATTCCATGTGGCTGCTTCACTTCTGCAGTGCATGAACGCATTCCCCAGATGACACAACTTGTCCTGTATGCTGGATACTCTCCACCTGCTGATTTCCCACTGAGCTTCATTCCAGTGCTCCCAAATGTACTGCATTTTGGTAACTATAAATAACAGATCCGGCTTCCCAGCCTGCCGATATGCTGACAAACTTCCAACCACAAGCTCCACTGCCCTGGTTCCATTACTGGTCTCCTCCGCTGAGACCTGGACCATATCCTCTTCTTCCTCCTTATCACAAGGGTGCTCAACGTCCCAATGAGCCAGTTTTCCAATTAGGGATTCCTTGGTATCCACTGTGTTGATTACAATTTTTCTTCCATGACACAGTCCTTGCAGGACTCCCTTCTTGATGTCTTTGTAATATTGTGCTGCTGCCTCCAATCTGCTGTAATATCTTGCATCCATGCTTGTAACCTGAGTGATCCCACTGCTGCCACCAAATGTGAGGATACCGGGTTCCAAATCACTCAGTCATGGTGGTAGATGAAAATCCAACAGTGGTTTATTGAACAGAATGGGTTATAAACAGCTCAGCACACTTCTGTGATCCAATTCTACATGACAATTCCCTCCTGGAACTCCTGACAGAACATTACTTCTTAGTCAGTCTCCTGCCACACTCTCTCCTGTCTCCTGTTTGCTATTATCAAACCTTTGTCTTTTCTACAATAAGGCGACACCCCCAGAACAGTTTCACATGCCCAGGCATGTCCCCTAGGCCACAATAGATGTTAACTAAAGTAACCTTACTTAATCTTATTGTGTGGCCTGGAATCCATTGTGTGGGGAAGAATGAGGGGGGTGTATGGCCTGACATCTGAGACTGGCTGTATCTACACAACAGCAAACACACAGGTTATCTGATCAGTCATATTGGGAAAACATTATTTTACAAACTATAACACAATAACCATTACATTCATATATATACATTGAAAACATAACTGTACCCTTGTAACAATAATATCATACAATATAATACAATATTGCCTAACATATAACTAATAACATATTGGCAATTGATGAAGTCCATGTGTAGGACCAGGGCTAGGAAAGTAACCACGTGTCTTTTACCACTGAGCGACACGACGCGCCAGCTGTGTCATCACATGTCGTCACAGTGTGTCTGTCTGATGAAATAATTGAAACAGCCAGGGACAGGTCGTCTATGATTGGAGAACAAAGGTCAGATGACCTGAGACCCTGGAGGATAAATGTTAGGGAAAATGTGCAGGACGGCATCTCTTGAAAAAGGATAAGGTGTTATCTGAAACGCGTTGAGGCCGTCATCTCCAGGAGCTCCGGAAGCCACTTCAGGGAGAACCCGAGCCGCATTTACCATCTGTTGCCCCGGCGCCGATCGTGGACTGCAGCACGTACGGACACCTGGGCTAGGCGTGCTATTGGACTTTCCTGTTAGTGACTGAAAAGATGTTCCTGGATTTTAACCGTATTTTATGTTAAAATAAAACTTTTATCTCTGGATCCATACGGTTCTGCTTGAGTCCATTAAAGAAACGGGGACCTAAAGAAATCTTTTGGTGCACGCGAGACCGAAATAAAATGTAAGTCTGGTGTGTCGTTATAAACCTGATTGCACATAAGTGGGTGTTACGTTGGAAAACCATACTGCACATAGTGAGCTCCGAGGAAAAGATACCTTTGTGTGACTGCGGGTGAGAACACTAAAGTAAGTTTCTGCCCGCAGAGCAAGCCACGGAGTGATACCAAGCTGAAGTGTGGTTATCCATGAAAACGGTTTTATCTATAAGGATATATTATGATGAAGATAGTTTGATTAACACCAGCCATTTGACATAAGTGTTTGGTTAGATTATATGGTATTAAATGGTATATCACACTTGAACAAGACGGATAATCTTTAAACCCGCAATTAACTGTCTATACATAAAGTATTAGATTCAGCGCATATAATTCCAGCGATTTGGACGTATAATTTCAGCTATTTTGCCATTTAATTCCAGTGATTTGGATGTATAATTCCTGTGATTTGGACGTATAATTCCTGTGATTTGGACATATAACTCCAGTGATTTTGCCATTTAATTCCAGTGATTTGGACGTATAATTCCAGTGGGAATTGTTTGTGTTTCTTGGCTTAGTCATACAGCTACCTCATTGCACCTCTTCTACATCTTTGCATGAGGTGCTGTTTGGGGCCTAGTTTTTGAAAAGTGCCATCCTGTCTGACACTGCATTGCCACTCCTAGATGAGCCAGGTGTTTGTGCCGCACACTTGTGTCGCTTGGCTTAGTCATACAGCAGCCTTGGTGCACCTCTTTTTCTTCTTTGCATCATGTGCTGTTTTGGGACTAGTTTTTGATTAGTGCTATCTTGTCTGCAACTGCAGTGCCACTCCTAGATGGACCAGGTGTTTGTGCCGCAAACTTGTGTAGCTTAGCTTAGTCATACAGCCACCTCGGTGCAACTTTTAGGCCTAAAAACAATATTGTGAGGTGTTCAGAATAGACTGGAAATGAGTGGAAATTAATATTATTGAGGTTAATAATACCGTAGGAACAATATTACCCCCAATTTCTGTGATTTTAGCTGTTTTATGTTTTTTTCAAAAATCTTTCAGATCCAAAACCAAAACCAAATCACGAAAGGGTGGTTTTGGCAAAACCAAGCCAAAACCAAAACACGAAAATGGAATTAAAACCAAAACCAAAACACAAAACACGAAAAGTGCCAGCCGCGCATCTCTAAAGAAAACAGTATAGAAGTCTACTAGTGGTTTAAATATAAAGATGTGGGGTATTTAAATTGTGTTCAGTGGTGCCAAGAGGGGGGGGGCAGATACTCTTTCCCCAGGCTGTTGAAAGGTCCCAAGTCCCGCTCCCTCCCCCGTCTGTCCATCCGTCCATCTGTCTGCCCACCCGCGAGTCTGCCCGCCCGTTGCAGTAAGAGAAAAGACTGACTGCTGTTGCAGCCTCTCTACCAAGCAGAGGTACACAAAGCTGTGTGCTGACTGGGGAGAGAGGCTGCTGTGGAGACAGTCAGTCCTCTCTCCCTGCGTGATATGCGTGGGTGGGAATGGGGGAATGATCGCACCTGCGCCCTCATGGTAACTGTCACCGGTGACCCTTGTTCGGAGTCCGCGGCCACTTAGCGGTGCACATATTACATACTTTTTATTATTTTCAAACGAGGGGGTGTGGCCACACCTCCCATGTTGGATATTCCCCCTCTCATTAACGGGGCCCGACAGAGTGATCTTGTGCAGAATAGATCTGCTCCAGTCGCATCACATGCAATAATGCTTTATTAATGCTTTACTAAAATAAAAAGTATATGTGTGACACTAGACACCAATGGGGTCACAAATATAATTGACTTAACAAACATTAGAAAACCACAATCTATTAAAGTAAAAAGATTTATACATATGCGCATAGTTAAAAAAAAATCCTTTATACAGATAAAGGTCAATTAATATCATAAAAACCAGAGAACCAAACCCCCCCCCCCCCCCCTCCTCCCCAACTTCACTACCTGAGCCCGGATCCGAGTCAGACTAGGATTTTCCCGCCTGACTCGGAAACCAGAACAAGGCAAAACGTCATCATCCTGCTTTCTGATTCTCGCGGGGTTTGGATTCCATATAAGGAGCCGCATCAGTTCAGTGCTAGTGTCTTGTGCTGCATCTGTCCAGTCACAGTAGTTGTGTCCTCTGCTGCCATATGTCCGGTGCAGCTGTATAAGTTCAGTCCATTGCAGTGGTGCGATGTTGTCCTGCATCAGTCCAGTGGTGGTGTCCCTGTGCTGCTGTATATGTCCAGTGGTACTGCCGTATATGTCCAGTAATACTACCGTATATGTCCATTGATACTGCTGTATACAGTATGTCCAGTGATACTGCTGTGTATGTCCATTGATGCTGCCGTATATGTCCATTGATACTGCCGTATATGTCCAACGGTACTGCCATATAATTCCAGTGACCCTGCCGTATAATTCCAGTGAACCTGCCATATATGGTGGCCAATCCCGGGATCGGCGTGATCCCGGGATTTGGGGCCAAAAATGGGCGGGATTCAATCCCGGGATTAAAAACTCCAATCCCGGGGATTGAGGGATCGTCGTTGAACGTCCACAGGACGCTCAGAGGCTGCCCGGCTTCCTTGTTCCGGTTCCCCAGCGCAGCGTGAGAGGTCACGCTGCGCCGTCAGCAGCTGCATGGAGCCGCCAGCAGCAATCAGAGGATGTTCCCTACCCGCCTGTTCCCGGTATATGGTTAGTTATGTGTGCGGGATGGGCAGGGCGGGGTGGGGTGAGGGGGCGGCCACATAGCAAAAAGCCAATCCCAGGTATCCCGGAATTGGCCATTTTTCAATCCCGATACCCGGGATTGAAAAAATGGCCCGGGATTGGCTTCCCTACAGCCATATAATTCCAGTGATCCTGCCGTATAATACCAGTGGTAGTGGCGTATAAATCCAGTCCATTGATACTGCCGTATATGTCCAGCGGTACTGCTGTATAATTCCAGTGATCCTGCCGTATAACTCCAGTGATCCTGCCGTATATGTCCAGTGGTACTGGTGTATAAATCCAGTGATCCTGCTGTATAATTCCAATGGTGCTCGCGTATAAATCCAGTCTAGTGATCCTGCCGTATAATTCCAGTGATCCTGACGTATAATTCCAGTGGTACTGGCATATAACTCCAGTGATCCTGCAGTATAATTCCAGTGGTACTGGTGTATAATTCCAGTCCAGTGATACTGCCGTATATGTCCAGTGATACTGCCGTATATGTCCAGTAAAAAAATGCCATATATGTCCATTGATACTGTTGTATATGTGTCCATTGATACTGCTGTATATGTCCAGCGGTACTGCCGTTTAACTTCAGTGATCCTGCGTATAATTCCAATAATCCTGCCGTATAAGTCTCCAGTGATACTATCGTATATGTCCAGTGATACTGCCGTATAATTCCAGTGATACTGCCGTATACAGTATGTCCATTGATTCTGCCATTTATGTGCAGCAGTACTGCTGTATAATTCCAGTGATCCTGCCGTATAAATCCAGTGATCCTGCCGTATAATACTAGTGATCCTGAAGTATATTTCCAGTTGTACTGGCGTATAAATCCAGTGATCCTGCCGCATAATTCCAGTGATACTGACATATATGTCCAGTGGTACTGCCATATAATTCCAGTGATACTGCCGAATATATATATATATATATATATATATGTATACCCTGTTGAAAAGCGGATTACTGAGGCCATTACAACTATGCTGGTGCTAGATGTGCGTCCGGTATCCACCATTAGAGCAGTGGGACTGCAGTGCCTACCCTAAATGGGCCAGGAGTTTGTGCTGCACACTTGTGTCGCTTAGCTTGGTCATAAAGCTATCTCATTGCCCTCTTTTACTTCTTGGCATGATGTGCTGTTTGGTGCCTTTTTTTAATATTTGCCCTCCTGTCTGCCACTGCAGTGCCACTCCTAGATGGGCCAATTGTTTGTGTTGCTTAGCTTAGTCATACAGCTACCTCATTGCACCTCTTTTACATCTTTGCATGATGTGCTGTTTGGGGCCTTTTTTTATATATGCCCTCCTGTCTGACACTGCAGTGCCACTCCTAGATGGGCCAGGTGTTTGTGTCACTTAGCTTAGTCATACAGCTACCTCATTGCACCTCTTTTACATCTTTGCATGATGAGCTGTTTGGGGTCTTTTTTTTATATCTGCCCTCTTGTCTGCCACTGCAGTGCCACTCCTAGATGGGCCAGGTGTTTGTGCCGCACACTTGTGTCACTTATCTTAGTCATACAGCAACCTTGGTGCACCTCTTTTTCATCTTTGTATCATGTGCTGTTTGCGGCATGGTTTTTTAAAGTGCCATACTGTCTGACACTGCTGTATAAGTCCAGGGGTACTGCTGTATTAGTCCAGGTGTACCGCCGTATAAGTCCACCAATTGCAGAATTTTTTAAAAATGACAGGAGCACGCAGGAGATGCTGTCAGTGGACTGAAAAATTGCGGGCCACTTTCAACATTTAGCCACTGCATGTCACTACTAGATGGCCCAGGTGGTTGTGTCGCTTAGCTTAGTCATAAAGCAAATTGGTGCACTTCTTTTTCTTCATTGCATCATGTGCTGTTTGGGGCTTTTTTTTTTAATCTGCCATCCTGTCTGACACTGCAGTGCCACTCCTAGATTGGCCAGGTGTTTGTGCCGCACACTTGTGTGTCTTAGCTTAGTCATCCAGCGACCTCGGTGCACCTCTTTTTCTTCTTTGCATCATGTGCTGTTTTTGGCCTATTTTTTGAATCTGCCATCCTGTCTGACACTGCAGTGCCACTCCTAGATGGGCCAGGTATTTGTGCCGCACACTTGTGTCGCTTAGCTTTGTCATACAACCTTTTGGCCTAAAAACATTATTGGCCCTCATTCGAGTTGATCGCTCGCTGCCGTTTTTCGCAGCATAGCGATCAGGCTAAAAACCGGATGTTCTGCGCATGCGTATGGGACGCAGGGCGCACGCGCCAAGTACTTTCACACAAAACTAAGCAATTTTACACAGGGGCGAGCGACGCTTTTCAGTCGCTCTGCTGATCGGTGTGTGATTGACAGGAAGTGGGTGTTTCTGGGCAGAAACAGACCGTTTTCCGGGAGTGTGCTAAAAAAACGTAGGCGTGTCAGGCAAAAACGCAGGAGTGGCTGGGAAAACGGGGGAGTGGTTGGACGAACGCAGGGCGTGTTTGTGACGTCAAAGCAGGAACCAAACAGTCTGCAGTGATCGCAATCTAGGAGTAGGTCTGGAGCTTCTTAGAAACTGCAGGAAAAGATTTTCGAGCAATTCTGCTAATCTTTCGTTCGCACTTCTGCTAAGCTAAGATACACTCCCAAAGGGCGGCGGCCTAGCGTTTGCACTGCTGCTAAAAGCAGCTAGTGCGCGATCAACTCGGAATAAGAGCCATTGTGAGGTGTTCAGAATAGACTGGAAATGAGTGGAAATGAATGTTATTGAGGTTAATAATACCGTAGGATCAAAATTAAATTTTTATGTTTTTTTAAAAAAATCTTCCAGATCCAAAACCAAACGTAAACACGAAAGGGTGGTTTTGGCAAAACCAATCCAAAACCAAAACATAAGCAGGGAATTAGAACCAAAACCAAAACACAAAACATGAAAAGTGCCCGCTGCATATCTCTAATAAAAACCAAATAATAATGTCCATATAATGCATGGGCCTCCCACCTGCAGCTCTCCAGCTGCTGTGGACTACACATCCCAGCATGCCTAACACAGTTTTTCTATTAAGGTATGCTAAAACTTAGGCAGGGCATGCTGGGATGTGTAGTTCCGCAGCAGCTGGAGGTCCGGAGGTTGAAGACCCATGATTAACGTCTCAGAATTTAATGCAATTATTACAGTATATAATGCCCACTCCAAAAAGCCTGTTAGCAAAAGTAATCACTGAGTATAGCTGCATGATTGCATAGTTTAGGTACAATTCGTGGAACTACACATACCAGCAAGTTGTACTGCATCTGCTGATTATCTCAAATGAATACCATGATTGCATAGTTTAGGTACATTGAAAAAGAAAGTTTTTTTTGTTTGTTTTTTTCCCTTTGTAATGATTTAGTTGGCAGCCTTATTGGTATGTAATGCCTGTTTGTGTAAGCTAATTTATTGCCTTAAGGGCCCTACACACTGGCTGACATCAGTCAAAGATATGAACGATCTCGTTCATAAATGAATGAGATACCGTTCATATCTTTGAGTGTGGAGGCTCCAGCGATGAACGATGCGCGGCCCCGCGCTCATTCATCGCTGGTCCCCCGTCGGCTGTACATGCAGGCTAATATGGACGATCTCGTCCATATTTGCCTGCACTTCAATGCAGCCGGGTGATGGGGAGAGGGAAGATACTTCACTTTCCCTGTCACTGCCCCTCCACCGCCGGGTCGCCCGTCGGCCGTATCCGCCATCAGGCAGCTCGGCGGAGGATCGGCCAATGTGTAGGGCCTATAAGTTTGAAGTGAGATTGTATTGGGAGGAGTTTGCAATCATTGCATTCACACGGCAATTGTTCCTATTTAATGTCTAGTCTAAGGCTGGAAGTCGTTGGCTGGGATTGCTTCCATAGAAGTGCTGACATAAAAGTGTTATTATAAAATTAGCATTATACCTGCGTTAAACCGAAGGAAAACAAAAGGGAAACATCAACACACCAACATTACCACAAATGGACTGCCTTAATGCCTCAAAAGTATGTTATTCATTTTATGCATATTATCTGTTTTTTTAACCTATGCAAAGGCATCCCCAATCTGCTCACTACAGTTCTCTCTTATACAAACTCATGTATGTTTTTTTATGTAATGATTTTCTTGTAATTGTCATTACATATGTGGGGAAGTTGCTCGGTGAAACAGCTTTTTATTGCATACTGACTGGTGTTTACCTCCTTGAACATTTGGCCATTGTGGTCAGGTGTACTATATCTTTATATTTAGTGAGGTATAGTCGTGGTGTAAAGCACAGAGTATGATAACTGATTAGTAAAAGAAAACAAATAACAAACACTGAGCAACATCACCAAACAAGTAATTTCAACTTTAAACTTGTCATTTATTTTGTACTTTCTTGACATGGCTACTAGTAACAGATGCACAGGCCAAATTCTTAAAGCTATGTGTGCAAATGCTAGGAGCTTAGGAGACAAAATTCCAGAGCTAATTGCAATAATGACAAGGAATAACCTGGATATTGTGGCAATTACAGAGTCATGGTGCAATGAGAATCATCACTGGGACATTGCTATACCAGGATACAATTTATTTAGGAAAGATAGAATGGGAAGAATAGGAGGAAGGGTAGCAATGTATGTGATAAAAAAACATATATGCTACTTTAATACAAAATATTGAAGACAAAACTGAGGCCCTTTGGGTCACCATAGAAACCGGGGAGAAGGATATTATTCGCATTGGGGTGCTCTATAGACCACCAGGCCAGGGACAGGATTTGGACAGGAACCTATTGTTGGACATCACTAAAATGGCTTTAAAGGGAGAAGTCATAATCATGGGAGACTTTAATTTACCTGATGTAAATTGGGAGGGGTCTTTTGCTAGTTCAGCTATAAGTGGCAAATTTCTAAATACGTTACAGGGAGCATCTCTCAAGCAATTAGTGAGGGAGCCCACTCGCAAAGACTTCATATTAGATTTAATTCTCACAAATGGTGACAGGATATCAGACACATATGTGGGTGAGTACCTGGGATCCAGTGATCATCAAGCAGTATGGTTTAGTATAAAGACAGGATCCAACTCCTGTCTCACAAAAACAAAGGTGTTGGATTTTAGGAATGCTGACTTTGCAAAAATGGGGAGATGTTTAAGTGATTCATTGGCGGGCTGGAGGGACTTGGAAGGAGTGCAGGAGAGGTGGGAAAACCTAAAAAGGGCAGTACTAAGGGCAACAGACCTTTGTATCAAAAGGGTTAGGAAAAGCACAAGGAAAAGGAAGCCAGTGTGGTTCACAAAAGAAGTATCAACTAGTGTGAAAGCAAAAAAGCTGGCTTTTAGGAAATACAAACAGACTCAAAATAATAATGACAAAGAGGTGTATCTTGACAGACAGCAGGATGCTAAGAAAGTGATCAGACGTGCAAAGGCAGAAGCGGAGGAGAAGATGGCCCAGTCAGTAGATAAAGGGGGTAAAACTTTTTTTAAGTATATAAATGAAAGGAAAAAATCAAATGGAGGAATAATAAGACTTAAGACAGAGAGTGAGAATTTGGTGGAGGGAGACAAGGCAATAGCAGATCACCTAAATCATTATTTTTGCTCTGTATTTACTACAGAAGGAGAAGGGAAGGGGCCACAGTTAAGCTGCAAGGACATTCATAAAAATAAGGTAGATGAAACTACATTTACAGAAGAGAAGGTCTTAACAGAACTTTCAAAACTAAAAGTGGAAAAATCAATGGGGCCAGATGGGATACACCCAAGGATACTAAAAGAGCTAAAAGAGGTACTGGTGGCACCATTAACAGAATTATTTAACCAGTCACTAAATACAGGTGCCATTCCAGAGGACTGGAAAAGAGCAAATGTAGTTCCACTGTACAAAAGTGGAAGCAAGGAAGACTCAAGTAACTACAGACCAGTAAGCCTTACATCAGTAGTAGGGAAAGTAATGGAAAAACTATTAAAATAAAGATTAGTGGAATATCTTAAATCAAACAACTTACAGGATCCAAAACAGCATGGATTTACTGGTGGGAGATCATGCCAAACAAATCTTATTGATTTTTTTGACTCTGTGATGAAAATAATCGATCAAGGGGGAGCTGTAGATGTAGCATATCTAGACTTTAGTAAGGCATTTGACACTGTCCGACATCGCAGACTGCTAAAAAAAACTTGAAAGCGTGGGGGTGGATTACAAAACAGTTAAATGAATAAAAACCTGGTTGCAGGATAGGAAACAGACAGTTGTAGTAAATGGAGTGCAATCTTTGGAAGGAAATGTTACCAGTGGAGTACCCCAGGGATCTGTACTCGGACCAGTTCTCTTTAATATCTTTGGTGACATTGCAAATGGTATTAAAGGGAAAGTATGCCTTTTTGCAGAAGATACAAAGCTTTGCAACAGGGAAGACACACAGGGAGGGGTAAAACAAATTATTGATGACCTAGCTAGGCTTGAGAAATGGTCAAGAACGTGGCAACTACAGTTTAATGCTAAAAAATGCAAAATCATGCACTTGGGTCTCAAAAACCCAAAGGCTAAATATAGTATTAAGGGTACTATAATGGAAACTACTGAGGAGGAAAGGGATTTAGGAGTCACTATTTCAAGTGACTTAAAGACAGGAAAGCAGTGCAACAAAGCAATGAGAAAGGCAAGTCAGATGCTTGGTTGCATAGGGAGAGGAATCAGTAGCAGGAAAAAAGAAGTGATAATGCCACTGTATAGGTCATTGGTAAGGCCGCATCTTGAATACTGTGTCCAGTTCTGGAGACCGTATCTCCAGAAGGATATAAATACATTAGAGACTGTACAAAGAAGGGCAACTAAAATGGTGCATGGCCTACATCACAAAACTTACCCGGAAAGACTAAAAGATCTTAACATGTATAGTTTGGAGGAGAGAAGGGAAAGGGGGGACATGATAGAAACTTTCAAATATACCAAGGGTTTCAACAAAGTTCAGGAGGGAAACATTCTATAAAGGAAGAGGAGTATTAGAACTCGAGGACATACACTGAAACTGGAGGGAGGCAGGTTCAGGGGAAATTTAAGGAAAACTTACTTCACAGAAAGGGTAATGGACAAGTGGAATAGCCTCCCATCAGAGGTGGTAGAGGCTAAGACTGTAGAGCAATTTAAACATGCTTGGGATAGGCATATGAATATCCTTACAAATAATTAAGGTTCAAAAAGGATTGAGATTACCTAAAAGATAAAAAAGGGGCAGACTAGATGGGCCAAGTGGTTCTTATCTGCCGTCAAATTCTATGTTTCTATGTAAAGTCAGTGACTAGAAGGCCAGCAATTGTGTAGTATCAGATTTATGCCCAGATTTATCAAGCCTTGGAGAGTGATAAATAGCACGGTGATAAAGTACCAGACAAACAGCTCCTGTCATTTTTCAAACACAGCCTGTGACTTTGAAGTTAGGAGCTGGTTGGCTGGTATTTTATCACTGTGCTAGTTATCACTCTCCAAGGCTTGATAATTGGGGGACTTAATCATCACTTCTTTGTGAAGCACTTATGCTGGTATGGCTGAATATAGTCACTGCAGGTGAGTGCTTATCATAATTAGAGATGAGCGGGTTCGGTTCTCCGAGAACCGAACCCCCCGAACTCCACGTGGTTTACACGGGTCCGAGACAGGCTCGGTTGTTCCCGCCTGACTCGGGAAAACCCGAACGAAGCAAAACGTCATCATCCCGCTGTCGGATTCTCGCGAGATTCAGATTCCATATAAAGAGCCGCGCGTCGCCGCCATTTTCACTCGTGCATTGGAGAGGGTACAGAGCGGACGTGGCTACATTCTCTCAGTGGCAAATCTCAATATCAGTGCTCAGTATCAGAGCTTATTGCTGCTCAGTAATACTAGTACAGTGTCTCTCTTGTGCTGCATCTTACTGCTGTAGGGTGCTGTGGTAGTTGTGTCCTGTGACTGCATCGGTCATCATCATTCCAGTCACAGTGGTATCTGGTGGGGGTGACAATTCCAGAGTGCTTTTGTGCTGCTCAGTAATACTAGTACAGTGTCTCTCTTGTGCTGCATCTTGCTGCTGTAGGGTGCTGTGGTAGTAGTGTCCTGTGACTGTGTATCATTCATCATCATTCCAGTCACAGTGGTATCTGGTGGGGGTGACAATTCCAGAGTGCTTTTGTGCTGCTCAGTAATAGTTACTAGTACAGTGTCTCTCTTGTGCTGCATCTTGCTGCTGTAGGGTGCTGTGGTAGTTGTGTCCTGTGACTGTGTATCATTCATCATCATTCCGGTCACAGTGGTATCTGGGGAGTGACAATTCCAGAGTGCTTTTGTGCTGCTCACTAATACTAGTACAGTGTCTCTCTTGTGCTGCATCGTGCTGACAGTGTCAGTTCTCCATAGTATCATCAGTGCTCAGTATCAGCAGTGCTCAGTATCAGTGCTCAGTATCAGCGCTCAGTATCATCAGTGCTCAGTATCAGTGCTCAGTATCATCAGTGCTCAGTATCAGTGCTCAGTATCAGCAGTGCTCAGTATCAGTGCTCAGTATCAGCAGTGCTCAGTATCAGTGCTCAGTATCAGCAGTGCTCAGTATCAGTGCTCAGTATCAGCAGTGCTCAGTATCAGTGCTCAGTATCAGCAGTTCTCAGTATCATCAGTGCTCAGTATTTATCTTTGCATCATGTGCTGTTTGGGGACTATTTTTTAGGTGCCATCCTGTCTGACACTGCAGTGCCACTCCTAGATGGGCCAGGTGTTTGTTCCGCCCACTTGGGTCGCGAGGCTTAGTCATCCAGCGACCTTGGTGCAAATTTTAGGACTAAAAATAATATTGTGAGGTGTGAGGTGTTCAGAATAGACTGGAAATGAGTGGAAATTATGGGCCCTCATTCCGAGTTGTTCGCTCGGTATTTTTCATCGCATCGCAATGAAAATCCGCTTAGTACGCATGCGCAAAGTTCGCACTGCGACTGCGCCAAGTAACTTTACTATGAAGATAGTATTTTTACTCACGGCTTTTTCTTCGCTCCGGCGATCGTAATGTGATTGACAGGAAATGGGTGTTACTGGGCGGAAACACGGCGTTTCAGGGGCGTGTGGCTGAAAACGCTACCGTTTCCGTAAAAAACGCAGGAGTGGCTGGAGAAACGGTGGGAGTGCCTGGGCGAACGCTGGGTGTGTTTGTGACGTCAACCAGGAACGACAAGCACTGAACTGATCGCACAGGCAGAGTAAGTCTGGAGCTACTCTGAAACTGCGAAGTAGTTGGTAATAGCAATATTGCGCATACATCGGTCGCAATTTTAAGAAGCTAAGATTCACTCCCAGTAGGCGGCGGCTTAGCGTGAGCAACTCTGCTAAATTCGCCTTGCGACCGACCAACTCGGAATGAGGGCCATGGTTATTGAGGTTAATAATACTATAGGATCCAAATTACCCCCAAATTCTATGATTTAAGCTGTTTTTGAGGGTTTTTTTTTTAAAAACACCCGAATCCGAAACACATTCGAATCCGACAAAAATCCGAAAGGGTGGTTTTGCCAAAATGCGTCCGAATCCAAAACACGACCGCAGAACCGAATCCAAAACCAAAACGCAAAACACGAAAAATGCCCGCTGCACATCTCTAATCATAATGGCTATTCCTTAAATGAAAGACGGGCCCTTAAATTTTGAAAAAGTGATAACTCAATTAATATTAAAGTAGTAGACTAGCGAGGGGGGACAGTAATCCAAGAAAAGAATTAGATATGGCTTGAAATACAGTATTATGGGCCAAATATAATCGAGTGAGAGTTTCAGAAAGTGAGAGATTTGGTAAGGTTTTTCAGGTTTTTTTTAAAGTGGCAATCATTTACCCTGCAAAACCAGGTTGATCTTGCTGTGTAAGTGATTGCCATTAAAAAAAAAAACTGCAAAACCTTTACCAAATCTCTCACTTTTTGAAACTCTCACTCTATTACATTTGGCCCAATATGTTTTATATACAAATGGCCTTATTCAGCTTCAGTTGCAGTTCTGCAATTGTAGCAGAACTGCATCTGCTGAGAATCACACAGCAAGAGCACACCCAGCACAGAACAAGCTGCCCACCAATGCGTTCGCAATTCTGCGATTGCAGCCGCAGAATTAATCGCAAAAATCGAGCATCATCAACAGTTGCAAATGGCCCAGGGCTACAGCAATTACAGCTGATGGCAGATGCACGCCCCGGAAACGGCCATGACATCCCTGCATTTTCTCAACCACTCCCACCAAAACCATGTGTACGCCCGTGAACGCCCACTGCCTGTCAACCAGCCTGCGATAGCTTCCCGGCAAGATACGACCGCAGAAGAATTGCAAATCGTGGGCTGCACACGCCCACTGCGTCCTCAGCACATGCGCAGTCATCTGATAATCAATCTGTGATTTTGCTAAATTGCAACTGAAGCTGAATAAGGCCCAAAGTGCAATGACATTTTGATAATTAGATAAGGAGAGAACTGCCCAGGCATGAAATCTATATAAGGGGCTTGAATTTTTGTGATTGGTTGAATTAGTCATCTGTTGCTAGGCAGATCAAGGGTTGTAGTGTGTTGTAATTGGTTAGGGCCAGCCTGTAAGTGAGTATAGGGGCAGTGAGGTTTGTTAGTGTATATAAGGAGAAGCTTACCAGAATCATTCCTCTTGTTGGTTGGGAAGCCCACCAACCCGCCTTTAATTTGGCTTACTAATCTCATTTATTTATGAATTTAGTGGGCGGGAAGGCGCTACTGGCCAGTGGTTACATGTGGCATAAGTGGTGTTGTGGGGCACTTTCCCCTTTTGAAGGGCAGCGAGTGTGTCCTGCCCTTGTGGGGGGGGGGGGGGGGGGATGGGCGCTTCCTTGTGGAGCGTCCTCACTGTGCTATAGTAAGGAGTGGTGAGACCTTCACAACACAGGTTATGCTGATATATATATATATATATATATATATATATAGATGGGGCATTTCAGTCGTCACCATTTCAGTTGGGGCGTTTAGTTGCCGCCATTTTGTAAGATCTGTGACTAGAGCTGGTTAGCGGTAGCGTCTTCCTGGCCACCCACTACGAGTGAGGTCATTCTAATTAATAAAGTCAATGACCATTTAATCCAACGCAGTTGTGTCCGTGTCTTTATTTTAGTTGGTATGCTAGCTTAAAGTGTATAGTTAATGTTCAAGCACAATAAATTCATAGACGGCTTTAGGTGCGTACACAAAGTGAGATAAATCTGTTAAGATTTTCACTATATAGTCAAAATCTTAAGGAAAGTTAGTGCATATCTCATGGTGTTAGGCAGCTTACGATACAGATTCGATCCTGATGCGCGCTCCCGTGGGGTTGGTATCGTAAGGCTAGAAAGACTGTGCAGGCCAGTCAATCTTGACTATCTAGTGTACTATCTAGTACAAAGTATAGTCAAAATCGTACATAGGGGCTAATTCAGACCTGATTGCTGCTGTGCGTGTTGGCACTGCATAGATCAGGTCTGAACTTCGCATGTGCCGGCGCCGCAGTGCACCGGCGCATGCCAGACAGCAGGCGGCTGTCTTAACCCTGCGATCGCCTCTGCCTGATTGACAGGCAGAGGCTGGTGGGGGCGGGCTGGCGGCATTTGGCCGCCATTTACGGGGCGCGGTCTGGGCAAAGCAGGCCTGCCTGGACTGTTCGGGGGGCGGACCGCAGTGGCTGCATGAAGTCACACGCAGCCGCTGCGAACCGAGCAGCGACGAGTAGCAACCTGTCAGTGCACAGGAGCTGTGCTGGTGGGGAGCTACTCTTCCAGTACAAAAGCATCGCCGCTGTGCGATGCTTTTGTATTGGTGCGACAGGGCAGGGACTGACATGCAGGGCGGACTAGCCCTGTGCTGGGCGTCCCCCCGCATGTCAGGTTAGCTGATCGTAGATGTGCTTAATTTAGCACATCTACGAACAGGTATGAATTACCCCCATAGACAAAATCTCAAGCACATATGGTCAAAATCTGTGCTATCTGTGCTGGGTAGTTCAAGAGACATAGCATATTCAAAATCGGGCATAGCAGGGATCTCACTGTGTCGTGTACACACCTTTAGAAGAATATTTGACATCTTTTAGAAATAATGTTCTGCAAACAGATTATTCATTCATTTAAACCAGTGACTTCACAGAAATGTTATAGCATCACTATGCATTTCATTTCCATACACCATTTTTTATTTTCTGTTGATGCTTTGTCTAACCTGGTGGTTGGGTAGGTATTGCGATGACGTCAGAGATATTAGCATTACACTTTGATGAGTTACATTCAACTGTATGGGCTCCAATAATCAATTGCGTGGTACTGACATAAAAAGTATCATTAATAGATGATGAAGAATTCATTCCACAACCCTTCAGTCTCCTGGTCTCTGTCCGAGTACCTGTAGGGAGACACATGTAACAAACAATGAAGTCATTTCTTGGAATTATTCTTGACCAGTGATTTAAAGTTTTATTGCTACAAAATGAATCATAAATTATTCACCTTTGTGGATTCTCCATTAACAAAAATTAATCTAACTTTCCATTACTTTGATGTGTGATTTGTAAACCAAGCCAAACCTCACACTATAAATGATTTCAAATCAGACACCTGAGATTTACGCATGGAATTTATATAAACTATTCTATGGCCCAAATTAAGGTTGATTGCAAAACAACATTTTCCTCTATTTGGCAAAACCATGTGCAGTGCAGGTGGGGCAGATGTAACATGTGCAGTGAGAGCAGGGGTGTATCTAGGGGTCCGAGCGCCCCTGGCAAAGTAAGGGGCTGGCACCCCCCCTACACACATTTGGAATAAGGTGTGAGTATTGGAAATGGGGCATGGTCTTGTGGGGGAAGGGTGTGGACACAATAGTACTTCCAATTCAAATTATGCCACACAGTAGTGTCCCTCATTCACATTACACCACACAGTAGTGTCTCGTATTCATGTTACACCATCACTCCCCCCTAACCCACCTTTCCCACAGCCTGACTCTAAACCCCCCCCCCCCAAAAGCCTCTTCAGTGCTGCCTAACCATAAACCACCCTTCCTAATCTCCCTCCCTGCAGCCTAACCCTAGCCCTCCCGCCCTCGCAGGCTAACCCTAACCATCCCACGCGGCTTGCCAGTGGAGACTTTGGCATCAACTCAATCTGGATTTTGGCATTCTGCATCACTATCTATGTTGGGATGCCAGCATCAGCATTCTGAGCAGTTTCGGGATGCTGGCGTCAGCTTTCCAACTGCCGGGATGCCAAACGCCGGCATCTTGACTGCATCCCGAATGAAATGCTAACGAGCTGCTGTGAGATGAGCCTCAAATGGACCCAGCCATTAACCAAACACAATTAGTTGGATGGTAGAAGTGCTTCCTGTTAGAAAAAACATCAGGGTGCCATCACTTCCAAGATAAAATGATCAATTATTCAATTAACTGATATACATTTCCTTGAACCTGGCCTTGAAATAGGCAAGATATGTATTTTCTTTATTACACTCAACAAGTTAAAGTTTTCGCTTACTTACTACTTACTTACATCTAACATGCATGAAAATCGTGTAGTTTTCCAGGTACTACAGCATACCTCCCAACTGTCCCGATTTTCGCTGGACAGTCCCGCTGTCCCACCCGCGGGCTGCAGTGTCCAGCGGTGGGAAGGGGCAGTTGGGAGGCTCTGTCTCTCGCTGCCCTGCTTAGCACAGCGTCTATTCACTGGAGTCAGAGTCTCACAGAGCACTGGGCATGCCTCCTCAGTGACGAAAACGGGGCGTGGCTCGCGATTGCGGGTCCTCCACGAAGCCCCACCCCTTTTCATAGGTCACACCACCTTTTTGCGCGTGTGTCCCTCTTCCAGCCAGGACAAAGTTGGGAGGTATGCTACAGTCCCTTCGCCCAAACACTGGCACTTTTTTATTCTCTTCAACAACAAATAGATCTATAGCACTGTGCTATATAACATATGTTGTGTACCTGGTGAGAGTTTGTTACAGCCGGCGCGGCACCGGTGTCCGTCAGCACCGCACTGCACTAGGGATCAGACTAGTGTCCGGCAGCACCGCACTTGTAATCAGACTCACAATAAACTATAGTTCCCAGTAGAGATGAGCGGATTTGGTTTTACTCGGATTTACTCGGTTCTCAAAACGACATCTTATTGGCTCACGGATGTCACGTGTTTTGGATAGCCAATCAGATGCCGTTTTGAGAACCGAGTATATCCGAGTAAAACCGAATCCGCTCACCTCTAGTTCCCAGCAGCCCTTGCTGCTGGGAGCTCCCTGCAACAAGGGCTGCTGGGAGCTGTAGTTTATTTTGAGTCTGATTACAAGTGTGGTGCTGCCGGACACCAGCGCCTCTCCAGCAGTAACAGACTCTCACCAGGTACAGTCTGACAGTAGAGATGTGCACTTGAAATTTTTCGGGTTTTGTGTTTTGGTTTTGGGTTCGGTTCCGCGGCCGTGTTTTGGGTTCGACCGCGTTTTGGCAAAACCTCACCGAATTTTTTTTGTCGGATTCGGGTGTGTTTTGGATTCGGGTGTTTTTTTCAAAAAACACTAAAAAACAGCTTAAATCATAGAATTTGGGGGTCATTTTGATCCCAAAGTACTATTAACCTCAATAACCATAATTTCCACTCATTTTCAGTCTATTCTGAATACCTCACACCTCACAATATTATTTTTAGTACTAAAATTTGCACCGAGGTCGCTGGATGACTAAGCTAAGCGACCCTAGTGGCCGACACAAACACCTGGCCCATCTAGGAGTGGCACTGCAGTGTCACGCAGGATGTCCCTTCCAAAAAACCCTCCCCAAACAGCACATGACGCAAAGAAAAAAAGAGGCGCAATGAGGTAGCTGTGTGAGTAAGATAAGCGACCCTAGTGGCCGACACAAACACCGGGCCCATCTAGGAGTGGCACTGCAGTGTCACGCACGATGTCCCTTCCAAAAAACCCTCCCCAAACAGCACATGACGCAAAGAAAAAAAGAGGCGCAATGAGGTAGCTGCGTGAGTAAGATAAGCGACCCTAGTGGCCGACACAAACACCGGGCCCATCTAGGAGTGGCACTGCAGTGTCACGCAGGATGGCCCTTCCAAAAAACCCTCCCCAAACAGCACATGACGCAAAGAAAAAAAGAGGCGCAATGAGGTAGCTGTGTGAGTAAGATAAGCGACCCTAGTGGCCGACACAAACACCTGGCCCATCTAGGAGTGGCACTGCAGTGTCACGCAGGATGTCCCTTCCAAAAAACCCTCCCCAAACAGCACATGACGCAAAGAAAAAAAGAGGCGCAATGAGGTAGCTGTGTGAGTAAGATAAGCGACCCTAGTGGCCGACACAAACACCGGGCCCATCTAGGAGTGGCACTGCAGTGTCACGCAGGATGGCCCTTCCAAAAAACCCTCCCCAAACAGCACATGACGCAAAGAAAAAAAGAGGCGCAATGAGGTAGCTGTGTGAGTAAGATAAGCGACCCTAGTGGCCGACACAAACACCGGGCCCATCTAGGAGTGGCACTGCAGTGTCACGCAGGATGGCCCTTCCAAAAAACACTCCCCAAACAGCACATGACGCAAATAAAAATGAAAGAAAAAAGAGGTGCAAGATGGAATTGTCCTTGGGCCCTCCCACCCACCCTTATGTTGTATAAACAGGACATGCACACTTTAACCAACCCATCATTTCAGTGACAGGGTCTGCCACACGACTGTGACTGAAATGACGGGTTGGTTTGGACCCCCACCTAAAAAGAAGCAATTAATCTCTCCTTGCACAAACTGGCTCTACAGAGGCAAGATGTCCACCTCATCATCATCCTCCGATATATCACCGTGTACATCCCCCTCCTCACAGATTATCAATTCGTCCCCACTGGAATCCACCATCTCAGCTCCCTGTGTACTTTGTTGAGGCAATTGCTGCTGGTCAATGTCTCCACGGAGGAATTGATTATAATTCATTTTAATGAACATCATCTTCTCCACATTTTCTGGATGTAACCTCGTACGCCGATTGCTGACAAGGTGAGCGGCGGCACTAAACACTCTTTCGGAGTACACACTTGTCGGAGGGCAACTTAGGTAGAATAAAGCCAGTTTGTGCAAGGGCCTCCAAATTGCCTCTTTTTCCTGCCAGTATAAGTACGGACTGTGTGACGTGCCTACTTGGATGCGGTCACTCATATAATCCTCCACCATTCTTTCAATGGTGAGAGAATCATATGCAGTGACAGTAGACGACATGTCCGTAATCGTTGTCAGGTCCTTCAGTCCGGACCAGATGTCAGCATCAGCAGTCGCTCCAGACTGCCCTGCATCACCGCCAGCGGGTGGGCTCGGAATTCTGAGCCTTTTCCTCGCACCCCCAGTTGCGGGAGAATGTGAAGGAGGAGATGTTGACAGGTCGCGTTCCGCTTGACTTGACAATTTTCTCACCAGCAGGTCTTTGAACCCCAGCAGACTTGTGTCTGCCGGAAAGAGAGATCCAAGGTAGGCTTTAAATCTAGGATCGAGCATGGTGGCCAAAATGTAGTGCTCTGATTTCAACAGATTGACCACCCGTGAATCCTTGTTAAGCGAATTAAGGGCTCCATCCACAAGTCCCACATGCCTAGCGGAATCGCTCTGTGTTAGCTCCTCCTTCAATGTCTCCAGCTTCTTCTGCAAAAGTCTGATGAGGGGAATGACCTGACTCAGGCTGGCAGTGTCTGAACTGACTTCACGTGTGGCAAGTTCAAAGGGCATCAGAACCTTGCACAATGTTGAAATCATTCTCCACTGCGCTTGAGACAGGTGCATTCCACCTCCTATATCATGCTGAATTGTATAGGCTTGAATGGCCTTTTGCTGCTCCTCCAACCTCTGAAGCATATAGAGGGTTGAATTCCACCTCGTTACCACTTCTTGCTTCAGATGATGGCAGGGCAGGTTCAGTTGTTTTTGGTGGTGCTCCAGTCTTCTGTACGTGGTGCCTGTACGCCGAAAGTGTCCCGCAATTCTTCTGGCCACCGACAGCATCTCTTGCACACCCCTGTCGTTTTTTAAAAAATTCTGCACCACCAAATTCAAGGTATGTGCAAAACATGGGACGTGCTGGAATTTGCCCATATTTAATGCACACACAATATTGCTGGCGTTGTCCGATGCCACAAATCCACAGGAGAGTCCAATTGGGGTAAGCCATTCCGCGTTGATCTTCCTCAGTTGCCGTAAGAGGTTTTCAGCTGTGTGCGTATTCTGGAAACCGGTGATACAAAGCGTAGCCTGCCTAGGAAAGAGTTGGCGTTTGCGAGATGCTGCTACTGGTGCCGCCGCTGCTGTTCTTGCGGCGGGAGTCCATACATCTACCCAGTGGGCTGTCACAGTCATATAGTCCTGACCCTGCCCTGCTCCACTTGTCCACATGTCCGTGGTTAAGTGGACATTGGGTACAACTGCATTTTTTAGGACACTGGTGAGTCTTTTTCTGACGTCCGTGTACATTCTCGGTATCGCCTGCCTAGAGAAGTGGAACCTAGATGGTATTTGGTAACGGGGGCACACTGCCTCAAGAAATTGTCTAGTTCCCTGTGAACTAACGGCGGATACCGGACGCACGACTAACACCAACATAGTTGTCAAGGCCTCAGTTATCCGCTTTGCAGCAGGATGACTGCTGTGATATTTCATCTTCCTCGCAAAGGACTGTTGGACAGTCAATTGCTTACTGGAAGTAGTACAAGTGGGCTTACGACTTCCCCTCTGGGATGACGATCGACTCCCAGCAGCAACAACAGCAGCGCCAGCAGCAGTAGGCATTACACTCAAGGATGCATCGGAGGAATCCCAGGCAGGAGAGGACTCGTCAGAATTGCCAGTGACATGGCCTGCAGGACTATTGGCATTCCTGGGTAAGGAGGAAATTGACACTGAGGGAGTTGGTGGGGTGGTTTGCGTGAGCTTGGTTACAAGAGGAAGGGATTTACTGGTCAGTGGACTGCTTCCGCTGTCACCCAAAGTTTTTGAACTTGTCACTGACTTATTATGAATGCGCTGCAGGTGACGTATAAGGGAGGATGTTCCGAGGTGGTTAACGTCCTTACCCCTACTTATTACAGCTTGACAAAGGCAACACACGGCTTGACACCTGTTGTCCGCATTTCTGTTGAAATACTTCCACACCGAAGAGCTGATTTTTTTGGTATTTTCACCAGGCATGTCAATGGCCATATTCCTCCCACGGACAACAGGTGTCTCCCCGGGTGCCTGACTTAAACAAACCACCTCACCATCAGAATCCTCCTGGTCAATTTCCTCCCCAGCGCCAGCAACACCCATATCCTCCTCATCCTGGTGTACTTCAACACTGACATCTTCAATCTGACTATCAGGAACTGGACTGCGGGTGCTCCTTCCAGCACTTGCAGGGGGCGTGCAAATGGTGGAAGGCGCATGCTCTTCACGTCCAGTGTTGGGAAGGTCAGGCATCGCAACCGACACAATTGGACTCTCCTTGTGGATTTGGGATTTCGAAGAACGCACAGTTCTTTGCGGTGCTTTTGCCAGCTTGAGTCTTTTCATTTTTCTAGCGAGAGGCTGAGTGCTTCCATCCTCATGTGAAGCTGAACCACTAGCCATGAACATAGGCCAGGGCCTCAGCCGTTCCTTGCCACTCCGTGTGGTAAATGGCATATTGGCAAGTTTACGCTTCTCCTCCGACAATTTTATTTTAGGTTTTGGAGTCCTTTTTTTACTGATATTTGGTGTTTTGGATTTTACATGCTCTGTACTATGACATTGGGCATCGGCCTTGGCAGACGACGTTGCTGGCATTTCATCGTCTCGGCCATGACTAGTGGCAGCAGCTTCAGCACGAGGTGGAAGTGGATCTTGATCTTTCCCTAATTTTGGAACCTCAACATTTTTGTTCTCCATATTTTAATAGGCACAACTAAAAGGCACCTCAGGTAAACAATGGAGATGGATGGATACTAGTATACTTATGGATGGACTGCCGAGTGCCGACACAGAGGTAGCTACAGCCGTGGACTACCGTACTGTGTCTGCTGCTAATATAGACTGGATGATAATGAGATGAAATCAATATATATGTATATATAATATCACTAGTACTGCAGCCGGACAGGTATATATATTTATTATGTAATGACTGATGACGGACCTGCTGGACACTGTCAGCTCAGCAGCACCGCAGACTGCTACAGTAAGCTACTATAGTAGTATGTATAAAGAAGAAAGAAAAAAAAAACAACCACGGGTAGGTGGTATACAATTATGGATGGACTGCCGAGTGCCGACACAGAGGTAGCTACAGCTGTGGACTACCGTACTGTGTCTGCTGCTAATATAGACTGGATGATAATGAGATGAAATTAATATATATATATATATATATAATATCACTAGTACTGCAGCCGGACAGGTATATATATTTATTATGTAATGACTGATGACGGACCTGCTGGACACTGTCAGCTGAGCAGCACCGCAGACTGCTACAGTAAGCTACTATAGTAGTATGTATAAAGAAGAAAGAAAAAAAAAAACAACCACGGGTAGGTGGTATACAATTATGGATGGACTGCCGAGTGCCGACACAGAGGTAGCTACAGCCGTGGACTAACGTACTGTGTCTGCTGATAATATAGACTGGATGATAATGAGATGAAATCAATATATATGTATATATAATATCACTAGTACTGCAGCCGGACAGGTATATATTATATATTTATTATGTAATGACTGATGACGGACCTGCTGGACACTGTCAGCTGAGCAGCACTGCAGACTGCTACAGTAAGCTACTATAGTAGTATGTATAAAGAAGAAAGAAAAAAAAAACAACCACGGGTAGGTGGTATACAATTATGGATGGACTGCCGAGTGCCGACACAGAGGTAGCTACAGCCGTGGACTAACGTACTGTGTCTGCTGATAATATAGACTGGATGATAATGAGATGAAATCAATATATATGTATATATAATATCACTAGTACTGCAGCCGGACAGGTGTATATTATATATTTATTATGTAATGACTGATGACGGACCTGCTGGACACTGTCAGCTCAGCAGCACCGCAGACTGCTACAGTAAGCTACTATAGTAGTATGTATAAAGAAGAAAGAAAAAAAAAACAACCACGGGTAGGTGGTATACAATTATGGATGGACTGCCGAGTGCCGACACAGAGGTAGCTACAGCCGTGGACTAACGTACTGTGTCTGCTGATAATATAGACTGGATGATAATGAGATTAAATCAATATATATGTATATATAATATCACTAGTACTGCAGCCGGACAGGTATATATTATATATTTATTATGTAATGACTGATGACGGACCTGCTGGACACTGTCAGCTCAGCAGCACCGCAGACTGCTACAGTAAGCTACTATAGTAGTATGTATAAAGAAGAAAGAAAAAAAAAACAACCACGGGTAGGTGCTATACAATTATGGATGGACTGCCGAGTGCCGACACAGAGGTAGCTACAGCCGTGGACTAACGTACTGTGTCTGCTGATAATATAGACTGGATGATAATGAGATGAAATCAATATATATGTATATATAATATCACTAGTACTGCAGCCGGACAGGTATATATATTATATATTTATTATGTAATGACTGATGACGGACCTGCTGGACACTGTCAGCTCAGCAGCACCGCAGACTGCTACAGTAAGCTACTATAGTAGTATGTATAAAGAAGAAAGAAAAAAAAAAAAAAAACACGGGTAGGTGCTAGGTGGTATACAATATTATATATATATTATATACAATTATATATATATATATAATATATATTAAACTCATAAACTGGTGGTGATTATTAAACTGGTGGTCAGGTCACTGGTCACACTATCAGCAACTTGCAAGTAGTACTCCTGAGTCCTAAGCAGACAATCACAATATATATTATACTGGTGGTCAGTGTGGTCACAAACAATGGCAGTGTGGCTGGCACTCTGGCAGCAAAAGTGTGCACTGTACGTTATATGTACTCCTGAGTCCTGAGTCCTGCTCTCAGACTCTAACTGCTCCCCACTGTCAGTGTCTCCCCCACAAGTCAGATAATACAGTCACACTATCTCTCTCTATCACTTCAGCAAGTACTAGTAGTAGTAGTACTCCTCCTAATGCTCCCCAAATTACTACTGTGTCTCTCTCTGTCTCACTCTCTTCTCGAATCTCTATAAACGGAGAGGACGCCAGCCACGTCCTCTCCCTATGAATCTCAATGCACGTGTGAAAAATGGCGGCGACGCGCGGCTCATTATATAGAATCCGAGTCTCGCGATAGAATCCGAGCCTCGCGAGAATCCGACAGCGTGATGATGACGTTCGGGCGCGCTCGGGTTAACCGAGCAAGGTGGGAAGATCCGAGTCGCTCGGACCCGTGTAAAAAAACATGAAGTTCGGGCGGGTTCGGATTCCGAGGAACCGAACCCGCTCATCTCTATCTGACAGTACTGCTTTTCTATCCTTTGGCCGTGGGTGGCACAGTCAGGCGGTGCCCCCTCCTTGCCTGGCGCCCCTGGCGAGTGCCATCCTGGCCAATAGGTAGATACACCCCTTAGTGAGAGTTAGATTTCTACCCTGAAATCTAAATATAATTCCATCAGCTATGAAGAAAGAATTCACAACTGTATTTGCCAAGATATTATTTTTGGCAACCAGGATTATCCAGAGGGGTTCTAGACCAAGAGCTGTGTGGTGCTATGAGAAAGGAAGGCAGCTGCAGCTGCGTGTGTCAGGTGCATGGGGGTATATGGATGCTACACATGCACAGGCCAGGGAAAGTAGACAGGGCTGGCCCAAGCCTATTTTTTTTAGTACTCAAATAACATTTTTGGCGCCCTTTGATGGGACAAAGTTCTTATAGGGACAAAGGCATGCGCCACATAAAGGGGTGTGGTCTCACAAGAAAGGAGCGGGCCAGACATTTTACCCCAAATTGCAGTGCCAGATATACATGTGCCCCCAGCAATGCCATACAAACATATGCCCCCACAGTTCCAGATATACATATGCCGCCACAGTGCCAGATATACATATGCCGCCACAGTGCCAGATACGCATATGTCCCACAGTACCAGCTACGCATATGCCCACACAGTTCCAGATATGCATATGCCTCCATAGCGCCAGGTACACATATGCCCCCAAAGCTAAATACACATGTGCCCCCTGCACCAGATACACATATGCCCCCAGTGGCAGATACACATATGCCCCCAGCACCAGATACACATATGCCCCCAGCGCCAGATACTCATATGCTGCCACAGTGCCAGATATACATATGCCCCCACAGTGCCAGGTAAGCATATGCCCCCCACAATGCCAGACAGTGCCAGATACACATATGCCCCCACAGTGCCAGATACAAATGTGCCACCAGTGCCAAATACACATGTGGCCCCAGCGCCAGATACTCATATGCCCCCAGTGTCAGATACACATATGACCCCAGTGCCAGATACACATATGCCTCCAGCGCCAGACACACATATGCCCCTGCCCCAGCAATGCTGCTTACCGATGCTCACCGCTGCTTCCCACCAGGTTTTGCTGCTGCTGAGAGGGTCTAGTCTCTGCCTCACGAACCGGCGCCTTCCCTGACACCAATCAGGAGCAGCCATGATGTCTGACTCCTGCTACCTGGTGCCCTCCTTAGTGTGGCGACTTACTCAGCCGCATTCCCCGAGTATGTGTCGTGCCGACTCTGTACGTAGAGTTAATCCAGCTGGCATAAAAAGGGCATGACTGAGGGGGCTCTGAAGCTGACATGTAAAGGAGCATGTCTGAGGGGGCTCTGAGGCTGGAATATAAAGGGCATGTGTAAGAGGGTCTGAGCCTATAAAGGGGCATGACTTAGGGGGCACTGAGCTTACAAAGGGCATGCCTGATGTGGCTCTGAGGCTGCCATATAAACTGGCATAACTGAGGTGGCTCTGAGCAAATAAAGGGGCAAGACTTAGGGGTCTGTGAGGCTGGCATATAAAAGGGCATGACTGAGGAAAAAGTACCTGATGTGATTACTGCACTGGGAGGAATAAGGCTCTTTCCATACTTGATGGATTTCAGCAGTTTTGCAAAAACAACAGAGATTTACATTCATAAGAGGTAACTGAAACTTTTATTTACTAACATCATACCAATACATCAATTTTCCATCGATGTATTGATTCACCACAATGCTTCTGAAATTACTACCTGGGGGTTGGGGGGGCACCTCAGTCTATTTTGCTCTCATGGTTTGAATTTATGCCTCCTCTGAGGCTAGAATATAAAGAGGAATAACTGAGATCGCTCTCAGGCTGGCATATAAAGGGGCATGACCAGTGCCGTAACTAGACATTTTAGCGCTGTGTGCAAGAAACAGCATCAAAGCCCCCCAATATATAAAATAGTTCCAGTGCACACCATAGGCATGCAACAAAAATATAGCGGCTTGGCTTCATGGGGAAGGGGCATGGCCACAAAATAATACCAATTCATATTACGATGTACAGAACTTTCCATTATTCAAATTGCGACACACAGTAGCGCCAATTACACACATTACACCAGGTAGAGCCCCTTTACACATTACGCCAGATAGAGCCCCTTTTACACATTATGCTAGGTAGAGCCCCTGTCACTCATTATGCTAGATAGAGACCCATATTACACATTACTCCAGGTAGAGCCCCTATCACACATTACACAAGGTAGAGCCCTCTTTTACACATTACGGCAGGTAGAGTCCCCTTTGACACATTAAGCAGGTCGAGCTTCCTTTTACACATTACAACATTACGGCAGGTAAAGTCCCCTTTTACACATTACAGCAGAAGAGTCCCCCTTTTTACAAATTATGGCAGCAGAGTCCCTTTTTTTACATATTAGGCAGGCAGAGTCTCCTTTTTACACATTACGGCAGCAGAGTCCTCCTTTTACACATTACAGCAGGCAGAGTCCCTCTTTTTACACATTAAGGCAGGCAGAGTCCCCTTTTTACACATTATGGCAGGCAGAGTCCCCCTTTTTACACATTACAGCAGCAGAGTCCCCCTTTTTACACAAACATAGCGCACTCCTATATACCAGTGTCACCGTGTCAGTCAGCCACAGTGTCCTTATAAATAAAGTTTTTCTCTAGGGTAGAAATGTATGGCCTATATTGTTTCCATTTTTAATGGTATCCCTTCTATATAGTTCTGGCAGCCCTACTGTGAAACACACACACACACAGTTAATTCGAGTCAGCCACAGCCGGGGATCAGCGCGGTCGCCCGGTAACAGCACAACGGTGAAGAGGCCTAAAATGCAGCAGCAGGTTCTGGCAGCTGCCAGCATTCTCTGCCTGTCTCTCTAGACCAGGTCTGCTTACTGTCAGCATCTGCCAGGCTGGATAGCAGCGGCAGCTTTGTGTCCTCGGAGCCAGATCGCTACAACTGCAGCAGTGGCGGGTGGGTGGCTCTCACAGGGGTCGCAGGCACAGCATCAGTCCCGGGGTGGAAGCTTTGAAGCAAGGAATTGCTCTATTCTCCATCATGCACTGGATCACAGGTGGATGTGGGCAGTTGTGCCGACAGCAATTGCGCTGTGTGCAATGCACCATCCGCCCACACTTAGTTACAGCCCTGGGCATGACTGAGGGGATCCGGATGATAGGTGGACATACACTTGGTCAACAGACAATAGGTGAACACCATATGGTCGACATACACATGGTAGACATTGTTTTCATTTTATCATACTTTGCCATCCATGTGGACTACAACTGGGAATAGTAACCTTTCCCGAAGCTAGGTAACTGAAGTGAGCCATGCAAGGGTATACGATACACTTATTTTGGGTCCATGTGCTTATACAAAGAAAACAACACCAAAAACACCTCAAAAAGTCATTTTGACTTTTTCACATTTCAACCTCTTCCATGTTGCTCTTTTGTTAATGTCGACTGAAACACCGTCAACCTAATGTCTGGCAACTTGCTATACCACAACCTGACTGAGCGAGCTCTGGTCATTTTAAGGACATGATTGATGGAACTGTGAAATTGGCATTTAGGCATGACTGGGGACCTCTGAGTGGATTAAGGGGCATTAATGAGGGGGCTCTGTGTTACATATTATCAGGTAGGGTATTATTGTGTGGCATATTACCTATGTGATCAAAGAGGTCACTTAAGGCTCGGCAGGTCCCAGGGGCCCGCCAATAGGGCTGAATCTGGGCAACCAGGAGCCGGGGTTACTGGTGCAGACACCGCACCGCACTGCACTATTAAAGAAACTGAAAATAAACTACAACTCCCAGCAACCCTTGCTGCTGTGAGCTCCCTACAGCAATGACTGCTGGGAGCTGTAGTTTATTTTCAGTTTGATTGCTGTAGTGCCGTGCACGCTGGGGCTTCACTCCCCAAACCACCAGTTCCCCCCTGCATCCTTTATGGCAGCCCTTTATACCAGAGCAAACATACTGCATGTAAGCTACAAGATCTACTTCTCTCCCTCTCTCTGTATAATTCATCTCTCTCTGTATAACTCTCTCCTTCCCCATCTCTTCCTCTCTAACACTCTTCCTCATTTCTCTGTATAACTCTCGCTGCCTCTCTATAACTCTCTCCTTCATCTCCCCCTCTGTATAACACTCCCTCCTTAACCTCTCTTCACTTTATAACACTCTCCCTTATTTTATCTCTCCCGCTGTATAACACTCTCATGACTCCTCTCCACCCTCTCTGTATAACAATCTCTCCTTCCTCCTCTCTCCCTCTATATAGCATGCTCTCCTTCCTCCTCTCTCCCTCTGTATAACATTCTCTCCTGCCTCATTTCTCCCTCTGTATAGCACTCTGTCCTTCCTCCTCTCTCCCTCTGTATAACTTTCTTGCCTTAATCATCTCTCCATCTGTATAACACTCTCTCCTTCCTCCTCTCTCCCTCTATATAGCATGCTCTCCTTCCTCCTCTCTCCCTCTGTATAACATTCTCTCCTGTCTCATTTCTCCTTCTGTATAGCACTCTGTCCTTCCTCCTCTCTCCCTCTGTATAACTTTCTTGCCTTAATCATCTCTCCATCTGTATAACACTCTCTCCTTCTTCAAATCTCCCTCCGTATAACACCTGCTCTTTCCTCATCTCCCCCTGTATAACACTCCCTCTTTAATCTCTCTCCCATTGTATAACACTCCCTCTTTCATCTCTCCCTCTATATAACACTCTCCTTCCCAGGGCTGACACTAGGGTGTTCAGCACCCCCATGCAAACTATAAATATGCTCCCACCCTTACTTCATAAAGGGACAGCATGCATGGAAAGCAATAAATGCAAAAGAGATGTGGTCTTACAAGGAAGGGGCATAGCCACACAAAGTACCCACAATTCAAATTATGCCACACTTTGGTACAATCTTATTTATATTACACCGCATGTAGAGACCCTGATTCATATTGCACTACATAGTAGTGTACCTTATTCATGTTTTGACACACAGTATTGCCCCTAAATCAATTAGGACACACAATAGAGCCCTTTATTCACATTATGCTACACAGTAGTGCCTCTTGTACATGTTACGCTACACAGTAGTGCATCTTGTACATGTTACGCTACACAGTAGTGTCTCTTATAAACAATGTCCACAGTAGTGCCCCTTATACACATAATGTCAACAGTAGTCGTGCCACACATAATACTCAGAGTAGTATTGCCCCTTACACATAATGTCCACAGTAGTAGAGTCACACATAATGCTCATAGTAGTATTGCCCCTTACACATAATGTCCACAGTAGTAGAGTCACACATAATGCTCATAGTAGTATTGACCCTTAAACATAATGTCCACAGTAACTACCACTGTGGGCATTATGTGTAAGAGGCACTACTACAACTACACACATAATGCCCTCAGTAGTAGTGCCACACATAATGGTGGTCATTCCGAGTTGATCGCCCACTGACGTTTTTCGCAGCATAGCAATCAGGCTAAAAATTGGCTGTTCTGCGCATGCGTATGGGCCGCAGGGCGCACGTGCCAAGTAATTTCACACAAAACTAAGCAATTTTACACATGGGCGAGCAACGCTTTTCAATCGCTCTGCTGATCGGTGAGTGATTGACAGGAAGTGGGTGTTTCTGGGCGGAAACTGACCATTTTCCGGGAGTGTGTTAAAAAACGCTGGCGTGTCAGGCTAAAACGCAGGAGTGGCTGGAGAAATGCAGGGCGTGTTTGTGACATCAAACCAGGAACTAAACAGTCTGCAGTGATCACAATCTAGGAGTAGGTCTGGAGCTACTCAGAAACTGCAGGAAAAGATTTTCAAGCAATTCTGCTAATCTTTCGGTCGCACTTCTGCTAAGCTAAGATACACTCCCAGAGGGCGGCGGCTTAGCGTTTGCACTGCTGCTAAAAGCAGCTAGCGAGCGATAAACTCGGAATGAGGCCAATGTCCACTATAGTAGTGCCACATGGGTGTGGTATGAATGGCCAGTGGTTAAGAGACCACCGGTCAGCATACCGATGCCTGTATACCAGCAGCGGAATGCCGGCGGTGGGTGCGAGCGCAACAAGCCCCTTGCGGGCTCGCTGCGCTCACCACACTGTGGGCTCAGTGGCCTGTGGTCGCCACAGATTCAATTCCCACTCTATGGGTGTCATGGACACCGACAAGTGGGAATATAGTCGCTGTTGGTCGACCGTCAGGATCGAGAGGGGTCGGGATGTAGGGGAAGATATTGTGACCAGCAGTCCCCTGACCGCTGATCAGATAACTACATCCCGTGCCACACATAACGCCCACAGGAGTAGTGCCCCTTACACATATGTGCACAGGAGGGGAGTGCGCAGTACTAACATGAAGATCACCTTGAAGCTGTCGGTGCCGCTGCCTGTGCTTGAACTTGACAGGTGCAGTGGTGTGGAGAGAGGAGGAGGGAGCATTAGAGCCAAGCTTTCCGCTGCCGGCACTGCTGCCTTTCATACAATGTGACAGGTGCAGCGGCAGCCAGCAGCAACAGCAGGGATGCAAGCAATGAGATTGCCTCCTCAGCCCGGCTCCTCACTGTACTGCATTCCCTTGCTGAATGGGGTGCGCCAGCTCTGCTCCTTCCTCATCTTCCTCTGTAAAACACACTCTCCTTCCTCCTATTTCCTTTATTTGGACACTCGTTCATTGTTACATCGCAGGGGCCAATCTCACCTGGATGATTCCCGCTGGACCGACTGCCTGTGAGGCCATATGCTGGTTGAGTGTTTTTTATTTGTTTGTTATCTCATGTAGCTCCGTAACCACCTTTTGTATGACAGGCAGCCTGCTTATGCCTGTCATAGCAAACAGAGCGTCCCGCAGGGGAGACTAATGGCAGATGAGGCTGTAACTGCAGCCCTCACCTTGTAAGACAGAGTTCCTCAGCATGCACCAAGTGCAGGGGAGTCGCAGCCGCCGTGGGTGCACAGTAAACCTGGGACTGATCGGTGAGTCAGCCAGGAGACGCTCTCCTCCTGCTTCACTGCGGGCTCAGTGGCCTGTGGTCGCCACAGATTCAATTCCCACTCTATGGGAGTCATGGACACCGACAAGTGGGAATAGTCGCTGTTGGTCGGCATGCCGACCGTCAGGATCGAGAGGGGTCGGGATGTAGGGGAAGATATTGTGACCAGCAGTCCCCTGACCGCTGATCAGATAACTACATCCCGTGCCACACATAACGCCCACAGGAGTAGTGCCCCTTACACATATGTGCACAGGAGGGGAGTGCGCAGTACTTACATGGAGATCCTTTTGAAGCTGTCGGTGCCGCTGCCTGTGCTTGAACTTGACAGGTGCAGTGGGGTGGAAAGAGGAGGAGGGAGCATTAGAGCCAAGCTTTCCGCTGCCGGCACTGCTGCCTTTCATACAATGTGACAGGTGCAGTGGCAGCCAGCAGCAACAGCAGGGATGCAAGCAATGAGATTGCCTCCTCAGCCCGGCTCCTCCCGGCACTGCATTCCCTTGCTGAGCAGGTTGCGCCAGCTCTGCTCCTTCCTCATCTTCCTCTGTAAAACACCCTCTCCTTCCTCCTATTTCCTTTATTTGGACACTCATTCATTGTTACATCGCAGGGGCAAACCTCACCAGTAAGAACCCCGCTGGGCCGACTGTCTGTGGGCCATATGCTGGCTGAGTGGTTTTTATTTGTTTATTATCTCATGTAGCTCCGTAACCACCTTTTTCATGACAGGCAGCCTGCTTATGCCTGTCAAAGCAAACAGAGCATCCCGCAGGGGAGACTAATGGCAGATGAGGCTGTAACTGCAGCCCTCACCTTGTAAGACAGAGTTCCTCAGCATGCACCAAGTGCAGGGGAGTCGCAGCCGCCGTGGGTGCACAGTAAACCTGGGACTGATCGGCGAGTCAGCCAGGAGACGCTCTCCTCCTGCTTGTCAGCACAGAGCTGGATTATATACAGCAGGTACTGTGGACTGTGAATAAGGGATACCACTGTGTGGCATTCTGTAATAAAGGGACACTGCTATGTGGTGTCATGTGAGTAAGGGGCACTACTGTGTGGTGTAATTTGAATTGGGGGTACTATTGTGTGGTCTCACCTCTTCCCCACAAGGTCACAAGGGGGCATTTAGCATACACTGACTGACTAGGGGGGACTGTTTGAGGAAGGGGGCCCCAAATTGGTTTCTTGCTTAGGGTTCCATGAAGTCTAAATCTGCCTCTGTGTGTGTCATATGAGTTTTGGCACATATGTGACATATTATATTATCCAAAATTAGTAAATAAGTAAAAATACATGTATTAGTTTAGTGTTTCTTAGAATAATATTTTCACAGATAGGAACCCTTACCTAACTACTGGGGAGCAAACTGAAAAAAACATTTTGTTGCCCTCTATTTAAAGTCATTTTCTTAATGCGGCACTCTGAGAGAACGACTGTGTAGGGCATCTTGTGTGCCTAGAGCAGCATAAACTTACATTGCTGGACATGAAGCATAATACTCTATACCACAGGCAGCTAGAGGTGGAGTTTTTGAGCAGAGGACTGCTGTGTTTGTTATTCTAATTTGATTGGTTGTTGCAGGTTTGAGGGGTGTTGGCAACCTGCATGTAACTAACAATCTGGAAAATTCTCTCTCTTTCCAGTTTGATTCGTTGCCCACCCTCCCCCCCTAAGTGGTTGGGTTTTTATGTTGTCTTGTTTTGTTGTTTTGTTGTATCAGCTTTCTTGGTGTCCAGTTCAGAACGGTTATGTGGTTAATTTTCATGAATGGTATTTGTTGAGGGACAGTTTAGTCATATGCGTGGTTAGGCATGGATATCAGATTGAGACTATGGGTATCACCGATCCAGGTGGGCCCATATGCCACTTTGTGATTATCTGTCGTCTCATTTTGATTGGTTATGGGGCAGATGGCCAAATTTCTATTCCCGGAGGGGGGGGAGGGGGGGGGGGATTGATCAGCTCTGCCCTTGTGAGTTGTATGATGGTTAGGGATAGTGGCAGGAAGTTGATCCCAGACCATGGGGGGCAGTTGGCCCCGTAGTAGAATGTGTTCTTGATTGCATTTTCAGGATGGTCAAGGATAGTGGCAGAAGGCCAATCCTTGGCCATCAGGGCAGGTGGCCCTTCGGTATTTTTGTGCTATATTTTTATTTTACATTTTCCATATACTTTATTTTTCATATTTTTTTACTCACAATTTTAACCGTTCTTCTCCCCGCCACCTTAGTTTAGACGAGGGACTTTTTTATTAAGGGATAGATTCTAAATAGGCCTTCCTCCTCTAAAATAAAAATAAAAAGCCGACCCATTTCATGTCATTATTCAGTTGTCTGTGTCTTTATTTTAGGTAAGTGGTTATGAGTGTTGTGCGTATGCATCTGACTGTGTAAGGTTTAAAACATTCGGATGCCCCTGGTCTAGATCATGTTATAACTTTTGTATTTTTACCAGTAAAATAAATAATTATTTTTTTTCTTAACTGCGATATGTGAGAACATACCTGCTGTCAAAGAGACAATAGTTCCTCTGCAAGAACTCGTTTCACTGCAGTTTGTAGTCTGAGTGCACACCTCTTCCACAGCTTCATTACAGTTGTAACACTCAAAGCAAAAGAGGCCTGCAACACAAGAGGTAAAGCTTATGTTTTTTATGTTCTGTGTAACTGCATGAGTATGTTTTTACTGACATTATCAAAAAAATTCCTGCTTACCAAAATGTTTTACTAACACTGTATTTCTGTATGTAGTTCTAAAAAATGAGCAAAATTAGTAGCTGATAGGGCGGATGGGTGTAGGAGGGTTCGGTGATTAGCAAATGTTTATAACCTTAACCTAAAAAAACACACAAGACCACTCCTGCTGACTGTTACCTCAGGAGCTATTGCACTCCCCAACTAAGGACCCAATTCAGACCTGATCGGTGCTGTGCGTTTTCACACAGCGGGCAATTATCAAACTACTGCGCATGCGTATGCACTGTAATATGCATGCGTGACGGATAGCAGCGACATGATGGTGCGAAAATTTCAATTGCATGGGCGTTCGCAAGGTGATTGACAGGAAGAGGACGTTTGTGGGTGGTAACTGGCCATTTTCTGGGTGTGTCTGGACAAACGCAGGCGTTCCCAAGCATTTTCAGGGAAGGTATTTGAAGTCAGCTCCGGAGCCGATCAGCCTGATTTTTTCACACTGGAGGAGTAAGTATTGAGCTACGCACAGACTGCACAGAATGGGAAAAATATTTGATGGTGAGTGTGATGCGAACGGTTTTGTAGCTGTCCGCTGACTGAGGGGAGTTTTCGCACAGCGTACACACACATGCAATCGCACACTTGCACGGGGCAAATTTTCACTCCCCCTGGGCAGTGACTTTCTGATCGCAGGACAGTGTAATTTGCAGCACAGTGATCAGGTCTGAATTAGGCCCTAAATATCAGAGAGGCCCTTTGAATGCGCTGCAGCTGCAGATGTGTGTTGGTCAGTTTCCCATTGGCCGCACACACTGCTTTTGTTCCTCGGGAGGCTTGCCACCTAGCATCAGCTGGTGGGTAGGTGAGCCGATTATCCCTGGAACAAGGTAAAGTGAAAACTAAAAAATCACCTAGCTTGCTCCTACAGAGGAGGGCGGAGCCAAACATCTGCTCTCTGGGCTAAAGGTCATGTGACCGCTTGGACCCACCCTCAGGTAGATTTTTCTACAGCGCAGACATGGGAGGAAGCTGGGTCTGTCTCTCTGACAGAATACTTACAGCTGTCTTCTATTGTCCTGCAATAATGTGACAGGAGAGACACTAAGCGGTGCTGGAGGTGATTATATATCAGTTACACTCTTATTTACAAGTCAGGTGAGTCTAATAAATGTATCCTTCCCTGAAATTGCCTGCAAGCGGCAAAACACACCAGTTTCCGCACCAGACACATTTCTTATGCCGGTAGTTGGCAAAGTACCGTTGGCTGAAGCTGGCACCATAAGTACACCTATTAAGTAGAGATGAGCGGGTTCGGTTTCTCTGAATCCGAACCCGCACGAACTTCATGTTTTTTTCACGGGTCCGAGCAGACTCGGATCCTCCCGCCTTGCTCGGTTAACCCGAGCGCGCCCGAACGTCATCATGACGCTGTCGGATTCTCGCGAGACTCGGATTCTATATAAGGAGCCGCGCGTCGCCGCCATTTTCACACGTGCATTGAGATTGATAGGGAGAGGACGTGGCTGGCGTCCTCTCCATTTAGATTAGGGTTGAGAGAGAGAGAGAGAGAGAGATTGACCTGAGGCTGTGATACTGTAGAAGAGAGTGCAGAGTTTAGTGACTGACGACCACAGTGACCACCAGACAGTGCAGTTGTTTGTTTTATTTAATATATCCGTTCTCTGCCTGAAAAAAACGATACACACAGTGACTCAGTCACATACCATATCTGTGTGCACTGCTCAGCCCAGTGTGCTGCATCAATGTATATATATATCTGACTGTGCTCAGCTCACACAGCTTATAATTGTGGGGGAGACTGGGGAGCACTGCAGTGCCAGTTATAGGTTATAGCAGGAGCCAGGAGTACATAATATTATATTAAAATTAAACAGTGCACACTTTTGCTGCAGGAGTGCCACTGCCAGTGTGACTAGTGACCAGTGACCTGACCACCAGTATATATAATATTAGTAGTATACTATCTCTTTATCAACCAGTCTATATTAGCAGCAGACACAGTACAGTGCGGTAGTTCACGGCTGTGGCTACCTCTGTGTCGGCACTCGGCAGCCCGTCCATAATTGTATATACCACCTAACCGTGGTTTTTTTTTCTTTCTTTATAGTCATACTAGTTACGAGTATACTATCTCTTTATCAACCAGTCTATATTAGCAGCAGACACAGTACAGTGCGGTAGTTCACGGCTGTGGCTACCTCTGTGTCGGCACTCGGCAGCCCGTCCATAATTGTATATACCACCTAACCGTGGTTTTTTTTTCTTTCTTTATACATACATACTAGTTACGAGTATACTATCTCTTTATCAACCAGTCTATATATTAGCAGCAGACACAGTACAGTGCGGTAGTTCACGGCTGTGGCTACCTCTGTGTCGGCACTCGGCAGCCCGTCCATAATTGTATATACCACCTAACCGTGGTTTTTTTTTCTTTCTTTATAGTCATACTAGTTACGAGTATACTATCTCTTTATCAACCAGTCTATATTAGCAGCAGACACAGTACAGTGCGGTAGTTCACGGCTGTGGCTACCTCTGTGTCGGCACTCGGCAGCCCGTCCATAATTGTATATACCACCTAACCGTGGTTTTTTTTTCTTTCTTTATACATACATACTAGTTACGAGTATACTATCTCTTTATCAACCAGTCTATATTATCAGCAGACACAGTACAGTGCGGTAGTTCACGGCTGTGGCTACCTCTGTGTCGGCACTCGGCAGCCCGTCCATAATTGTATATACCACCTAACCGTGGTTTTTTTTTCTTTCTTTATACATACATACTAGTTACGAGTATACTATCTCTTTATCAACCAGTCTATATATTAGCAGCAGACACAGTACAGTGCGGTAGTTCACGGCTGTGGCTACCTCTGTGTCGGCACTCGGCAGCCCGTCCATAATTGTATATACCACCTAACCGTGGTTTTTTTTTCTTTCTTTATACATACATACTAGTTACGAGTATACTATCTCTTTATCAACCAGTCTATATATTAGCAGCAGACACAGTACAGTGCGGTAGTTCACGGCTGTGGCTACCTCTGTGTCGGCACTCGGCAGCCCGTCCATAATTGTATATACCACCTAACCGTGGTTTTTTTTTCTTTCTTTATACATACATACTAGTTACGAGTATACTATCTCTTTATCAACCAGTCTATATTAGCAGCAGACACAGTACAGTGCGGTAGTTCACGGCTGTGGCTACCTCTGTGTCGGCACTCGGCAGCCCGTCCATAATTGTATATACCACCTAACCGTGGTTTTTTTTTCTTTCTTTATACATACATACTAGTTACGAGTATACTATCTCTTTATCAACCAGTCTATATATTAGCAGCAGACACAGTACAGTGCGGTAGTTCACGGCTGTGGCTACCTCTGTGTCGGCACTCGGCAGCCCGTCCATAATTGTATATACCACCTAACCGTGGTTTTTTTTTCTTTCTTTATACATACATACTAGTTACGAGTATACTATCTCTTTATCAACCAGTCTATATTAGCAGCAGACACAGTACAGTGCGGTAGTTCACGGCTGTGGCTACCTCTGTGTCGGCACTCGGCAGCCCGTCCATAATTGTATATACCACCTAACCGTGTTTTTTTTTTCTTTCTTTATACATACATACTAGTTACGAGTATACTATCTCTTTATCAACCAGTCTATATTAGCAGCAGACACAGTACAGTGCGGTAGTTCACGGCTGTGGCTACCTCTGTGTCGGCACTCGGCAGCCCGTCCATAATTGTATATACCACCTAACCGTGGTTTTTTTTTCTTTCTTTATACATACATACTAGTTCCGAGTATACTATCTCTTTATCAACCAGTCTATATTAGCAGCAGACACAGTACAGTGCGGTAGTTCACGGCTTTGGCTACCTCTGTGTCGGCACTCGGCAGCCCGTCCATAATTGTATATACCACCTAACCGTGGTTTTTTTTTCTTTCTTTATACATACATACTAGTTACGAGTATACTATCTCTTTATCAACCAGTCTATATATTAGCAGCAGACACAGTACAGTGCGGTAGTTCACGGCTGTGGCTACCTCTGTGTCGGCACTCGGCAGCCCGTCCATAATTGTATACTAGTATCCAATCCATCCATCTCCATTGTTTACCTGAGGTGCCTTTTAGTTGTGCCTATTAAAATATGGAGAACAAAAATGTTGAGGTTCCAAAATTAGGGAAAGATCAAGATCCACTTCCACCTCGTGCTGAAGCTGCTGCCACTAGTCATGGCCGAGGCGATGAAATGCCAGCAATGTCGTCTGCCAAGGCCGATGCCCAATGTCATAGTACAGAGCATGTCAAATCCAAAACACCAAATATCAGTAATAAAAGGACTCCAAAACCTAAAATAAAATTGTCGGAGGAGAAGCGTAAACTTGCCAATATGCCATTTACCACACGGAGTGGCAAGGAACGGCTGAGGCCCTGGCCTATGTTCATGGCTAGTGGTTCAGCTTCACATGAGGATGGAAGCACTCAGCCTCTCGCTAGAAAAATGAAAAGACTAAAGCTGGCAAAAGCAGTAGCACCGCAAAGAACTGTGCGTTCTTCGAAATCCCAAATCCACAAGGAGAGTCCGACTCCAATTGTGTCGGTTGCGATGCCTGACCTTCCCAACACTGGACGTGAAGAGCATGCGCCTTCCACCATTTGCATGCCCCCTGCAAGTGATGGAAGGAGCACCCGCAGTCCAGTTCCTGATAGTCAGATTGAAGATGTCAGTGTTGAAGTACACCAGGATGAGGAGGATATGGGTGTTGCTGGCGCTGGGGAGGAAATTGACCAGGAGGATTCTGATGGTGAGGTGGTTTGTTTAAGTCAGGCACCCGGGGAGACACCTGTTGTCCGTGGTAGGAATATGGCCGTTGACATGCCTGGTGAAAATACCAAAAAAATCAGCTCTTCGGTGTGGAAGTATTTCACCAGAAATGCGGACAACAGGTGTCAAGCCGTGTGTTCCCTTTGTCAAGCTGTAATAAGTAGGGGTAAGGACGTTAACCACCTCGGAACATCCTCCCTTATACGTCACCTGCAGCGCATTCATAATAAGTCAGTGACAAGTTCAAAAACTTGGGCCGACAGCGGAAGCAGTCCACTGACCAGTAAATCCCTTCCTCTTGTAACCAAGCTCACGCAAACCACCCCACCAACTCCCTCAGTGTCAATTTCCTCCTTCCCCAGGAATGCCAATAGTCCTGCAGGCCATGTCACTGGCAATTCTGACGAGTCCTCTCCTGCCTGGGATTCCTCCGATGCATCCTTGCGTGTAACGCCTACTGCTGCTGGCGCTGCTGTTGTTGCTGCTGGGAGTCGATGGTCATCCCAGAGGGGAAGTCGTAAGACCACTTTTACTACTTCCACCAAGCAATTGACTGTCCAACAGTCCTTTGCGAGGAAGATGAAATATCACAGCAGTCATCCTACTGCAAAGCGGATAACTGAGGCCTTGACATCCTGGGTGGTGAGAAATGTGGTTCCGGTATCCATCATTACTGCAGAGCCAACTAGAGACTTGTTGGAGGTACTGTGTCCCCGGTACCAAATACCATCTAGGTTCCATTTCTCTAGGCAGGCGATACCGAAAATGTACACAGACCTCAGAAAAAGAGTCACCAGTGTCCTAAAAAATGCAGCTGTACCCAATGTCCACTTAACCACGGACATGTGGACAAGTGGAGCAGGGCAGGGTCAGGACTATATGACTGTGACAGCCCACTGGGTAGATGTATGGACTCCCGCCGCAAGAACAGCAGCGGCGGCACCAGTAGCAGCATCTCGCAAACGCCAACTCTTTCCTAGGCAGGCTACGCTTTGTATCACCGGTTTACAGAATACGCACACAGCTGAAAACCTCTTACGGCAACTGAGGAAGATCATCGCGGAATGGCTTACCCCAATTGGACTCTCCTGTGGATTTGTGGCATCGGACAACGCCAGCAATATTGTGTGTGCATTAAATCTGGGCCAATTCCAGCACGTCCCATGTTTTGCACATACCTTGAATTTGGTGGTGCAGAATTTTTTAAAAAACGACAGGGGCGTGCAAGAGATGCTGTCGGTGGCCAGAAGAATTGCGGGACACTTTCGGCGTACAGGCACCACGTACAGAAAACTGGAGCACCACCAAAAACTACTGAACCTGCCCTGCCATCATCTGAAGCAAGAAGTGGTAACGAGGTGGAATTCAACCCTGTATATGCTTCAGAGGTTGGAGGAGCAGCAAAAGGCCATTCAAGCCTATACAATTGAGCACGATATAGGAGGTGGGATGCACCTGTCTCAAGCGCAGTGGAGAATGATTTCAACGTTGTGCAAGGTTCTGATGCCCTTTGAACTTGCCACACGTGAAGTCAGTTCAGACACTGCCAGCCTGAGTCAGGTCATTCCCCTCATCAGGCTTTTGCAGAAGAAGCTGGAGACATTGAAGGAGGAGCTAACACGGAGCGATTCCGCTAGGCATGTGGGACTTGTGGATGGAGCCCTTAATTCGCTTAGCAAGGATTCACGGGTGGTCAATCTGTTGAAATCAGAGCACTACATTTTGGCCACCGTGCTCGATCCTAGATTTAAAGCCTACCTTGGATCTCTCTTTCCGGCAGACACAAGTCTGCTGGGGTTCAAACACCTGCTGGTGAGTAAATTGTCAAGTCAAGCGGAACGCGACCTGTCAACAACATCTCCTCCTTCACATTCTCCCGCAACTGGGGGTGCGAGGAAAAGGCTCAGAATTCCGAGCCCACCCGCTGGCGGTGATGCAGGGCAGTCTGGAGCGACTGCTGATGCTGACATCTGGTCCGGACTGAAGGACCTGACAACGATTACGGACATGTCGTCTACTGTCACTGCATATGATTCTCTCCCCATTGAAAGAATGGTGGAGGATTATATGAGTGACCGCATCCAAGTAGGCACGTCACACAGTCCGTACTTATACTGGCAGGAAAAAGAGGCAATTTGGAGGCCCTTGCACAAACTGGCTTTATTCTACCTAAGTTGCCCTCCCACAAGTGTGTACTCCGAAAGAGTGTTTAGTGCCGCCGCTCACCTTGTCAGCAATCGGCGTACGAGGTTACATCCAGAAAATGTGGAGAAGATGATGTTCATTAAAATGAATTATAATCAATTCCTCCGTGGAGACATTGACCAGCAGCAATTGCCTCCACAAAGTACACAGGGAGCTGAGATGGTGGATTCCAGTGGGGACGAATTGATAATCTGTGAGGAGGGGGATGTACACGGTGATATATCGGAGGATGATGATGAGGTGGACATCTTGCCTCTGTAGAGCCAGTTTGTGCAAGGAGAGATTAATTGCTTCTTTTTTGGTGGGGGTCCAAACCAACCCGTCATATCAGTCACAGTCGTGTGGCAGACCCTGTCACTGAAATGATGGGTTGGTTAAAGTGTGCATGTCCTGTTTATACAACATAAGGGTGGGTGGGAGGGCCCAAGGACAATTCCATCTTGCACCTCTTTTTTCTTTTCTTTTTCTTTGCGTCATGTGCTGTTTGGGGAGGGTTTTTTGGAAGGGACATCCTGCGTGACACTGCAGTGCCACTCCTAGATGGGCCCGGTGTTTGTGTCGGCCACTAGGGTCGCTTATCTTACTCACACAGCTACCTCATTGCGCCTCTTTTTTTCTTTGCGTCATGTGCTGTTTGGGGAGGGTTTTTTGGAAGGGACATCCTGCGTGACACTGCAGTGACACTCCTAGATGGGCCCGGTGTTTGTGTCGGCCACTAGGGTCGCTTATCTTACTCACACAGCTACCTCATTGCGCCTCTTTTTTTCTTTGCGTCATGTGCTGTTTGGGGAGGGTTTTTTGGAAGGGACATCCTGCGTGACACTGCAGTGCCACTCCTAGATGGGCCCGGTGTTTGTGTCGGCCACTAGGGTCGCTAATCTTACTCACACAGCTACCTCATTGCGCCTCTTTTTTTCTTTGCGTCATGTGCTGTTTGGGGAGGGTTTTTTGGAAGGGCCATCCTGCGTGACACTGCAGTGCCACTCCTAGATGGGCCCGGTGTTTGTGTCGGCCACTAGGGTCGCTTATCTTACTCACACAGCGACCTCGGTGCAAATTTTAGGACTAAAAATAATATTGTGAGGTGTGAGGTATTCAGAATAGACTGAAAATGAGTGGAAATTATGGTTTTTGAGGTTAATAATACTTTGGGATCAAAATGACCGCCAAATTCTATGATTTAAGCTGTTTTTTAGGTTTTTTGGAAAAAAACACCCGAATCCAAAACACACCCGAATCCGACAAAAAAAATTCGGTGAGGTTTTGCCAAAACGCGGTCGAACCCAAAACACGGCCGCGGAACCGAACCAAAAACCAAAACACAAAACCCGAAAAAATTCTGGCGCTCATCTCTACTATTAAGACAGAAGGGGTCCCAGCACTATGCCCCACTATTAAACTCTCCTGAGTCAGTATGTCCAGCATGTTTCTCTTCAGTGCACTGTGAGTCAGAAGAGGTGACTAGATCCTCAGCCTCTTCAAATAGGCACGTATAGTGACATACTGTACAAATGGCCAGTGTGGCACCAGCAGCCAAGATCTCCCACCAAATTATATAGCTTACATTGGAAGCTTAGTCAGAGGTATACAAGTTTGCCCAGTTAGCCTGCAGAGCAACCCTAGTCAAACAAATGGGGTTTAAGCAGTTAGACAGGGCTCCAAGATGTACCTTCACTATTTGCTATGAAGTTGACTCTTCTTTTGGTTTATATGAGGGTGATAAGTCTCAAAGCAACCCCCATGGACTAAATGTTAAGGCAAATTCAGTTTTAAAATAACTAATGCTTTTTGTTCAGAAAGCCTGATTCTGCCATAGCTGGTAAACTAAGTAGTGTGAAACCTGCCAGTGCTCTGGATGGGAGACCAGTACCTGTAGGCAGTGGCGGATTTCCCACTAGGCACATGAGGCACGTGTCTAGGGGAGGCACTTGCTGGGAGGCGGCACACCAGGCTGATAAGAGCCAGGTGATTATTTTTTTTCATCATTCCGACTTATTTTTTATATTTTATTTAGCAAATGATGGGGGTGGGACAATGGGCCTCAAATTGTGGTCCAGGAGTTGGTAGTGGGGTGAGGCTAGGGCTGTTTTGGTGGTCTCGAGGCATCCGGACTGGCACCTGAAATGAAGGATGCAATGACGTGATTGAGAAAGGGGGGCAGCAGCCAATCATGTGCCTAGGGGAAGCCTGGCCCCTAAATCCACCCCTCCCCGTAGGTTCTAAATATTTGCAGCTCAAGGCGATTAGTAGAACCACTCTCATTATTGGTGAAGGGTTCACTGGTCAACCAGATCTAGACTAATGAGGCCACTTGACATGCCCATTTTTGGTAGACACTGACCTATTTGGCCCAGATTTCATAGGTGAAGTCAGGACTCACTACAAGGCTCATAAATTATGCTCAAGGAATTGCAGCTCCTTGCTAGACAAAGCTTGGCAGCAGAGGAAAATATATTTGTCAGACCCAGCCTTCCATGGCTGGACAATTAATTTCCTATAGAGGTCAACTGACTCTTTCAGACTATAGCTAAATGTAAAGTCACTAAATGCACACTCACAAGACAGAAGGTTCAGGATGACTTCAGGATTTCTTTTGGCCAGAAATTGGTTTTGCCTCAAAATAGACCTATAAGAGGTTTTCCATTTGGTCTCAGTTCATCATAACCATAGGCAGCTTTGCTATTTCCAGCTGTTTCAGTGGCCGGTAATTGTGTTTGAACTTTTAATAGCACCTTATACTTGCACACATTTAATGAAATCAGTGGTTCCATGTTATGTTATTGACACCTTGTCAGAAAGTAGTCCACTGCTTGATAGACCATTACATATTAATCAGTCACCAAGGTGTAATTCTGCCTTCCCTGGCAAGCTCAGAGTTTTCATAAATTAGTTAAAATCTATTCTGACTCCTTTCCAAACATAGACAATATCTCTTCTTTCTCTCTGAAGGCTCTTCCAAAGAAAGTGGTCAGAATTGCATTTGACTGATAGTTCAACATCAGAACATACACTTAGAAAAAGCTATTAGAAAAGTGAAGGCCTTGCACCTAAGGCTCTTCCATATTTCCCTACACAATTGAGGACCATTCACTCAAAACCAGACAGTGAGAGGCAGATGGTCATTAATGGAGTAGTAGGCTCAAATTAATCTGCTCAAGTTAAGGCCAGCCATGTTTTTATAGTCCCACTCTTGCCTTGTTTTCACCAAAGATAACTAAAGACATTGTTTTCCTACTTTGTGCTATTAATTCACAGTTTTCTAGTACAGGTACTTGGAATATAGAACCAATTCTGACCTTGCACACAAGTTCAGAGACTGTCCTTTTATTAAGGAAATTCATATTGTTACTAGCTTAAACTTTAGTGAACAGGGGTGCTGAACTAACCTTAATTTATATTACTGATCCAAAACACTTTCCCATGAAAATTGTAAAGATGAGTCTGAGACTGGACAAATCCAAGTCTTTGTTTGGTTACTCAGCTCAACTCATACAGTACTTGAAACTTACTGCTCCGCTTACATGTGAATCTTTGTAGTTATATCTCACTTGCCATAAACCTCTTTGGCTTGCCAAACCCTCTATAATTAGAAAATGAATAGTTACTGCTATGAAAAGCCACGTTTCACCATTCCCAATATAATGGACACTTCTTCTGGGATGCTGACACCTCGAGTGCAGCAACAAAAGGTATGTTCCTACTTTCCATAATGCATGCCACTCATTGGTCCTCTGAGTAAATGTTTGCCAAGCATTATTATTGGAGGCCAAACGGTCTTCCAAGCAACCGCCAAGTATGTGGTAGTCTACCCACCAGCTGTTGCTAGGTGGCAAGCCTCCCAACGATCAAACAGTAGTTTGCAGGAATCTATGACCTGCAAACTTTCTTTGTTCTAAGGAATAGGATTGCCACCTAGCAACAGCACCCACCCTACCCACCCGTTACCTTGCTAAATCTGTTGGTTGCTCTGTCCAGAATTGCTTTCTCCTGGGTGGGCCAGGGGAGCATGAGATGGCACAGGCGTCAAAAGCTAGAGACACAAAATTATTCTCTCTGTCTTACCATTTAGTTGTCCAACCTATGATCAAGTCGACATCTGTTCTTTCTCTTTAATATCACTTGGGCCCATAGCTGTGCCTAGTCTGTGGATGTTCTTCATGCTGTTATGTTTGTTATCATAACTTCCTTACATTGATTCAAGTTATGTTTTTATTACCAGTTCAGTAACATTTTAATGTTGAAAGATTCATGTCAGTGTCTTCTTTCCTTGCATTTGAAGTGATGTATCATCCCTCATTATCCAAGTCTAGGTTTGGGATTGCCATCAGTAGGCTTCCGAAAAATCTACCTGAGGGCAGGTCCAAGCGGTCACATGACTTTTTGCTCAGAGAGCAGATGCTTGGCCCCACCCTCCTCTGTAGAATCAAGCTAAGTTATTTTTTAGTTTTCACTTTTGCTTGTTCCAGCGATAATTGGGAGGCTTGCTCATCCACCCACCAGCTGTTGCTAAGTGACAAGCCTATTCCCTAGAACAAAGAAAGTTTGCAGGTCATAGACAGGGGTGTATCTAGTGGTCCGAGCGCCCCTGGCAAAGTAAGGGGCTGGCGCCCCCCACTACACACATTTGAAATAAGGTGTGAGTATTGGAAATGGGGCATGGTCTTGTGGGGGAAGGGTGTGGACACAATAGTACTTCCAATTCAAATTATGCCACACAGTAGTGTCCCTCATTCACATTACACTGCACAGTAGTGTCTCGCATTCACGTTACACCGTCCCTCCCCCTATCCCTAACCCATCTTTCCCACAGCTTAACCTTAACCTGCCCCCCCCCCCAAGAGCCTCTTCAGTGGTGCCTAACCCTAACCCACCCTTCCTAATCTCCCTCTCTGCAGCCTAACCCTAACCCTCCCACCCTCACAGCTAACCCTAACCCTCCCACGTGGCTTGCCAGTGGAGACTTTGGCACCAACTCGATCCGGATTTTGGCATTCTGCATTGCTATCTATGTTGGGATGCCAGCATCAGCATTCCGAGCAGTTTCGGGATGCTGGCGTCAGCTTTCTGACCGCTGGGATGCCAAACGCCGACATCTTGACTGCATCCCGAATGAAATGCTAATGAGCTGCAGTGAGATGAGCCTCAAATGGACCCAGCCATTAACCAAACACCATTAGTTGGATGGTAGAAGGGCTTCCTGTTAGAAAAAACATCAGGGTGCCATCTCTTCCAAGATAAAATGATCAATTATACAATTAACTGATATACATTTCCTAGAACTTGGCCTTGAAATAGGTAAGATATGTATTTTATTTATTACACCCAACAAGTTAAAGTTTTCGCTTACTTACTACTGACTTACATCTAACATGCATGAAAATCGTGTAGTTTTCCAGGTACTACAGTCCCTTCTCCCAAAGACTGCCACTTTTTTTTATTATTTTCAACAACAAATAGATCTATAGCACTGTGCTATATAACAATTGCTGTGTACCTGGCGAGAGTCTGTTACTGCCGGCGCGGTGCCGGTGTCCGTCAGCACAGTACTGCACTAGTGATCAGACTATTGTCCAGCAGCACTGCACTTGTAATCAGACTCAAAATAAACTACAGTTCCCAGCAGCCCTTGCTGCTGGGAGCTCCCAGCAACAAAGGCTGCTGGGAGCTGTAGTTTATTTTGAGTCTGATTACAAGTGCAGTGCTGCCGGATACTGGCACCACTCCAGCAGTAACAGACTCTCACCAGGTGCAGTCTGACAGTACTGCTTTTCTACCCTTTGGCTGTGGGTGGCACAGCCAGGAGGCGCCCCCTCCTTGCCTGGCGCCCCTGGCGAGTGCCATCCTGGCCAATAGGTAGATACACCCCTGGTCATAGATTCCTGCAAACTACTGTTTCAAGTCTTTCTGGCACTACCATTGACCCAGTCTCTTTGGAGGGCAGGCAGGGCTCTCTGTCTTGAGACCAATGGGAGAGTCCCTGCCACAAGCCAATGCACAGAAAAGTGCTGCCTGAGCTGGCTGGGCATTCACTACTTCCTCTCTGTGACATAAATGAATGAATTAATAAAATAAAAATGTATTTACAGCATATGGACTCCACATATATGTGTAAAACAATATTATACAGGCATTACGGGTCTAATTCAAGGTTGATGGTAAAACAACATTTTCCTCTAATGGGCAAAACCATGTGCACTGCAGGTGGGGCAGATATAACATGTGCAGAGAGAGTTAGATTTGGGTGGGTAAAATTGTTTCTGTGCAGGGTAAATACTGGCTGCTTTATTTTTACACTGCAATTTAGATTTCAGTTTAAACACACCCCACCCAAATCTAACTCTCTCCGCATATGTTACATCTGCCCCACCTGCATTGCACATGGTTTTGTCCATTAGAGGAAAATGTTGTTTTGCAATCAACCTTAAATTAGGCTTTATGTACAGTACATGTAGTGTAAGCCTAAGAACTTAGTGGGGTACACACACACAAACGTACTGTATATATACAGTATTGATAGATGCAGCATCATATCAACTGCATGACCATTGGACATCAAGTTACTCAGGATGTCCAGTTCAAGCCACTGGCTTCAGCATGCCCAGCAAACAGGGCTAACCCCTTCTCATTTTCTGGGATGCTTAGTTACGCTGCCCTCAAACACTAGCAGCATGTCAAACATGCTGCGGTCTTTGGGGCACTGCGAGCGACATCACATCCCAGATCTGCACATGTGCAGTAAACATCTGAAAATTTTAAAAATATCACTACAGTGTCCTCCTCTGATTCAGCACCTAAATGCGGAATGAAAATCTTTTGCAGGACCGTTATGAAGAGATAGTGGGCCTAATTCAGACCTGATCGCAGCACCAAATTTTTCTCTAATGGGCAAAACCATGTGCAGTGCAGGTGGGGCAGATGTAACATGTGCAGAGAGAGTTAGATTTGGGTGGGATGTGTTTAAACTGAAATCTAAATTACAGTGTGAAAATAAAGCATCCAGTATTTACACTGCACAGAAACAAAATAACCCACCCAAATCTAACTCTCTGTTACATCTGCCCCATCTGCAGTGCACATGGTTTTGCCCATTAGAGAAAAATTTAGTGCTGCGATCATTAGAGAACTGCTGCGATCAGGTGTGAATTAGTCCCAGTATTCGTTGCACTTATGCTGTTCAACAGGCCTATTGTCCTTATTACATACCTCCCAACTTGTCAGCGAAGAAAAGCGGGATCCATGGCGCGAGTCACGCCCCCTTTTGCTTTCACTGAAGGGGGCATGACCAGCGCTCTGTGAGCTGCTGTCATGCCCCCAGTCCCTCTCATCACTGAATAGACGCTGTGCGCTTGCGCACAGCGGCTATTCACCGCTGCTCTGCTAAGCAGAGCAGCGAGTGCAGGAGCTTCCCAACTGCCCCCCCCTGCCCCCACTGCGGGACACTGCGGCCCGCGAGTGGGACAGCGGGAAAGTCCCAAAATATGGGACTGTCCCGCGAAAATCGGGACAGTTGGGAGGTATGTTATTATTGATATTTTGTTTTATGTTTGACCATGTTGTCGTACTGTATGCTTTTTAGTGTACCTCTACCTGTGGGCTCCATATCCCCCTCCCCCTCCTTTTGGTTCTGCACACTTTGTTTGTATTTTTTAAAATCTCAATAAAAACTGGAAAAAACACAGTACCTTCAATAAAATATAATTCTAAAAAACAGAAACCAACACAATGCATATAATAAACATGATATTTTATCTAAAACATAAAAATAGAAGAGAGTATTGACTGCATAGGAGAGGAAAGGGTTAAACATCTGGGGAGGGGTGGACATAGCTGTAAGGAAAGTACAGCCTTCTTTAAGGGGGAGGGCTTGATATATATAGGGAAGGTGAAGCCATTTTAAGTCTCTTGGTGACTCGGTTTGGTGAGTGCTGCAGTGCCAGCAAAAATCAATTTGTTTTATTTGCCTGCTGATATCAGTGACACTCCTGCCTCTTTAGTTGCTCCTATACAATAGCCCAGGGTGTCCCTTGCTTATATCAAGGGTTACAAAATGTCCTCTCGCCCCCAGCGCTTGTTAAGGGCCCCGGCTCGGTTCCAACGAGCGGGCCCTGACGCTGCAGTGAGTGGTGGGGGGGACGGGGCTCCGTCCCCTAGGGCATCATCAAATACCCCCCCTGGCATTGATGGCGGGGCCCGGGCGGACTCGTCGCCGGGTGCTGAGCCGGTCACCCCAGCCAGACGAGGGCGGCGTGGGGGACCAGGGGTCCCTACAGGCCGCTCGAGCGTTGGCGGGCGGCGGCCTTCCCCGCCGGGAGCCGCCGAGACCAGCGGCATGGCGGGCGCCCGCGGGCGTGCGCGTGCGCGCGGGGGGGGGGGCACCAGGGTGCAGTGGCGGTTGTCTCTCCTTCCCCGCCCCGGACGGCTGTTCGGGTCGGGCGGGAGGTGGAGAGGCCACTGGGAGCTGGCGGTCGCCGCGCGGGGTCTAGTCAAGCACCTCGCGCGGCGGGCAGACAGGACGAGCAGGCCGGGAGGCAGCTGGCGGTTGTGCGTGGGGCGCGCGCTCGTGGCGCGCGCGCACCCACGCTCGCTCCGGGCGCCGCTAGCCGCGCACGTGTGCGCGCAGCGGCGCCAGCTGAGAACACAGCAGCCTCTTCTTCTCCCCGGCTGACGGACGTCGGCAGGGGGAGAGATAGGTTGAGGGGGGTGCAGCGCGTGCCTCGAGGAGGCAGCGCTGGGGGCACTGTCAGTTCAAATAATAAAGGGGACACAGCAGGACCGGCAAGGGGTGGCCGTCAACAACAGGCGGGTCCACCCTCTGCTGGTCTGACGACGCGCAGGAGAGCACGCGCGGAGGGGCTGCAGGTCCCTGCCACTGTCGCCGGACGCGGCGGGGCCCGCGGCGGCACGGGTGACAGGGAATGGGTCAGCGGCCGCAGGGCCGCGGCCCAGGCAGCTGTACCAGTCAGCGGGTCCTCCTCCGGATCAGGAGATTCCTCTCCTTCCCTGGATAGGGACGAGGAGGGATCGGAGAGGGAGAGCCTCGGGGCCGGCAAAGGGGCTCTTGCCTTTGGGTCAGAGCAGGAGGAGTGGGGCCCCCGGGACGTATCAGGCGGTCAAAGGGCGCGGGCTCGCGCCCAAGCAAGGACCGGTCGCCCTTCGGGCGGCGTTTTCGGGGAGCGTGCCGCGCGGGATTCCCCTGGGGCCATAGCGTCGGCACTGGCCACGGTGGCGCAGGCGCTTGTGCCATTAGCGAGAGTGGCCTCCCCCAGGACAACGGCGGACCCCGGCCGAGCTGCAGGGCGCAAGAGGTCGGACAAGGTCAAGTCATCAGCGGTGCAGCGAGTGGCAAGAGCCTGCCGAGAGCTGGGGGCGGCGGCAGCGGAACTGGAGCTAGGGCCAGACTGCGAGCGACAGGGAGGCTCGCGCCCTGCGCATTCCACACGGGGTGCCCGGCGTGCGCCACACGCGCGGGCCGGTCCCTCTTTTGTTTTGTCTTCCACAGAGGACCAAGGTGAAGGGGACTCGGCAGACTTAGCAGTGGACGAAGATTGGAATGAAGACGACGAGCAATCCGAGTCGGAGAGGTCGACGGCATCCGGTGAGTTGGTGCAGTCTTTTTCAAATTCCACCGCAAGCTCGAGTTCGCGTAGTTCTTCATCCTCCTCCTCATCCTCCTCTTTGGCGTCGCAAGCGTCCGACGCGGATAGTACCGCTAGGGCAAGGAGGGAGGCCGAGAAACTTGCCAAAAGGGCGGCGAAGCAGCAGAAGAGGCGCAAGCGACGCAGGCGAATGAGTGTAGAGGAGCGTAGGGCAAAGAAGCGGCGCGATCTGCCGGGGGTAGTGCGCTGCGAGTACACCGCAGTTATGAGAGGGCTGCGTGATAGCTGCCGCAAGAAGATACGTAGGGGTGACCTCGTAGACCTGTTCGTCTTGACTAGGGCCATGAAAAGGGACTACAAAGCGGCGGCCGCTAAGACGGGCATGGGGACAGAAGCTTTCCGGTCTTTTGATAATTGGCTGGCCGGTTTTTGGGTGTTTGCGGCATGCTATTTGGAGGATAGACCGGAGGAACACATGAATATCATCCGGTACCTGCATCTAGTGCATGACATGCAGCGCACGTCCGCGGGCTCGGAATGGCGGCAGTATGACCAAGAGTTTCGGGAGAAACAGGACGGGCTGCGGGTCATGGATTTTGGTTTCAAAGATGTGGAGGTCTGGCTCAAAGTGACCCGGGCATCACAACAAGAGGTGGAGCCCCAGAAACAGGGAACAGGTATGCGTCGCGCGGGGTCATCAGCCCAGGGGGCGGCAACGGACGTAGGAATGGCCAGGACAGGCGGATCGGCCGCTCGCGGGGGCGGGCGGTCTGCTACTCGGGGAAAATGCTTCGCGTTTAATAGCGGAGCATGTTCCTATGGCAAGCAGTGTCGGTTTCGTCACTCCTGCCACCATTGTGGGGGAGCCCACCCTGCCTCCTCTTGTTTTAAAGGGGGGCGACAGGGAAGCAAGGGAAAGCAGGCGTACTCGAAGCAGGCCGCGAGCGGGACCGCTCAGCAGAGCCCCAACGCCAGTTAAGTTGCAAACGATGGGAAAGTGGTTGTATATGTATCCAAATAGGGCGGATGCAAAGTTTTTGTTAGACGGTTTTAAGTTTGGTTTCCGCTTGCCTGTTGCAAGCGAGGTATCAGTGCGGGCGCAGAGAAACCTCCAGTCTGCACGGGCATTGCCGACCGTCCTGCGGGAGAAAGTAGATAAGGAGGTCAGGTTGGGCAGGATGGGGGGGCCTTTTAGATCACCCCCGGTGGATGACTTAGTCATCTCCCCGGTCGGGGTGGTTCCAAAGAAGACCCCGGGCGCTTTTCGGCTTATACAGCATCTGTCTTACCCGCCGGGGGCTTCGGTCAACGACGCAATTCCACCGGCTTTTTGCTCGGTGGTGTATCAGTCATTTGACGAGGCGCTAGAGATGGTCCGCAGCTACGGGAGCGGGGCCCTCATGGCTAAGATCGATGTTGAGTCAGCCTTTAGATTATTGCCATTGCATCCTGACTCATTCCGTTTCATGGGTTTCCGGATTGGGACGGAGTATTTCATCGACAAATGTCTGCCGATGGGATGTTCCGTTTCATGCTCATTTTTCGAGCGCTTTAGCACTTTTCTTCATTGGTGTGTGGAGTCGACGTCAGGCGGCCACGGGGTTGCACATTACCTCGACGATTTCCTATGCGCAGGTCCGGCGAACGACACGAGGTGCGCCGATTTGTTGTTTAGCACCCAGGCTCTCTTTCACCACTTCGGTGTTCCTGTAGCCGAGGACAAAACGGAAGGCCCTGACTCCTGTTTATCGTTCTTGGGGATCGAAATCGACACAGTGGCGGGGGAGTGTCGCTTGCCTCAGGACAAAGTGTCGAGGCTCCGCGAAACCATTTGCCGGTTCAAAGGCTCGCGTAAGGTCACGCTGCGGCAGGCGCAGTCCTTGCTAGGCATGCTTAACTTTGCTTGTCGGGTAATCCCGATGGGCAGGGTTTTCTGCCGGAAGCTCGAAAGGGCAACGGCGGGGTGTGCCAGGCCTCATCATTTCGTTCGATTGTCCTCTGAATTAAAAAGGGATCTGGCCGTATGGGCTTCGTTCCTGGAGGATTTCAACGGTGTGAGCATATGGCAAGCGCCAGCCGTAGACAGCGACCGGTTGCAGCTGTTTACCGATGCCGCAGGTGCCTATGGATTTGGTTGTTTTTTGGAGGGATCGTGGTGTGTGGCATCTTGGCCGGAAAGCTGGCATAGCGAGGGTCTTACAAGGGATCTGTTGCTACTGGAGCTTTTTCCCATTATGGTAGCCCTGGAAGTTTGGGGAGACCGGTTGGCTAATCGCAGCATAGTGTTTAGATGCGACAATCTGGGCGTAGTGCATGCGATTAATAACCAGAGGGCGAAATCGCTAGTGGTTCTGAGGGTGCTCGGGCACTTGCTTTTGACATGCTTGCGTAGGAATCTATGGTTCCGGGCGCAGCATGTTCCCGGCTTGGAAAACGAAATCGCAGATGCATTGTCGCGGGGACAGTGGGAGAGGTTTTGGGTTTTGGCACCCGAGGCCGAAAAGCAGGGTTTTCACTGTCCTGATTATGTTTGGCAGGTGATCGGGCCGGATTGGAAGGTCTAGCGTTGCGGTCGGTAGCGCCAGCCACGCTCAAGGCGTACGGACAAGCGTGGAGCGAGTGGGAGGCATTTGTTCAGAGTCGTCAACATCAAGGTAAGAGCAAGCATCGGCTGATGCTCTCTTTTATGTGGCAGCTCTACGTTTCTGGTAGGTCGCGAGCGGTGGTGGCCCGGTACTTGGCTGGCGTCTCATTCTTCTGCAAGCTGCGAGGCGTCCCGGATGTAACAAAAAGCGAGGTTCTACGGAAGGCTATGAAAGGGTGGGCGCGAGTTGCGCCGACGCCGCCGGATAGGAGGCGGCCCATCGATGCGGCTTTGTTGCCGGCCGTCATCGAGGCGGTGGGGCGAGTAACGTCGTCCAGGTTTGAGGCGCTTTTGTTCCGTTTAGCCTTCTCGATGGCTTACCACGGGGCTTTTCGAGTTTCTGAGTTGGTAGCGCCTTCCAAGAGGTCGGAATCGCGCACGCTGGTCGGGGACGTAGTAGTGGGTGAGAGGTCCTTGCTGTGCAGATTGCGGCGATCCAAGACGGATCAAGTGGGGAGAGGGCGCTGGGTTATGATGGTTCCAGCGCTTGAAGTAAGCGTTTGCCCAGTGGGTCTGGCAATGCAATATCTGGGAGTGCGACCCGCTAAGGAGGGGTCATGGCTATTGCACTATGACGGGCTGCCAGTCACAAAATACCAGTTCCGATGGATGCTGGGTCGCTGTCTGACGGGCTTGGGCCTCTCGCCTGCTGCTTTCGGTACCCATTCCTTTCGGATAGGCGCGGCGACGTCGGCAGCTGCGGCGGGTTTCTCCAGAACTGAGATCCAGGCGGTGGGGCGATGGAAGTCGTCCAGTTATAAGCGATATATTCGCCCTGTCACTTGAGAGGGCGCCCGGCGCTGGGGGCATTGTTAATTGCTATTCGTTATGCTGTTTCAGTTCTGTGTTTTCATGAAGTTGTGCGTTTGTTAATGTTTGTTCCCCCGTTTTTTTATCCTACTCAGGGATTAGCTACTCGCCGTTGCCGGCATGAGTCGGCAGCGGGGGTCTGGAGTTATTTGCGATTTTTTGCCTGACTTGACGGACTGAATTCTAATCTATAATTCGGCTAATTTGGTCTAATCAGAGTCCCTCAGCAGGTCTTTACGTTCACCTCCAGCTGAGTTATTACATGTGTTTCCCATTTTATACCCCCCCTCCCCTCTCCCCCCCCCCCCCCCCTTTTTTATTTCGTTTGTTTTATTTGATTTCCCCTTTTGTGTCTTTAATTGCGTTTTTAAATTGGCAACGAAACATGGTGCAGTCGGCTAGGCCGTGACTGCTGCAATGGCGAGATCTAAAGTTTTTCTTTTTTGGCAGATCCTTCAGTATAAACATTAAATAAGCCTCTTAGTAATCAATTCTACCCCTCTTTTTCCCTTCAGGATGGTTCGAAGACTGTTTGCCCATTTGGGTGGTTGGCCACTCTTACATTTACTGGGCGGCCAGGTTTGTGGCCTCGGAAGGGTCTCAGGCATTGTTTGGAACTCAGGGTGTCAGATGGCTCGGCTGGCGAGGAATGATGTGGGGTGAGCTGAGGAGTAGGTTAGTGAGTCAGGCCAGAGAGCATGGAGTCCCTAGGGTTTTGGTTGTCCATCTAGGTGGCAACGACTTGGGGAAGAGGACATCCTTGGAGCTGCGGTGGGCCATGATACAGGATCTGGCAAGTGTGACCGCGCAATGGACCAATTGTGTGTTGGTTTTTTCCATGATGGTGCCGAGATTGTGTTGGAGGGGTGTGGCGGATGGTCGCCGGATTGATGAGGCCCGGAAAAAGGTGAACGGAGCTGTGGCAAAGTGGGTGCTGTCCCACGGTGGGAGGGTGGTTCGCCACCCGAGGATACGGTTCAGAGACAGCCACCTTTTCCGGCGCGATGGAGTACATCTATCCGATGAGGGGATGATGTTTTTTCTGGAGGATCTAGGTTTCGCTTTGCAGGAGTTAGGGTAGGTTTATGGTGGCGGTGCGAAAGACTTTGGGGATGAGTCTTTCGCTGTTGGCGGAAAAGAACGGCAGTTTCGTATGGTAGAGAAAACTGTAGTGTTTTACAGTTGGTTGTGGTTTAGGTGCACTCACCTCCATCGACTTATGGCCGCTTGACCACCCGTCCGGGAAGGCAGCGGCAGGGCACCCAGGAGCGGTGGGTAGTCACTGTGGGGGTTGAGTTGTCACCTATTACCGGTTTATGGTAAGCTTTTAGTAAATTTATAGGATATAGTTATTTAAGTTAATTTAGACTAAGGAGCCGTTCTTTTGGGCCGCCACCATATGCCAGCTGGAGCGGCATATTAAATTAATCTCTTTTATTACAGGTTTCCCAATGGTTAGGGACAAATAAATAGCTAGCAATTTTCTGCCAAATTCAAGTCTCAGTGTCATTATTTCTGGTTATGGTTATGAATGCTTTACTTTCAAAGAAAGGGGTCCACCAATTATCACTAAGATGTTTAGAAGAGAGTATTGACTGCATAGGAGAGGAAAGGGTTAAACATCTGGGGAGGGGTGGACATAGCTGTAAGGAAAGTACAGCCTTCTTTAAGGGGGAGGGCTTGATATATATAGGGAAGGTGAAGCCATTTTAAGTCTCTTGGTGACTCGGTTTCCCACCCACCCGCCCTGGTAGTTGGAAATAGTGGCACGTGGTGCTGTGGCTCTAAGTTGTTGGCTGTTTTATCGTTGGCTATTTATTGGCGGAAAAGAACGGCAGTTTCGTATGGTAGAGAAAACTGTAGTGTTTTACAGTTGGTTGTGGTTTAGGTGCACTCACCTCCATCGACTTATGGCCGCTTGACCACCCGTCCGGGAAGGCAGCGGCAGGGCACCCAGGAGCGGTGGGTAGTCACTGTGGGGGTTGAGTTGTCACCTATTACCGGTTTATGGTAAGCTTTTAGTAAATTTATAGGATATAGTTATTTAAGTTAATTTAGACTAAGGAGCCGTTCTTTTGGGCCGCCACCATATGCCAGCTGGAGCGGCATATTAAATTAATCTCTTTTATTACAGGTTTCCCAATGGTTAGGGACAAATAAATAGCTAGCAATTTTCTGCCAAATTCAAGTCTCAGTGTCATTATTTCTGGTTATGGTTATGAATGCTTTACTTTCAAAGAAAGGGGTCCACCAATTATCACTAAGATGTTTATAGTAAATTGTGTTGACTTCTATTTGTTTGTCTTTGAATCTAAACCTGTAATTATTAGAGATGAGCGCCGGAAATTTTTCGGGTTTTGTGTTTTGGTTTTGGGTTCGGTTCCGCGGCCGTGTTTTGGGTTCGACCGCGTTTTGGCAAAACCTCACCGAATTTTTTTTGTCGGATTCGGGTGTGTTTTGGATTCGGGTGTTTTTTTCAAAAAACCCTAAAAAACAGCTTAAATCATAGAATTTGGGGGTAATTTTGATCCCAAAGTATTATTAACCTCAAAAAACATAATTTACACTCATTTTCAGCCTATTCTGAACACATCACACCTCACAATATTATTTTTAGTCCTAAAATTTGCACCGAGGTCGCTGTGTGAGTAAGATAAGCGACCCTAGTGGCCGACACAAACACCGGGCCCATCTAGGAGTGGCACTGCAGTGTCACGCAGGATGTCCCTTCCAAAAAACCCTCCCCAAACAGCACATGACGCAAAGAAAAAAAGAGGCGCAATGAGGTAGCTGTGTGAGTAAGATTAGCGACCCTAGTGGCCGACACAAACACCGGGCCCATCTAGGAGTGGCACTGCAGTGTCACGCAGGATGTCCCTTCCAAAAAACCCTCCCCAAACAGCACATGACGCAAAGAAAAAAAGAGGCGCAATGAGGTAGCTGACTGTGTGAGAAAGATAAGCGACCCTAGTGGCCGACACAAACACCGGGCCCATCTAGGAGTGGCACTGCAGTGTCACGCAGGATGTCCCTTCCAAAAAACCCTCCCCAAACAGCACATGACGCAAAGAAAAAAAGAGGCGCAATGAGGTAGCTGACTGTGTGAGAAAGATAAGCGACCCTAGTGGCCGACACAAACACCGGGCCCATCTAGGAGTGGCACTGCAGTGTCACGCAGGATGTCCCTTCCAAAAAACCCTCCCCAAACAGCACATGACGCAAAGAAAAAAAGAGGCGCAATGAGGTAGCTGTGTGAGAAAGATAAGCGACCCTAGTGGCCGACACAAACACCGGGCCCATCTAGGAGTGGCACTGCAGTGTCACGCAGGATGTCCCTTCCAAAAAACCCTCCCCAAACAGCACATGACGCAAAGAAAAAAAGAGGCGCAATGAGGTAGCTGTGTGAGTAAGATTAGCGACCCTAGTGGCCGACACAAACACCGGGCCCATCTAGGAGTGGCACTGCAGTGTCACGCAGGATGGCCCTTCCAAAAAACCCTCCCCAAACAGCACATGACGCAAAGAAAAAAAGAGGCGCAATGAGGTAGCTGACTGTGTGAGAAAGATAAGCGACCCTAGTGGCCGACACAAACACCGGGCCCATCTAGGAGTGGCACTGCAGTGTCACGCAGGATGTCCCTTCCAAAAAACCCTCCCCAAACAGCACATGACGCAAAGAAAAAAAGAGGCGCAATGAGGTAGCTGACTGTGTGAGAAAGATAAGCGACCCTAGTGGCCGACACAAACACCGGGCCCATCTAGGAGTGGCACTGCAGTGTCACGCAGGATGTCCCTTCCAAAAAACCCTCCCCAAACAGCACATGACGCAAAGAAAAAAAGAGGCGCAATGAGGTAGCTGTGTGAGAAAGATAAGCGACCCTAGTGGCCGACACAAACACCGGGCCCATCTAGGAGTGGCACTGCAGTGTCACGCAGGATGTCCCTTCCAAAAAACCCTCCCCAAACAGCACATGACGCAAAGAAAAAAAGAGGCGCAATGAGGTAGCTGTGTGAGTAAGATTAGCGACCCTAGTGGCCGACACAAACACCGGGCCCATCTAGGAGTGGCACTGCAGTGTCACGCAGGATGGCCCTTCCAAAAAACCCTCCCCAAACAGCACATGACGCAAAGAAAAAAAGAGGCGCAATGAGGTAGCTGACTGTGTGAGTAAGATTAGCGACCCTAGTGGCCGACACAAACACCGGGCACATCTAGGAGTGGCACTGCAGTGTCACGCAGGATGTCCCTTCCAAAAAACCCTCCCCAAACAGCACATGACGCAAAGAAAAAAAGAGGCGCAATGAGGTAGCTGTGTGAGTAAGATTAGCGACCCTAGTGGCCGACACAAACACCGGGCCCATCTAGGAGTGGCACTGCAGTGTCACGCAGGATGTCCCTTCCAAAAAACCCTCCCCAATCAGCACATGATGCAAAGAAAAAGAAAAGAAAAAAGAGGTGCAAGATGGAATTATCCTTGGGCCCTCCCACCCACCCTTATGTTGTATAAACAAAACAGGACATGCACACTTTAACCAACCCATCATTTCAGTGACAGGGTCTGCCACACGACTGTGACTGATATGACGGGTTGGTTTGGACCCCCCCCAAAAAAGAAGCAATTAATCTCTCCTTGCACAAACTGGCTCTACAGAGGCAAGATGTCCACCTCATCTTCACCCTCCGATATATCACCGTGTACATCCCCCTCCTCACAGATTATCAATTCGTCCCCACTGGAATCCACCATCTCAGCTCCCTGTGTACTTTGTGGAGGCAATTGCTGCTGGTCAATGTCTCCGCGGAGGAATTGATTATAATTCATTTTAATGAACATCATCTTCTCCACATTTTCTGGATGTAACCTCGTACGCCGATTGCTGACAAGGTGAGCGGCGGCACTAAACACTCTTTCGGAGTACACACTTGTGGGAGGGCAACTTAGGTAGAATAAAGCCAGTTTGTGCAAGGGCCTCCAAATTGCCTCTTTTTCCTGCCAGTATAAGTACGGACTGTGTGACGTGCCTACTTGGATGCGGTCACTCATATAATCCTCCACCATTCTATCAATGTTGAGAGAATCATATGCAGTGACAGTAGACGACATGTCCGTAATCGTTGTCAGGTCCTTCAGTCCGGACCAGATGTCAGCATCAGCAGTCGCTCCAGACTGCCCTGCATCACCGCCAGCGGGTGGGCTCGGAATTCTGAGCCTTTTCCTCGCACCCCCAGTTGCGGGAGAATGTGAAGGAGGAGATGTTGACAGGTCGCGTTCCGCTTGACTTGACAATTTTGTCACCAGCAGGTCTTTCAACCCCAGCAGACCTGTGTCTGCCGGAAAGAGAGATCCAAGGTAGGCTTTAAATCTAGGATCGAGCACGGTGGCCAAAATGTAGTGCTCTGATTTCAACAGATTGACCACCCGTGAATCCTTGTTAAGCGAATTAAGGGCTGCATCCACAAGTCCCACATGCCTAGCGGAATCGCTCCGTGTTAGCTCCTTCTTCAATGCCTCCAGCTTCTTCTGCAAAAGCCTGATGAGGGGAATGACCTGACTCAGGCTGGCAGTGTCTGAACTGACTTCACGTGTGGCAAGTTCAAAGGGCATCAGAACCTTGCACAACGTTGAAATCATTCTCCACTGCACTTGAGACAGGTGCATTCCATCTCCTATATCGTGCTCAATTGTATAGGCTTGAATGGCCTTTTGCTGCTCCTCCAACCTCTGAAGCATATAGAGGGTTGAATTCCACCTCGTTACCACTTCTTGCTTCAGATGATGGCAGGGCAGGTTCAGTAGTTTTTGGTGGTGCTCCAGTCTTCTGTACGTGGTGCCTGTACGCCGAAAGTGTCCCGCAATTTTTCTGGCCACCGACAGCATCTCTTGCACGCCCCTGTCGTTTTTTAAAAAATTCTGCACCACCAAATTCAAGGTATGTGCAAAACATGGGACGTGCTGGAATTTGCCCATATTTAATGCACACACAATATTGCTGGCGTTGTCCGATGCCACAAATCCACAGGAGAGTCCAATTGGGGTAAGCCATTCCGCGATGATCTTCCTCAGTTGCCGTAAGAGGTTTTCAGCTGTGTGCGTATTCTGGAAAGCGGTGATACAAAGCGTAGCCTGCCTAGGAAAGAGTTGGCGTTTGCGAGATGCTGCTACTGGTGCCGCCGCTGCTGTTCTTGCGGCGGGAGTCCATACATCTACCCAGTGGGCTGTCACAGTCATATAGTCCTGACCCTGCCCTGCTCCACTTGTCCACATGTCCGTGGTTAAGTGGACATTGGGTACAACTGCATTTTTTAGGACACTGGTGAGTCTTTTTCTGACGTCCGTGTACATTCTCGGTATCGCCTGCCTAGAGAAGTGGAACCTAGATGGTATTTGGTAACGGGGGCACACTGCCTCAATAAATTGTCTAGTTCCCTGTGAACTAACGGCGGATACCGGACGCACGTCTAACACCAACATAGTTGTCAAGGACTCAGTTATCCGCTTTGCAGTAGGATGACTGCTGTGATATTTCATCTTCCTCGCAAAGGACTGTTGAACAGTCAATTGCTTACTGGAAGTAGTACAAGTGGGCTTACGACTTCCCCTCTGGGATGACCATCGACTCCCAGCGGCAACAACAGCAGCGCCAGCAGCAGTAGGCGTTACACGCAAGGATGCATCGGAGGAATCACAGGCAGGAGAGGACTCGTCAGACTTGCCAGTGACATGGCCTGCAGGACTATTGGCATTCCTGGGGAAGGAGGAAATTGACACTGAGGGAGTTGGTGGGGTGGTTTGCGTGAGCTTGGTTACAAGAGGAAGGGATTTACTGGTCAGTGGACTGCTTCCGCTGTCACCCAAAGTTTTTGAACTTGTCACTGACTTATTATGAATGCGCTGCAGGTGACGTATAAGGGAGGATGTTCCGAGGTGGTTAACGTCCTTACCCCTACTTATTACAGCTTGACAAAGGGAACACACGGCTTGACACCTGTTGTCCGCATTTCTGGTGAAATACCTCCACACCGAAGAGCTGATTTTTTTGGTATTTTCACCTGGCATGTCAACGGCCATATTCCTCCCACGGACAACAGGTGTCTCCCCGGGTGCCTGACTTAAACAAACCACCTCACCATCAGAATCCTCCTGGTCAATTTCCTCCCCAGCGCCAGCAACACCCATATCCTCCTCATCCTGGTGTACTTCAACACTGACATCTTCAATCTGACTATCAGGAACTGGACTGCGGGTGCTCCTTCCAGCACTTGCAGGGGGCATGCAAATAGTGGAAGGCGCATGCTCTTCACGTCCAGTGTTGGGAAGGTCAGGCATCGCAAACGACACAATTGGACTCTCCTTGTGGATTTGGGATTTCAAAGAACGCACAGTTCTTTGCGGTGCTTTTGCCAGCTTGAGTCTTTTCAGTTTTCTAGCGAGAGGCTGAGTGCTTCCATCCTCATGTGAAGCTGAACCACTAGCCATGAACATAGGCCAGGGCCTCAGCCGTTCCTTGCCACTCCGTGTGGTAAATGGCATATTGGCAAGTTTACGCTTCTCCTCCGACAATTTTATTTTAGGTTTTGGAGTCCTTTTTTTTCTGATATTTGGTGTTTTGGATTTGACATGCTCTGTACTATGACATTGGGCATCGGCCTTGGCAGACGACGTTGCTGGCATTTCATCGTCTCGGCCATGACTAGTGGCAGCAGCTTCAGCACGAGGTGGAAGTGGATCTTGATCTTTCCCTAATTTTGGAACCTCAACTTTTTTGTTCTCCATATTTTATAGGCAGAACTAAAAGGCACCTCAGGTAAACAATGGAGATGGATGGATTGGATACTAGTATACAATTATGGACGGACTGCCACGTTTAGGTGGTATAAAAAAACCACGGTTAGGTGGTATATATTATAATAATAATACAATTATGGATGGACGGACTGCCTGCCGACTGCCGACACAGAGGTAGCCACAGCCGTGAACTACCGCACTGTACACTGGTTGATAAAGAGATAGTAGTATACTCGTAACAACTAGTATGACACTATGACGACGGTATAAAGAATGAAAAAAAAACCACGGTTAGGTGGTATATATTATAATAATAATACAATTATGGATGGACGGACTGCCTGCCGACTGCCGACACAGAGGTAGCCACAGCCGTGAACTACCGCACTGTACACTGGTTGATAAAGAGATAGTAGTATACTCGTAACAACTAGTATGACACTATGACGGTATAAAGAATGAAAAAAAAACCACGGTTAGGTGGTATATATTATAATAATAATACAATTATGGATGGACGGACTGCCTGCCGACTGCCGACACAGAGGTAGCCACAGCCGTGAACTACCGCACTGTACACTGGTTGATAAAGAGATAGTAGTATACTCGTAACAACTAGTATGACACTATGACGACGGTATAAAGAAAGAAAAAAAAATACCACGGTTAGGTGGTATATATTGTAATACAATTATGGATGGACGGACTGCCTGCCGAGTTCCGACTGCCGACACAGAGGTAGCCACAGCCGTGAACTACCGCACTGTACTGTGTCTGCTGCTAATATAGACTGGTTGATAAAGAGATAGTATACAATACATACAACAATATACTACTATACTGGTGGTCAGGCACTGGTCACCACTAGTCACACTGGCAGTGGCACTCCTGCAGCAAAAGTGTGCACTGTTTAATTTTAAATTAATATAATATTATGTACTCCTGGGGGCTCCTGCTATAACAACCTGCAGTGCTCCCCAGTCTCCCCCACAATTATTATAAGCTTTGCCTTTTATACATTGATGTGCAGCACACTGGGCTGAGCTGAGTGCACACAGACTGAGTCACACTGTGTGACTGGCTGCTGCTGTGTATCGTTTTTTTTCAGGCAGAGAACGGATATAGCAGAGAACGGATATATTATATTAAAATAAATAAAAGTTAACTAACAACAACTGCACTGGTCACTGTGGTAAACTCTGTCTGACTCTGCACAATCTCTCTCTCTCTTCTAATCTAATTTCTAATGGAGAGGACGCCAGCCACGTCCTCTCCCTATCAATCTCAATGCACGTGTGAAAATGGCGGCGACGCGCGGCTCCTTATATAGAATCCGAGTCTCGCGAGAATCCGACAGCGTCATGATGACGTTCGGGCGCGCTCGGGTTAACCGAGCAAGGCGGGAGGATCCGAGTCTGCTCGGACCCGTGAAAAAAACATGAAGTTCGTGCGGGTTCGGTTTCAGAGAAACCGAACCCGCTCATCTCTAGTAATTATTCTATTGTTCTTCCACAATGGCTCAATCATTATTAGTTGTGCATTCAGTCAGAACATCTTATCACTCTTTTCATTTGTAAATACAAACATAAATTCTCCTCACCTGTTACAAGGCAGCTGGTGAACAAAGACAGGAAAAGAGTTTTACTAATTGTCATTTTTTTTAAATATTATTATATCCCACTGGAACCCCCACTGGCAGCTGAACAATGAAATCCAAGTACTGTAATTGCCCTTTAAACATTTAATACAGTAAGATGGGCTTGGCTCGACAACTACAAGAGCGATGTGTAGACTCTGTACCCTGTGTTGTAAAAAGGCAGAATGACACATTTCCTGGTTCAGTCTTGCTGGGTGGATTGTACTGTTTCCATCCATTTTATTGTTTCTATACATAACTCTTTTTGAACTACAGGCCTTATTCAATATGGATCGCATCAGCAATGCGATCGCATATTACTGTACTTCTGACCAGTGCGCACATGATGGAGTGACGCAGGCAGGGAGATGTGATTGCATTTCAGTAATGCGAACACCTCTGCCTGATTGACAGGCAAAGGTGTTTCCGGGGCGGTCGGGGGTAGCTACGTGGCACTGCGGGAGCGTGGTGTTTGAAATGGGTGCAGGTCCAGGCCATTTTCGGGGTAGGCCGCATGACATTAAACGCAGTTGCTACGACGGAGAAAATGGGGGTGGCCCGACTGCCTTTGCAGCCAGGCTGCATAGGCAGGGGGGCTTCCCCTATTTGCGATCACATCGCTGGTGGCCATTTGCATGCTGGGCTTCCTTGCCCTGTGCTGGGTGGCCCCCAGCATAATATTGCAAGCACTTGCAGTTTTGCTAATTTAGCAAAACTACAACTGATCCTGAATGAGGGCCTACATCCGAATTATGAAAAATTTGCATATTAAACTTTGAAAAAGTTGAAATACTGTAGAAGTAAATGGTCTTGATTTTTAGGTGACTGAGAATAGTTACAGTACATTTCTCAGTGATCAATGGACCTATTACAATTCCAACTACTTTTGTAGATAATAAGTATTGGTGTCATTTATCACAAAGGTAATGCAGGTGATATCACATTAATCTCCTACTTACCTCTCAGTGCCGTTCAGCTGTGTTGCTCCCATACAATAGTATGGGGACCTAAATTCATCCAGCTCTGGAAGTACACATTTTTCGGAACTTGACTGTGGGAACTTGCACTATCTTCAGGTAGACCTGCACCTTCCTATGGGCAGAAAGTCTGTGTCTGCGAAAAAATGGATCCTTTCAGATCCCTATACCCCTGTTCAGATCCTTTCATGCTGTAGCTTATCTGTTTTTTCTGTACGCATGCATGACTCCAGTTGCAGTGTTAAGTTACACTGCTGTGGAAATAGTTGTCATAGGGATCATAGGGAAAGCAGATTTTCAGAGCAGCTGTCCTCGCTCCTTAGCAATGTGGCAGGTGAATGGCCACTGCATCATTTTCCTGGTGATTTGGGTGCTGACACAGAACTCTGGAGAAGTGAAGGGTGCATGAAGTGGGTCCCCTGTACCCAGGGGCCCATGTTAATGCATACAGTGCACTCATTATAGATACACCACTGGATGTAGTGATATATGCTGTGAAGCAATACTGGAGAAGATTTACTGGATTTCATTGGCACAGAATGCTGTGATTCAATATTGAAGTAGGTGTGCTGGAACACACTCAGGAAGAAAGCTGTGAAGCAGTCACTGAAGCAGGTGTGCTATAACACTGTAAGGCAGAATGCACTGAAGCAATTACTGAAGTAGGTGTGCTGGAACACACACAGGCAGAAAGCTGTGAAGCAGACACTGAAGCAGGTGTGCTATAACACTGTAAGGCAGAATGCTGTGAAGCAATTACTGAAGTATGTGTGCTGGAACACACAGGCAGAATGATGTGAAGCAATTGCTGAAGTAGGTCTGCTGGACACGGAGGTAGAATGCTGTGAAGCAATTACTGAAGTTGGTGTGCTGGAACACACTGAGACATAATGCTGTGAAGCAATTACTGAAGTAGGTGTGCTGGAACACACTGAGGCAGAATGCTGTGAATCAATTACTGAAGTAGGAGTGCTGGAACACAGATGCAGAATGCTGTGAAGCAATTACTGAAGTTGGTGTGCTGGAACACACTGAGGCAGAATGCTGTGAAGCAATTACTGAAGTAGGTGTGCTGGAACACAGAGGCAGAATGCTGTGAAACAATTACTGAAGTAGGTGTGCTGGAACACACTAAGGCAGAATTCTGTGAAACAATTACTGAAGTAGGTGTGCTGGAACACACTGAGGCAGAATGCTGTGAAGCAATTACTGAAGTAGGTGTGCTAGAACACAGAGGCAGAATGCTGTGAAGCAATTACTGAAGTAGGTGTGCTGGACCACACTGAGACAGAATGCTGTGAAACAATTACTGAAGTAGGTGTGCTGGAACACACTGAGCAGAATGTTGTAAAGCAATTACTGAGTTAGGTGCACTGGAACACACAGAGTGTTGTAAAGTAATTTCTGAAGTAGGCATGCTGGAACTCCCTGAGGCAGAATGCTGTGAACTGAAGTAATACTGATGCAGGCTTCCTGATATACACTGATGCATAAGGAATACATACGTATTCCCGGGGGACAGAATGCCGGATGTCAATACCAAGAAAGCGACATATCGCCTGCCAAAATGCCGGCAGCGAGCACAAAGAGTCCCCTTGCATCCTCGCTGCTCTCACCACGCTGTGGGCTCGGTGTCTTGATGCCGTCGCCACACGATCTATTCCCACTCTATTGGTGTCATGGATACCCACGAGTGGGAATAGCCGATGTTCGCTGGGATTACGGCTGTCAGCATTGTTGGCAGTTGGGATTTCGGCATCAGTATACTGAGCGCCAGGATCACGACAGCCAGCAAATTAACTGCATCCCATGCAGAATGTTTTGAAGCAAATACTGAAGCAGGTATTGAACCAGGAGCCAGGTTACTGATCCTCTGAGAGAGATGTAGTACTGGAAATGTGCTGTTAGCAGTTACTTGTTTAAATAGGGCACTCTAAGCACTTACAGACTGGTTGAGACATATGACTGAAGTTGCTGGTAGACAGACCGGGGTCATGTGATACATTCCATGATGGCAGCACCTAAGATGCAGAACAGAAGGAACTGCCTGGAGAACACCAGCCACATATACAGATAAGTGACTAAGGGGGAGATGTACTAAGCAGTAATCAATGTGGAGAAGTGAGCCAGTGGAGAAGTTGCCCATGGCTACCAATCAGCAATGACGTAACATTTATAATTTGCATACTATAAAAGTATACAGAGCAGCTGATTGGTTGCCATGGGCAACTTCTCCGCTGGCTCACTACTCCACTCTTATCGCTGCTTAGTACATCTCGCCCTAAACGCTTTGTGGGTGCCAGTGGGGACATGTATGGCCACAAAGTGACAGTTCTATACCTGGTAATGTGGTTCAGAACATCGGCATTTATAAATTATAAGCATCTTTTTCAAGCTATTGTGTTTATCTGTTAATTATAAAGCCAGAGAGTACTGCACCTTGAGGGAATCACGAAACAAACAATGTACAGTAACATGAACCAAAAGGTCAAGATGACCCTGACCAAATGAACTAACAATCTAAGAGGTGAAAGAAACATTTGGTATCTAAGGTAATACAAATTGCAAATGTTGGTAGGAAATGCATGTTCACAGCCACTGCACTAATCTCCGGATTCAGGCAGCCGGCAGACACATACATCATTGCCTGGCTCCAGCTAGTCAATAGCTGACAGAAGCTGGTTTTACAGGCACAGGCAGGTCCATCTTAATGTATAGGCACTCTTGGCTGTTGCCCAGGGCCCCGCAATTTTAGGGGAATATGAGCAGGAGCAGGTGGTGGTCACACAATCATAGAGGCAAGGAAGCAGCCAGATAGTGAATGGCTGTTAGCACGGTGATTGGTGGATGGCTGAAGTTCTCCACCAATCAGAGTGCTGACAGCCATTCACTGTATGGATGCATTTGAAGCGACGGCAAAGGACCACAGGAGGGGCATGTGAATGGGTATGAGCGGCACCCTTTGCCAAAGGCCTACAAAAAACACAAAATATCAGAATTGTCTTTTTTGTTGGTGCACTTGAGAAAAAAAAATGTATATGTCAATATAGACCATATTTCCTTAAAAAATTACTTTTATTTAGTATTGTTAAAATACCCTGTTATGTGAAATACTGTATCAACAAACGTATGCAATAAATAAAATAAAGGTGATAATTAAAATATCTTTTGGGCTCACTGTGTATTTCTTTATGTCAGTATTATATATTATTATTTAATGCTTTGTACGTATATTTGATTCATGTAAATCATATCCAACATCAAAACCTTTTCATTTGTTCGTTGGAGGGATCAGCAATTGTGTGTACACTTTGGGGGTAATTCCAAGTTGATCGCAGCAGGAAATTTTTTTGCAGTTGGTCAAAACCATGTGCACTGCAGGGGAGGCAGATATAACATGTGCAGAGAGAGTTAGATTTGGGTGGGTTATTTTGTTTCTGTGCAGGGTAAATACTGGCTGCTTTATTTTAACACTGCAAATTAGATTGCAGATTAAACACACCACACCCAAATCTAACTCTCTCTGCACATGTTATATCTGCCTCCCCTGCAGTGCACATGGTTTTGCCCAATTGCTAACAGAATTCCTGCTGCGATCAACTTGGAATTACCCCCCATGTGCACTGCAGGGGAAGCAGATTTAACATGTGCAGAGAGAGTTAGATTTGGGTGTGGTGTGTTCAATCTGCAATCTAATTTGCAGTATAAAATAAAGCAGCCAGTATTTACCCTGCACAGAAACAAAATAACCCACCCAAATCTAACTCTCTCTGCACATGTTATATCTGCCTCCCCTGCAGTGCACATGGGGGGTAATTCCAAGTTGATCGCAGCAGGATTTTTGTTAGCAATTGGGCAAAACCATGTGCACTGCAGGGGAGGCAGATATAACATGTGCAGAGAGAGTTAGATTTGGGTGGGGTGTGTCCAATCTGCAATCTAATTTGCAGTGTAAAAATAAAGCAGCCAGTAGTTACCCTGCACAGAAATAAAATAACCCAACCAAATCTAACTCTTTCTGCACATGTTATATCTGCCTCCCCTGCAGTGCATATGGTTTTGCCCAACTGCTAACAAAATTCCTGCTGCGATCAACTCAGAATTACCCCCTTTTTTATGTGCTGACAAGGCGGCCCTGGGCACAGAAGGAGATTTATCAGCTCTTGGAGAGAGATAAATTACCAACCAATCAGCTCCTGTCATTTTTCAAACACAGCCTGTAACATGGCAATTAAGATCTGGTAACTGGTGTGTACTCTATATGCCAGTACTGATGGGGGAGATGTGTGCTGAGCGATCTTAACACAGACCGCTCAGCACACATCGCTCCCCCCACTCAGCACAGCGCGATGTGCTGAGCGAGGGGGGATGACAACGGGGGGCCACTCACTTCACACAGCGCTGAAGTGAGCGACCCGCTAGATTGAGCCTGCATGCAGGCCAATCTAGCACCGGCGTTAGCGATGTGCGGGGTCGCACATCGCTATCGCTGGGGGGCATACACACGGCTGATCCGTGCTTAAAATCTAAGCAGTCTATTCAGATTGCTTAGATTTTAAGCACAGATCTCTCCGTGTGTACCCCCCTTATCTCTCTCCACTTTGTAGGTAACCAATGGTAATTTTACTGTGTCTTTATATTATTTCAGAAGACAAGGTATGACTTTGATTTTCATTTTGTTTTCTTGTAAGATTATCATATTCTATGAGCATTATGTATTGCCACTGAACAACTGCAGTGATCCATTATTAAAGCAAAGCCACACTATGGGGTAAATGTATGATACTCTGATATGGGGGAAAAGTGGTATCAGTGCATGTTATGTGCACTGATACCGCTTCTCCCCCATGTATGACTCTGGCGGTGCGAGTAAGGTGACAGCGGCACTATGCGCCTCTGTCATTGTTAGCGTTGCTATCTACAAGATAGCATGCTGGTATTGTGGGCAATGTATAAACGGTCAGTAGCTCTGACCATTATGACACCTGCAGCTGTCACTTTTGACAGCTGCAGGTGTCGTTGCCCATACACTACAGCCTTTAGGGGGTAATTCCAAGTTGATCGTAGCAGGAACTTTGTTAGCAGTTGGGCAAAACCATGTGCACTGCAGGGGGGTCAGATATAACATGTGCAGAGAGAGTTAGATTTGGGTGGGGTGTGTTGAAACTGAAATCTAAATTGCAGTGTAAAAATAAAGCAGCCAGTATTTACCCTGCACAGAAACAAAATAACCCACCCAAATATAACTCTCTCTACACATGTTATATCTGCCTCCCCAGCAGTGCACATGGTTTTGCCCAACTGCTAACAAAATTCCTGCTGAAATCAACTTGGAATTACCCCCTTAGTTTCATGTGAGATCTCCCATGCCCAGTGAAGTCCTCAGGGCACTCTGAGTAACTGGCCTCTCGCGGCTGCCACAACTATTTGATTCTACCACCGGGCAGCGCCCCTCCTTGGCCAGTGCCCCTGGCGAGTGCCATTCTGGCCAATGGTTAGATACAACCCTGCAATCATGCTCCAGACTTCAGGAAAATCTAGCAGTATGTACTGTAGATTGAGTTGCCAATAAGTATTGGAGCAAGACAGGAAACAGTTAACAGTGTCTGCTGGTTGTTAGCTTCTAGTACTCACAGGTGGGTGCAGCTGTGTCTGATACTGCAGGGAGATAGCAGAGGAGAGTGACCTTTAGCCAGTGATGTGGGGTAAGGTGAGGCAGAGCCTTACCTGTCATACTAACGTATATGCATACTTGCCTACCTGACCCGCTCCATGATGGAGAAAATTCTCTGTTCCTGGACTTTCCTGGAAATGTATGATTGCCATCACCTGTGGTAAGCTAGTTAATTGATAAGAAAGGTGTTTCACCACAGGTGATGGCAATCATACATTACCAGGAAAGTCCAGGAACAGAGCATTTTCTCCCTCATGGAGAGGGTCAGGTAGGCAAGTATGCGTATATGCCAGAGTTTTGACTATAAAAAGTATATGAAATATACAAAGAATATATTAGAAATATCTTCTTTGTATTGGCCCTCATTCCGAGTTGATCGCTCTGTATTTTTCATCGCATCGCAGTGAAATTCCGCTTAGTACGCATGCGCAATATTCGCACTGCGACTGCGCCAAGTAATTTTACAATGGAGATAGTATTTTTACTCACGGCTTTTTCATCGCTCCGGCGATCGTAATGTGATTGACAGGAAATGGGTGTTACTGGGCGGAAACAGGCCGTTTTATGGGCGTGCGGGAAAAAACGCTACCGTTTCCGGAAAAAACGCAGGAGTGGCCGGGGAAACGGGGGAGTGTCTGGGCGAACGCTGGGTGTGTTTGTGACGTCAAAACAGGAACGACAAGCACTGAACTGATCGCACAGGCAGAGTAAGTCTGAAGCTACTCTGAAACTGCTAAGTAGTTAGTAATCGCAATATTGCGAATACATCGGTCGCAATTTTAAGAAGCTAAGATTCACTCCCAGTAGGCGGCGGCTTAGCGTGTGTAACTCTGCTAAAATCGCCTTGCGAGCGATCAACTCGGAATGAGGGCCATTATTCTAATGATTTTTATAGTCAAAACTTTGGAGTAAAAAGTCTATGACAGGTGAGGCAGTGCCCCCCCCCCCCCCTGTCTATCTTTTCCGCACATCTCTGATCAAAACTCACCAAATTTCCAGCAGTAAATAATGCTGCACCTGTGTATAATGCCTACATGTATAGTATATGCTGCTGCACCTGTGTATTATGCCCACATGTATATACTGCTGCACATGTGTATAATGCCTACATGTATATACTGCTGCACATGTGTATAATGCCTACATGTATATACTGCTGCACCTGTGTATAATGCCCACATGGATACACTGCTGCACCTGTGTATAATGCCCAGATGTATATACTGCTGCACCTGTGATTAGTGTCCACGTGTATATACTGCTGCACCTGTGTATACTGCCCACATGAATATACTGCTGCACCTGTGTATAATGCCCACATGTATAAACTGCTGCACCTGTGTATAATGGTCACATGTATATACTGCTGCACCTGTGTATACTGTCCACATGTATATACTGCTGTATCTGTGTAGAATGCCCACATGTGTATATACTGCTGCACCTATGTATAATGTCCACACGTATATACTGCTGCACATATGTATACTGTCGACATGTATATACTGCTACACCTGTGTATAATGCCCACACGTATATATACTGCTGCACCTATGTATACTGTCCACATGTACTGTATATACTTCTGCACCTGTGTATAATGCCCACATGTATATATACTGCTGCACATGTGTATAATAGCCCCATGTATATATACTGCTGCACATGTGTATAATGGCCCCATGTATATAGTATATACTGCTGCACATGTGTATAATGGCCCCATGTATATATACTGCTGCACATGTGTATAATGGCCCCATGTATATACTTCTGCACCTGTGCATAATACCCAGTAGGGTGGTCGCAAGAAATCGATGTCCGAATTTCTTTGACGGGAACCCCTAAATGTTGCCAATTGGTGTAAAAATGAGATTGTCAAGGTTTCAGCTCGATCAGATAATGTTAAGACCTGCCTCATCAGCTCAAAAGTATTAAAAAAATCTCAAAAAATCGGGGGATTTCTGCTATAAAATTAGAACGGTTTATCCTAGGAATGTGTTTTATTTTTAGTTTTGTAGAGAATGTTCCTGGCTTAAATTTTCACTCCCACAACTTGTGTGACAAACAAACAGATCGGAAGATATATGGGTTTTTCGTAAACCGGACCTGGAAATTCGACTCTTTCAAGAAAATTTGCGTAAGTTGATGATTTTCTCTAAAAATATTTTTCCACTACTTTTGAGTTATTTAGCATCAAATAGTTCAAGTAAGATGCTTTTTAATAAATAGATTTTCAGCCAGGTACAGTAGGTGAAAAGAAGGATTGGGATAGATGGGGGAGGGGGGGGGGGGGGAGAAAATATTGACTTACGAATCAATTGTTTATAATAATAAAACCGTATTAAATCTAAAACATTGAACTTAATTATTACAAAAACAATCTTCAGAAATAGCTAGTAGTAACATCAGAACAGGTTTTATGTCTAAATTTTGACAACAAAGAAATAGGTAGGTAGGTACGGGTATGGGACTCAAGGTCGACAGTGTCTAGGTCGACACACCTTAGGTTGAAACCAATTGGTCAACACACCTTAGGTCAATGCTACAAATAGGTCGACACGGACAAAAGGTCGACATGAGTTTTTCATGTTTTTTTGGTGTTGTTTTCTCCGTAAAGTGACTAGGAACCCCAATTAGTGCACCGTGTCCACTCGCTTGGCTCGCCATGCTTTGGGCAAGGTGCCTCTCTCCGCTACCGCTGTGCTCGGCACTGGTTACTATTCCCAATCGTGGTCCACGTGGATCGTAAAGTATGAAAAAGTTCTAAAAATGGGAAAAAAAGGTTATGTTTTGACGCCCCCCTCCCCTGTACTGAATTGGGGGCCTAACCAACTAGACCTTGTGTAGCTCAGGGCGAAAGTTTCCTTTGGGTGCCCCCAGTGTTTAAAATAGGGTCAGTGTGTGCTGAACACTTGCAACAATATTATAAGGGCATGGTAGTACGGACGGTGTAATGGTTAACATGACTGCTTCACAGCACTGAGGTCATGGGTTCGATTCCCACCATGTGTGGAGGTTGTATATTCTCCCCGTGTTTGCGTGGTTTTACTCCGGGTACTTCGGTTTCTTCCCACAATACAAAAATATACTGGTAGATTAATTGGCTCCCAACAAAAATTAACTCTGTTGTGTGTATGTGTGTGGTAAGGAATATAAATTCAGGGCCGGTGCTACCATATGGCAGTTGCCTAGGGCGCCAGCCACTGGAGGGCGCCGCTGAGCCCCCCCCCCCCAAAAAAAAAAAAAGCATGTCTGTTGGCTCAGAGACATCAATACATCCTTCCTTTTATATGATGCCGGCAGCAGCAGCAGCCCGTGGGACTTATCAACCCCCCACACCCCTCTTTCCCCACCGAAACCAATCCTGACAGACCATACAGTGTATTTTTTTTCTTCAACAAAGCTGCCAGCTGCGACCCACAATTAAGCCCCGCCCATTGTCGCACGTGACCCCGCCCACTCACTACAGACCTGCGGATCATGCTATAATGGCTCGATGCACCCAGCTCCCATTCCCATCAGTGACCTGACTCTCAGCTGTTCCTGCTGAAGTAACACCCCACTGGTAAGTTAAGAATGAGGGAAAGGGGTGAACAAACATACATAAGTATATATATATATATATATATATATATATATATATAACTCCTACCTGCCTGGGCTCTTTATTTCGAGTGCCGCCGTTTAAAGATTTCTGCATCACGCTGTACTCTCTGGTACAGCCTTCAATGGAGGGCACCGGCTTTTATGTTTATTCAAATCATTTGTTTCATGCATTGAGGAGTGCCGCTTTAGCAGACTATATATATATATATATATATATATAGATTCTCCCCAGATGATGGCGATGCCCGAGACGGCTGTTGGAAGCAGGCCCTGGGATGAATTCACCCAGGTTGGACGAAGTCCATGCACTGATAAGTATATGTTTAACTGCTCTGCTTATCCAAGATTGGACTGAATAAATACCATTGGATATTAGAATAAATGGAGTGCTGGTTTCATCTTCACTACAGCCCCCGCTGGAGTCTCATGGTGAGGACTGTTACATATTGAACTATCCGACCAGGCACCCGTGTTTTAATGAACTGTTGGTGAAGTGCGGTTTTCTTCATGTATGTATGTATGTATGTGTGTGTATATATATATATACTGAGTGAATTTGGGAATTTTGGGATTTTTTTTTAAAGTCCAAATACAGTGTTGCCATCACTAAAGTACAATAGATATACACACAATCACATACGGTATGCGATTAGCATACCGCTGCATGGGATCCCGGCAATCACAATGCCGTCGCCGGATCCCGCACAGTGCTACAATGTCGGCACCGGAATGCCACCGCCACAGGCTTTTCTCCCTCTATGGGTGTCCACAACACCCATAGAGGGAGAATATAACTTGTGGCGAAAGCAGCGAGCCACCGTGCCCGCAGTGTGGCATGTGCAGCGAGCCCGCAAGGGGCTTACTAGCGCTCACCCCTCTGCCGGCATCTTTGTGGCCGGGATGCCGGCGTCGGTATAATGACGGCCAGCATCCCAGCCATCGGTAACTCTTACCGATCCCTCACACACACACACACACACACACTAACAGACCCGGCATATAATGGGTCAACAGTCTCTGCCTCCCCCCATGCTTGTCTCTGCCCTGTCTCTGAACCCCCCCTCCTCGCACAACTATTGCATTTGCCACTGCACAAACTGACTGAACTGTCAGCCCAGATCAGTGCTGGTCTCATCATGGCATCATCGCTGACAGTCACATGACTGCCATTTGCTGTGATGTCACCTGCCACTGTGGAACCTGCTCTCGGCTGTAGGCTGCAGCAGCTCTGATGTCCACGGGGGAAGCCTTTACTATCAGCAGCAGCGGTGGTGATGTCCGGGAGGGGGGAGGAATGTCTTGGTGCTGTTGTTGTTGATGGTTAGTGTGACATGGGGAGGTGGTTACTACAGGCAGTAGCGAATCTTGCCATGGGCAAGCAGGACTTTTGCCCGGGATGCCGCCTTCCGGAGGGCGCCGGCGCCATCCAGAGGGCGCCGCACCATGGCAAGATCCGCTGCTGCTGTGCCCCCCGCTGCCCGCTCTGTCCCGCTGTCCCCCGCTGTGAAGGGAACTAGACGCGTAGCGTCTAATTTCCCTTCGTGGAGAGGACCTTCACTGTGCGGTGCGCGATGACGTCACCGCGCACCGCACAGCAAAGGTCCTCTCCATGAAGGGAACTAGACGCGTAGCACCTCATTTCACTACTGTACAGGGGGCGTAACTGACCATGCCCCTGGTATGAAGCCACGGCCCTTTTGCCCGCCCGGGGTGCTGGAAGCCTTAGAACCGGCCCTGACTACAGGCTGCGGCGGCTCTGATATCCCCAGGAAGGATGGGGGGGAGACGACGGTAGTTGCTTTTGGCAGTGGGGGCAGTACTATTATTTGTGGCGGCTGTGATGTCCATGGGGGAGATGGGGCTCATGTAATCCTGGAGCCCATGGGCATCTGCCCATTAAGTCCAATGTAAAAGACAGATCTGTGCAAGAGGTGCCAGTACTATGAGGGCAAGAGGCATAGGGGGGGCCTGGACCCAGGTTATAAAGTTGCATACCACTTTCCCAGATTTGCCTGCTAAGCATTTGGGTCTGATCCACTGCCCAGTCTGAAGTGCATAACATATCAGTGAGAGGAATGCATAGTGGATGTTATAATGGTAGAGGGCACTATAATGTGCCATAATATGTACTGGAGGCACTGTAATATACTGTATGTCATACTCATATCTGCTCATTGTAATGAGCGAGAACCCTCCCACCCCCGAACTATAATACACTGCATATATATTTATCTGTATCTCCTGCCTGTGTTGTCACCCTTCCCCTAAACTACAGCCTACCTGGAGTCCCCACAAAAGTCATGCTTAGTGTTTTTGTTACAATTTTTTTGTAGGATACATTTTTTGACAGCGGCACCTGACGAACTTCTAAAAATGCCACCACCACACTTTAACCTGCTGGGAGGAGGGGGGGAAGGTATTTGGGGAAGGTGGTGGGAGAGAGTAAGCAGTTTTGCCTAGGGTGCCGATAAACCTTGAACCGGCCATGTTTATAAGTCTGTTTGGTTTGTATCTTAATAGCTTTTAATCAGCATTCAATAATAAAAGTTACATATTCATTTAATTTATACCCCTTTTCCACCTGAGTACCGGGTCCGATCTGGAGTGTTTAATCCGGCTACAACCCGTGTCGGCCCCGCCATTTCCCCTGCACTTTGACACAGGTTATTCCCGGATCGGATCTGTTTCCACTTAACCTGGGTAAGCTCAGTAAAAGCCTATTGATGTCATTGAAAAATTGACTTTTTACTGTCTCATCAATATGATGTCACCAAAAGGGAGGGGTGGGGCCTGCTCACAGCAAGCATTGCAGCAATGGAGACCGATGCAGTAGCTGTGTCTAGCATGAAGTTGCAGACTGTTTGCAGTTTTTTTGCTGCTTATATCTGCTACAGACAGCTTGATGCAGCTTCTCACCTTGTGCTACCTACTGCTGAGCTGGAGGAGGAGGACAATTCTTTGCTGAAAGGGCTAGTTCTCGACGCCATTATTTGAAAAGGAGGAGAGCGCTGATATCAGCCACAGTTACTTCTCTCATAACAATGAGCTCTACACCAAGCCGGAGAATGTGGGTGAGAGATCGCAGACATGGAGAAGCATTCATGCAGACCATTTTAGCATATCAGGAGGAGCAGTGGATGGCAAATTTCAGGATGTCTCGTGCTACGCTCGACTATATTTTGGAACTACTGTCCCCCACAATAACCAAGCAGACCACCAGGTTCCGGAAGCCCATTGAGTCGAGCAGGAGATTAACGATTGCTCTCTAGTGGTATGCTACCCCTGGAGAGTATCGCACAATTTCCTGTTTTTTTGGAGTAGGGATTGGCACGGTCTGCAAGATTGTGTACCAGATCACACGGGCATTGCTGGATACCATATACCATCGTTTTATTTCCTTGCCACAAGGACAGCAGCTAGATGAGACTATAAAAGGATTTAAGAAGTGTGGCTACCCACAGTGTGCTGGTGCCATATATGGGACCCACGTCCCCATCATCGCCCCCTGTGACAACCCAGTAGACTACTACAAGCGCAAGGGTTGGCATTCCATTGTCCTGCAAGCCGTAGTGGACCACAAATACTGGTAAGCACTGTTTTACTAATGTGTTTGAAATAGGCTTGGGCTTTTTTTTTTGATGACGCATAAACTGTAATAAACCTTTATTTTTAGTTTCACAGATGTCTTCATAGGGTGGCCCGATGGTCACATGATGTGAGGGTTCTCATCAACTCCGATCTTTACAATATTGGTGAGGACAAGCTCGGTGGATGGCTTTTCCCTTGAGAGGTAAGATTATTTACTCCTTAAACTAATGTTCACCCATAATGTTGCAAAATTCCAAAGATGGACAGATTAAATTCCCACCACCTCTGGGGAGTAACCCGCACCAAGATAACAGGTGGTACTGTATTAACCAAAAAGTTGGGGTACCTTCCTAATTGTTGGTGATGTATCACTATGTGGGTGTACATTTCTCCACATGGAAACGTAGTAAAGGTTCATATGGTGCTACCAACCGGTTTGGTTAGACATATATTTTCAAATCTCCACAAGGGGGCGGCAAGCGAGAGAAACCAGTTATAACTTGGGTGCACACAACCCAACCAAAAAGTTATATAATAATAAATTACGAAATTTATAGAAGCTCTCCCATATTAGTATTATCCACCAGAGGCTAAATTGCCCAAATACATCTAATAATGAAAGTTTAAAAAATTATTGTTTGTCATATAGGGACTAGTCGTCCTTTATTGTTTGACGAGCGAAGTATTTAAAATCAGAGGAATGTGAGAAGAAAAGAAATTGTGAATAAAGATTTAAAAACAATTAGCAGATGTGTCCATTTATTTGATCGTTATATGTGCTATTTTATCCACACAGTCATGAACCCAAAATTGGGGCTAAGGGGGTCATTCTGACCCGATCGTACGCTGCAGTTTATCGCAGTGATCGGATCAGAACTGCGCATGCACCGGCGCCGCAGTGCGCCTGCGCATGGCCGCCCCGTCACTGTGCTGTGCTACGAGGCGGCCGATGGGCGGGGGGACGGAACGGCGGCGTTTGGCCACCGTTTCGTGGGCGTGGTCCAGCCAATGCAGGCGTGGCTGGACCAAGCAGGGGGTAGGCTGCAGCGGCTGCGTGACGTCACACGCAGCTGCTGCAGGCCGGGTAGCGACGAGTAGCTCCCGGCCAACACGCTAAAGCTGCGCTGGCCGGGAGCTACTCCTGAAGTGCAAAAGCATCGCCGCTGTGCTGGGCGTCCCCCCGCATGTCTCTGTTCCTGATCGTAGCCCTGCAAAATTTTGCAGGGCTGCGATCAACTCGGAATGACCCACTAAATACGGTGCTCTATCAGCATAAATTCCATAGATCAAATTTATGATCACCCCTTGATCAGATAATTTGTGAAGTACAAGAGCTGGTCTTTCACAGTAAAAGAATGCTGCAATCCACTATATAAGATGATGGTACACAGTGTTTGTAACATGTGTATCCAAATTTTGCAATATTAGTTCAGTGCCTCTGACAGTCCGTTCAGCCACATTAAAGTGCTACAATGTAGAGACATAGCCACTATTTAGCAACCGCAGATGAATAGGCATGTATTTACTGTAATAGAGACAGTATGATTCCAACAACGGTGCACTGTTTTATATATATATATATATATATATATATATATATATAGTTTAAATGGTGGATTGCATATCAGCAAAAAATTATAAATATTAGTGATTAATGTGAATGTTTTGTGTAATCACAAGCGTTGGTATAGCTATAATAATATAGGAGAATGTGAATCACACAGCAGTACATAAGATTGGGACATTTTAATGCATCCACATAGTTGAAAGTAATGCACCTTGGTTACTAAGTCACCTTTATCGGGATTCGGTCAAGATCCCGCTGGACGGGATCCCGGCGGTCGAAATACCGACACCGGAATCCCGACCGCCACAATTCCGACATATTCTCCCTCCGTGGGTGTTCACGACACCCATAGAGGGAGAATAAAATAGTGTGCCGAGCGTGGCGAGCGAAGCGAGCCCGCAAGGGGCTGCGGTCCGCTTGCCACCCCTGTCGGGATTTTGTGGTCGGGATTCCGGCGTCGGTATTTCCAGCGGGATTTAGTACTGATCCCCCTTTATCACTTATATTAGTATAGTGGTGATATGGATCTTAAGAAGTTAAGTGTGTAATGATGCTATAGATGTTCCCTTAATATCTAAGAAACATCAATGCATGCCGTGCATCAGTAAGGTTCAACTGTATAAGAGTACTGTCATGCCGTGTACTGCGCAGTATCTTCAGTGGTGTCCAATTATCAGTGTAAGGTCACCACGAGCTGTCAGCATTGTAGACGTACTGACACATATTGTATAATGTCATACTGCATGTTATGAACATTTTATTGGGATTGCGCAATACCCACATTAATTGTATCACTGACCGCACACATGGAATCCTCTGTGTGCTTACTGATGAATGTGGTGTGCATGCAATAGTCCAGTGATCTGTGTGTGATCTTATATCTGCACTCATATGGTTATTACATGAATCACTGCTCCTTTCTGAGTATGGGCAGCTTATTGACCATGGTGGCAGATGGAACTGGACACAGTGAACAGGATGGCATTGGGCATGCACAGGCTAACCTGTGGTGGCTATCTTAGTAAAGGAGAATGCTTCAAGTTGTGAATCAAAATGGAGGAAGTACAATAGCACATTCCATATACCTACTGTACATTAATGAGGTAGTTGCTTTAATACATAAGTACCAAATTGAATACAGAAGACCAGAAGAAGTGATGTTTCTAAAGTCTCCCACAGTCCTTTCCAGGGAATTGCAGACATATTGTAGTTCTTTCAGTGGCAATGAAGAGACTGGTGTGAATTGCAGTCAGACAATGTGACAGTGATCCATATAATGAAAATAAGTGAGATCTACACTTCTACTGAATATGGAAATAGGGCCGGTGCTAGGGTGTTCGGCACCCCCCGGCAAACTTTAAAATTGCGCCCTCCCATATCCCACAAAGGGTCAGCATGCTCCAAAGGGATAGGGCATGGCCACACAATAGTACCCCCATTTAAAATTACTCCACACAGTACCACAATCTTATTCAACTTATACGTAATGCCCCACCCATAGTAGTAGCATCCTTCTAAATAATGCACCCACAGTAGTAGTAGCGTCCTTATAAATAATGCACCCACAGTAGTAGTAGCGTCCTTATAAATAATGCACCCACAGTAGTAGTAGCATCCTTATACGTAGTGCACCCCCCAGCAGTAGTAGCATCCTTATACGTAATGCCCCCCCAGTAGTAGACACGTCCTTATACGTAATGCCCCCCTAGTAGTAGTAGTGTCCTTATACGCAATGCCCCCCCAGTAGTAGTAGCATCTTTACATGTAATGCCCCCCCAGTAGTAGCGTCGTTATACGTAATGCCCTCCCCAGTAATAGTAGCATCCTTATATGTAATGCCCCCCCAGTAGTAGTAGCATCCTTACATGTAATGCCCCCCCAGTAGTAGCGTTATTATACGTAATGCCCTCCCCAGTATTAGTAGCATCCATAAATGTAATGCCACCCTAGTAGTAGCATCATTATACGCAATGCCCCTGCCAGTAGTAGCGTCATTAAACGTAATGCCCCCGCCAGTAGTAGCATCCATAATGCGCGCGCACACAGACACACCTCACACACACATACCCACCATACACAGACACACACACTCCAACCATACACACTCCCACCATACACACACATACATACATACATACATTTCTCTCTCACCCTCCACTTACCTAAGTCTGGCTGGTCAAAACTGTAATCTCCCTCTGTACAGCATCCTGGTCTATGTGGCTCCGCCCCCTTTCGGACCGTGTAGCTCCGCCCCATTTCTGTTCATGTAGCTCCGCCCCTTCCACCCCCTCCCCTGATCCGTACACAGCCACAGCGTTGTCACATAGGGGAGGGGTGGAGGCTTTGCATGTAGCCAGCGCCGCTGTCAGTGCCTGTCATACAGTGACAGGCACAGCAGCCGGCAGCAGCAGGGGGGACAGGACGGCGCAGCAGCACAGAAGGGATGCAGAGCAGGGACAGCGCCTCTCCGTCCCAGCGCCTCCCTGCACTGCATCCCTCCGCTGAGCGGGTAGCGCCGGGCCTGTATGGAATATAGGGGTAGATGTACTAAGCAGTGAAAAGAGTGGAGAAGTGAGCCAGTGGAGAAGTTGCCCATGGCAACCAATCAGCATTGAAGTAACATTTATAATTTGCATTCTATAAAATTACACAGATCAGCTGATTGGTTGCCATGGGCAACTTCTCCACTGGCTCACTTCTCCAGTCTTTTCACTGCTAAGTACATTTCCCCAATTGTGTAGTACCAGCTGGCCCTTAACCAAGACACACTATATACTGAATAAAATATTTTGAATAAAACTTTTTTAAGATAACAATATAATCACATAAAATATTGTGCACAAATTATTCAATGTATCCACATTTAAATATAATTATCTTTCTGTATTCCTGTGGGCCAGTCTGACCCTGCTCACTGCTTTATTAATGTATATGCTGGTTGAACAGTGGAGACACTCAGTTGTCACAGTCTATGTACACGCTGTGTCAGTCAAGTTTACAACAAGGTATCCTTATCCCGTTTATGGGGTATATTTACTAAAATTCGTATTTTTCCGAATGAGGTTAAAGTTCAAACACGAATGACATCGAAAGTGTAAAATTGCAACTTTTAGAATTTTTTATGACTAATTTACTATGCTGTCGTATTCTGCATGTTCGTATTTTCCGATGTCGATGTCATTCGTATTTTTTGGCAGTGTTTTACGGGAGTGAATTGTAAAACACTGCCGACATTAACACAATGAATCTCGGCCGGATCTGTGAGATCCGTGCTGGGCTTCATTGTGCACCATTCGTAAAAAACAAAACATTGTTAAAAATCCCCCCAAAAAAATGCGTGGGGTCCCCCCTCCTAAACAAAACCAGCCTCGGGCTCTTTGAGCCGGTCCTGGTTGACAAAATATAGGAAAAAAAATGACAGGGGTTCCCCAATATTTAATCAACCAGCACCGGCTCTTCACCTGGTCCTGGTTCCAAAAATACGGGGGACAAAAAGCGTAGGGGTCCCCCATATTTTTGAAACCAGCACCGGGCTCCACTAGCCAGGTACATAATGCCACAGCCGGGGGACACTTTTATATTGGTCCCTGCGGCCCTGGCATTACATACCCAACTAGTCACCCCTGGCCCGGGGTACCCTGGAGGAGTGGGAACCCCTTAAATCAAGGGGTCCCCTCCCCTCCAGTCACCCAAGGGCCAGGGGTGAAGCCCGAGGCTGTCCCCCCAATCCAAGGGCAGCGGACGGGGGGCTGATTGCCTTTTTGGCAAAATGTGAATATTGTTTTTAGTAGCAGTACTACAAGTCCCAGCAAGCCTCCCCCGCAAGCTGGTACTTGGAGAACCACAAGTACCAGCATGCGGAGGAAAACCGGGCCCGCTGGTACCTGTAGTACTACTACTAAAAAAATACCCCAATAAAAACAGGAGACACACACCTTGAAAGTAAAAGTTTATTACATACATCCACACCTCCAAACATACATACTTACCTATGTTCACACGAGGGTCGGTCCTCTTCTCCATGTAGAATCCATGGGGTACCTGTGGGAAAAATTATACTCACATAATGCAGTGTAGATCGGTCCTCTTCTGTTCTTTTTGTAATCCACGTACTTTGCAAAATAAAAAAATGGACACCCGACCATGCACTGAAAAGGGCCCCATGTTTTCACATGGGATTCCTTTCCCCGACTGCCAGGAACCCCCCCTGACTTCTGTCTAAGAGGGTTCCTTCTGCCAATCAGGGAGCGCCACGTCGTGGCACCCTCCTGATTGGCTGTGTGCTCCTGTAGTGTCTGTCAGGCAGCACACGGCACAGATACAATGTAGTGCCTATGCGCTCCATTGTAACCAATGGTGGGAACTTTGTGGTCAGCGGTGAGGTTACTTTCGGTCAACCGCTGACCGCAAAGTTCCCACTATTGGTTACAATGGAGCGCATAGGCGCTACATGTATCTGTGCCGTGTGCTGCCTGACAGACACTACAGGAGCACACAGCCAATCAGGAGGGTGCCACGACGTGGTGCTCCCTGATTGGCTGAAGGAACCCTCTTAGACAGAAGTCAGGGGGGGTTCCTGGCAGTCGGGGAAAGGGGTCCCATGTGAAAACATGGGGCCCCTTTCAGTGCATGGTCGGGTGTCCATTTTTTTATTTTGCAAAGTACGTGGATTACAAAAAGAACAGAAGAGGACCGATCTACACTGGATTATGTGAGTATAATTTTTCCCACGGGTACCCCATGGATTCTACATGGAGAAGAGGACCGACCCTCGTGTGAACATAGGTAAGTATGTATGTTTGGAGGTGTGGATGTGTGTAATAAACTTTTACTTTCAAGGTGTGTGTCTCCTGTTTTTATTGGGGTATTTTTTTAGTAGTAGTACTACAGGTACCAGCGGGCCCGGTTTTCCTCCGCATGCTGGTACTTGTGGTTCTCCAAGCACCAGCTTGCGGGGGAGGCTTGCTGGGACTTGTAGTACTGCTACTAAAAACAATATTCACATTTTGCCAAAAAGGCAATCAGCCCCCCATCCGCCGCCCTTGGATGGGGGGACAGCCTCGGGCTTCACCCCTGGCCCTTGGGTGGCTGGAGGGGAGGGGACCCCTTGATTTAAGGGGTTCCCACTCCTCCAGGGTACCCCGGCCTGGGGTGACTAGTTGGGTATGTAATGCCAGGGCCGCAGGGACCAATATAAAAGTGTCCCCCGGCTGTGGCATTATGTACCTGGCTAGTGGAGCCCGGTGCTGGTTTCAAAAATACGGGGGACCCCTACGCTTTTTGTTCCCCGTATTTTTGGAACCAGGACCAGGCGCAGAGCCCGGTGCTGGTTGATTAAATATGGGGGAACCCCTGACATTTTTTTTCCCATATTTTTTCAACCAGGACCGGCTCAAAGAGCCCGAGGCTGGTTTTGCTTAGGAGGGGGGACCCTACGCATTTTTTTTTCAACAAATTTAACACTTTCCCACCCCTTCCCACTGATAAACATGCACGGATCTCATGGATCCGTGCATGCCTATCAGAACACGGTAAAAAAAAGCAGGTCTGTTTTATTTTAGCACTTTTTTACGATTTGTATTTTTTCACGGCAGTGTTTGGCTATTGCCGGCAGTGTTTGTGATTTTCACTTTTTAGTAAATTACCGAGTTCAACCAAATTACAGGCGTAGTTGACCGATGGTGTATTCATTCGTAATTTTTGTCTTTGAGTTCCAAAAAAATACGAATGCCCTCATCACTGTCGTGATTTGAGTTTAGTAAATTCCCGAGATGACACTTTGAAGAAAAAACACCATCTCGGTCAAAATCGGGAGCTTAGTAAATTTCCCTATATGTGTGGGATGGAGTGGGCGATTTCATAAAAACAAAGGTGGTGAGGGTTGGGTGCACACCAACCACTACCAACAAGTGGAGCGTTCTGCTCTTACCAGCCACAGTGTAGCTTGTCCACGCTCCCCAGCATGGGGGGCATCCGGTTCTCAGCGGCCATAATGTGTCCCACTGCCAGTGTCGGACTGGGGCATGAAGCATTCCGCCCACCGGTGGAATGCTGTTGTAGGGGCCGATGCTTAAGGGTGTGGCCAGGCTCCAGTGGGAGCGTGGCCAGCCACCACAGAGGTTTGGCTAACCTTTACAGAGTACATGTTCTGTGCCCCTTGGTAAATGTATAATAAACCAAATTCTTGTGAAGTATCATGTAAAATATGTATAATGTGCACTAGGATAGAGTCTGGAACCTAATCTCTAGAGGAGGAGGAGGGGCCACAGACAGTGGGGCCCACCAGTGGTTTCCCCTGTTCCCTTGTGGGCCAGTCCGACCCTGCCCACTGCAGATAGACTGTGACAACTGAGTAACTCCGCTACTGAACATTGATTCTATTTAATATTTATCCAATTAATTCACGGTGATACTAAACATTATTTCTTCAGGTATAAGTACAGAAAATAGGATTTTAATTACCTACCGATAAATCCTTTTCTCGTAGTCCGTAGAGAATACTGGGAATCCATTTACTACCATGGGGTATAGACGGGTTCACTAGGAGCTATGGGCACTTTAAGAATTTGATAGTGTGTGCTGGCACCTCCCTCTATGCCCCTCCTACCAGACTCAGTCTAGGAAACTGTGCCTGAGGAGACGGACATACTTTGAGAGAAGGATATAACTGGATAGTGGTGAGATTCTGAACCAGCACACAAACAAGAGGAAAGCCATGCTAACTGTCAAAGTCAGAAAAATATCTCTATACACACTGCCATATTTGCACCTCATTCTGGTCCGCGCTGCGCATGCGTGCGCTCTCCCGTGCGTGCGCATACTCACAGTCGCGGGCACCCGCAGGCGCACGGTATGCGTATTTACAGTAGAGTTTGTGTGATCGTAGCGTGCGACTCAATCGTTACATATTTTCAGTAATAATGTATTTTGTAGATCATGGTCCCTTTGATAGATTCTGAAAGTTTAGTTAACATAGCATGTTCCTGAACAGAGAGATCCCTCTTTGTATTGTACGAAGGGTCTAACAGGGGTCATACAGTGGTGTTTGGTACCCATCGGAAGAGTATTTAAATAGCAATATTCCGGTGTTGGTTTGGAGCGGATTAATCGCTCGTGCGAATAGTTATGGACATAAGAAGTTTATGTCCATTTACTATTATTTGTTCTTATTTAGTCATGCGGCGGGAAACTCAGTATCCCACCCACCTGAACAGTTGGAAACAGTCACAACCCACCTGTATGAATCAACCTATGACCTTTTGTTATAATGCGAAGCCGAATCCCTGTGTCCAATGAACAATGAGATTGTAGGGACCATTGAATTGTATTGTGTGTGGGACATAAATAGGCAGGCCGACCATATCCAGCTCACTCTCTTCAACGGTTCTCATTGCTGATAATCGGGAGCTGGATATCGAGGCGCATGCGATCGTTTCCCCTTGTGCGTAAGTGTTTCTCCGCAATCATATTGTCTTGATGTTATTGTGAGCCATTTCTCTCTCTCTCTCTCTCTCTCTCTCTCTCTCTCTCTCTCTCTTCTATTTCTCCCGTATTTTTCCCTTAATTGTATTGTATTGTATTTCCTGTGTAGTTATCTGGTTAGTTAGTCTATGTTATATTGTAGTGTATGCTTTGTACTGTGATTCTTTTGCAAGTATAATAGTCATAATACATATAATAGGTTTTGGACCCTAAGCCCAGGTATCTGTGTATTTCTTATAGTGTTAAGTATTCCCTGAGCGTCGGTGACGCTCAAGCAGCTTTGTAGTTAATCAGGTTACACCAGGTTGCACTTACACTCTGTCACCACACTAAGGTTTACTGTATATTTCGTTGTTAAAGGTATAGATATAAAGGTTTAACGTTATAAGCGTCTGCACCGCTGGTGATCTCCTCGTGGTCCCGAGCGTCCGCTACGCTATAGCGAATCATTACGTTAGTCGGCAGCCAATAGCGTGCCTGCCTGTGATCTCTGGGCCGTAAGCGAACGTGACGCTTGAGCGTCTCGACTACGGTTGAGCGATCGTTACGCAACTTGCGTACCCTTACGGTACTTCTTACGTAGATAGCGTACAGTGTTCTTAGACCTCTTAAAGTGTTTTATATACGATAAATATTTAGCTTTATCAATTGCGGGCTCGTCCAGTCCTTCACATATCTGCACTAGGTAGATCAGCAGACATTATCCCTCAGCAAAGGGCGGGAGGTTGTATCCCTCGTAGTGCTGACGGGATAAGCGTCTGCTTCGCTTAGGTAAAGGGTGCTGAAGGAATCCGGGAACCGGAGGTAAGAGCAAAACGCTAGTGTCTTTTAAAACTGTTTATTTTTCTATCTTGCGTACACACGCACACATATATATCTGCATTCCTTTTTCATTTGTGTATTTTCGTATATCACTCTCCTGTCTGCCAGTTTTATAGTTGATAAAAATGCTAAAAGAGATTTGCTGTTATTTCATAATTTAAGAATAGAGGTAATAAAGTTAAAATATAGACAAACACACAGTTTTGCCTGGGAGATAAGGCGAAGTCAGTGTGGTGTGTGGTAGATGATCAAGGATCATCTACATTGATAAAAGTATAAATTGTGTTACGGTGGACCTTTGCTTTGCGTGCACGTGTCCCTAACAAAGACTTGCGTACGCAATCCAAAGGCCGATGCACGCAGCGTATATTACGCAACGGAGCGTCCGGTTACGCCCACGTAGCTCAAGTCACGATAAGTTGATTTTTTTTAACGCAAAGCGATAAATAACGCAAAGCGGTAAATAACGCGAGGCGAGAAATAACGCAAGTCTATTTTTGGGTGTCCGAAATTTAAATTAACAGATCCTGCTCCTAATTGGTAACACATCTGGTCTAAAGAAAAATTTCTGCGCAGAAATAGAAATAGAAACAAAAGTGTACATGTGATGAGTGAGTGTTTTTGTATTACATAAGTTTATATAACTTGGAGGTTGAACCAAAAGAAATCACCGAGTACTCGTGAGGAACATACGTGTAAGTGACATGCACGGTGGCTAGGGAGGCATCCTTAGTTAAACATACAATTTGAGCATTAGAGTATAGCGGACCAGGAGGTCGTATAAAACAAGACCAGGAGGTAAGACCAGGAGGTCGTATAGAACAAGACCAGGAGGTCATAGTAGACCAGCAGGTCCAGGTACAGTAAACAAGGAAGTCCGCTATACAGTCCACAGGCACAACACCGAAAAGGGTTGGTGCAACACCCATATAGGCCATACAAGCTCTCGCTGAAGGAATTTGCAGCCGCAATTTTCGATTCCATTGGTCTTTCCGTACATAAGCTTAGTTGCTTGTGTGCTGAACGATTGGACCGCACGTAATTGTGTACAGTAGTTAGTAATCTGACCTAGTACCATTAGAGTAAAGGGGTCACAAACGCTATTTGTACATTCTAACGTGATTTGTGTAATTTTTTATTTTTTCAAAAAGGGAAGTTCGCTGGTCACTCAGGAACTATCTGACAACCCCACCTTTACTGGAAAGGGTAGTGCTCTTCGGATCACACTCGCATTTTTCAAGTAAACAAAGGTTAATAGGTGCCCTGGGTCGAGTGCGCCAGCACCATATCGGTGTGATCAGGTCGCATTGGTCGGCGTGGGCGAGCGAGTGGGGTGCTCGGTAAACTTCACCGTCTGCCTATCGTGAATATTTTGGTTTTCTGTAAGGGTTCGCTGAAGACCCTGATATAGAGATCAGAGGTAGAGCAAGCAACACCTGCAGATTATGGGGGCCAGTTGTTCAGGAAGGGGGCGATCAACCTCGGTTCGGGTTGACTCTGTAAACCGACCAGTAGGATCGGCCAGATACGTAATGTGTGAGAAATATGGAAGTCACACAGAGGTTTTATGTGATGAATGGGAGAGAATGACGGTACATGACGGGGAGAAATTCCCAAGAATAGGTAGCTTCAGCCCAGAAGTGTTACAAAATTTAAGGAGGAGGATATGTCTCATAAAATCAGCAAAGAGACGAATCAAGCATTATGATTATTTGCAGTTGTGGCAACAGGAAGGTGAGATACAGAGAGGTTTGGCTCAGGCGGCGGGATCTGGGTCGGTCAGGAAACTGATAGCCACGGCCCCACCGCCACCATATATAGCGGGAGAGGAGTTGATTGCGGAGAAAGACGCACTAAGGTGTAACACACAATCACTTAGTAACCATGTAAATGTTAAAGATAATGTTGAACCATTAACCCATGCAAGTATTAACCCGTGCAAGTTGTACCCTGTTTTGAACTTTCCTCAGGAGTGTGATCAAGAAGACGATTCGGCAACAATTTCAGCGCTCTCTCTAGCGGCCACCATATCGGAAACCACAGTAGGAACTGCTCCACCCCCGAGATTAGTAACAAAGGCCCCTAGCGGAGGGATAGGTGAGGTCGTGTCAACGGGTAAGTACGGCACCATACATTATGCTGAAACAATTTCACCACAGGCTGTAGAATCTACACAGAATGAGGTTGTTAGAGTAAATCCTGTTAAGGTAATAGTAGTTCCCAATGGGAAAACAGACACGTCAGGAGCCACACCCGTTAGGAACATTGCCATGTATTGCCCGTTTACCCGAATGGAATTGAGGACCATAGTGTCTGAATTCCCTGACCCTAGAAAAGATTTAGTTGCTAGCCAAAAATACATCAGGGACCTAGGAAACACTTTAGAGCCCAATAATAAAGATTGGCAGATATTGCTAAGAGCTTGTTTACCCTCCAATGTCGACGCAGCTCAATTCTTAGTTGACTGTGGATTAGATCAGGATGTACCTCTTACAGATGTGTACAACAAAGATAACGTAAAAAGGATAAATTTACAGTTAAAGGAGTATTTCCCAGCCGTTGTTAAATGGAACAAAATATTCTCCATTAAACAAAAGGAGTCAGAAACGGCAGCAGAATATTTTCACCGGGCACTATTAGAAATGGCAAAGTACACTGGTATAGAGGACATTAAGACCAATGCAAACCATCAAGAAGTAGCAGTATCTGTACTAATGGATGGTTTAAAGGAAGCATTAAAGGCAAGGGTACAGACCACGCAACCATGTTGGCGAGGTCTGTCAGTGGCCACTTTGAGAGAGGCTGCTATTGATCACGACCGGAACATCACCAGACACAGGGAGTCACAAGGTGATAAGTTAATGTCAGTAAGTATACAGGCCCTGACCACAAAGCAGCCTGTGGTAATATCACCAAACCCTGTGGGTAAGTCAACTGTGGTAACATGTTATTTTTGTCACAAACAGGGACACTTTGCACGAGACTGTAGATCAAGAAATCGACAAAAGTCTTACCAACCCCCTAGACAACGACACGACACACGACATTGGGATCAGGGTCCACAGAGACGGAGTTATGAGCCACATACAGGGGAAACAAAAAGATATCCCCCGAACAGAGACTGGCATGCCTCTGGTAGTTCCCAGCTATCTCCCTCACAAGTAGTTGCTGCCAGCGGGATTCAGGGAGGTCACCATACCCAATAGGGGTGTGGCCATACCTGTAATCTGCAGCCAGTAAAATTGATTGCAAGCCTTGGAAGTGAACCCGAAATTGCAATTAATGTAGCTGGTAAATCATTAAACTTTCTTGTAGACACAGGGGCGGCCAAGTCAGTGATAAATTCGACAGTGGGCATGAGAACCACTGGTAGGACAATTCCAGCCATGGGAGTAACAGGAGTAGTCCAGCACTACCCTGTTAGCAAACCAGCCGAGATTACAATAGGGCCTTTGCATACCAAGCATTCCTTTTTGCTGGCTGCATCGGCACCAACTAATCTCCTGGGAAGAGACTTACTGTGTAAAATGGGGTGCGTCATTTATTGTACTCCTGAAGGTGTATTCTTGGACATACCTGAGAATCACGCTCAGGAAGTGCGAGACATGTTAGACTCCCCATCAAAATTAATGTCGCATACCATTATGACAAATAGGAATCCATCCCAAGTAGAAGAGATGACATCTCAGATACCAGAGTCACTTTGGACAAAAGACGGACAGGACACTGGATTAATGGCAAACGTAGCTCCAGTAGTTGTACAAGTAAAAGATGGTAGGATAGCTCCAAAAATCCCACAGTACCCTCTGAAGCCAGAGGTGGAGTTAGGAGTTTACCCAGTAATAGAGCGCTTGCTACAACAGGGCATTCTGGTAAGAACGTCCAGCACTGCCAATAGTCCCATCTTCCCTGTTAAAAAGAGTGGGGGGAGGGGTTACAGACTAGTGCAGGATCTAAGGGGGATTAACAAAATAGTTGAGAGTCAGTTCCCCGTAGTGCCAAATCCAGCTGTCATCCTAATGCAAATCCCTCCCACTGCCAAATTTTTCACTGTCATTGACCTCTGCTCCGCTTTCTTTTCGGTACCTCTGCACCCTGACAGCCAATATTTATTCGCATTCACATACAGAGGAGTCCAATACACGTGGACTCGATTACCCCAAGGTTTCATAGATAGTCCAAGTATATTTTCTCTGGCTTTGCATGATTGTTTACAGTCTTTCCAACCAGAGAGTGGATCAGTATTGATACAGTATGTGGACGATTTACTGCTGTGTTCAGATTCACTGGAAGCATCCCTGAAGGATACGAAACAGCTCCTGTTTCATCTTTCAGACACAGGACACAAGGTTTCCAAAGACAAGTTACAATTATGCCAAACTAAGGTAAAATATTTGGGACACTGTCTAACACAAGGACTGAGACACCTGACCGCTGATAGAATCCAAGCAATTAGAGACATGACTCTGCCACAAACCCAGCAACAGATCAGAACGTTTTTAGGAATGTGTGGGTATTGCCGTAATTGGATCCCAGGGTTTTCCATTTTAGCGTTACCTTTGCAGGAAATGGTCTCCTCAAACAAACCTGATAGGATTTCGCATACAGACGAGTCCGAAACAGCATTTGAGAGACTTAAACAGTGCCTAACGCAGGCACCAGCACTAGGTATGCCAGACTATGGGAAACCCTTTGAACTATACGGAACAGAAAGTGCTGGTTGCGCGGCAGGCGTACTAACCCAAAAGCACGGTGATGCCAGCAGGCCAGTAGCATATTACAGCGCAGGCCAGTAGCATATTACAGCAGGCCAGTAGCATAATATGCTCAGCTAGACACGGTAGCGCGATCCCTCCCCACATGCTTGCGAAGCGTTGCTGCGATAGCATTGCTAGTGACAAAAAGCGAAGATGTCGTGCTAGGCCACAACCTCACAATCCATACGCCACATGCAGTGTCAGCCTTATTGAATTCTGCCCAAACCAGACACGTATCATCAGCGAGGTTTACAAGATGGGAATTGGCCCTAATGGCCCCCGTAAACATCACCATAAGGAGATGCAGTGCATTAAATCCTGCAACATATCTCCCAGGTGTGCCTGGTCAGGCACAAAGGGTGGAAGGTGAGAGTGATGGGGAAGGAGGATTTAATACAAAGGAAGATACACATGATTGTATGGAATATTTGACCCAAAATTTTACCGCAAGGCCTGACATCAGTGACAACCCACTGGAAGATGCAGAACTTACGTTCTACACGGACGGTAGTTGTCATAGACAGTCAGACTCGGGAGACTTGTGTACTGGATACGCAGTCGTAGATGACCAAGGCACCATAGAAGCGGAACCGCTAGGCCCACCTCACTCAGCCCAGGTTGCTGAACTGGTCGCCCTAACCAGAGCATGTGAATTGGCTAAGGGCAAATCAGCCAATATCTACACCGATTCTAGATACGCCTTCGGGGTAGTTCATGATTTCGGAGCCCTATGGCGCCTCAGAAATTTCATGACGGCAGCTGGTACACCGGTAGCGCATGCAGCTCACATAAAAAGGCTTCTAACAGCGATACAGGAACCCGACAGAGTGGCTGTTATCAAATGTAAAGCACATACATATATAGCCAGGACCCAGTATCGCTTGGTAACAGCCGAGCAGACGAAGCAGCTAAGTTAGCAGCTGCTACCCCCAGACAGACAGACACCACACAACTGATGGTATTTAATACCATCAACACACAGAAGTTGTGTGAGATGCAAAATTTGTGTTCCACACAGGAGAAGGCAGTCTGGAAGGCAAAGGGATATGGCCAGGAGTCCTCAGGACTCTGGACGGATGGACAAGGTAAACCGGTGGCCCCCAGAACATACCTTCCATGTTTGGCTGAGGCAGCTCACGGGCTGACTCATCTAGGCAAGGAAGGGATGTGCAAGTTGGTAAGAGCATATTGGTGCGCCCCAGGATTCTCCTCTCATGCGAGTAAAAGAGCCATGTCGTGCCTTACCTGTTTGAGAAAGAATATTGGAAAGGCAATACCTACAGAACCATCCCATATCCCACCTGCCGGCGGCCCTTTCCAGGTAATACAGATTGACTTCATTCAATTACCCCCTTGTCGAAATTTGAAATATGGCCCTCATTCCGAGTTGTTCGCTCGTTCTTTTTCATCGCATCGCAGTGAAAATCCGCTTAGTACGCATGCGCAAAGTTCGCACTGCGACTGCGCCAAGTAACTTTACTATGAAGAAAGTTTTTTTACTCACGGCGTTTTCTTCGCTCCGGCGATCGTAATGTGATTGACAGGAAATGGGTGTTACTGGGCGGAAACACGGCGTTTCATGGGCGTGTGGCTGAAAACGCTACCGTTTCCGGAAAAAACGCAGGAGTGGCTGGAGAAACGGTGGGAGTGCCTGGGCGAACGCTGGGTGTGTTTGTGACGTCAACCAGGAACGACAAGCACTGAACTGATCGCACAGGCAGAGTAAGTCTGGAGCTACTCTGAAACTGCTAAGTAGTTAGTAATCGCAATATTGCGCATACATCGGTCGCAATTTTAAGAAGCTAAGATTCACTCCCAGTAGGCGGCGGCTTAGTGTGTGTAACTCTGCTAAATTCGCCTTGCGACCGATCAACTCGGAATGAGGGCCTATGTACTTGTTTGTATAGATGTTTTCTCAAATTGGGTCGAAGCATTTCCAGCGGCCACAAATACCGCTATGTTTACTGCTAAGAAAATTGTGCAGGAATTTGTATGTAGATATGGTATCCCTAGAATTATCGAAAGTGATAGGGGTACCCATTTTACAGGTGATGTCTTTCAAGGAATGTGTAAATTGATGGGAATTGATAGCAAGCTGCACACTCCGTACCGTCCACAGGCGAGTGCGAAAGTGGAAAGAGTGAACAGCACTATTAAAAATAAACTGAGTAAAGTGATGGCAGAGACAGGATTGACATGGCCAGAAGCTTTACCCATGGTACTGTACAGCATCAGAACCACTCCCAGGTCCCCTCTTAATCTGTCTCCCTTTGAAATCTTGTTTGGTCGACAACCGCATGTTATGATTAACCCTCAGGATGATTTGAAGTGTAACAATGAAGTAACTGTAAAATACTTGATTAACATGAGTAAACAGTTAAGGAATCAAAATGATAATCTGAAGTTGGTGATTCCTGACTTACCAGATAGTAATTGTCATGACATTGAACCTGGAGATTATGTGATGATACGGAATTTTCTACGCTCAGGTTGCTTTATTGACAGATGGGAAGGACCATACCAGGTCTTATTGACTAGCACTACAGCATTGAAGGTTGCTGAGAGAGAGACTTGGGTTCATTCATCCCACTGCAAGAAGGTTGCTGATCCAGAGAAGTCCCGTGATAAGGAACAGACGGTAGAGGTTGTATCACTGGAGTGTCTGTTCCAGGAGGACTGAGGCGGCACCTGAGCCGTGAAAATCTCAAGACCAAGAGCTGTTGTCGACTCCCCACTCCCTTTTATTGTTTTTCTCCACTTCCCATCCCCTCTCCCTAAAATTTATTTTTCCCCCTTTTCATTCTTCTCCGTTTCCTCCTATAAGATGGACTTGCCCCAAGAGACTGTGATCCGGATTTTCCTGTTAACCATGATGTTGACCAGAGCAGTCTGTTCCGGCGAGAGTACCATGGAGGTCGAGAGAGGTTCTGGAATGGGTTCTGATGATAAAGATGGAGGCGTAGTTTTCCAAGATCAACCTAACCAACAAGCAAAGGCGAGTATCAGAAAACGATCCGATAGCATTGACCATAGAAGAAATTGCGACGGATTGTTAGCTGAAGAAAACTGTATCTGTAGGCTCTGTAACAATGTCATTGAGGATGGGTGCATTAAGAAATGCCAATCCAGTTTTAATATTCATATGGACCGGCATCCATTGAGTGACTATCACTCCTTAGTGGGTAATGTGTTAAACAAAACAGATTGTTGGGTATGCTCTCAAGTACCTCAGGGTCATAGCAAATCAGGGCTAGTACCATTTCCTTTAACGATAGAGGAGGTACTTGAGTTAAATGGTGGGAGACCGGTGGACCGGAGGTTTAATATCTCCAGCCCTCCTAGTTTGAAGCTCCACCAATACCATGTGGATAGGTCCCTATTATGTTTCAACATCTCCAATCCCCGAAAGCCGGGAAATTGGGAGGTGTCATGGAGTAACCACACCATGACCTTTTCGCATAGAGCAGATAGAATGCCTACAGATACAGAGCTTGTACGCCACATAGCCAGTAGAGGAAAATCTTTCCGGTATAGGTATACCTTAGGAAATAGGATTACTAGAGTTGGAGAGGTATCACCAGGATACTGTGCACATATCGTACAACCTGATACGTGTACTAAGCAGATGGAAGAATTAGGGTTAGGAGATTTTACATGGAAGGTGTGTAATATGGTTATGTCCTACTCCGTCCCATATGTTCTCCCCGATGATGCTTATTTCATATGCGGGAGAAAGGCGTACAAGTGGCTTGCCCCAAACTCTGAAGGATTGTGTTATATTGGAAAAGTACTGCCTGAAGTAATGACTGTATCACATGACAAAATGAAAGACATACACCGTGGTGCCCAAGCTCCTTATACTCACACCCATTACGAGCACGTTGTTAAAAGGCACCTGATAGAGAAGACAGAGCATCCGGCCTCTGATCTGATAAGTGAATCCACCGGGATTCAATTCTTAATCGCGTTAGATTTCACCCGCACCGCTAGAGGAGTGCTGAATTATAAATACATATCGGCGCTCGCAAATTTGTTAGATAATATCACTGAAATGTATGATGACACGTTTAGGTATACTGGAAGAGAACTTCAGGCTTACAAAACAGAACTGGTACAGCATAGAATGGTTCTCAATTACCTCACAGCAGTGACAGGCGGATATTGTGTCACACTGGCAACACAATACGGCGTGAAATGTTGCACATATATTACGAATAGCACCGAGGATCCGGTCGAGGTCATAGACCAAAAGATGGACGATATTCTCCAATTGAAGTGGGAATTTCGCAGGAGACACAATCTCACTCTTGCTGCTGTAGGTATTGAGCTGACTGGTTGGGTGTCATGGTTGAACCCGCGAAATTGGTTTTCTGGTTTAGGAGACTGGGCTCAAGGAGTCATAATGGATGTTGGGAAGTTTCTCCTATGTATCTTAGGTGTTGTCATATCGATTGGGTTGATATTTAGATGCGGTCAGGCTTTAATGAAGTGCAATCATCGTACTAGGGTAATGAGTTTAAGGAGTGAGGAAACTGTAATTAACCTGGACTTGATTTATGACCCAAATGTAGAAACAATGATGTGATGAAAATGCGATTTCTACGGTCCGTTTCTTTCACCTGTTTTTCCGTTTCCTCCAAGGTAACAAGACCCACTTGGACGAGGAATTTGATGAGCCGATATACAGACAACAGAGGGATTAAAGAAGAAGTTTGACAACCTGATACACAGATTTTTGATGAACTATGCCATGGATCCCCAGTTTCCCTAGAAATTTTAAAATTACGCTAGCCCAACACTTTTGTAAATCTATGGACATTGACAGCTTTGCTCGCACCTTATGAGCAAAAGCACAAAGAAGACTGCAATCAACAGACACCAAACAAGACCTCAATCGACGAATGTTCATTTACCTGACATAGAATACCACCGCATTTACCGTAATTATGTCTTTTCCTCATTTCTACAACCCTCAGGTAATGACACACATAGTCGATAGGGAATACAGGCACAGATATCAGCAATCACATATTCCCCCATTCATGTATCATCAACTAAAATGTGCACCCCCATTTTTGTTGCAACCACAGCCGAAAAGAGCTCGGTAAAGTTTGACAGCCCATCCACAGACCCGTACCACGGGATAAGAAGGAATTCAAATGTATACTTCGCAATGCCTCGAAGCTTGATTTAAAACACGTACGGCACGATGATACATGACCCCCCAAACATGGATCCATACACATATTCTTCTGCTATCTCACTAGGTTATACCCTCTTCACACCTACTCCTCTCTCCTCCCCTACCCAACCATGGAAATATACTAACCCCTGACATATATTTTTCTCATTTTGAATGTTTTTAGGAAGTGGCAGTTATTGTTGACTGCCAAAGGGTGGACTGTCAAAGTCAGAAAAATATCTCTATACACACTGCCATATTTGCACCTCATTCTGGTCCGCGCTGCGCATGCGTGCGCTCTCCCGTGCGTGCGCATACTCACAGTCGCGGGCACCCGCAGGCGCACGGTATGCGTATTTACGGTAGAGTTTGTGTGATCGTAGCCTGCGACTCAATCGTTACATATTTTCAGTAATAATGTATTTTTTAGATCATGGTCCCTTTGATAGATTCTGAAAGTTTAGTTAACATAGCATGTTCCTGAACAGAGAGATCCCTCTTTGTATTGTACGAAGGGTCTAACAGGGGTCATACAGTGGTGTTTGGTACCCATCGGAAGAGTATTTAAATAGCAATATTCCGGTGTTGGTTTGGAGCGGATTAATCGCTCGTGCGAATAGTTATGGACATAAGAAGTTTATGTCCATTTACTATTATTTGTTCTTATTTAGTCATGCGGCGGGAAACTCAGTATCCCACCCACCTGAACAGTTGGAAACAGTCACAACCCACCTGTATGAATCAACCTATGACCTTTTGTTATAATGCGAAGCCGAATCCCTGTGTCCAATGAACAATGAGATTGTAGGGACCATTGAATTGTATTGTGTGTGGGACATAAATAGGCAGGCCGACCATATCCAGCTCACTCTCTTCAACGGTTCTCATTGCTGATAATCGGGAGCTGGATATCGAGGCGCATGCGATCGTTTCCCCTTGTGCGTAAGTGTTTCTCCGCAATCATATTGTCTTGATGTTATTGTGAGCCATTTCTCTCTCTCTCTCTCTCTCTCTCTTCTATTTCTCCCGTATTTTTCCCTTAATTGTATTGTATTGTATTTCCTGTGTAGTTATCTGGTTAGTTAGTCTATGTTATATTGTAGTGTATGCTTTGTACTGTGATTCTTTTGCAAGTATAATAGTCATAATACATATAATAGGTTTTGGACCCTAAGCCCAGGTATCTGTGTATTTCTTATAGTGTTAAGTATTCCCTGAGCGTCGGTGACGCTCAAGCAGCTTTGTAGGTAATCAGGTTACACCAGGTTGCACTTACACTCTGTCACCACACTAAGGTTTACTGTATATTTCGTTGTTAAAGGTATAGATATAAAGGTTTAACGTTATAAGCGTCTGCACCGCTGGTGATCTCCTCGTGGTCCCGAGCGTCCGCTACGCTATAGCGAATCATTACGTTAGTCGGCAGCCAATAGCGTGCCTGCCTGTGATCTCTGGGCCGTAAGCGAACGTGACGCTTGAGCGTCTCGACTACGGTTGAGCGATCGTTACGCAACTTGCGTACCCTTACGGTACTTCTTACGTAGATAGCGTACAGTGTTCTTAGACCTCTTAAAGTGTTTTATATACGATAAATATTTAGCTTTATCATAACCCAACTTGAAAACAGGAACAGCAACAGCTGAACCAACAATACTTACCCAAGTAACAGTGCAGAAAATACGAAGCACTGTGCGGGCGCCCAGTATCCTCTATGGACTACGAGAAAATTATTTACTGGTAGGTAATTAAAATCCTATTTTCTCTTACGTCCTAGAGGATACTGGGAAACCATTTAGTACCATGGGGATGTACCAAAGCTCCCAAACTGGGTGGGAGAGTGCCGAGGTTCCTGCAAAACGGATTGACCAAACTGAAGGTCCTCAGAGGCCAAAGTATTGAAGTTATAGAACTTAGCAAATGAGTTGGAACCTGACCAAGTAGCTGCTCGGCAGAGCTGTAAAGCCGAGACACCTCAGGCAGCCGCCCAGGAAGAACCCACCGACCTAGCAGAGTGGGCCTGTACAGATTTTGGAACCGGCAATCCTGCCATGGAATAAGCATGCTGGATAGTGAGCCTGATCCAGCGCACAATGGACTGCTTTGAAGCAGGACATCCAATCTTATTGAGATCATAAAGGACAAACAGTGAGTCCAGTTTTCTGTGATGAGCTGTTCGCTTAACTTACACTTTCAAAGCCCTCACAACATCCAAAGACTTTGAAGTAGCAGAGGTGTTGGTAACAATCGGAACTGCAATAGGTTGGTTGATGTGAAACGTAGACACCACCTTTGGAAGAAATTGCTGATGAGTTCTGAGTTCAGCTCTGTCTTCATGAAAAATTAAATAGGGGATCTTGTGAGACAACGCAGCCAGCTCCGACACACGTCTTGCTGAAGCCAAGGCCAACAGTGTGACGGTCTTCCACGTAAGATATTTTACGTCTACCTCCTGTAACGGTTCAAACCAGTCCGATTGGAGGAACTGCAGCACCAAATTTGAGATCCCAAGGTGCCATGGGAGGCACAAAGGGAGGTTGGATGTGCAGAACACCTTTCAAGAATGTCTGGACCTCAGATAGAGAAGCCAATTGTTTCTGAAAGAAAATGGACTCCGGAGGAGATGCACGTACCTATCAGTCAGCGTCTGTGTCCACTGCAGAGGGAAAATGGCGCTGGTGAGCTGCTGGATCCGCTCATAGTGAAGCCCCGTCCCCTCCATGGCGAGCGGGCTTCACGCTTTTTTTATACTGGCTGAGGTAAATAAGTGCTTTGAATGGAGTCAGATCCGTTTTAAGTCTGTGTTTGCCAGTGTGGGTACTGTGTACAGTGTACTGAGACTCAGTTCACCCCCTCAGAAGCGGTGCGTCTGCACTGTGTACTGAGTCTGGAGATACAGTCCGCCGCGGTTAGAAGCCGTGCATCTCCGTACCTGCATGCCACCATAATGGCTGGCGACCCGCTAACCGGGACACCGGCTTAGTACTCTCCACTCTTCACACTGGCTCTGTTAGGGTTGGCAGCATGCTGCGGGAATGTACGCTCGCCGTGGAGGGACTTGCGAATAGTTTCCCCAGGAACTAGAGTCCTGTCAGCGGGGAACGGGACCATTAACCCTTCAATAGGTTGGGCCGTCCCCCCTTCCTAAGTCCCACGAAGCAGGCAGGCTGGTGCCATCCAGTCCTGCCTGAAAATAACAAACAGATAAAATAAATGCAGAAAACTCTTGAGGAGCTTCCATAAGCGTGACCGGCTCCTCCGGGCACATTTTCTAAACTGAGGCTGGTAGGAGAGACATAGAGGGAGGAGACAGCACAAACTATCAAATTCTTAAAGTGCCCATGGCTCCTAGTGGACCTATCTATACCCCATGGTACTAAATGGATTCCCAGTATCCAATAGGATGTAAGAGAAAGATACTTATATTTAAATATGGATACATTGAATAATGTGTGCATGATATGTTATGTGATTATATTGTCATCTTAAAAAAGTTTTTAAAAAAATATTTTATTCAGTATATAGTGTGTCTCGGTTAAGCGCCAGCTGGTACTACACTATGGCCCTCATTCCGAGTTGTTCGCTCGGTAAAAATCTTCGCATCGCAGCGATTTTCCGCTTAATGCGCATGCGCAATGTCCGCACTGCGACTGCGCCAAGTAAATTTGCTATGCACTTAGTAATTTTACTCACGGCTTTTTCATCGTTCTGGCGATCGTAATGTGATTGACAGGAAATGGGTGTTACTGGGCGGAAACAGGCCGTTTTATGGGCGTGTGGGAAAAAACGCTACCGTTTCCGGAAAAAACGCAGGAGTGGCCGGAGAAACGGAGGAGTGTCTGGGCGAACGCTGGGAGTGTTTGTGACGTCAAACCTGGAACGACAAGCACTGAACTGATCGCAGATGCCGAGTAAGTCTGAAGCTACTCAGAAACTGCTACGAGGTGTGTAATCGCAATATTGCGAATACTTCGTTCGCAATTTTAAGATGCTAAGATTCACTCCCAGTAGGCGGCGGCTTAGCGTGAGCAACTCTGCTAAAATCGCCTTGCGAGCGAACAACTCGGAATGACCTCCTATATTCTTTTGGCACTAGAGACTGGCAAATTTCTCTCCAGACGGCTGCTGACTATAGACACTACCTGACACCAATCCACACAGCGCCACCGAACACTGGTTTTTGTTCTACTGACTATGGGCCTTCTTCAGTTGCAAAATTTAAAAATCACAAATCAGCCGATTATCGCACGACTGCGCAATGCGGTCACAGGCCCAGCAAAGTACGATCATATTTTGATTGACAGGAAGTGACCATTTGTGGGTGTTAACATGGCATTTGTGACGAGTGGTTGGAAAAACGCAGGTGGATCGTGCCGGTTTTTGGAGGGCATGTATCTGATGTCAGTTGCAATGGATTGTGACTAAAAACATGGCACCGCTGCGACTGCATCTCATTATTCTGAGTAGCCTTGTGTCAACCGCACCTGTCTATGGTACTCGATATCTGCGTGTGCATCGCAATTAACATCATGTTAATATTACATATATACAGTATGTGTATATTGTGTCATTATATCTTGTCAATATACAATAAAATTCAATGAATATGTTGTTAGTGATTTAGTTAAGGGCTCCCATAAAAAAGTCAGCATGTACTGGAGAGGAGGTGAAAAAGTCACAGAATTAAAAAAGACAAAGACTAAATTGATATTCGAGTCAGGCTCCCTAAGACCAAAAGGTGTGAACATAGACATTGAATTGATCGCCATCCTTAAACGCTCCAAAACATATGTATTATTTATTCATTATCTACATATTTTTATTCACATTTATTTTATACAAAATAACCCCCTTTTTATCCAACACACCTCACATAATTGAACAACAGTTAACATGTGCTTGCCGCTTCTCAGATAGAATCCGGGGAGGCACTTGCGTTTTTAAAAGGAAATTAAATAAAGGGTTTTTTTTTGCACATTCTCAATAAATATGGACTCAGTCACCTATGGAGTATCCTTGATGACGTGCATAACCAGCATGAATTGCATTGGTTACCGGGAAATCTGATACACCGCCAATCGGAAGCTGCGTCAATGCACTACCAGTTGTAGTAGAGGACGGAGAACACTGCCACTTGGGAAAGAGATAGCTGCCATTGCTCGGAGACTCAGGCATGAGTAGGGACAGGTAGTTAGTATTCTCTACTATCGTGCAGGAAACATTACTCTGCCGGCACCCGTACCATCCAACTCCGCTGTTTATTTCCCACAGATTCTACAAATCTATAAAATATTGTATCTTGAGTCAATTTTTATTTATTTTGCTTTTCAGCATAGCACACATATATGATATTTTAATATTTAATTCACAAGCACTACATGTATATTTATAATCCCATAAAAAAATTTTTTGTTTAGAGCCATTCCTGACTCAGGTTCCTTAGCAAGCACAGCAAAGTTGTAATGCCACTTATGTTTAGTAGAACAGATTACTGTGCTGTATTTTATACTCTTCCCTCTTGCCTCACTGTGATTTGTCAGTGTTAAAGTCAAATAATTATGAAGATACTTCCTTTTGTGATGATATTCAGCATATAGAATTTATTATCAAAGAGGGAACCACGCCCAATATTCTGCGCAGAGGAGCGTGGACCAAGACAGGGTTCATCAATGAGCCCCATGCCTTCAGAGCATGGAACGTACATATTTATACCTTAACATTATACAATTATTCATAACTTGTTTACAAACAAGGCGTACATAAAGATAAAATAAGAGAGATACATTGTTTGTTGGACAAAAAGGGGAAATGCCAAATAAGGTCAGATTAGCTGACTGTAGAGAGTGGTTTTATCCAGATGATGGCAGACTTGTCCATGAATCTTAAATATCCTATACATAACAAGTAGGTTCTCTAATAGGCTTTGTTGTCATAAAGGTCATTCTTGTTCATAATAACGTGTTGTCGTCCAAAGTGTAGGTCCAGCAGATATTCCATATTATGTCCTTCTTGTTCTGCCACAAAGTCTTGTACAATATCATTAAGCCCTAGTTATCTACATAAAAGCCTTGATACTAGCCACGTACACACCTAATCAAGTGATGTTCAAGGGTTGAGGGAAAAAATTACCCTGTGCATATTAACTGTATATTAAAATAAGACACTGGTTAAGGGAACATAGAATATCAAGAATCATAGCGCAATTAATGAGACAATACAGGATATTTGATTTAACTTCAACATGCCACTGTTTTGTTGACTCTTTAAACAGCAATTTTTTAATAAATCAAATATATATTTGATTTATTAAAAAATTGCTGTATATATATATATATATATATATATATATATATATATATTCATTCTCTTGATGCAATTGCTGGCTAAGCCATTGAGTATCGATGTGAAAAAGTCTCCACTCTCCCGAAAACTGTTAGACTTGGAAATAAAAGAGGTAGCGACAGAGTTTTGTTTCCTCAACCTAGAGTCAGGCTGAGGCTTTTCTTACTACGTGTCCTATTATGTGTAGTTATTTTGCAAAAGTGTGTAAGCACCTGGTAGGGTATGTTTCTGTCAGTGTGATAATGCATGGGCTACTGCAGTGTAAGTAACCGGGGTCATCATCATAAGTTTCATTTTTGGCTTCCTTTGGGGTGTTAGTATTTTGCCACAATGTTGACTAAAGGCCGGCAGACATTTGATGCTTACATAGATTATGAAAATTATAAGAATTATCATCATGACATAATGTAACATTTGATATAGACACTTAGAAATACCAGCTCCCATCCATCCAAAGGATCCCAATCAGTTGATTGGTTCATGTGTTCCTGTACATTTTGTAGTACTTTAACCTTCTGTTCAATGGGATTATAGTTGTCAGAAATATTGAAACAACACAATCCTTTAAATTGTTCACAACCACTACCTGCTCTAATGTCTCTCAATTCTTCATTAATGAGTGTGATGGCAGTGCTTGTAGTATTGATAGGTTTAGCTAGTCCATAAAAGTTAAACTTCCTAGATCTATCACAAGTCTACATAACACAATGGAATATAAGGAAGGGTATGATTTTATAGTAATTTAATTGTAAATCATTTTATTTCAGCTCTATAACCACAAGATATAAATACTGTAGATATTTTTTTTTATAAGTGTGTCTCAATTGATAGGTGATATATTTCTTCTTCTGCTCAAGTACACATTCATCAGTATCTTATGAAAAACATCATTTAGTACATATTCCTAGCATTGCTCATTATATTTTCATATGCCATGGTCTGTGCGGGGAACATCTTGAATCATTTTGGTCCATGGTAGAACAGTCAGTGATGAGGAGACACTCAGATGAAGCCAGTGCATCACCAGCGAAACGCGTTATTCAGGGAATGATCTGGAGATTGTGATCCATTGTCCAACAAAGATACCAATTACACCAAATCAGGACAACACTCATTGCTAGTTGTCTTCTCCACAATCATCTTCATCACTGTCAGATATGCAGAACAAACTGCAGCCAATTCTGTATCAATCATTTTAAACCACAGAAACACAGGGAGGTGCACAACAGGAAGGAGAAAGAAACAAGCTGGAAATATAAAAACAAAACTGTCCAAAAATATATTGTTTAAAATTTGGAAAAGTTTTTGCTTGCTGGTAAGATCCTGAGACTGCCGCTGTGCATGATACATTGGCTTCCCATGCTTTACATCAGGTGAAAGTAACTGACTCTGCAGCAGGCCAGCAGCTGCCTCCGTTATGTACATGCTGAGAGGCTGCTGGCATGTATGAGGAGCAGCTCCTCTCAGGCTGTTCACTTTTCACGTGGTAGGGCTTTACTCAGTGAGAGCATGGTAGTGCCGGCACCGTCTTGTGTTTTCACTTCACACAATAACTCCCCTGCAGCAGCGAGGAAAGTGTCTATAGCTGTATGCAGTTAGTGGGCAGGCGGATGGCATCTTGTTGGATATAATAACGTATGGGTCATGCTCTATGACCAGCATGAGTGCAGGGGGCGGGGCAGATGTGATGCATTATTGAGGCTGTGCTGTCTGTCTATGGAGGAGGGGGGTGCTGTCTGTCTGTGGGGGGAGGGGGATGCTGGGGTGGGAATGATGGTGGCTGTGCTGCCTGTCTATGGAGGGGTTGGGGTGTGGGTTGCTGGGCACTCTGCAGTCCCATGGAAAGGCTGCAGTCCCAGTGTGTGTGTCGGGGGGGGGGGGGGTTGGGGGGGTTCAGAGTGTGTGGTGTGTAGACAGTCTGCAGTCAGAGTGTGTATGTGTGTGTATACTACAGTCTGAGTATACTGTATGTGTACAAAGACAAGGTTGCAGGTGCACAATTCAAACATTACCAATTTATTAATAATAATCATTGCAATAAAATTTTGTATTTTAAGCGAGGTTCTTCGCATAGTTATGGCCATAAGTAACGGCTTGCCCACCGCGTCCAGGTGACCTCATTAGTCGGGCAAGTCCCTAACATTTTGGGGGGTACAAATCTAGGGTGCGGGACCCCCCAAAATGAAGCAGCCGAGTGACCCCAGGGCAACACAAAAGTGAAAAAATATAAAGTGAAAAAGTGAAAATAGATTAGTGAGAGAGGCTGCTGAAAACAGCAGGGGTAAATTAGTGAGAGATAATGAAGGGGAGATAAAGTAGTGAGAGGTAAAGTAGTGAAAAGTGAAGGTAGGAAATGAATTACATTGAAACAAAACACACGATAGGGATGAAAGTAAATATGAAAATAAGTGTTAATCTGTGTTGCTCCTGAGGCAAAACAGCCACAACAGTCCAGGGGGACCCACACCCCGGAAATGCACCCCCATCTGATAATCCAATATACATTTGTGCAGGACTCACCTTGCTCTGCATGCAGTCTAAGAAATGTCAGGAACCTAATTAAAACCAATATATAGGACAGGTGGGCGTGGGTGCTACCACCAGGAGAAGGGGTCTCTGGCCTTCTATTGTGTACAGTATGTAAATACACAGCATTAGGTATACAGGGGAGGGGTCCTGGGGTGCACACCGGTAATGAGAGGTGCGGCCCAGCGGAGACCTTTCAGTAGAACTGCATACAAAGAAAAAGGTTGCAGGTGCACTGCTTCATTTTGGGGGGTCCCGCACCCTAGATTTGTACCCCCCAAAATGTTAGGGACTTGCCCAACTAATGAGGTCACCTGGACGCGGTGGGCAAGCCATTACTTATGGCCATAACTATGCGAAGAACCTCGCTTAAAATGCAAAATTTTATTGCAATGATTATTATTAATAAATTGGTAGTGTTTGAATTGTGCACCTGCAGCCTTGTCTTTGTATGCAGTTCTACTGAAAGGTCTCCGCAGGGTCGCACCTCTCATTACCGGTGTGCACCCCAGGACCCCTCCCCTGTATACTGTATGTGGTAGGGAAGGGAGCAGACTGCAGTCCGTTTTGGCAATACACCTACTGTAAAATGTCTTACATTATACATTACAATAATATGTGAGAGGCATGTGGGTGGTAATCATATATATATATATATATATATATATATATTCTAAAAAACCAAATGAGAGAGGCGCCTCCTAGTGCAGTACAGACAGTATAATCAACCTCCACCAAGAGCACCCTAAAGTAGGAGGTGTACCGTATTAAATGGTCTCATAACCACCTTCAATGCAGCGTTTTTAGAAATCCAGATGTTCCCCTGCTTCTGACAGTAGGCTCCTGGATGTAATGGTCACACAGGTGTAATTACCAGGCTTCATGCAGCAGCAGCAGCATCTCGTGTAGTCTGAGGGGGCGGAGCTTGTGAGTGACAGGATAACAAACAAGAGAAAGACAAAATAACCTTGTGTGGAAGCACTCATTAATTGGATATAGAAAAGAATGTGAAAGAAGTATATGGTTGAGGAGGTGACCCCTTAGAGTCCTACCTCAAAAAGGATTAAAAATTAGCTTTTATTGATTATCTTATTAAAATTCGCTTGGGTGAACAAAAAGTGAATAATAGTATAACAATTGATTTTATCTAGATTGCCGTTGTACCAAATATGGTTCTAGATATAACAGGTGAAAATGTAGATGTAGATATAATTATGGTATAATTATTTGAAAGAAACAGTATATATGGGTCACAGACCAATCGGAATATCTAGTAAGCTTTGAGAAAACAAGAAGAGAGGATAAGATAGGATTTTCCTGATAGGAAAAAGGCCCACAGCACCTAGTATTCCCTGGAGGTCTCCCATCCACGTACTGACCAGGCCAAACCTGCTTAGCTTCCAAGATCGGACGTGATCGGGCGCATTCAGGATAGTATGGCCGTGGGCCAATTGTATCAGGAATTTAAGTATTTGTTGGGTTACTTTGAAAATTAAATAATCCACTAAGGAGTTCCAATCAATAGGACTGGTGTGATAATTGCTTAATGACTGTGGATAAATAAATAAATAAATAAATTGAAACCTGAAGGGTTGGGGGTTGCCACTTTGAGAGTGTCCACTGTAAATAGGCAATGAACTTTGATTGGGTTGCACAAACTTGATGACAAACGTTCTCTTTTCTCTAATTAGAGATAATTACAAATGATCATGCAATTCCTAATTGGTGGTAACCGTGGGTACTGGATTTGTCAAGTCCCACAACATAAAGGTATAAGTGTCCTTTTTTAATACTGACACGGTTAATAAAATTTCTAACTCCTGTGTGAGTTTTGCATCCTGTAAGCTTGCTGAAATAAATACAAAGTGGCAAACATTAAATGCGAACAGCAAAAATTGTTGCCTTTGTCCCCATGTGGGAATAATGATTGCAATGTTGGTATTGGCAACTTACAATTTAAATCCTTATGAAAAAATACGTAAAAAATGAAAAAAATGAAAAAATAATAATGAAAAAGAATTGAAAAAGATGGAAAAAATTAGAAAAATGAGAAGGTATAAATGAAAGTCTTATTTTTCCATGTGCTTACAATGTTATTCCTTAATTAGAAATTAATAGGTTCATTCCTAAATATACATGTGGAGCAGGCATTTAGAGTAATTAGACCCAAATTAAAGGTCTTTAGCGCTACTGAAGTACAGATGTAGCATATACAGTACATATGGAGCAGGCATTAGAGTAATTAGACCAAATTGAAAGTCTGTAGCGCGGTCAGCTTCGTTTAGCAGGTTACACCGATCGGCTGCCGGGACACTCACATCTCCGGAAGCGGTAACTGTATATGCTACATTTGTACTTCAGTAGCGCTACAGACTTTCAATTTGGTCTAATTACTCTAATGCCTGCTCCATATGTACTGTATATGCTACATCTGTACTTCAGTAGCGCTAAAGACCTTTAATTTGGGTCTAATTACTCTAAATGCCTGCTCCACATGTATATTTAGGAATGAACCTATTAATTTCTAATTAAGGAATAACATTGTAAGCACATGGAAAAATAAGACTTTCATTTATACCTTCTCATTTTTCTAATTTTTTCCATCTTTTTCAATTCTTTTTCATTATTATTTTTTCATTTTTTTCATTTTTTACGTATTTTTTCATAAGGATTTAAATTGTAAGTTGCCAATACCAACATTGCAATCATTATTCCCACATGGGGACAAAGGCAACAATTTTTGCTGTTCGCATTTAATGTTTGCCACTTTGTATTTATTTCAGCAAGCTTACAGGATGCAAAACTCACACAGGAGTTAGAAATTTTATTAACCGTGTCAGTATTAAAAAAGGACACTTATACCTTTATGTTGTGGGACTTGACAAATCCAGTACCCACGGTTACCACTAGAGATGAGCGCCGGAAATTTTTCGGGTTTTGTGTTTTGGTTTTGGGTTCGGTTCCGCGGCCGTGTTTTGGGTTCGACCGCGTTTTGGCAAAACCTCACCGAATTTTTTTTGTCGGATTCGGGTGTGTTTTGGATTCGGGTGTTTTTTTCAAAAAACCCTAAAAAACAGCTTAAATCATAGAATTTGGGGGTAATTTTGATCCCAAAGTATTATTAACCTCAAAAAACATAATTTACACTCATTTTCAGCCTATTCTGAACACATCACACCTCACAATATTATTTTTAGTCCTAAAATTTGCACCGAGGTCGCTGTGTGAGTAAGATAAGCGACCCTAGTGGCCGACACAAACACCGGGCCCATCTAGGAGTGGCACTGCAGTGTCACGCAGGATGTCCCTTCCAAAAAACCCTCCCCAAACAGCACATGACGCAAAGAAAAAAAGAGGCGCAATGAGGTAGCTGTGTGAGTAAGATTAGCGACCCTAGTGGCCGACACAAACACCGGGCCCATCTAGGAGTGGCACTGCAGTGTCACGCAGGATGTCCCTTCCAAAAAACCCTCCCCAAACAGCACATGACGCAAAGAAAAAAAGAGGCGCAATGAGGTAGCTGACTGTGTGAGAAAGATAAGCGACCCTAGTGGCCGACACAAACACCGGGCCCATCTAGGAGTGGCACTGCAGTGTCACGCAGGATGTCCCTTCCAAAAAACCCTCCCCAAACAGCACATGACGCAAAGAAAAAAAGAGGCGCAATGAGGTAGCTGACTGTGTGAGAAAGATAAGCGACCCTAGTGGCCGACACAAACACCGGGCCCATCTAGGAGTGGCACTGCAGTGTCACGCAGGATGTCCCTTCCAAAAAACCCTCCCCAAACAGCACATGACGCAAAGAAAAAAAGAGGCGCAATGAGGTAGCTGACTGTGTGAGAAAGATAAGCGACCCTAGTGGCCGACACAAACACCGGGCCCATCTAGGAGTGGCACTGCAGTGTCACGCAGGATGTCCCTTCCAAAAAACCCTCCCCAAACAGCACATGACGCAAAGAAAAAAAGAGGCGCAATGAGGTAGCTGTGTGAGAAAGATAAGCGACCCTAGTGGCCGACACAAACACCGGGCCCATCTAGGAGTGGCACTGCAGTGTCACGCAGGATGTCCCTTCCAAAAAACCCTCCCCAAACAGCACATGACGCAAAGAAAAAAAGAGGCGCAATGAGGTAGCTGTGTGAGTAAGATTAGCGACCCTAGTGGCCGACACAAACACCGGGCCCATCTAGGAGTGGCACTGCAGTGTCACGCAGGATGGCCCTTCCAAAAAACCCTCCCCAAACAGCACATGACGCAAAGAAAAAAAGAGGCGCAATGAGGTAGCTGACTGTGTGAGTAAGATTAGCGACCCTAGTGGCCGACACAAACACCGGGCACATCTAGGAGTGGCACTGCAGTGTCACGCAGGATGTCCCTTCCAAAAAACCCTCCCCAAACAGCACATGACGCAAAGAAAAAAAGAGGCGCAATGAGGTAGCTGTGTGAGTAAGATTAGCGACCCTAGTGGCCGACACAAACACCGGGCCCATCTAGGAGTGGCACTGCAGTGTCACGCAGGATGTCCCTTCCAAAAAACCCTCCCCAATCAGCACATGATGCAAAGAAAAAGAAAAGAAAAAAGAGGTGCAAGATGGAATTATCCTTGGGCCCTCCCACCCACCCTTATGTTGTATAAACAAAACAGGACATGCACACTTTAACCAACCCATCATTTCAGTGACATGGTCTGCCACACGACTGTGACTGATATGACGGGTTGGTTTGGACCCCCCCCAAAAAAGAAGCAATTAATCTCTCCTTGCACAAACTGGCTCTACAGAGGCAAGATGTCCACCTCATCTTCACCCTCCGATATATCACCGTGTACATCCCCCTCCTCACAGATTATCAATTCGTCCCCACTGGAATCCACCATCTCAGCTCCCTGTGTACTTTGTGGAGGCAATTGCTGCTGGTCAATGTCTCCGCGGAGGAATTGATTATAATTCATTTTAATGAACATCATCTTCTCCACATTTTCTGGATGTAACCTCGTACGCCGATTGCTGACAAGGTGAGCGGCGGCACTAAACACTCTTTCGGAGTACACACTTGTGGGAGGGCAACTTAGGTAGAATAAAGCCAGTTTGTGCAAGGGCCTCCAAATTGCCTCTTTTTCCTGCCAGTATAAGTACGGACTGTGTGACGTGCCTACTTGGATGCGGTCACTCATATAATCCTCCACCATTCTATCAATGTTGAGAGAATCATATGCAGTGACAGTAGACGACATGTCCGTAATCGTTGTCAGGTCCTTCAGTCCGGACCAGATGTCAGCATCAGCAGTCGCTCCAGACTGCCCTGCATCACCGCCAGCGGGTGGGCTCGGAATTCTGAGCCTTTTCCTCGCACCCCCAGTTGCGGGAGAATGTGAAGGAGGAGATGTTGACAGGTCGCGTTCCGCTTGACTTGACAATTTTGTCACCAGGAGGTCTTTCAACCCCAGCAGACCTGTGTCTGCCGGAAAGAGAGATCCAAGGTAGGCTTTAAATCTAGGATCGAGCACGGTGGCCAAAATGTAGTGCTCTGATTTCAACAGATTGACCACCCGTGAATCCTTGTTAAGCAAATTAAGGGCTGCATCCACAAGTCCCACATGCCTAGCGGAATCGCTCCGTGTTAGCTCCTTCTTCAATGCCTCCAGCTTCTTCTGCAAAAGCCTGATGAGGGGAATGACCTGACTCAGGCTGGCAGTGTCTGAACTGACTTCACGTGTGGCAAGTTCAAAGGGCATCAGAACCTTGCACAACGTTGAAATCATTCTCCACTGCACTTGAGACAGGTGCATTCCATCTCCTATATCGTGCTCAATTGTATAGGCTTGAATGGCCTTTTGCTGCTCCTCCAACCTCTGAAGCATATAGAGGGTTGAATTCCACCTCGTTACCACTTCTTGCTTCAGATGATGGCAGGGCAGGTTCAGTAGTTTTTGGTGGTGCTCCAGTCTTCTGTACGTGGTGCCTGTACGCCGAAAGTGTCCCGCAATTTTTCTGGCCACCGACAGCATCTCTTGCACGCCCCTGTCGTTTTTTAAAAAATTCTGCACCACCAAATTCAAGGTATGTGCAAAACATGGGACGTGCTGGAATTTGCCCATATTTAATGCACACACAATATTGCTGGCGTTGTCCGATGCCACAAATCCACAGGAGAGTCCAATTGGGGTAAGCCATTCCGCGATGATCTTCCTCAGTTGCCGTAAGAGGTTTTCAGCTGTGTGCGTATTCTGGAAAGCGGTGATACAAAGCGTAGCCTGCCTAGGAAAGAGTTGGCGTTTGCGAGATGCTGCTACTGGTGCCGCCGCTGCTGTTCTTGCGGCGGGAGTCCATACATCTACCCAGTGGGCTGTCACAGTCATATAGTCCTGACCCTGCCCTGCTCCACTTGTCCACATGTCCGTGGTTAAGTGGACATTGGGTACAACTGCATTTTTTAGGACACTGGTGAGTCTTTTTCTGACGTCCGTGTACATTCTCGGTATCGCCTGCCTAGAGAAGTGGAACCTAGATGGTATTTGGTAACGGGGGCACACTGCCTCAATAAATTGTCTAGTTCCCTGTGAACTAACGGCGGATACCGGACGCACGTCTAACACCAACATAGTTGTCAAGGACTCAGTTATCCGCTTTGCAGTAGGATGACTGCTGTGATATTTCATCTTCCTCGCAAAGGACTGTTGAACAGTCAATTGCTTACTGGAAGTAGTACAAGTGGGCTTACGACTTCCCCTCTGGGATGACCATCGACTCCCAGCGGCAACAACAGCAGCGCCAGCAGCAGTAGGCGTTACACGCAAGGATGCATCGGAGGAATCCCAGGCAGGAGAGGACTCGTCAGACTTGCCAGTGACATGGCCTGCAGGACTATTGGCATTCCTGGGGAAGGAGGAAATTGACACTGAGGGAGTTGGTGGGGTGGTTTGCGTGAGCTTGGTTACAAGAGGAAGGGATTTACTGGTCAGTGGACTGCTTCCGCTGTCACCCAAAGTTTTTGAACTTGTCACTGACTTATTATGAATGCGCTGCAGGTGACGTATAAGGGAGGATGTTCCGAGGTGGTTAACGTCCTTACCCCTACTTATTACAGCTTGACAAAGGGAACACACGGCTTGACACCTGTTGTCCGCATTTCTGGTGAAATACCTCCACACCGAAGAGCTGATTTTTTTGGTATTTTCACCTGGCATGTCAACGGCCATATTCCTCCCACGGACAACAGGTGTCTCCCCGGGTGCCTGACTTAAACAAACCACCTCACCATCAGAATCCTCCTGGTCAATTTCCTCCCCAGCGCCAGCAACACCCATATCCTCCTCATCCTGGTGTACTTCAACACTGACATCTTCAATCTGACTATCAGGAACTGGACTGCGGGTGCTCCTTCCAGCACTTGCAGGGGGCATGCAAATAGTGGAAGGCGCATGCTCTTCACGTCCAGTGTTGGGAAGGTCAGGCATCGCAAACGACACAATTGGACTCTCCTTGTGGATTTGGGATTTCAAAGAACGCACAGTTCTTTGCGGTGCTTTTGCCAGCTTGAGTCTTTTCAGTTTTCTAGCGAGAGGCTGAGTGCTTCCATCCTCATGTGAAGCTGGACCACTAGCCATGAACATAGGCCAGGGCCTCAGCCGTTCCTTGCCACTCCGTGTGGTAAATGGCATATTGGCAAGTTTACGCTTCTCCTCCGACAATTTTATTTTAGGTTTTGGAGTCCTTTTTTTTCTGATATTTGGTGTTTTGGATTTGACATGCTCTGTACTATGACATTGGGCATCGGCCTTGGCAGACGACGTTGCTGGCATTTCATCGTCTCGGCCATGACTAGTGGCAGCAGCTTCAGCACGAGGTGGAAGTGGATCTTGATCTTTCCCTAATTTTGGAACCTCAACTTTTTTGTTCTCCATATTTTATAGGCAGAACTAAAAGGCACCTCAGGTAAACAATGGAGATGGATGGATTGGATACTAGTATACAATTATGGACGGACTGCCACGGTTAGGTGGTATAAAAAAACCACGGTTAGGTGGTATATATTATAATAATAATACAATTATGGATGGACGGACTGCCTGCCGACTGCCGACACAGAGGTAGCCACAGCCGTGAACTACCGCACTGTACACTGGTTGATAAAGAGATAGTAGTATACTCGTAACAACTAGTATGACACTATGACGACGGTATAAAGAATGAAAAAAAAACCACGGTTAGGTGGTATATATTATAATAATAATACAATTATGGATGGACGGACTGCCTGCCGACTGCCGACACAGAGGTAGCCACAGCCGTGAACTACCGCACTGTACACTGGTTGATAAAGAGATAGTAGTATACTCGTAACAACTAGTATGACACTATGACGACGGTATAAAGAAAGAAAAAAAAATACCACAGTTAGGTGGTATATATTATAATAATAATACAATTATGGATGGACGGACTGCCTGCCGACTGCCGACACAGAGGTAGCCACAGCCGTGAACTACCGCACTGTACACTGGTTGATAAAGAGATAGTAGTATACTCGTAACAACTAGTATGACACTATGACGACGGTATAAAGAATGAAAAAAAAACCACGGTTAGGTGGTATATATTATAATAATAATACAATTATGGATGGACGGACTGCCTGCCGACTGCCGACACAGAGGTAGCCACAGCCGTGAACTACCGCACTGTACACTGGTTGATAAAGAGATAGTAGTATACTCGTAACAACTAGTATGACACTATGACGACGGTATAAAGAATGAAAAAAAAACCACGGTTAGGTGGTATATATTATAATAATAATACAATTATGGATGGACGGACTGCCTGCCGACTGCCGACACAGAGGTAGCCACAGCCGTGAACTACCGCACTGTACACTGGTTGATAAAGAGATAGTAGTATACTCGTAACAACTAGTATGACACTATGACGACGGTATAAAGAATGAAAAAAAAACCACGGTTAGGTGGTATATATTATAATAATAATACAATTATGGATGGACGGACTGCCTGCCGACTGCCGACACAGAGGTAGCCACAGCCGTGAACTACCGCACTGTACACTGGTTGATAAAGAGATAGTAGTATACTCGTAACAACTAGTATGACACTATGACGACGGTATAAAGAATGAAAAAAAAACCACGGTTAGGTGGTATATATTATAATAATAATACAATTATGGATGGACGGACTGCCTGCCGACTGCCGACACAGAGGTAGCCACAGCCGTGAACTACCGCACTGTACACTGGTTGATAAAGAGATAGTAGTATACTCGTAACAACTAGTATGACACTATGACGACGGTATAAAGAAAGAAAAAAAAATACCACGGTTAGGTGGTATATATTGTAATACAATTATGGATGGACGGACTGCCTGCCGAGTTCCGACTGCCGACACAGAGGTAGCCACAGCCGTGAACTACCGCACTGTACTGTGTCTGCTGCTAATATAGACTGGTTGATAAAGAGATAGTATACAATACATACAACAATATACTACTATACTGGTGGTCAGGCACTGGTCACCACTAGTCACACTGGCAGTGGCACTCCTGCAGCAAAAGTGTGCACTGTTTAATTTTAAATTAATATAATATTATGTACTCCTGGGGGCTCCTGCTATAACAACCTGCAGTGCTCCCCAGTCTCCCCCACAATTATTATAAGCTTTGCCTTTTATACATTGATGTGCAGCACACTGGGCTGAGCTGAGTGCACACAGACTGAGTCACACTGTGTGACTGGCTGCTGCTGTGTATCGTTTTTTTTCAGGCAGAGAACGGATATAGCAGAGAACGGATATATTATATTAAAATAAATAAAAGTTAACTAACAACAACTGCACTGGTCACTGTGGTAAACTCTGTCTGACTCTGCACAATCTCTCTCTCTCTTCTAATCTAATTTCTAATGGAGAGGACGCCAGCCACGTCCTCTCCCTATCAATCTCAATGCACGTGTGAAAATGGCGGCGACGCGCGGCTCCTTATATAGAATCCGAGTCTCGCGAGAATCCGACAGCGTCATGATGACGTTCGGGCGCGCTCGGGTTAACCGAGCAAGGCGGGAGGATCCGAGTCTGCTCGGACCCGTGAAAAAAACATGAAGTTCGTGCGGGTTCGGTTTCAGAGAAACCGAACCCGCTCATCTCTAGTTACCACCAATTAGGAATTGCATGATCATTTGTAATTATCTCTAATTAGAGAAAAGAGAACGTTTGTCATCAAGTTTGTGCAACCCAATCAAAGTTCATTGCCTATTTACAGTGGACACTCTCAAAGTGGCAACCCCCAACCCTTCAGGTTTCAATTTATTTATTTATTTATTTATCCACAGTCATTAAGCAATTATCACACCAGTCCTATTGATTGGAACTCCTTAGTGGATTATTTAATTTTCAAAGTAACCCAACAAATACTTAAATTCCTGATACAATTGGCCCACGGCCATACTATCCTGAATGCGCCCGATCACGTCCGATCTTGGAAGCTAAGCAGGTTTGGCCTGGTCAGTACGTGGATGGGAGACCTCCAGGGAATACTAGGTGCTGTGGGCCTTTTTCCTATCAGGAAAATCCTATCTTATCCTCTCTTCTTGTTTTCTCAAAGCTTACTAGATATTCCGATTGGTCTGTGACCCATATATACTGTTTCTTTCAAATAATTATACCATAATTATATCTACATCTACATTTTCACCTGTTATATCTAGAACCATATTTGGTACAACGGCAATCTAGATAAAATCAATTGTTATACTATTATTCACTTTTTGTTCACCCAAGCGAATTTTAATAAGATAATCAATAAAAGCTAATTTTTAATCCTTTTTGAGGTAGGACTCTAAGGGGTCACCTCCTCAACCATATACTTCTTTCACATTCTTTTCTATATCCAATTAATGAGTGCTTCCACACAAGGTTATTTTGTCTTTCTCTTGTTTGTTGTCTGTAGGTTAACTACAAAATCCATGGGAGCACCGCCAAAGTTTAGTACTATTTACAATGTAAAATAATAGTCAGTATTTTGGTACATACATTCATTTTTTCGTACAATCTCAAACACTTAATTGTAAAGCTGGTGCAGATCCACAACTTTGTTCTTTCGAGTGACAGGATAAGTCAGGACCCCGGAGAAGGAGAGACTGGGCGGTGTGGTGGCCGCATCTCTCCCCCAGTCTCTCCTTCTCCGGGGTCCTGACTGATCCTGTCACTCACAAGCTCCGCCCCCTCAGACTACACGAGGAGCTGCTGCTGCTGCATGAAGCCTGGTAATTACATCTGTGTGACCATTACATCCAGGAGCCTACTGTCAGAAGCGGGGAACATATGGATTTCTAAAAACGCTGCATTGAAGGTGGTTATGAGACCACTTAATACGGTACACCTCCTACTTTAGGGTGCTCTTGGTGGAGGTTGATTATACTGTCTGTACTGCACTAGGAGGCGCCTCTCTCATTTTGTTTTTTAGAATTTATTAAAGATCTGTCTGAACAGCGGGTCGTGTGGAGAACAGGCTGCCACCCCGGAAAACATAGGGGAAGTGCTCTGAACAAATTAAGAGCTAATATAAACTGTATGAACTTTTAGAGGAAGGTCTTTTGCACCAACTATCACCCTTCTAACTGCCCATATATATATATATATATATATAAAGGTAGGATGACGATACCTAGCGACCACTGGTGTTAGTTTAGTAAAAATATATAATAAAAAAACTTATTTCATTTTAAAATATAACATTATAGTTTTATTACAGATAAAAGTTACATAAAACGACATAAAAAAGGCTAGAAAGATAAACAGAAAGATCATCTTTGAATGAAACGTGTCGGTAACCCCTCACTGTGACCTCCAGCACCTTGAAAGATAAGATACATCTCCATTCTTATACTTGTACAATTCTTTTTTCCAGATATAGGGGGTAATTCCAAGTTGATCGCAGCATCAAATTTGTTAGCAGTTGGGTAAAACCATGTGCAGTGCAGGTGGGACAGATATAACATGTGCAGAAAGAGTAAGATTTGGGTGGGTTATAGTGTTTCTGTGCAGGGTAAATACTGGCTGCTTTATTTTTACACTGCAATTTAGATTTCAGTTTGAACACACCACACCCAAATCTAATTCTCTCTGCAAATGTTACATCTGCCTCCCCTGCAGTGCAAATGGTTTTGCCCAACTGCTAACAAATTTGATGCTGCAAATCAACTTGGAATTACCCCCATAGTGCGTTTTATGGTCTGTTTATCTTTCTAGCCTTTTTTAATGTATTTTTATGTAACTTTTATCTGTAATAAAACTATAACGAGCTGGTACATCGAGGCCGCAGATTCTGGAGGCCAATTAGTTTGATTAGGTCTATATGGAAGCGTAGACCTCGTACGGAGAGGAAGCAGAAGCGGAGGCAAAGAGCTGGCATTAGATTGAGACTGCGCCTATGCCCCTACAGACCTGCTCTCCCTAGTGTTTGCTTCGCAAATGTGAGGTCTCTTCCAAATAAGTTAGATGAGATCCGGGCAATAATGGCCAGTCAGTTTTTTATTAATTCTTGTTCTCTTATGATATTTACAGAGACTTGGCTGAATTACTTTATGTTGGACACTGCGGTACAGCTTGCGGACAGAACATTATTTAGATCAGATAGGACATTGGATTCTGGTAAATCCAAAGGGGGAGGTGTTTGTGTGTACGTGAACGATAGTTGGTGTTCCGATGCACTTCTTATTGATACCTTTTGTTCAGCTAATATAGAATATGCTATTGTTAGATGTCGTCCTTTCTACCTGCCAAGAGAATTCTCAGTAGTAATTGTGGTTGTTGTCTATATCCCTCCAGATGCTCATGTCGTATCCGCTTTAGGATGTCTGTATACTGCCATAACTAAATTAGAATCTAAATATGTCGATGGCGTAGTTTTAGTGGCAGGTGACTTTAATCAGGCTAGATTGAAGACTATCCTCCCTAAATATTACCAGTATGTGAAAACTCCTACTAAGGGGGAAAATGTATTAGATCATGTGTATTGTAACATCAAGGAGCCTTTTTCATGCTTTAGGCATGCTAATATTGGTCATTCGGATCATATTTCCTTGTATTTGGTGCCATTATACAGACCCTTAGTCCGACGTTTTAAACCTGAGAGTAAAATTGTTACAATATGGCCACAGGGCGCCATGACTAGACTCCAAGATATTTTGGAATTTACGGATTGGGGCTTGTTTGTTATAGAATCCCAGGAGGAGGAGAATGATAACTTGGTAAATGTAGACTATCTTGCCTCTATGGTATTAGGCTACATTAACTGTTGCATCGAGAGTGTAACTGTTAAAAAACATGTGAAACTCTTTGCCAACAATAAACCTTGGATTAATAGCACGGTGAGATCATTATTAGCAGCAAGGGATAGAGCTTTTAAATCCAATGATCCAGTCGCTTTTAGGGTTGCCAGATCAAACTTAAAACAAGGAATTTGTGATGCAAAAAAGGCATTCTCTATCATGCTTGAAACTAAATTCAAAAATTACAGGGATGCGAGATGTGGAAGGGAATTCAGGACATTACTGACCGTAAGGCAAATAAAAGTTATTTAAAACAACCAGTAGATCCCACGTTTGGCGAAACGTTGAATATTTTCTATTCACGTTTTGACAAGGAAGCTGACCTCCCTCGCACATGTGTGGTTAATGAAGGTAACGGAGAGCCACCGGTGCTAGATGAGTTGTCCGTTAGTAAATGTTTTGCTGCTACCAATCCCAGTAAAGCCTCTAAATGTTTTGCTGCTACCAATCCCAGTAAAGCCTCAGGTCCCGATGGAATCCCAAAGAGTGTTATTAAAAATTGCTCAGAACAATTAGCAGGTATTTTTACCATAATTTTTAATCTCTCCCTAGCACAGTGTATTGTTCCTAAAAATTTTAAATCAACAGTATTCACTCCCATCCCGAAAAATTGTAAAATTAATACCAATGAGCCAAACGATTTTAGACCAATTGCCCTTACATCATTAATAATGAAGTCATTCGAAAAACTGGTTATTAGACAGGGTCTGGGACGCAGGGTCGACAACAAAAAGGTCGACACACCTTAGGTCGACACCAATTGGTCGACACACCTTATGTCGACATTGACAAAAGGTCGACATGAACAAGGTCGACATGGAAAAAGGTCGACATGAGTTTTTTATGTTTTTTTGGTGTCGTTTTCTTCGTAGAGTGACCGGGAACCCCAATTAGTGCACCGCGTCCCCTCGCATGGCACGCTTTGCTCGCCATGCTTCAGGCATGGTGCCTTCGCTCCGCTACCGATTCGCTCGGCACACTTTACCGTTCCAATCGTAGTCTACGTAGATCATTAAGTATGAAAAGGTTCGAAAAAAGAAAAATAAATAAAAAACTCATGTCGACCTTTTTCCATGACGACCTTGTTCATGTCGACCTTTTGTCCATGTCGACCTAAGGTGTGTCGACCAATTGGCGTCGACCTAAGGTGTGTCAACCTTTTTGTTGTCGACCTGGAGTCCGGATACCATTAGACATCTAAAGGGCTTTATACCAGCTACCCTTGATCAGTTTCAATTTGCATATAGGGCAAATAGATCTACTGACGACGCAGCCCTTACCTTATTTCATCATGTGCTTACTCATCTAGAAAACAGGGATTCTTCAGTAAGAATTTTATTCGTAGATTATAGTTCGGCTTTTAACACCGTCATTCCTACTTCTTTAATTACTAAATTGACTCAACTAGGTGTGGATAGTTTTGTCTGCAGGTGGATCTTTGACTTTTTAACTAATAGGCCTCAGGCAGTTAAGGTCAATAACAAAATCACAAATGAGGTAATGATTAGTACAGGAGTGCCACAGGTATGTGTGCTGAGTCCATTTCTTTATTCCTTGTTTACCTATGACTGTGTCTCTATTTCGAACACGGTGCATATACTTAAATTTGCAGATGATATTGCTATCGTAGGCCTCATTATTGGAAATAATGACTCTGAATTTATATCCAAAGTATGTAGGCTGGAGAAATGGAGTCAAGATAATCATCTGATTCTTAACGTTACAAAGACAAAAGAGATGATCTTAGATTTTAGGACAACAAATCGGTATACTTACAGTCCTTTGGTCTTGGACAAGCAAGAGGTGGAGTTAGTTACATCTTTTAAATTTTTGGGTATGATCATATCTAATGACTTGTCATGGTATTATCATATTGACAATGTCATAAAGAGCCCAACAACGGTTATATTTTCTTAGAAAAATGCGTTTAGCAGGAATATCTGAGCCAATTTTAGTTAATTTTTATTCTTGTATTATTGAAAGCGTGCTTACATATGGTATTTCTGTCTGGTATGGAAACTGTAAGGTAGCAGAGCGTGAATCACTTGACAGAATTGTTAAAACTGCCGGAAGAATAGTTGGTTTATCATTGCCAAATATCCAATCCATTTATGAAAAGAGGCTCCTTAAGAAGGCCAGGAGTATATTGAATGACGTAACCCACCCCAATTATGGGGTATTTACCCTGCTTCCTTCTAATTTACGTTGTAGATCTTTGTTGTGTAAGACCAGTCGGTTGAGGCACAGTTTTTTCCCTAGGGCAATTAATATGCTTAATGGTTTAGGGGGTAGATAGGAGCGTAGTACCTGCTTATGTGTCTGTCTGTGTTCCTACGGCTTTTATAAATATCTTAAAAAGATTTTATGGTGTTTTACTGGTGTTGTACTTGTGAATTCTGTCTCACTCATATGGAAATCTCATTGTTTGTTCATACGTGAATATTTAATGATAATAAATTCAATTCAATTCAATAATGTTATATTTTAAAATGAAATAAGGTTTTTATTATACATTTTCACTATACTAACACCAGTGGTCGCTAGGTACCCTCATCATACCTTCCCATAGCAATTTTCTAGCTGCTTACCAATGCTATCTATTTGAGGGTTAGCTGACGCCCTATACCATAGGGGGTGTTGAACAATTTTATAAAAAAAATTAAAAAAATAATATAGTAAGGAGTGCATTACATGTGGCGCTGAAATTCACTATTTGTCACGATATATATATATATATATACATACAGTATATATATATATATATATATATATATTTAGATATATAATGTTGCACATACGCGGAAACATCCCCCCCAAATCCTGCATTTGCTGCTGCATATCTGCCGGTTTTATAGCATTATGCCTTTGATAAATCACCACCTAAAACAAACATGTACAGTACACTGATTTGGTGATATTTCCAAATAACTACTTCTGTCCATGTACTGCATGTGGTGAGATTTGATATCAGCTACATACTGTGTACCAAAATTTTTAGTTTAGTTTAGTTTAGATATTGATAATTAATATTGGGGTAGGTGGACATTCTAGTAAGCACTAGAATTACTAGAACAAAGGACTGCACATTCTCAAGAATTAAAGATAATCAACAATTTTTGTATAAAATTTTTACTATCCCGTGTGATCTTGAAAATGAATGATACAGATTGTTTCTGTAGTTACAGGGAGGGGGTAATAAGAAGCAGAATGAGCAGGAGCAGATAGCACGGGCTTTTTATAATGCTGTTAGTTGTTGTAGGTCTCTGGGATGAATCAGTTGTAGGGGGAACTGCAGCCTTTGGATTCCCATTGCAAAGACTTTCAGAGCAGTGTAAACTAGTGGCTACTGAGATTTGTAACCAGCCTGAACTAATTATAAAACCTTTACCGATGAATTTAGCACATTGTTTTGCATACAACGGAAAGGAAATGTAACCTGAAAAAAACAGAAGGAATAGAATGAATATTAGTTATTGTATGAGTGTTAAGGTACCTGTAAATGTATTTGGCTAATACTTGATTTAACCATTAAGCTTGCATTAACATTAACAAATTAACTGGCACGGGCACATGAGATGCGACTGATGAGAGAGGGGCTTTCTCTGACATGATCGCATCCCAAGCGTCTGTGCACCCCCGCTGCATCCCCTCCATTTAAAATAGGAAATCAGCTCTGCACAAGCGCAAAACTGATTTCTTTCTGCCTTTTACAGCCTCTCCAGTGCTGGATTAAAGGGTGGGCAACAGGTGCATTTGCCCCAGGGTCCCCACACTTAGGGCCCCCCCACACAGTCCCCACAAATAGTATAATAACAGAGTGCAGAACAGCATTTTGTTGCATGCATTCCAGGTCTCGTCTGTGGCGCATTCATTCCTCATCTGCTCCCCAGCAGCAGCCACGGCAGCCAGGTTGCGGAAGGTAGAGTGTCACGTGATGCCATCTCAGATATTAGTTTGCTACACAGTAGAAACGCCATAGAGGGGAGAATCCAGACATAATGGGAGGCCAACAGGACCTGGTAGGAGAACGCTGGGGGAGCATTGTGTAAATATGTCTCAGTTACAGAAGGATGGAGGTTGCAGCAAGAACAGGAGAGTGATGACTGAGAATAATTTTTCAAATCACATACAACCTGCTATTTATTTAGCACATGGTTTGAAATGTATTCGTACAAACAGGGGCGTAGCCAGAACTTTGTGGGCCCCATAGCAACATTTTGAAGGGGCCCCCATCCCAATGCTTCTAGAGAGACACTTCTCTACAGCAGTTGTTAATTGTATGCCCTATAGTTAGAGATGTGTGGCGGCACTTTTCGTGTTTTGGTTTTGGATCTGGATTCCCACTCGTGCTTTGGATCTGGATTGGTTTTGCCAAAACCACCCTTTCGGGTTTTGGATCTGGATGATTTTTGAAAAAAACATAGAAACAGCTAAACTCACAGAATTTGGGGGTAATTTTGATCCTACTGTATTATTAACCTCAATAACATTTCCACTCATTTGCAGTCTATTCTCACACCTCACCAGGCTTAGACTGGCCCCCAGGGGTACAGTTGAAATCACCGGTGGGCCCAATGCCTGGGGGCCCACCTCCTGCTATTGTGCACTTGAATTATACATTATACATATGTTACCTTATACTGGACTATGGTTTATTTTCTACAGTGCATTGCTGTTATTAATCTGTTATTAATCTGATACATTATCATGAATGCAGATTACTGTATACTGTATATTTATGAAGGGGCCCAGACATTGCAATCTCTAATGGTTAGTCAAACTAATGAGGTGGCAGACCACACCCCCTCTGCAGACTGGCCACACCCCTAAACATGGGCCCCTACCACTCCAATCCCCTGGTGGGCCCTACATGCCCCAGTCCGACACTGCACCTCACAATATTGTTTTTAGGTTAAAAGGTTGCACCGATGAAGCGGGATGACTTTGCTAAGCGACACAAATGTGCAGCACAAACACCTGGCCCATCTAGGAGTGGCACTGCAGTGTCAGACAAGATAGCAGATTTAAAAAATAGGCCCAAAAAAGCACATCATGCAAAGAAGAAAAAGAGGTGCAATGAGGTACAGATGTGTCCTCAAACATCGTTGCTCATAGCGCACTATTTAGGATCCTGAGTCGCAAGTTTTAAATAACATTATGGCATGCGTTGTGTCCCACGCTATGTAATACACAGTTTAACCGCTGGGTGGCGAATGCTCCACGTTAAGACTACAGTGCTGAATACAATGCTGTGGCAATAGGCAGTGATCTGTGAGAGGCTGGCCAATCATGTTCTTCCCTTTATAAAAATGTCCCATTCTATAAAATACTGTTCAATGGGGGTTACTCTGAGCCGTTCACACGTCGCAGTTTGTCACAGCGGTGCGAACGGGTTACAACTGCGCATGCGTGGTGAACCCATTGCCCACGCGCGTCATTGCCCGGCGACTGCGGTCACGGGCAGTGACGTGGCCAGTGGACAAAACGATAGCAGTGGCAATCGCAAGGACTGACAGGCGGGAGGTGTTCCGGGGTGTCAACTGACCATTTTCCAGGCATGGTGAGGTGAACGCAGGCGTGTCCATGCGTTTGGATGGTGGATCCGTCGCACAGGGTAAGTAAGTCTGACCTTGGTCTTGTTTTGCAGGAAACTTTTTTTAGCATTAATATGACTTCCAGATGGTCTCCATTGCTGTGCCGCCACACTGGCGGATTCAGTCCCATTTTTTTTAAACGCAAATCAGACAAAACACATCACATATACACCAGGGGTGCTTACTCTTACCATAATTGGCTGTGGTCTAATGACTACAGTGTCCACCCACAATGCGGCTTCGATACTCAGTGGGACGCACAATTATTTTTTTTATTTTTTTTTAATTCAATAAAGTTATTTGGTGTGTCGCTTCTTCCCTTTATATAAAAAGTCCCTTTCTACAAAATACAATGCCATGCTGCCGCCCTGTTCATTCAATTCATTTTGTCGTTACACTGTGTACTAAATCCTGGATTTTATTAGCATTAACAGCTTTATTATCTCGGAAAGAATCTGAGGTTTAGTTGCTATCAAACGGACAGAAATATGTAATGCACTGTGCCACTGGGTCCGTGTATTATTAATATGACTTCCAGATGGTCTCCATTACTGTGCCACCACGCTTGGCTGATTCAGTCCGACTTTTAAAAAAAAAAGCAAATCAGACAAAACTCATCACATATACACCAGGGGTGCTTACTCTTACCACGTTTGGCTGTGGCCTAATGAATACAGAGTCTGCCTATAATGTGTGTACCCCCTGGTTTGATACCCAGTGGGGCGCACCATTATTTATTTTCTTGATATATTTATTTATTATTTTTTAATTAAATAAAGTTATTTGGTGTGTTGCTATTTCCCTTTATATAAATAAAGTCCCCTTCTACAAAATACAATGTCACGCTGCCGCCCTGTTTACTCAATTCATTTTGCTGTTACATTGTGTAGTAAATCCTGGATTTTATTAGCATAAACAGCTTTATTATCTCAGAAAGAATCTGAGGTTTAGTTGCTATTAAATGGACAGAAATATGTAATGCACTGTGCCACTGGGTCCGTATCTCATTAATATGACTTCCAGATGGTATCCATTGCTGTGCCACCACGCTTGGCGGATTCAATCTGACTTTTTTTTTAAAACAGCAAATCAGACAAAACACATCACATATACACGAGAGGTGCTTACTCTAACTACCGTTGGCTGAGGCCTAATGAATACAGTGTCTGCCCGCAAACTGTGCACTCCTGGGTTCAATACCCAGCGGGGCGCACAATTATTATTATTATTTTTATGTATTTATTTATAATTCAATATTTGGTGTGTCGCTTCTTCCCTTTACATCTGAAAAAAATAAAATACTCTTCTACAGTATTCTATGCCATGGTATGATGAGGCACTATTTACACTGTATTGTTCACAGTCTTGGCAGCTCCCTACACTACAGTATGCAACTCAATGCAGGCTTCTGCGCCTCCCCCCATTTATCACTCATTAGTATTCATTCCCACTGAGGTCACTGTATGTCTGTACCAAAGCACCTCCCTCAACCATGCTGCCACCCGTTCACGCTAGCTATTCATTTTGTCGCAACATTGTGTACTAAATCCTGAATTTTATTAGCATAAACAACTTTATTATCTCAGAAAGATTTTTTGGTTTCTTTGCTATCAAATGGACAGAAATATGTAATGCACTGTACCACTGGGTCCCTATCTCATTAATATGACTTCCAGATAGTCTCCATTGCTGTGCCGCCACGCTTCTTGGAATTGTCGAAATCGGGTCTAAAAACTATCGGATTTTGTATCGGATCATTTTGTAGTTACATCATTTTGGATTTTATTAGCATAAACAGCTTTAATATCTCAGAAAGCATTCCAGGTTAACTTGCTTACAAATATGACAAAGGATGACCTTCTCTTCCAAATTATGATACCGGTGCATTTGCATTGTGGTCAACCATAGCAGGGCAGACCCACCGGCAATGCACAGAATGGCAATTAGCAGTTTTGTGTAAGGCAGGGGTGGCCAAACAGTCGATCGCGATTGACTGGTCGATCACGGACATGCAACCAGTCGATCGCAATCCGCTGCCCATCCACCCAAAGCCGCGTCTCTCCTGCCTGCTGCCCTGCCCCTCAGTCTGGTCTCCGGCAGTGACAGTGGAGTGTGTAGCTCAAATCAGGCGCTGGTTTGTTAGCCAGACAGAGCTCGCGGACCAGTGCCTGATTTGAGATATACACGCTGTCGTCACCGCCGGAGACCAGACTGAGGGGCAGGGTGGCAGGCAGGAGAGGCGCGCACTGCACTCTCCACACAGCACAGTGAGCACTACTATGGGGGCATATCTGGCACTGTGGGCACATGGCACAGTGGGGGCATATCTGGCAATGTGGGGCATATGTGGCACTGTGGGGTCATATCTGGCACTGTGGTGGCATATCTGGCACTGTGGGCACATGACACTGTGGGGGCATATCTAATCTGGCACTGTTGGGGCATATCTGGCACTGTGGGGGCATATCTGGCACTGTGGGCACATGGCACTCTGGGGGCATATCTGGCACTGTGGGGCATATCTGGCACTGTGGGCACATGGCACTGTGGGGGCATATCTGTAATCTGGCACTGTGGGGGCATATCTAGCACTGTGGGCACATGGCACTGTGGGGGCATATCTGTATCTGGCACTGTAGGGTCATATCTGGCACTGTGTGGGCATATCTGGCACTGTGGGCACATGGCACTGTAGGGGCATATCTGTATCTGGCACTGTGGAGGCATATCTGGCACTGTGGGGGCATATCTGGCACTGTGGGCACACAGCACTGTGGGGGCATATCTGTATCTGGCTCTTTGGGGGCATATCTGGCACTGTGGGCACATGGCACTGTGGGGGCATATGTGTATCTGGCACTGTGGGGGCATATGTGCTTGAGGTTTTTACCTGTGGGGGCCAATGTGTTATTTCATGCGAGACAGTCATTACACTCTGTGCGGCAAGGCTACGTCCCTTTTTTGTTATACCATTCCCACTTTTTGTTATACCACACCCACTTTTTCGGTATGCCACACCCCTTTTTTGCACACGCACCTGCGGCGTGCGCTATTATTCCTCCTGGGTAGATCACAAAAGCTTTTTAGCTTTCAAAGTAGATCGCCGACTCCAAAAGTCTGGCCACCCCTGGTGTAAGGTGTCAGCCACTAAGAGCTCACACAAATGAGTCTTCCTTTTTGAAAATGGGAATCACAGACTTGCTGGCACTGCATACAAAGCTGCCACACACTTTACAGACACACCTCATACTGTATAAAGCCACTTTGTAGACACAAGTAGCTATACATTCTGTGATTCTGCATCTAACAGTGTAGACTTGCTACTCGGATCGTCTCTTCGGCTGTATCACCCATACAAACCCTTGAGTGGTACTTCCGTATAAGTCCAGTCCAGAGGTGCAGCTGTATAAGTCCAGTGGCACTGCCGTATAAGTCCAGTCCAGTGGTGCAGCTGTATAAGTTCAGGGGTACTGCCGTATAAGTCCACCAATATTGTGCGTGCATTACATCTGGGCAAATTCCAGCACGTCCCATGTTTTGCAAATACAATTAATTTGGTGGTGCATAATTTTTAAAAAAATTACAGGGGCGTGCAGGAGATGCTGTTGGTGGCCTGAAAAATTGCAGGCCACTTTCGACATTCAGCCACTGCGTGCCACTCCTAGATGGGCCAGGTGTTTGTGCCGCACATTGAGCTACCTCATTGCACCTCTTTTTCTTCTTTGCATGATGAGCTGTTTGGGGCCTAGTTTTTAAAAGTGCCATCCTGTCTGCCACTGCAGTGTCACTCCTAGATGGGCCAGGTGTTTGTGCCGCACACTTGTGTCGCTTAGCTTAGCCATCCAGCAACCTCGGTGCACCTCTTTTCTTCTTTGCATCATGTGCTGTTTGGAGCCTAGTTTCTAGAAGTGCCATCCTGTCTGCCACTGCAGTGTCACTCCTAGATGGGCCAGGTGTTTGTGCCGCACACTTGTGTCGCTTAGCTTAGCCATCCAGCAACCTCGGTGCACCTCTTTTCTTCTTTGCATCATGTGCTGTTTGGAGCCTAGTTTCTAGAAGTGCCATCCTGTCTGCAACTGCAGTGTCACTCCTAGATGGGCCAGGTGTTTGTTCCACACACTTGTGTTACAAGTCATACAGCCACCTCGGTGCAACCGTTTAGCCTAAAAACAATATTGTGAGTAGAGATGAGCGGGTTCGGTTCCTCTGAATCCGAACCCGCCCGAACTTCATGTTTTTTTACACGGGTCCGAGCGACTCGGATCTTCCCGCCTTGCTCGGTTAACCCGAGCGCGCCCGAACGTCATCATCACGCTGTCGGATTCTCGCGAGGCTCGGATTCTATCGCGAGACTCGGATTCTATATAAGGAGCCGCGCGTCGCCGCCATTTTCACACGTGCATTGAGATTGATAGGGAGAGGACGTGGCTGGCGTCCTCTCCGTTTAGAAATAGATAGGAGAGTGAGAGTGAGACACTTCATTTACTGGAGCTTAGGAGGAGTACTCAGAGAGTGCAGAATTTTGCTGATAGTAGTTAGTTAGTTATACTAGTGACTGACCAGTGAGACCACCAGTGCAGTTTTATTATTATTTAATATAATCCATTCTCTGCCTGAAAAAAACAATACACTGTGACTCAGTCACATACCATATCTGTGCTCAGCCCAGTGTGCTGCATCATCTATGTATAATATCTGACTGTGCTCACACAGCTTAATTGTGGGGGAGACTGGGGAGCAGTTATAGGTTATAGCAGGAGCCAGGAGTACATATTAAACAGTGCACACTTTTGCTGCCAGAGTGCCACTGCCAGTGTGACTGACCAGTGACCTGACCACACTGACCACCAGTATATTGTGATTGTCTGCCTGAAAAAGTTAAACACTCGTCGTGTGACTTGTGTGGTGTTTTTTTATTCTATAAAAAACTCATTCTGCTGACAGACAGTGTCCAGCAGGTCCGTCATTATATAATATATACCTGTCCGGCTGCAGTAGTGATATATATATATTTTTTATATCATTATTTATCATCCAGTCTATACTAGCAGCAGACACAGTACGGTAGTTCACGGCTGTAGCTACCTCTGTGTCGGCACTCGGCAGTCCATCCATAATTGTATACCACCTACCCGTGGTTTTTTTTTTCTTTCTTCTTTATACATACTACATCTCATTATCATCTAGTCTATATTAGCAGCAGACACAGTACAGTACGGTAGTCCACGGCTGTAGCTATCTCTGTGTCGGCACTCGGCAGTCCATCCATAATTGTATACCACCTACCCGTGGTTTTTTTTTCTTTCTTCTTTATACATACTACATCTCATTATCAACCAGTCTATATTAGCAGCAGACACAGTACGGTAGTTCACAGCTGTAGCTACCTCTGTGTCGGCACTCGGCAGTCCATCCATAATTGTATACCACCTACCCGTGGTTTTTTTTTTCTTTCTTCTTTATACATACTACATCTCATTATCAACCAGTCTATATTAGCAGCAGACACAGTACGGTAGTTGACGGCTGTAGCTACCTCTGTGTCGGCACTCGGCAGTCCATCCATAATTGTATACCACCTACCCGTGGTTTTTTTTTCTTTCTTCTTTATACATACTACATCTCATTATCAACCAGTCTATATTAGCAGCAGACACAGTACAGTACGGTAGTCCACGGCTGTAGCTACCTCTGTGTCGGCACTCGGCAGTCCATCCATAATTGTATACCACCTACCCGTGGTTTTTTCTTTCTTTCTTCTTTATACATACTACATCTCATTATCAACCAGTCTATATTAGCAGCAGACACAGTACGGTAGTCCACGGCTGTAGCTACCTCTGTGTCGGCACTCGGCAGTCCATCCATAATTGTATACCACCTACCCGTGGTTTTTTTTTCTTTCTTCTTTATACATACTACATCTCATTATCAACCAGTCTATATTAGCAGCAGACATAGTACGGTAGTTCACGGCTGTAGCTACCTCTGTGTCGGCACTCGGCAGTCCATCCATAATTGTATACCACCTACCCGTGGTTTTTTTTTCTTTCTTCTTTATACATACTACATCTCATTATCATCCAGTCTATATTAGCAGCAGACACAGTACAGTACGGTAGTCCACGGCTGTAGCTATCTCTGTGTCGGCACTCGGCAGTCCATCCATAATTGTATACCACCTACCCGTGGTTTTTTTTTTCTTTCTTCTTTATACATACTACATCTCATTATCAACCAGTCTATATTAGCAGCAGACACAGTACAGTACGGTAGTCCACGGCTGTAGCTACCTCTGTGTCGGCACTCGGCAGTCCATCCATAATTGTATACCACCTACCCGTGGTTTTTTTTTTCTTTCTTCTTTATACATACTACATCTCATTATCAACCAGTCTATATTAGCAGCAGACACAGTACGGTAGTCCACGGCTGTAGCTACCTCTGTGTCGGCACTCGGCAGTCCATCCATAATTGTATACCACCTACCCGTGGTTTTTTTTTCTTTCTTCTTTATACATACTACATCTCATTATCAACCAGTCTATATTAGCAGCAGACACAGTACGGTAGTTCACGGCTGTAGCTACCTCTGTGTCGGCACTCGGCAGTCCATCCATAATTGTATACCACCTACCCGTGGTTTTTTTTTTCTTTCTTCTTTATACATACTACATCTCATTATCATCCAGTCTATATTAGCAGCAGACACAGTACAGTACGGTAGTCCATGGCTGTAGCTATCTCTGTGTCGGCACTCGGCAGTCCATCCATAATTGTATACCATCTACCCGTGGTTTTATCTTTCTTTCTTCTTTATACATACTACATCTCATTATCAACCAGTCTATATTAGCAGCAGACACAGTACAGTACGGTAGTCCACGGCTGTAGCTACCTCTGTGTCGGCACTCGGCAGTCCATCCATAATTGTATACCACCTACCCGTGGTTTTTTTTTTCTTTCTTCTTTATACATACTACATCTCATTATCAACCAGTCTATATTAGCAGCAGACACAGTACGGTAGTTCACGGCTGTAGCTACCTCTGTGTCGGCACTCGGCAGTCCATCCATAATTGTATACCACCTACCCGTGTTTTTTTTTTCTTTCTTCTTTATACATACTACATCTCATTATCAACCAGTCTATATTAGCAGCAGACACAGTACGGTAGTTCACGGCTGTAGCTACCTCTGTGTCGGCACTCGGCAGTCCATCCATAATTGTATACCACCTACCCGTGGTTTTTTTTTCTTTCTTCTTTATACATACTACATCTCATTATCATCCAGTCTAAATTAGCAGCAGACACAGTACAGTACGGTAGTCCACGGCTGTAGCTATCTCTGTGTCGGCACTCGGCAGTCCATCCATAATTGTATACCACCTACCCGTGGTTTTTTTTTCTTTCTTCTTTATACATACTACATCTCATTATCAACCAGTCTATATTAGCAGCAGACACAGTACAGTACGGTAGTCCACGGCTGTAGCTACCTCTGTGTCGGCACTCGGCAGTCCATCCATAATTGTATACCACCTACCCGTGGTTTTTTCTTTCTTTCTTCTTTATACATACTACATCTCATTATCAACCAGTCTATATTAGCAGCAGACACAGTACGGTAGTCCACGGCTGTAGCTACCTCTGTGTCGGCACTCGGCAGTCCATCCATAATTGTATACCACCTACCCGTGTTTTTTTTTTCTTTCTTCTTTATACATACTACATCTCATTATCAACCAGTCTATATTAGCAGCAGACATAGTACGGTAGTTCACGGCTGTAGCTACCTCTGTGTCGGCACTCGGCAGTCCATCCATAATTGTATACCACCTACCCGTGGTTTTTTTTTCTTTCTTCTTTATACATACTACATCTCATTATCATCCAGTCTATATTAGCAGCAGACACAGTACAGTACGGTAGTCCACGGCTGTAGCTATCTCTGTGTCGGCACTCGGCAGTCCATCCATAATTGTATACCACCTACCCGTGGTTTTTTTTTTCTTTCTTCTTTATACATACTACATCTCATTATCAACCAGTCTATATTAGCAGCAGACACAGTACAGTACGGTAGTCCACGGCTGTAGCTACCTCTGTGTCGGCACTCGGCAGTCCATCCATAATTGTATACCACCTACCCGTGGTTTTTTTTTTCTTTCTTCTTTATACATACTACATCTCATTATCAACCAGTCTATATTAGCAGCAGACACAGTACGGTAGTCCACGGCTGTAGCTACCTCTGTGTCGGCACTCGGCAGTCCATCCATAATTGTATACCACCTACCCGTGGTTTTTTTTTCTTTCTTCTTTATACATACTACATCTCATTATCAACCAGTCTATTTTAGCAGCAGACACAGTACGGTAGTTCACGGCTGTAGCTACCTCTGTGTCGGCACTCGGCAGTCCATCCATAATTGTATACCACCTACCCATGGTTTTTTTTTCTTTCTTCTTTATACATACTACATCTCATTATCATCCAGTCTATATTAGCAGCAGACACAGTACAGTACGGTAGTCCATGGCTGTAGCTATCTCTGTGTCGGCACTCGGCAGTCCATCCATAATTGTATACCATCTACCCGTGGTTTTTTCTTTCTTTCTTCTTTATACATACTACATCTCATTATCAACCAGTCTATATTAGCAGCAGACACAGTACAGTACGGTAGTCCACGGCTGTAGCTACCTCTGTGTCGGCACTCGGCAGTCCATCCATAATTGTATACCACCTACCCGTGGTTTTTTTTTTCTTTCTTCTTTATACATACTACATCTCATTATCAACCAGTCTATATTAGCAGCAGACACAGTACGGTAGTTCACGGCTGTAGCTACCTCTGTGTCGGCACTCGGCAGTCCATCCATAATTGTATACCACCTACCCGTGGTTTTTTTTTTCTTTCTTCTTTATACATACTACATCTCATTATCAACCAGTCTATATTAGCAGCAGACACAGTACGGTAGTTCACGGCTGTAGCTACCTCTGTGTCGGCACTCGGCAGTCCATCCATAATTGTATACCACCTACCCGTGGTTTTTTTTTTCTTTCTTCTTTATACATACTACATCTCATTATCATCCAGTCTAAATTAGCAGCAGACACAGTACAGTACGGTAGTCCACGGCTGTAGCTATCTCTGTGTCGGCACTCGGCAGTCCATCCATAATTGTATACCACCTACCCGTGGTTTTTTTTTCTTTCTTCTTTATACATACTACATCTCATTATCAACCAGTCTATATTAGCAGCAGACACAGTACGGTAGTTCACGGCTGTAGCTACCTCTGTGTCGGCACTCGGCAGTCCATCCATAATTGTATACCACCTACCCGTGGTTTTTTTTTTCTTTCTTCTTTATACATACTACATCTCATTATCAACCTGTCTATATTAGCAGCAGACACAGTACAGTACGGTAGTCCACGGCTGTAGCTACCTCTGTGTCGGCACTCGGCAGTCCATCCATAATTGTATACCACCTACCCGTGGTTTTTTTTTTCTTTCTTCTTTATACATACTACATCTCATTATCATCCAGTCTATATTAGCAGCAGACACAGTAAAGTACGGTAGTCCACGGCTGTAGCTATCTCTGTGTCGGCACTCGGCAGTCCATCCATAATTGTATACCACCAACCCGTGGTTTTTTTTTTCTTTCTTCTTTATACATACTACATCTCATTATCAACCAGTCTATATTAGCAGCAGACACAGTACAGTACGGTAGTCCACGGCTGTAGCTACCTCTGTGTCGGCACTCGGCAGTCCATCCATAATTGTATACTAGTATCCATCCATCTCCATTGTTTACCTGAGGTGCCTTTTAGTTGTGCCTATTAAAATATGGAGAACAAAAATGTTGAGGTTCCAAAATTAGGGAAAGATCAAGATCCACTTCCACCTCGTGCTGAAGCTGCTGCCACTAGTCATGGCCGAGACGATGAAATGCCAGCAACGTCGTCTGCCAAGGCCGATGCCCAATGTCATAGTACAGAGCATGTCAAATCCAAAACACCAAATATCAGTAAAAAAAGGACTCCAAAACCTAAAATAAAATTGTCGGAGGAGAAGCGTAAACTTGCCAATATGCCATTTACCACACGGAGTGGCAAGGAACGGCTGAGGCCCTGGCCTATGTTCATGGCTAGTGGTTCAGCTTCACATGAGGATGGAAGCACTCAGCCTCTCGCTAGAAAACTGAAAAGACTCAAGCTGGCAAAAGCACCGCAAAGAACTGTGCGTTCTTCGAAATCCCAAATCCACAAGGAGAGTCCAATTGTGTCGGTTGCGATGCCTGACCTTCCCAACACTGGACGTGAAGAGCATGCGCCTTCCACCATTTGCACGCCCCCTGCAAGTGCTGGAAGGAGCACCCGCAGTCCAGTTCCTGATAGTCAGATTGAAGATGTCAGTGTTGAAGTACACCAGGATGAGGAGGATATGGGTGTTGCTGGCGCTGGGGAGGAAATTGACCAGGAGGATTCTGATGGTGAGGTGGTTTGTTTAAGTCAGGCACCCGGGGAGACACCTGTTGTCCGTGGGAGGAATATGGCCACTGACATGCCTGGTGAAAATACCAAAAAAATCAGCTCTTCGGTGTGGAAGTATTTCAACAGAAATGCGGACAACAGGTGTCAAGCCGTGTGTTGCCTTTGTCAAGCTGTAATAAGTAGGGGTAAGGACGTTAACCACCTCGGAACATCCTCCCTTATACGTCACCTGCAGCGCATTCATAATAAGTCAGTGACAAGTTCAAAAACTTTGGGCGACAGCGGAAGCAGTCCACTGACCAGTAAATCCCTTCCTCTTGTAACCAAGCTCACGCAAACCACCCCACCAACTCCCTCAGTGTCAATTTCCTCCTTCCCCAGGAATGCCAATAGTCCTGCAGGCCATGTCACTGGCAATTCTGACGAGTCCTCTCCTGCCTGGGATTCCTCCGATGCATCCTTGCGTGTAACGCCTACTGCTGCTGGCGCTGCTGTTGTTGCTGCTGGGAGTCGATGGTCATCCCAGAGGGGAAGTCGTAAGCCCACTTGTACTACTTCCAGTAAGCAATTGACTGTTCAACAGTCCTTTGCGAGGAAGATGAAATATCACAGCAGTCATCCTACTGCAAAGCGGATAACTGAGGCCTTGGCATCCTGGGTGGTGAGAAACGTGGTTCCGGTATCCATCATTACTGCAGAGCCAACTAGAGACTTGTTGGAGGTACTGTGTCCCCGGTACCAAATACCATCTAGGTTCCATTTCTCTAGGCAGGCGATACCGAAAATGTACACAGACCTCAGAAAAAGAGTCACCAGTGTCCTAAAAAATGCAGCTGTACCCAATGTCCACTTAACCACGGACATGTGGACAAGTGGAGCAGGGCAGGGTCAGGACTATATGACTGTGACAGCCCACTGGGTAGATGTATGGACTCCCGCCGCAAGAACAGCAGTGGCGGCACCAGTAGCAGCATCTCGCAAACGCCAACTCTTTCCTAGGCAGGCTACGCTTTGTATCACCGGTTTCCAGAATACGCACACAGCTGAAAACCTCTTACGGCAACTGAGGAAGATCATCGCGGAATGGCTTACCCCAATTGGACTCTCCTGTGGATTTGTGGCATCGGACAACGCCAGCAATATTGTGTGTGCATTAAATATGGGCAAATTCCAGCACGTCCCATGTTTTGCACATACCTTGAATTTGGTGGTGCAGAATTTTTTAAAAAACGACAGGGGCGTGCAAGAGATGCTGTCGGTGGCCAGAAGAATTGCGGGACACTTTCGGCGTACAGGCACCACGTACAGAAGACTGGAGCACCACCAAAAACTACTGAACCTGCCCTGCCATCATCTGAAGCAAGAAGTGGTAACGAGGTGGAATTCAACCCTCTATATGCTTCAGAGGTTGGAGGAGCAGCAAAAGGCCATTCAAGCCTATACAATTGAGCACGATATAGGAGGTGGAATGCACCTGTCTCAAGCGCAGTGGAGAATGATTTCAACATTGTGCAAGGTTCTGATGCCCTTTGAACTTGCCACACGTGAAGTCAGTTCAGACACTGCCAGCCTGAGTCAGGTCATTCCCCTCATCAGGCTTTTGCAGAAGAAGCTGGAGACATTGAAGGAGGAGCTAACACGGAGCGATTCCGCTAGGCATGTGGGACTTGTGGATGGAGCCCTTAATTCGCTTAACAAGGATTCACGGGTGGTCAATCTGTTGAAATCAGAGCACTACATTTTGGCCACCGTGCTCGATTCTAGATTTAAAGCCTACCTTGGATCTCTCTTTCCGGCAGACACAAGTCTGCTGGGGTTGAAAGACCTGCTGGTGAGAAAATTGTCAAGTCAAGCGGAACGCGACCTATCAACATCTCCTCCTTCACATTCTCCCGCAACTGGGGGTGCGAGGAAAAGGCTCAGAATTCCGAGCCCACCCGCTGGCGGTGATGCAGGGCAGTCTGGAGCGACTGCTGATGCTGACATCTGGTCCGGACTGAAGGACCTGACAACGATTACGGACATGTCGTCTACTGTCACTGCATATGATTCTCTCAACATTGAAAGAATGGTGGAGGATTATATGAGTGACCGCATCCAAGTAGGCACGTCACACAGTCCGTACTTATACTGGCAGGAAAAAGAGGCAATTTGGAGGCCCTTGCACAAACTGGCTTTATTCTACCTAAGTTGCCCTCCCACAAGTGTGTACTCCGAAAGAGTGTTTAGTGCCGCCGCTCACCTTGTCAGCAATCGGCGTACGAGGTTACATCCAGAAAGTGTGGAGAAGATGATGTTCATTAAAATTAATTATAATCAATTCCTCCGCGGAGACATTGACCAGCAGCAATTGCCTCCAAAAAGTACACAGGGAGCTGAGATGGTGGATTCCAGTGGGGACGAATTGATAATCTGTGAGGAGGGGGATGTACACGGTGATATATCGGAGGATGATGATGAGGTGGACATCTTGCCTCTGTAGAGCCAGTTTGTGCAAGGAGAGATTAATTGCTTCTTTTTTGGTGGGGGTCCAAACCAACCCGTCATATCAGTCACAGTCGTGTGGCAGACCCTGTCACTGAAATGATGGGTTGGTTAAAGTGTGCATGTCCTGTTTATACAACATAAGGGTGGGTGGGAGGGCCCAAGGACAATTCCATCTTGCACCTCTTTTTTCTTTAATTTTTCTTTGCGTCATGTGCTGTTTGGGGAGTGTTTTTTGGAAGGGCCATCCTGCGTGACACTGCAGTGCCACTCCTAGATGGGCCCGGTGTTTGTGTCGGCCACTAGGGTCGCTTATCTTACTCACACAGCTACCTCATTGCGCCTCTTTTTTTCTTTGCGTCATGTGCTGTTTGGGGAGTGTTTTTTGGAAGGGACATCCTGCGTGACACTGCAGTGCCACTCCTAGATGGGCCCGGTGTTTGTGTCGGCCACTAGGGTCGCTTATCTTACTCACACAGCTACCTCATTGCGCCTCTTTTTTTCTTTGCGTCATGTGCTGTTTGTGGAGGGTTTTTTGGAAGGGACATCCTGCGTGACACTGCAGTGCCACTCCTAGATGGGCCCGGTGTTTGTGTCGGCCACTAGGGTCGCTTATCTTACTCACACAGCTACCTCATTGCGCCTCTTTTTTTTCTTTGCGTCATGTGCTGTTTGGGGAGGGTTTTTTGGAAGGGACATCCTGCGTGACACTGCAGTGCCACTCCTAGATGGGCCCGGTGTTTGTGTCGGCCACTAGGGTCGCTTATCTTACTCACACAGCTACCTCATTGCGCCTCTTTTTTTCTTTGCGTCATGTGCTGTTTGGGGAGGGTTTTTTGGAAGGGACATCCTGCGTGACACTGCAGTGCCACTCCTAGATGGGCCAGGTGTTTGTGTCGGCCACTAGGGTCGCTTATCTTACTCACACAGCTACCTCATTGCGCCTCTTTTTTTCTTTGCGTCATGTGCTGTTTGGGGAGGGTTTTTTGGAAGGGACATCCTGCGTGACACTGCAGTGCCACTCCTAGATGGGCCCGGTGTTTGTGTCGGCCACTAGGGTCGCTTATCTTACTCACACAGCTACCTCATTGCGCCTCTTTTTTTCTTTGCGTCATGTGCTGTTTGGGGAGGGTTTTTTGGAAGGGACATCCTGCGTGACACTGCAGTGCCACTCCTAGATGGGCCCGGTGTTTGTGTCGGCCACTAGGGTCGCTTATCTTACTCACACAGCTACCTCATTGCGCCTCTTTTTTTCTTTGCGTCATGTGCTGTTTGGGGAGGGTTTTTTGGAAGGGACATCCTGCGTGACACTGCAGTGCCACTCCTAGATGGGCCCGGTGTTTGTGTCGGCCACTAGGGTCGCTTATCTTACTCACACAGCTACCTCATTGCGCCTCTTTTTTTCTTTGCGTCATGTGCTGTTTGGGGAGGGTTTTTTGGAAGGGACATCCTGCGTGACACTGCAGTGCCACTCCAAGATGGGCCCGGTGTTTGTGTCGGCCACTAGGGTCGCTTATCTTACTCACACAGCTACCTCATTGCGCCTCTTTTTTTCTTTGCGTCATGTGCTGTTTGGGGAGGGTTTTTTGGAAGGGACATCCTGCGTGACACTGCAGTGCCACTCCTAGATGGGCCAGGTGTTTGTGTCGGCCACTAGGGTCGCTTATCTTACTCACACAGCTACCTCATTGCGCCTCTTTTTTTCTTTGCGTCATGTGCTGTTTGGGGAGGGTTTTTTGGAAGGGACATCCTGCGTGACACTGCAGTGCCACTCCTAGATGGGCCCGGTGTTTGTGTCGGCCACTAGGGTCGCTTATCTTACTCACACAGCTACCTCATTGCGCCTCTTTTTTTCTTTGCGTCATGTGCTGTTTGGGGAGGGTTTTTTGGAAGGGACATCCTGCGTGACACTGCAGTGCCACTCCTAGATGGGCCCGGTGTTTGTGTCGGCCACTAGGGTCGCTTATCTTACTCACACAGCTACCTCATTGCGCCTCTTTTTTTCTTTGCGTCATGTGCTGTTTGGGGAGGGTTTTTTGGAAGGGACATCCTGCGTGACACTGCAGTGCCACTCCTAGATGGGCCCGGTGTTTGTGTCGGCCACTAGGGTCGCTTATCTTACTCACACAGCTACCTCATTGCGCCTCTTTTTTTCTTTGCGTCATGTGCTGTTTGGGGAGGGTTTTTTGGAAGGGACATCCTGCGTGACACTGCAGTGCCACTCCTAGATGGGCCCGGTGTTTGTGTCGGCCACTAGGGTCGCTTATCTTACTCACACAGCTACCTCATTGTGCCTCTTTTTTTCTTTGCGTCATGTGCTATTTGGGGAGGGTTTTTTGGAAGGGACATCCTGCGTGACACTGCAGTGCCACTCCTAGATGGGCCCGGTGTTTGTGTCGGCCACTAGGGTCGCTTATCTTACTCACACAGCTACCTCATTGCGCCTCTTTTTTTCTTTGCGTCATGTGCTGTTTGGGGAGGGTTTTTTGGAAGGGACATCCTGCGTGACACTGCAGTGCCACTCCTAGATGGGCCAGGTGTTTGTGTCGGCCACTAGGGTCGCTTAGCTTAGTCATCCAGCGACCTCGGTGCAAATTTTCGGACTAAAAATAATATTGTGAGGTGTGAGGTATTCAGAATAGACTGAAAATGAGTGGAAATGATGGTTTTTGAGGTTAATAATACTTTGGGATCAAAATGACCCCCAAATTCTATGATTTAAGCTGTTTTTTAGGTTTTTTGGAAAAAAACACCCGAATCCAAAACACACCCGAATCCGACAAAAAAAATTCGGTGAGGTTTTGCCAAAACGCGGTCGAACCCAAAACACGGCCGCGGAACCGAACCCAAAACCAAAACACAAAACCCGAAAAATTTCCGGCGCTCATCTCTAATTGTGAGGTGTTCAGAATAGACTGTAAATGAGTGGAATGAATGTTATTGAGGTCAATAATACAGTAGGATCAAAATTACCCCCAAATTCTGTGATTTTAGCTGTTTTTGTGTTTTTTTCAAAAATCATACAGATCCAAAACCAAAATCAAAACCCGAAGGGGTGGTTTTTGGCAAAACCAATCCAGATCCAAAACACGAGCGGAGATCCAGATCCAAAACCAAAACACGAAAAGTGCCCGCCGCACATCTCTAATATATATATATATATACACAGTTGTGCTCATAAGTTTACATACCCTAGCAGAATTTGTGATTTTCTGGCCATTTGTCAGAGAATATGAATGATAACTCACAAACTTTTCTTTCACTCATGGTTAGTGGTTGGGTGAAGCCATTTATTGTCAAACAACTGTGTTTACTCTTTTTAAATCATAATGACAACAGAAACTACCCAAATGACCCTGATCAAAAGTTTACATGCCCTAGAGATTTTGGCCTGATAACATGCACACAAGTTGACACAAACGAGCAGACAAGAAACCTCCAAAAGGAATCCGCAGCTAATCTTTAATTTATCATCAAGTCCACTTTCTCCTGACACCATAGGGGTATTAAGTAAGGGTCTTTCGTATGTACCCACTCATACCCCTGATGAGATACAGTGGAAGATTGACAACCACCGGCTATTGCGCAATCTGAAACTTAAGGAATGTTATGGAAAGAATCCAAGAACAGCAGATACCATTGGTGACCATGCTGCACCAAACATATTGAAAAGAATCAAACCCAAGTCAAGTTTTGATCCCATTTCTCCCAATTCTTCTATTAAGACTTTTCACAGGATGGTAGAGGGGTCTCTTTCAGAATATCGGGGCAAGACCTACCCCAATCTATCAAAAGGTGAGCATCAGGCGTTAAGGGACTTACAGGCCAGAGATGATGTGGTTATTCGTGGAGCAGACAAAGGAGGGGCCATCGTGGTGATGGATAAAGATAAGTACTTGGATGAATGCACAAGACTGTTAAGTTACACTTTGACTTATGCCAGGTTACCTAGGGATCCGACACAACAGTTCCAGAAGGAACTCGATAATATACTGACGGAGGCGACCCGAGAGGGCATCATTTCTATAGCTGAATATCGAGCTCTGTCCAAGCCCCATCCTGTTGTACCACTATTTTACGTCATCCCAAAGATACACAAGGATGAGCATAACCCCCCTGGCAGACCGATCATTTTGGCCAGGGGGTCGTTATGTGAATCCATATCCATCTATTTAGATTCCTTCTTGCAGCCCTGTATCCAGAAGACCCAGACGCACCTCAAGGACACTTCAGCCCTCTTAAGGATATTTGAGGGTTTGAAAACAGTACCAGAGGGGACTATATTAGCCACCATCGATGTGTCTAGTCTTTATACGTGTATTCCCCACGATATGGGAATACAAGCGGTTAAGATGCTTATAACCAATAATGTGCTGTATAAAGGGCCAGATATAGATTTTTTTCTAAGGTTGTTACGGTTTACTTTGACACATAATTATTTCATTCATGATAATCATTTCTACATCCAATTGACGGGTTGTGCGATGGGGTCCTGTCTTGCCCCATCGTTTGCCAACTCATTCATGTGGGGTGTAGATAAGGATCTGTTTTTGAGTCATCCATCCATCACGCAGCATTTGGTCCTATATACACGTTATATAGATGACCTATTGGTCTTCCAGTCAGGTTTACAATCATATCTTGAGAAAATTATCAGTATACATAATGATTCATCCAGTCCAGTGAAGCTCACCATGACAATGGATGAGCATCAAGTTCATTTTTTAGATATGCACATATCTATAGTTGATAATAAGATCACCACATCCCTATACACTAACAATACGGATCAAAATACTTTGTTAAGATATGACAGTTTTTACCCCAGAGCCACGATCAATGGGCTACCATATTCACAAATGCTCAGGGTCTGCAGAATTAACAGCGACACAGATGTCCGGGATCAGCAATTAGATGAAATGATCCTCAAATTCAAAGATCGAGGTTATCCCAATGGCCTGTTACAACAGGCTCGTGATAAGGCCACAAGGATGCCCAGAAGTGAACTCCTGAAGATTCAGGATATTAATGAAAAAGGGAAAAGATTTCCCTGGGTAAATCAGTACAACACCTCCAGTAGGCACACGGGCAAAAAAGCCAAAGAGTTATGGCCCATTATTAAGACGGATCCTGAGTTATGGATGTTCAAGGACACAAAATTCATGCCCAGCTACACACGTAGCAGAAACATCCGAACCCCCCCCGAACTTCACCCATTTTACACGGTTCAGAGGCAGAATCGAATCTTCCCGCCTTGCTCGGTTAACCTGAGCGCGCCCAAACGTCATCATCCCGCTGTCAGATTTTCGAGAGATTCGTATTCTATATAAGGACCCGCGCGTCGCCGCCATTTTCACTCGTGCTTTGGAGATGATAGCGAGAGGACGTGGCTGGCTTCTCTCAGTTTCTGTGTTCAGTGTGCAGCAAATATCTGTGCTCAGTGTGCTGCAAATATCTGTGCTCAGTGTGCTGAAAATATCTACGTTCTCTGCCTGAAAAACGCTCCATATCTGTGCTGCATTGTAGTATATAGTAGGAGGACAGTGCAGAATTTTGCTGTGACCACCAGTCAGAGGCGTATCTAGGGTAGGGCGAGTGGGGCACGTGCCCTGGGTGCCTTTGCAGGCCCAGGAGAAGGGGAGCGCCGCCGGCATCCAGGGCATCATGCCCCACTCGCCCCCGTTAACCCTAAATGTGAGGGGAGGAGAGAGCGCAGCGTCTCTCCCTCCCCTCACTGCCGCTGGGAGCACTAGCAGCGCTGCCAGCAGCGCTGCCATGTCCGGTCTCCGGCGCTAGCCAATCAGAGCTTGTGGACCGGCTCCTGATTGGCTGCTGGTCCGCGAGCTCTGATTGGCTAGCGAACCGGCGCCAGACAGCCGCCGGAGACCTGGAGCGGCGAGGGGTAGGAGAGGCGCTGCGCTGCGCTCTCCTCCCCTCACAACAAGAACGAAGCCAGCGGCCGGTGAGGTGAGTGACGGGGGGGGGTGTCCGGTGGCACGGGGGGGCAAGTATCTGGCCCCAAGTGGGGCATGTATCTGGCACTGTGGGGCATGTAACTGGCACTGAGTGGGGCAATGTAACTGGCACTGAGTGGGGCAATGTAACTGGCACTGTGGGGCATTGTATCCGGCACTGTGGGGCAATGTATCCGGCACCGTGGGGCAATGTATCCGGCACCGTGGGGCATGTATCCGGCACCGTGGCGCATGTATCCGGCACTGTGGGGCATGTATCCGGCACTGTGGGGCAATGTAACTGGCACTGTGGGGCAATGTAACTGGCACTGTGGGGCAATGTATCTGGCACTGAGTGGGGCATGTATCCGGCACCGTGGGGCATGTATCCGGCACTGTGGGGCAATGTAACTGGCACTGTGGGGCAATGTATCTGGCACTGAGTGGGGCATGTATCCGGCACTGTGGGGCAATGTAACTGGCACTGTGGGGCAATGTAACTGGCACTGTGAGGCAATGTATCTGGCACTGAGTGGGGCATGTATCAGGCACTGTAGGGCATGTATCCGGCACTGTGGGGCATGTATCCGGCACTGTGGGGCATGTATCCGGCACTGTGGGGCAATGTAACTGGCACTGTGGGGCAATGTAACTGGCACTGTGGGGCAATGTATCTGGCACTGAGTGGGGCATGTATCCGGCACCGTGGGGCATGTATCCGGCACTGTGGGGCATGTATCCGGCACTGTGGGGCAATGTAACTGACACTGTGGGCCATTTTCAGTGGCCACACCCCTTCTGGAGCGTAGCCACACCCCTTCTGGTGTGTGACCACTCCCATTTTTTCGGCACTTGCACATGCTTCTTTTTATGTGTTTTTTTTTTTTTTTTTGGGGGGGGCGCCATTTTCCATCTTGCCCTGGGCTCTGAAAACCCTAGTTACGCCTCTGCCACCAGTATATATATAGCAGTACGGTACAGTAGTCCACTGCTCTACCTCTGTGTCGTCAAGTATACTATGCATCCATACATGTGCTGCATTTTAGTAATGTGCAGTATATAGTAGAGATGAGCGGGTTCGGTTCCTCGGAATCCGAACCCGCCCGAACTTCATGTTTTTTTTCACGGGTCCGAGCGACTCGGATCTTCCCGCCTTGCTCGGTTAACCCGAGCGCACCGAACGTCATCATGACGCTGTTGGATTCTCGCGAGGCTCGGATTCTATCGCGAGACTCGGATTCTATATAAGGAGCCGCGCGTCGCCGCCATTTTCACACGTGCATTGAGATTGATAGGGAGAGGACGTGGCTGGCGTCCTCTCCATTTAGATTAGAAGAGAGAGAGTGAGATTGATTTGAGACAGAGACACTTGATTTACTGGAGCTTAGGAGTACTGTAGAGAGTGCAGAGTTTAGTAGTGACTGACCACAGTGACCACCAGACAGTGCAGTTTTATTTAATATAATCCGTTCTCTGCCTGAAAAAAACGATACACAGTGACTCAGTCACATACCATATCTGTGTGCACTGCTCAGCCCAGTGTGCTGCATCATCTATGTATATATCTGACTGTGCTCACACAGCTTATAATTGTGGGGGAGACTGGGGAGCAGTGCCAGTTATAGGTTATAGCAGGAGCCAGGAGTACATATTATTAAAATTAAACAGTGCACACTTTTGCTGCAGGAGTGCCACTGCCAGTGTGACTGACCAGTGACCTGACCACACTGACCACCAGTATAGTTAGTAGTATACTATATTGTGATTGCCTGAAAAAGTTAAACACTCGTCGTGTGACTTGTGTGGTGTTTTTTTTTTTATTCTATAAAAAACTCATTCTGCTGACAGACAGTGTCCAGCAGGTCCGTCATTATATAATATATACCTGTCCGGCTGCAGTAGTGATATATATATATTTTTTATATCATTATTTATCATCCAGTCGCAGCAGACACAGTACGGTAGTTCACGGCTGTAGCTACCTCTGTGTCGGCACTCGGCAGTCCATCCATAATTGTATACCACCTACCCGTGGTTTTTTTTTCTTTCTTCTTTATACATACATACTACATCTCTTTATCAACCAGTCTATATTAGCAGCAGACACAGTACAGTAGTCCACGGCTGTAGCTACCTCTGTGTCGGCACTCGGCAGTCCATCCATAATTGTATACCACCTACCCGTGGTTTTTTTTTTCTTTCTTCTTTATACATACATACTACATCTCTTTATCAACCAGTCTATATTAGCAGCAGACACAGTACAGTACGGTAGTCCACGGCTGTAGCTACCTCTGTGTCGGCACTCGGCAGTCCGTCCATAATTGTATACCACCTACCCGTGGTTTTTTTTTCTTTCTTCTTTATACATACATACTACATCTCTTTATCAACCAGTCTATATTAGCAGCAGACACAGTACAGTAGTCCACGGCTGTAGCTACCTCTGTGTCGGCACTCGGCAGTCCATCCATAATTGTATACCACCTACCCGTGGTTTTTTTTTCTTTCTTCTTTATACATACATACTACATCTCTTTATCAACCAGTCTATATTAGCAGCAGACACAGTACAGTACGGTAGTCCACGGCTGTAGCTACCTCTGTGTCGGCACTCGGCAGTCCGTCCATAATTGTATACCACCTACCCGTGGTTTTTTTTTCTTTCTTCTTTATACATACATACTACATCTCTTTATCAACCAGTCTATATTAGCAGCAGACACAGTACAGTAGTCCACGGCTGTAGCTACCTCTGTGTCGGCACTCGGCAGTCCATCCATAATTGTATACCACCTACCCGTGGTTTTTTTTTCTTTCTTCTTTATACATACTACATCTCATTATCATCCAGTCTATATTAGCAGCAGACACAGTACAGTACAATAGTCCACGGCTGTAGCTACCTCTGTGTCGGCACTCGGCAGTCCATCCATAATTGTATACTAGTATCCATCCATCTCCATTGTTTACCTGAGGTGCCTTTTAGTTGTGCCTATTAAAATATGGAGAACAAAAATGTTGAGGTTCCAAAATTAGGGAAAGATCAAGATCCACTTCCACCTCGTGCTGAAGCTGCTGCCACTAGTCATGGCCGAGACGATGAAATGCCAGCAACGTCGTCTGCCAAGGCCGATGCCCAATGTCATAGTACAGAGCATGTCAAATCCAAAACACCAAATATCAGTAAAAAAAGGACTCCAAAACCTAAAATAAAATTGTCGGAGGAGAAGCGTAAACTTGCCAATATGCCATTTACCACACGGAGTGGCAAGGAACGGCTGAGGCCCTGGCCTATGTTCATGGCTAGTGGTTCAGCTTCACATGAGGATGGAAGCACTCAGCCTCTCGCTAGAAAACTGAAAAGACTCAAGCTGGCAAAAGGACCGCAAAGAACTGTGCGTTCTTCGAAATCCCAAATCCACAAGGAGAGTCCAATTGTGTCGGTTGCGATGCCTGACCTTCCCAACACTGGACGTGAAGAGCATGCGCCTTCCACCATTTGCACGCCCCCTGCAAGTGCTGGAAGGAGCACCCGCAGTCCAGTTCCTGATAGTCAGATTGAAGATGTCAGTGTTGAAGTACACCAGGATGAGGAGGATATGGGTGTTGCTGGCGCTGGGGAGGAAATTGACCAGGAGGATTCTGATGGTGAGGTGGTTTGTTTAAGTCAGGCACCCGGGGAGACACCTGTTGTCCGTGGGAGGAATATGGCCGTTGACATGCCTGGTGAAAATACCCAAAAAATCAGCTCTTCGGTGTGGAAGTATTTCACCAGAAATGCGGACAACATTTGTCAAGCCGTGTGTTCCCTTTGTCAAGCTGTAATAAGTAGGGGTAAGGACGTTAACCACCTCGGAACATCCTCCCTTATACGTCACCTGCAGCGCATTCATAATAAGTCAGTGACAAGTTCAAAAACTTTGGGCGACAGCGGAAGCAGTCCACTGACCAGTAAATCCCTTCCTCTTGTAACCAAGCTCACGCAAACCACCCCAACAACTCCCTCAGTGTCAATTTCCTCCTTCCCCAGGAATGCCAATAGTCCTGCAGGCCATGTCACTGGCAATTCTGACGAGTCCTCTCCTGCCTGGGATTCCTCCGATGCATCCTTGCGTGTAACGCCTACTGCTGCTGGCGCTGCTGTTGTTGCTGCTGGGAGTCGATGGTCATCCCAGAGGGGAAGTCGTAAGCCCACTTGTACTACTTCCAGTAAGCAATTGACTGTCCAACAGTCCTTTGCGAGGAAGATGAAATATCACAGCAGTCATCCTGCTGCAAAGCGGATAACTGAGGCCTTGACAACTATGTTGGTGTTAGACGTGCGTCCGGTATCCGCCGTTAGTTCACAGGGAACTAGACAATTTATTGAGGCAGTGTGAACCCGTTACCAAATACCATCTAGGTTCCACTTCTGTAGGCAGGCGATACCGAGAATGTACACGGACGTCAGAAAAAGACTCACCAGTGTCCTAAAAAATGCAGTTGTACCCAATGTCCACTTAACCACGGACATGTGGACAAGTGGAGCAGGGCAGGGTCAGGACTATATGACTGTGACAGCCCACTGGGTAGATGTATGGACTCCCGCCGCAAGAACAGCAGCGGCGGCACCAGTAGCAGCATCTCGCAAACGCCAACTCTTTCCTAGGCAGGCTACGCTTTGTATCACCGCTTTCCAGAATACGCACACAGCTAAAAACCTCTTACGGCAACTGAGGAAGATCATCGCAGAATGGCTTACCCCAATTGGACTCTCCCTTGGATTTGTGGCATCGGACAACGCCAGCAATATTGTGTGTGCATTAAATATGGGCAAATTCCAGCACGTCCCATGTTTTGCACATACCTTGAATTTGGTGGTGCAGAATTTTTTAAAAAACGACAGGGGCGTGCAAGAGATGCTGTCGGTGGCCAGAAGAATTGCGGGACACTTTCGGCGTACAGGCACCACGTACAGAAGACTGGAGCACCACCAAAAACTACTGAACCTGCCCTGCCATCATCTGAAGCAAGAAGTGGTAACGAGGTGGAATTCAACCCTCTATATGCTTCAGAGGTTGGAGGAGCAGCAAAAGGCCATTCAAGCCTATACAATTGAGCACGATATAGGAGGTGGAATGCACCTGTCTCAAGTGCAGTGGAGAATGATTTCAACGTTGTGCAAGGTTCTGATGCCCTTTGAACTTGCCACACGTGAAGTCAGTTCAGACACTGCCAGCCTGAGTCAGGTCATTCCCCTCATCAGGCTTTTGCAGAAGAAGCTGGAGACATTGAAGGAGGAGCTAACACGGAGCGATTCCGCTAGGCATGTGGGACTTGTGGATGGAGCCCTTAATTAAGCTTAACAAGGATTCACGGGTGGTCAATCTGTTGAAATCAGAGCACTACATTTTGGCCACCGTGCTCGATCCTAGATTTAAAACCTACCTTGGATCTCTCTTTCCGGCAGACACAAGTCTGCTGGGGTTGAAAGACCTGCTGGTGACAAAATTGTCAAGTCAAGCGGAACGCGACCTGTCAACATCTCCTCCTTCACATTCTCCCGCAACTGGGGGTGCGAGGAAAAGACTCAGAATTCCGAGCCCACCCGCTGGCGGTGATGCAGGGCAGTCTGGAGCGACTGCTGATGCTGACATCTGGTCCGGACTGAAGGACCTGACAACGATTACGGACATGTCGTCTACTGTCACTGCATATGATTCTCTCAACATTGAAAGAATGGTGGAGGATTATATGAGTGACCGCATCCAAGTAGGCACGTCACACAGTCCGTACTTATACTGGCAGGAAAAAGAGGCAATTTGGAGGCCCTTGCACAAACTGGCTTTATTCTACCTAAGTTGCCCTCCCACAAGTGTGTACTCCGAAAGAGTGTTTAGTGCCGCCGCTCACCTTGTCAGCAATCGGCGTACGAGGTTACATCCAGAAAATGTGGAGAAGATGATGTTCATTAAAATGAATTATAATCAATTCCTCCGCGGAGACATTGACCAGCAGCAATTGCCTCCACAAAGTACACAGGGAGCTGAGATGGTGGATTCCAGTGAGGACGAATTGATAATCTGTGAGGAGGGGGATGTACACGGTGATATATCGGAGGATGATGATGAGGTGGACATCTTGCCTCTGTAGAGCCAGTTTGTGCAAGGAGAGATTAATTGCTTCTTTTTTGGGGGGGGTCCAAACCAACCCGTCATATCAGTCACAGTCGTGTGGCAGACCCTGTCACTGAAATGATGGGTTGGTTAAAGTGTGCATGTCCTGTTTATACAACATAAGGGTGGGTGGGAGGGCCCAAGGACAATTCCATCTTGCACCTCTTTTTTCTTTTATTTTTCTTTGCGTCATGTGCTGTTTGGGGAGGGTTTTTTGGAAGGGCCATCCTGCGTGACACTGCAGTGCCACTCCTAGATGGGCCCGGTGTTTGTGTCGGCCACTAGGGTCGCTTATCTTACTCACACAGTCAGCTACCTCATTGCGCCTCTTTTTTTCTTTGCGTCATGTGCTGTTTGGGGAGGGTTTTTTGGAAGGGCCATCCTGCGTGACACTGCAGTGCCACTCCTAGATGGGCCCGGTGTTTGTGTCGGCCACTAGGGTCGCTTATCTTACTCACACAGTCAGCTACCTCATTGCGCCTCTTTTTTTCTTTGCGTCATGTGCTGTTTGGGGAGGGTTTTTTGGAAGGGCCATCCTGCGTGACACTGCAGTGACACTCCTAGATGGGCCCGGTGTTTGTGTCGGCCATTAGGGTCGCTTATCTTACTCACACAGTCAGCTACCTCATTGCGCCTCTTTTTTTCTTTGCGTCATGTGCTGTTTGGGGAGGGTTTTTTGGAAGGGCCATCCTGCGTGACACTGCAGTGCCACTCCTAGATGGGCCCGGTGTTTGTGTCGGCCACTAGGGTCGCTTATCTTACTCACACAGTCAGCTACCTCATTGCGCCTCTTTTTTTCTTTGCGTCATGTGCTGTTTGGGGAGGGTTTTTTGGAAGGGACATCCTGCGTGACACTGCAGTGCCACTCCTAGATGGGCCCGGTGTTTGTGTCGGCCACTAGGGTCGCTTATCTTACTCACACAGCTACCTCATTGCGCCTCTTTTTTTCTTTGCGTCATGTGCTGTTTGGGGAGGGTTTTTTGGAAGGGACATCCTGCGTGACACTGCAGTGCCACTCCTAGATGGGCCCGGTGTTTGTGTCGGCCACTAGGGTCGCTTATCTTACTCACACAGCGACCTCGGTGCAAATTTTAGGACTAAAAATAATATTGTGAGGTGTGAGGTATTCAGAATAGACTGAAAATGAGTGTAAATTATGGTTTTTGAGGTTAATAATACTTTGGGATCAAAATGACCCCCAAATTCTATGATTTAAGCTGTTTTTTAGGGTTTTTTGAAAAAAACACCCGAATCCAAAACACACCCGAATCCGACAAAAAAAATTCGGTGAGGTTTTGCCAAAACGCGGTCGAACCCAAAACACGGCCGCGGAACCGAACCCAAAACCAAAACACAAAACCCGAAAAATTTCCGGCGCTCATCTCTAGTATATAGTAGGAGGACAGTGCAGAATTTTGCTGGCCACCAGTATATATATAGCAGTACGGTACAGCAGTCCACTGCTCTATCTCTGTGTTGTCAAGTATACTATGCATCCATATATGTGCTGCATTTTAGTTGTGCGCAGTATATTGTAGGAGGACAGTGCAGAATTTTGCTGACCACCAGTATATATATAGCAGTACGGTACAGTAGTCCATTGCTCTACCTCTGTGTCATCAAGTATACTACAAAAGTTCAGTAAAATGACCCAATAATCAAAATTAAAAGCGTCTGATGAGAAGCGTAAACTTGCCAATATGCCATTTACGACACGGAGTGGCAAGGAACGGCTGAGGCCCTGGCCTATGTTCATGGCTAGTGGTTCAGATTCACATGAGGATGGAAGCACTCATCCTCTCGCTAGAAAACTGCAGTGCCACTCCTAGATGGGCCAGGTGTTTATGTCAGCCACTTGGGTCGCTTAGCTTAACCATCCAGCGACCTTGGTGCACCTCTTTTTTTCTTTGCATCATGTGCTGTTTGGGGACTATCTTTTAAATCTGCCATCCTGTCTGACACTGCAGTGCCACTCCTAGATGGGCCAGGTGTTTGTGTCGGCCACTTGGGTCGCTTAGCTTAGCCATCCAGCGACCTCGGTGCAAATTTTAGGACTAAAAATAATATTGTGAGGTGTGAGGTGTTCAGAATAGACTGGAAATGAGTGGAAATTATGGTTATTGAGGTTAATAATACTATGGGATCAAAATGACCCCCAAATTCTATGATTTAAGCTGTTTTTGAGGGGTTTTTGTAAAAACACACCTGAATCCGACAAAAAATTTTCAGGGAGGTTTTGCCAAAACGCGTCCGAATCCAAAACACGGCCGCGGAACCGAATCCAAAGCCAAAACACAAAACCAGAAAAATTTCCGGTGCACATCACTAATATGTTTACTTCTACACCTCAGAGCTATTTTTTTTTTCACATTACAGCTTTATAAATAAATCCATATCCTTTTATTGTCCTTCTCTCTACTATTTTTATTGTAGGTAATTGATAAATGGTTTATGATTCTGTTATTTCATTATCAACATTTTTCCTGATGAGATCCACTCATTACCTCCCAGTCAGTATACCTACCATGGGATCCCGGCAGCAGAATGCCGGCAGGAGGAAGGTATGAAAGGGGGGTTGCGAGCGCAACAAGCCCCTTGTGGGCTCAGTGGCTCTGTGCATTCGCCACAGGTTCTATTCCCACTCTATGGGTGTCGTGGACACCCAAGAGTGGGAATAGTCCTTATTGGTCGTCATGCCAACTGTCGGGATTTCGAGTGTACGGGATGCAGGGGTCGGTATTGTGACCAGCAGTCTCCTTACCGCCGGTCACATAACTACGTCCCCTCCCAACAGGGTCAGTTAGGCTATACTCCCCAGCGGGGAAGATTCACAGTGGGCTGATGTGCACCCTGGGCCTGTTTTGTTTGGTGACATGTGAGGGGTGGTGCTGCCGCCATGGTTAAACGGTATACCTCTGGCGCTGACCATGTGAGGCCACTTCTACAAAATTTTCCAGGGCCACTTTCAGGTCCCAATCTGCCCCTGCCACCCAACACCCAGCACCTAAAGTAATGGCTTATCTGTAAATGTGATCTATGTCTATTTAAAGTTATTATATACAGGCTCAACTGAAATTGTTTACTTTTGCTGAACTATGGGGTCTATTTACTAAGCCTTAGATGGAGAAAGTACAGAGAGATAAGGTACCAGCCAACCAGATCCTGTCATTTTTCAAACCCAGCCTGTGACAAGGTAGTAAGGAGCTGATTGGCTGGGACTTTATCTCTGTCCACTTTATCTCCAACCAAGGGGTATATGCAATTGCGGTCGAATTCCCGAAATTGTCGAATTTCGGGAATTTTTCGCCAAAAAAAAAAAATCGTCAATGCAATTCAGTGCTTTCCGTCAAAAAAACGGACTTTCAAAATTCGACTTTTTGAAATTCGACTTTTGTCAAATTCGACTTTTCTGCAATGATACAAGTGCTGCAATTCGACCAAAGTGTATTCAATTGAAGTTTGGAAATTCGACAACAGTGCTTTTAGACAGTAAATTCGTCATTTTCAATCCGCCACACTTTGGTGGGTGAAACTAATAAAAAAAAATTAAAACATTTTTTTTTGTGTTTTTTTTTATTGATAATAGCATATCCATTTAAATTAGAATGGATCAGGTACTTGGTTTGTCTTTTTTGGAGGCACAAGTATTTTTTATATATTTTTATAAAAAAAAATATATATATATATATATTTTTTTTTATTTTTTTTTTGTAGATGGAATGGTAAAATTCAGAAAAAAAATGGCGTGGGGTCCCCCCTCCATAGCATAACCAGCCTCGGGCTCTTCGAGCTGGTCCTGGTTCTAAAAATGCGGGGGGGGGAAATTGACAGGGGATCCCCCGTATTTTTAAAACCAGCACCGGGCTCTGCGCCTGGTGCTGGTGCAAAAAATACGGGGGACAAAAAGAGTAGGGGTCCCCCATATTTTTTACACCAGCATCGGGCTCCACTAGCTGGACAGATAATGCCACAGCCGGGGGTCACTTTTATACAGTGCCAAGCGGCCGTGGCATTAAATATCCAACTAGTCACCCCTGGCCGGGGTACCCTGGGGGAGTGAGGACACCTTCAATCAAGGGGTCCCCCCCAGCCACCCAAGGGCCAGGGGTGAAGCCCGAGGCTGTCCCCCCCATCCAAGGGCTGCGGATGGGGGGCTGATAGCCTTGAGAATAATGACCTGAATATTGTTTTTCCCAGTAGTACTACAAGTCCCAGCAAGCCTCCCCCGCAAGCTGGCACTTGGAGAACCACAAGTACCAGCATGCGGGAGAAAAACGGGCCCGCTGGTACCTGTAGTACTACTGGGAAAAAAATACCCAAATAAAAACAGGAGACACACACCTTGATAGTAAAACTTTATTGCACACCTGCCGACACATACATACTTACCTATGTTGACACGAAGCAGTCGGTCCTCTTCTCCAAGTAGAATCCACGGATACCTGAAAATAAAAGATAATTATACTCACCTGATCCAGGGTCCAGAGATAAATCCACGTCCAGAGTATAATCCACGTACTTGGCAAAAAAAAAAAAACGAACACCCGACCAACGGACTGAAAGGGGTCCCATGTTGACACATGAGACCCCTTTCCCCGAATGCAGAGACCTCTCCGTGACAGCTGTCACTGAAAGGTCTCTTCAGCCAATCAGCGAGTGCAACGTCCTTGCACTCTGCTGATTGGCTCTGCGCGTCTGAGCTCAGACAGCGCATCGCACAGCTCCCTCCATTATATTCAATGGTGGGAACTTTGCGGTTAGCGGTGGGGTCACCCGCCGGTCAGCGGCTGACCGCGGGTTACCCCCCCCGCTGACGGCAAAGTTCCCACCATTGAAAGTAATGGAGGGAGCTGTGCGATGCGCTGTCTGAGCTCAGACAGCGCACAGCCAATCAGGTGAGCGCCACGTAGTAGCGCTTCCTGATTGGCTGAAGGGACCTCAGTGACAGGAGTCACGTGGGGTCCCGGCACATTCGGGGAAAGGGGTCTCATGTGTCAACATGGGACCCCTTTCAGTCCGGCATGGTCGGGTGTTCGTTTTGGTTTTTTTTTGGCAAGTACGTGGATTATACTCTGGACGTGGATTTATCTCTGGACACTGGCAGGTGAGTATAATTTATTTCACAGGTACCCTTGGATCGTCGGAGACTGTGGCAGTCGGCGTGTCGACATAGGTAAGTATGTGTGTGTCGGCAGTGTGTAATAAAGTTGTACTTGTCACTGTGTCTGTGTCCTGTTTTTATTTGGGTATTTTTTTCCCAGTAGTACTACAGGTACCAGCGGGCCCGTTTTTCTCCCGCATGCTGGTACTTGTGGTTCTCCAATTACCAGCTTGCGGGGGAGGCTTGCTGGGACTTGTAGTACTACTGGAAAAAACAATATTCAGTCATTATTCTCAAGGCTATCAGCCCCCCATCCGCAGCCCTTGGATGGGGGGGTCAGCCTCGGGCTTCACCCCTGGCCCTTGGGTGGCTGGGGGGGGACCCCTTGATTAAAGGGGTCCCCACTCCCCCAGGGTACCCCGGCCAGGGGTGACTAGTTGGATATTTAATGCCACGGCCGCAGGGCACTGTATAAAAGTGACCCCCGGCTGTGGCATTATCTGTCCAGCTAGCGGAGCCCGATGCTGGTGTAAAAAATATGGGGGACCCCTACTCTTTTTGTCCCCCGTATTTTTTGCACCAGCACCAGGCGCAGAGCCCGGTGCTGGTTTTAAAAATACGGGGGATCCCCTGTCAATTTTTTCCCTGGATTTTTAAAACCAGGACCGGCTCGAAGAGCCCGAGGCTGGTTATGCTTTGGAGGGGGGACCCCACGCCATTTTTTTCTGGGTTTTTCCCATTTTTCCCCGTTTTTTTAAATCGCGGCAAAATCCGGCAAATCGGCCGTTATTCGCCCGCGGGACTGTCGAATCCGTTTTTCATTGAATATGGTGAATTCCGGCAGCCACCTGCCGAAATTCACCTGTCGAATTGTGTCGAATTAAAAAATGGCGATAATTTGCTGCGATTCGCCGCTAATTGCATATACCCCCAAGGCTTGGTAAACAGACCCCTAAATCTAAAAAATGTTGCCCCTAATCAAAATTAGTTTGACTCTGGCTTTAAACTCCACCGTAGGTATTACACATAAAGGACATATATAGTGGCAGATGCTCAATTAGCTTAGTGATAGCATTCAGGTGCTTGAAAGGGAGGGGTATTTCTAAGCAGGAAAAAAACACATTTTGTTTCCCCCAGCACCCTGAATGATAGCAGTAAGCAGATTTAAATCCCATACAATATCTTAGAATTCAGAGATCTTGGGGGGTCTTTCCGAGTTGTTCGCTCGTTGCCGATTTTCGCAACGGAGCGATAAAGGCAAAAATGCGCATGGTACGCAGTGCGCATGCGGTTAGTATTTTAGCACAAAATTTAGTAGATTTACTCACGTCCGAACAACGATTTTTCATCGTTGAAGTGATCGGAGTGTGATTGATAGAAAGTGGGTGTTTCTGGGCGGAAACTGGCAGTTTTCTGGGAGTGTGCGGAAAAACACAGGCGTGTCAGGGAAAAACGCCGGAGTGTCTGGAGAAACGAGGGAGTGGCTGGCCGAATGCTGGGCGTGTGTGTGACGTCAAACCAGGAACGAAACGGCCTGAGCTGATCGCAATCTGTGAGTAGGTCTGGAGCTACTCAGAAACTGCTAAGAAATTTCTATTCGCAATTCTGCTAATCTTTCGTTCGCTATTCTGCTAAACTAAGATACACTCACAGAGGGCGGTGGCCTAGCGTGTGCAATGCTGCTAAAATCTGCTAGCGAGCAAACAACTCGGAATGACCCCCTTGGTTACATATATCTGCGCAAATGTATGTATAAGCCCCCAAGCCGTGTCAGGGCCTCTCTGTATATATTGGGGGTCCCTAGCGCTATATCTAGGTGCAGGGTGTCAGGAATCAACTTACTGCAGCTGCATCTGTCCGCCGGTGCGGTCTCCGTCTGGGGCTCCTATGTCTCGCTGCCACTGGTCACCTTGTCGCTAAATGTCATCCTGGGCCTAAGGACACTCCTGTTGTCAGCAGGCGTGCATGCACGCCGCGTTCCAGCCGGGCCGCGGCATGGGCGCCGCCATGACAGTTCCCATCAGCTCCTTCGCATCGGCCAATCCGGAGCTTTGCCGCACCTCTCCATTCACTCCCAGCCAATACCTGCAGACCGGGGGTATATCAGGAGCAGCAGGGTGAGTCAGTCCTTGCCTTAGACTTCGTGTCATTCCTCTGACCTGTGTCACTGGCTCCGTTCTCCAGTTCCTCTGAGTTCCTACTCTGCCTTCCAGTCTGATCCTGCATTGCCGTGGAACCACAAGCACCAGCAACCTGGGTGCTTGTGATTAAGCCTCTTCAGTTCCTCTGTGAGTCTACTCTACATTCCAGTCTGGTCCTGTACTGCTGTGGAACTACAAGCACCAGCAACCCGGGTACCTGTGATCAAGCTTCATACCTTTACCAGCTACAGTGTGCTGCAGCCCTCTGCAGTAGAAACTTTCCTCCAGGTGCATCTCGCTATCTACACCTGTTCATCAGCCTGCAAGCTGCCAGTGTTATTCAACCTGCACTGAGGATTTCAACACTTGTCTCCTGCAACTGTTACCTGGCTTGCTATTCTCACCATCATTCCTGCTGTGTTCCATGATCCAGGAACCATCAGTTTCCACACCGATACATCGATCCCCCTGATCGATTGTTACATACAGTACCATACAGACTATGCCATAAGATTTTCAACTTCTTTACTACTCATTCATTATTGCATCTCCTATGTTACCATCAAGTATTCCTGCTGCCATACTACCTGTTAAAACTGTTTAATAAACAACTTAGCGCACATGCGCAGGAATCCTATCCGGCCTCCTCGTTTTCTCCATCCTATCTCCACTGACCCACTAGCGCCCCCTCCGGGAACACAAACTAGACAGAACCTGATACAGGGTGTGCCACCCCAAAAATCAGCATAAGCCAGAAGGCCCAGGTCAGCATACCAGTGAAAAAACTATAATGTTAATAGATTAGTGTTAAGAAGCCGAAGCAATAGAGAAAGTGATACAAAAATGAGATTTAATTAAAATAAGAAACAGTGGTAAAGAAATCAGTATGTGATAAGTGTTATTAGAGTGTAAGGGTATGCCACACTAAAGCCATTCAGCTAAGCCAGTCAGGGGCACCATACAGTGGCAGAAGTACCGGAGGCAATGGAGTCGGTTGCCGCCGGGCTCCAGCGGTGAAGGGGACACCTTCTCCATTGCCTGTGGTGCACTTCCATCACTGTGCACCAGCAACTTCCACTGTATGAGCAAAGGGGATGTGGGGTTTGCTAGCGCCCGTCCCGACCGACACCTCAGCTGCGTGCTGATGGGCTCTCTCCTGCTGACTCCCATGCTGCCTGGCTCCCACCCCGATACCGCGGCTGGCCGGCTCCCACCCACTGACACTCCAGCTCCCGTCCCGACACCGCGGCTGCCCGGCTTGCTTCCGCAGACACACAGGCTCCCGCTGACACCGCGGCTGCCCGGCTCCCTCCCGCAGACACACAGGCTCCCGCTGACACCGCGGCTGCCCGGTTCCCTCCCGCAGACACACAGGTTCCCGCTGACACCGCGGCTGTCCGGCTACCTTCCACGGAACCAGCTAACTCCCCTCCACTGTCCAGGAGCTACTGCAATGTGGGGAGAAACTGGTGAGAAGAAGGGACTGACGACTGGTGGGTCGGGACAATGGCTGTGTGCATGTAAATGTATGTGTGTGTGCGTGTGTGTGTGTGTGTGTGCGTGCGCATTTGTACAGTACATATGTGGCTGTGTGGGTATATGTATATATGTGATTGGGGTGTGTATGTGTGTTTATGTGTCTATGTATTTATGTGTGTGTGCGTGTGTGTATGGCTGTGGGCTGTGTGTATATATGGATGCTGTACGTGTCTTTGTATACATGTGTGTGTATATGTGGCTGTGTTGGGGGGGGGGGGGCACCATCATCTATTACACCTCCGGGCGTCTACTATAAACTTACGCCCCTGGCACCATACCCCACACCTCCACAACACATAAATGGCCTGGTATTAGGTTGCACGCGAAAGCGGATGCAGGAGGGTCTACTGGCAGTCAGCTGTCTCTAGGCTGTGTGTAAACTTACAAACTCCTTCCCCTGTATGCATCTGTGCAGCTGAATCATTGTCATCGCCTGCAGACTCATTCAAAGATAAATAGGTGGATAGAAAAGTGTAACTTACCTATACTCATACTGCCACTTGCTTCATAACAGGTAATAGAGTTTTCTGGACAACTCACCTTTTCCGCTACTTCTTCAGAGCATTGTGCTGCATTGGTGCTGAAGCAGGAGTAACACATCAGGTCATTTCCTGAGCTGTTCAGGCCTGGAGGGGATTACAGATGATCATGTCAAGCACAGCGGCCGATTATCGAACTACTGCGCATGCGTAGTATGCATCACAATGTGCGTGCGCAATGGACAGCAGCGATGATTCAGTGCAAAAATTTAATTTGCACGGCATACGCATGGTGATTGACAGGAAGAGGCTGTTTGTGGGTGTTAACTGGCCATTTACTGGGTGTGTCCGGAACAACGCAGGCGTTCCCAAGCATTTTATTGGAGGGTGTGTGACGTCAGCTCCGGCCCTGATCATCCTGATTTCTTCACACTGGAGGAGTAAGTATTGAGCTACGAACAGACTGCACACACTGCACAGAATGGAAAAAACATTGGGGGTAATTCAGACCTGAACGCTAGGGTGCGTTTTTTGCATCTTTGCGATCAGGTAGTCGTCGCCTACAGGGGGAGGGGGAAATCGCTGTGCAAGGGTGCGATCGGAAGTGTTGGAGAGCTGCACAAACTAATTTTGTACAGTCTCTCTGTGCAGCCCAGGACTTACTCAGCCGCTGCGATGATCAGGGCTGGAGCTGACCTCAGAAACCCTTCCTCCAAATGCCTGGTCCCTCTTGCGTTTTCCCGGACACTTCTTGCCACCCACAAACAGTTGGCACCCACAAACGCCCTCTTCCTGTCAATCTTCTTGTATTCAATGGTGCGTTCGAATTTGTCGCACCATCCCGACGCTGACCAGCGATCCCCGTCACTGCGGACCGTCGCGTTTGCCCATTGCGGTGCACATGCATGCGCAGTTTAGTGAAAACGCACAGCAGCGTTCAGGTCTGAATCGGCTCCATTGGATTGTGAGTGTGATGCGAACGGTTTTGCAGCTGTCCGCTGACTGAGGGGAAATTTCACACAGCGTACACATGCAATCGCACACTTGCACGGGGTGAATTTTCACTGCCCCTGGGCGACGACTATCTGATCGCAGGACTGTGTAATTTGCAGCACAGCAATCAGGTCTGAATTACCCCCATAGTCATTTAGCAAACTGATATATGTTTTATGATTGTTTTTCTTATCTATAACTTTTGGATGCTTCTGACTTGGGAGAAAAGATTAAAAGAAAGTAACTTTGCACCTGGAACAAACCATCTAGAAAATGAATGCAGGGGTGCGAATAAGTTTATTATATTTGCATGCAGGGTAAACACTGGCTGATTTTGCATGTAGCACACAAATGATTGGCAGCTTTATTTTTACACGCAAATTATAACAGCATTTGGGAACGCCCCCACCACATCTGCATCTCTCTGCACATGTTACATCTCCCTCACCTATGGTGCAGCATGGTTTTGTCAAGGTGCAAGGTTACTTGCTATGTTCTTTTTTCCTTCCAACGCAGGGGAGTTATCCAATCAACTGCGCTACTTTTTCATCAGAAAAAAACAGGCAATCATCACGATTTTAGCCTGATTGTCACTATTAGGCTATCCAACTATAGCCAGTTTTTTCAGCCAAAAAAATTACCCATTTTCAGGTGATAACATATGGGATCCGAGATGTTCCCGATCCCATGTGTTATCACTGCTCTGAGGGCTGGTTATCTGGGATTACGCTTTGCGTGCTTGAGTCACATGAAGCATAATCTCCAATGCTGAGTATCGGGGTTAATTGGATACCTCCCGGCGAATCCATTAACTGCGATTAAGTAGTAGTAGTAGTAATAATAATAATAATAAGGAAATGAATTTTTTTGTGAATGTCCTTCTCAAATCTAGTGTCACTAAAATAAACAAATTATCCTGTTTGCAGAATTTAATACAGAGTTTGATAACTGTGATATACTGTATATACAGGTTGAGTATCCCATATCCAAATATTCAGAAATACGGAATATTCAGAAATACGGAATTTTTGGAGGAAAGTTAGTTAGTGAAACCTTTGTTTTCTGATGGCTCAATGTACACAAACTTTGTTTAATACACAAAGTTATTAAAAATATTGTATTAAATGACCTTCAGGCTGTGTGTATAAGGTGTATATGAGACATAAATGCATTCTGTGCTTAGACGTGGGTCCCATAGCCATGATATCTCATGGTATGCAATTATTCCAAAATATGGAAAAATCCGATATCCAAAATACTTCTGGTCCCAAGCGTTTTGGATAAGGGATACTCAACCTGTATATATATTTGTAATATAATGGTAAAATTACTATGTGGAGTAAAAAATGTGACAATTAAGAATAAAAATAGCTTTAGATGAAAAAAACTACTTTTCAAATGTAAAAGAAAGATAATAGTATCTACGAGATGCATGCAGTGGTATTGCTATACGAGAGCTTCTGCACTCCGGCGCAGTCTGATAGGTGCATCCCCGTGATCCATCTGCAGCCTTGTACTGACCAATATACTGTATAATGCAGCCTTATAAGAGGCTGAAATAAAAAATAAAAAGCTTCACACACGATATGCAAATGAAATAATGAAACACAACCGATGTGGGTTTGCTGAGCCCTCTAGTGTCATGGTAGTCAGTAAGAGACCAAGAGCAGCTCATCATGGGGGTGGTCTTCCATAGGTGGGGGGGGGGGGGGGAGGGGGCATTTGAGAATGTTACTTAACGTATCTTATTTTTTTTGTCACTGTGTTGAGTCATAATCAATTTGGCTACATAGATAAACAATGACGAACATTTGGAGTCAGGGGCACAACTAGAAATTGTTTATTCATATCAAAATTTTGTAAATTCCCCCATGTATCACCCATTGCTATAGAGATCACATATACAATTGACACAAGTCAGGCTCTGACAACTAAACGGTCCATAGCAGCTGAACTACCCCCTATTATTGTAATTACATTAATCCTGGATCAGCTTAGGTTGATGTGAACTTTTCCTCTCACAATAGTTTTTTCATCTTAGAGATCAATGCTCTTCCTGATAGAGTCCATAAAATGATCTCTGTACCTTGCAGACAATGATGGGTGAGTGCTTGAATGAACACAAGCTAATATAATCTTCTAGACAGTCAGAGATTGAATGAATGTCAGTATTATCTATTGGGCTGCTGATTGGAGCTGTGCTCTTTTCCCAATACACTGATACCGCTTTCACATCGCAAATGCCGGATCCCACCCGCTAAGAGAAACGTGTCCTTACCGGGTGGGATCCGGCATTTGGTCTCCTTTGATGGCTTTCCGACCCGGCAATATACCGGGTCGGTTGCCATAGCAGCGGGGGGGGGGGCGCAGCAGGGGCGGGGGTGGAGGCGGCGCTGGGAGATGAGCTCATCTCTTGCGCCGCCTCTCCCTATGCTGTGAATGAGAACCGTGTCGCATCGACGCGGCTCCCATTCACACTGCGCCTGACCCGGTATTCAACCCGGGTATAATCCTTCTTTTATACCGGGTTGAATTACCGGGTCAGGCGACCTGCTAATTCGCCGAAAGTGCTTTCACATCGCACACTGACCCGTGTCGACACGGCAATATGCCGTATCGATACCGGGTTATTTGTGCGATGTGAAAAGGGTATGATATAGACTGGTCTTCCTTGCGGGGGGGGGAGGGGGGTGGTCAAGGGCTCTAGTTGTCTATACCCTAAAAAATGCTAAACTAATATAGAAAAAAAAGTACAGAAGTCTATTAGTGGTCTAAATAAAAATATTTGGGGTACTTAAATTGTGTTCAGTGGTGTAGAGAGACGGGGGGAGCACGTACTCTTTACCCGGGCTGTTGAAAGATCCTGGGTCCCGCTCCCTCCGCCATCTGTCCATCTGTCTACCCTGAGGCAGTCAGTCCTCTCTCCCTGCGTGTTATGTGTGCAGTGTCGGACTGGGGCATGTAGGGCCCACCTGGGAAATGCAGTGGTAGGGGACCATGTTTAGGGGTGTGGCCAGTCTGCAGAGGGGGTGTGGGCTGCCACCTCATTGGTTTGACTAACCATTAGAGAGTGCAACATCTGGGCCTCTTCATAAATATGTACAGTAAATTCATCTGCTGCATGCATGATAATGTACCAGATTAATAACAGATTAATAACAGCAATGCACTGTAGAAAATACACCATAGTCCAGTATAAGGTTACATATGTATAATGTATAATTCAAGTGCACAGGCTGGAACCTGATCCTTAGAGCAGGAGGTGGGCCCACAGGCAGGAGGGCCCACCTGTGGTTTCCCCTGTACCCCTGTGTGCCAGTCCAAGGCTGTATGTGTGGGTGGGATGGGGGGTATGATTGTACCTGTGCCGCTCATGGTAGCCGTCACCGGTGCCCCTTGTGAGGAGGCCGCGGCCACTTAGCGGTGCACATATTATATACTTTTTATTATTTTTGAACAAGGGGTGTGTGGCCACACCTCCCATGTTGGCCACGCCCCCTCTCATTACCAGGGCCTGACAGAGTGGTCGCTGCCCCTGATTGTGTCAAATGGCTGTTATATGCACTTTACAAAAAAAGTGTAAAAATTATAGAAAGCTAGTGTTTGTCAGCAAAATAAGTGCTCAAATTAAATTAGGTTTACATAAATATGGGTATAAGTATACAGTATATTTAAGTCACTTTCAAAAATCTTAAAAAAAAAAAGATAATTCCCACCTGCAAGTCTGAAACACTTATCCTACTCATAAATCACCCCAATATACCTGTCCCATACCTTGTACCGCAATTTCCATAATTTTTCATATTTTTTCCCCAAAGATAAAGTAATTATTGGCCAGATAAAATTACTAAAAACTTCTAAGTCTTTCAATGGCGTGGCATGCGCAGCGAGTTAACAACGGGCTTGTTGCGCTCACACACACACCCTCCACCGGCATTCCACTGCTGGGATCCCGGCGGAGGTATGCTGAGCCCGCCAGTCACGCATACCCAACCCGTCATGATGGTCCTGATTTTTTTAACAATAGTACAAATAGAACCTTCTCTCTTTCTGTTTTCAGTGCATCATATTCTCCTTGAGGTTTTATGGTATTGTCGTCTGAAACACAACTCTGTTCCTTTATAGGATTCCTTTTCGGCTCAGTAAATAAGTTTTCAGTCCCATAATCTGCTCATAGTGGGCTGATTCTGAGTCACAAGCAAGCTGTATATAGTTGTGGGCAGCTGTGGAAGCCTGATTAAATACCATATGCTGATGTGAGAATCCAGAGGGCCAATGCAGAGGTTCATGCATGTGCAAGTAGAAAGCCATGCTGCCCATTGATTTTATGCCACCCATCACTATTAATATTGCATTAGCCCCATGCTGGTGCAAGAGATCCTTAGAAACAGGCTTCCCTTCCCAGTATGCACCACTTAGGACTGCATGGAGCTTAACATATTTACCCACGACGCTCTCATTACAACCAAACTAGACAGGTTGGTTCCTTGCACTTGTCCAATTCAGAATAGGTCGGAGACATGCAAAAATGCATACATTCATATCGGCGCATGAGCTGTATGTAGAAATCGCTGTTTGATCCCATGCATGGAGATCCATTGGACTCAGAATCAGGCTCTGTATCCTTCAGCATTCTCTTTAGTTAATTGATAACTTGAATAAGATATACTGTACATCCAGTTTCTCTATTGCATCCTACTTTTTCCCAATTAAGCATCTAGTATATATTCTCATCAGACCTCACTGGTTAATTTGACTTTAGCAAGGCAATCTATAGTGAGATTTGTAAGCTCAGATGGGGTGGTAATCATGTGACCGGCGGTTGGGAGACCGATGGTCACATGACCTCCTCCGGCATCCCGAACCCCTCACTATCCCGATGGTCGGCATGCCGACCAACAGGGACTATTTTCACTCGTGGGTGTCCACGACACCCATAAAGTGGGAATAGAAAGCCACCGAGCCCGCAAGAGGCTTGCTGCACTCGCCCCTCCCCGCCGGGATCCCGGCGCCGGTATGCTGACCGGCGGTCAGCCATACTACACCCCTCAGATGATGTCAATGTCACCTCTGGATCCAGTTCTCATGTTGATCTTGCTTGGTGGTGTAGGCAGCTTCTATTCACTGCATCTGGTACAACTTACCAGTGATATTTCCTCTACAAGATTGTGACTCCCTTTTGTCACTCAGCAGCTGTCACCCTTGAATATTATAATATGGCCATCTTGTCCACTAAACAAGATTTTGTTTTACCACTTAAACATCAGACAGCACCTTGGACAGCTCCACTATCATTAAATAAGAAAATAGTATTAATTTACAGTACTTGCACTGAAACAATGATAACCACCATTTTCAGTATTATAATCTGTCTTGTCTATCACCATCCTAGCAAGTGCTTCCATGTGTCTCAGTTTATCTTGTTTGATGCAAAATATTTCACTGACAATACAGCATAGTACTTAAATTGGCCTTACACTATCTGTCCGTCATCTAACTACAGTAGTTGGCTGGTTGGAATAAAAGTCTATTGGTGTATGGGAGCAATGAGAACCAACCTGAGATGGCATACAGCACACAAATCTCTTCACAAGCGGCTGTTTACATGGCAACTTGTGCAGCAGAGGGATCTTTTTAGATCCCTCCACGCTGTGTCCTCCCTGCCTTGTGCTCATAACATACTCAGTGGGGATGGAGGGTCTGTATTGCTGGGTCCAGGAACTCTTTGTACTGTGTGAGCTGGCAGCATCTCCCGGTGCCCTCTTTTCACTTCATGTGGTGCCCAGATCACCTGTCCAGTGCTCCTGACTTATCAAATACTCACTTAGTCCCTCCTTAGTCCGGAGCCCAGACAGTAGGAAACATTTAGCACTTTGACCACTATGGGGTCACATATTGATAGTGGAGGGCTACAAAAACCATCACCGGTAGTGGAGGGATGTGGGGTCCATGATCGGAAGTGAAGGGCTGCAGAGATCAAGACTGGTGATGGAGGAAGAGAATGCTGCGGTTGACAATTACAAGCTGAAAAGAGATATATACTATATATATAGCATTGCAGCAGCAGCCGGCACTCATATAAACTAATCAGCCTGCTCCAGTGCCCAAACAGAAAAAAACATAAAGTCCACAGGTATTTGGCACTCGGAGACAACAAATAGTGAAAAAGAGAAATTTTATCCACAAGTCATCGTTTCGGGGTTTCCCCCTGTTTGCTGTCCTGACGACGGGGGAAACCCCGAAACGATATAGAGCCTCTGAAATGTGTGTCTACACAAAGATCAAACATCACTTCGTTTTTTTAATATGTTCACACAATATGTATAGTATTAACATATGTATAGGATTCACAATGATTGATTTTAGGCTGTATTATTATTATAATTGGGGGTGTTTGTTTTGTTATTTATTTACAGGGCCCATGGTGCAGCTGCGGCTTCAGCAGCATCACCATGGCAACCTGGGCAGCCCCTGGTGTAGTGACCCGGCGGACGTCACGTCCGGATGGGACGTCACATCCGGGACCGGAAGCGGGACACGGACGCCGGGAGCGCACGTTGGGAGGCAGCAGAACAATCTGGAGACCTGTAAGTGTGTCTATTTAAGCACTGTTTGTTTCACAGATATTGATGTGTGTGTGTCCTGATGACGGGGGGCAGTACCCCGAAACGTTGAATAAATCACCGCATTTGATTCACTAATTCTGCAGTCTGGGAGTGCCTCTATACATTGCTTGTTGCATATATATATATATATATATATATATATATATATTGCAATAGGGGAAAGCTTATCGGCGCTTAACCGCGATACCGAGTTATACTAGGATGTAGACCAGAGTAGTATGAATAAAAGAGTTCCCCTTATTCAGACACTCCCTTAGATATATATGGGCGTCCGCTATACCTTAAAGAGAGAAGCGTTGGTAAAGTGCTTCATGTACAGAGTAAAAAATAGAAGGGAATAAGGTAATTTTCAGCGACCAATGGTGTCCTATAATTTGGCGGAGACTCAGTAAAAAAAAATTTTTTATATAAAAAATTAAAAATTTAATATACTGTAATTATCACCAACATAAAAATAAAAGCGAGTGGCCCTATACTAGGAGCCAGCAATTAAATGAGAAATCAATGTAACTAATTAAAAAGGTGTATAAAAAGTGCATACAATTAATAAAGGACAGGAGAATACATCCCTAACAATAAAAAATTGGAAGTAAGATCAACATAAAAAAAGTATGAAAAAATGGTTCTTAGCTTTTTTGAGAGGATATATATCGTAACACCCAACGCGTTTCGTCCTCTTAGGACTTCATCAAGGGGTCTTATATATATATACTGTATGTCTCCAAAGAGCAACTTTTCGGAAGTTATAATTAAGCTGGTGAGGCTTGGTGAATGCCTCAGATATACTCATTGAACTCAATACTTAATTATCACGCCTCATATTTTCAAATTATGAATAGGCCCCTAAAAGTGAAAACTGAGGTGCATATTTTTTCCCTTATATTGCATGAAAATTCCGGAATGCTATTTATTAAGCCCTAGCTCATTCTACTTATCAAATCCTAGCACTACTGCTGATTATTGCCGAGAGTCACTAGTGGCAGCCATACATGTATCTGGTGATAACTAGCTATTGTGTATTTAGGGGGACAGATGTGGTACAAATACCGCCGCTTAATTTCCCCCACAAAACCACTCAGAAATTGTCTTTTTTATTACTTATAAAAGTAAAAAAGTATTTTTAATAATATATAAACTATTTTATGTCAAATATATATATATCTAGGCGGTGTTTTGCACCCCCTTACCCCTCCCACCTCGTGTCCGTAGGACCCCATTATAAAATAACTTTCCATCCCCCACTGGCAATAGACCCTCTTCATCCCAGGTTGCAGCGACTGCGTGTGATGTCACGCAGCCCCCGTGCCCCCCCCCCCAATGGTCCGGACACGCCTGCGTTGTCCGGTCCGCACCCCGTCAACGGCGTTCTAACGCCATTGGCATGCCCCCTCCTGCCCCCCGACCGGCTCTGACTGTCAATCAGGCAGAGGTGATCGCAGCCCAGAGATGCTGTTAGCATCTTACTGGGCTCCTGGGTTGCGCACACGCAGTGCGCCGTTTGCGCGAGCGCACTCCACATAAAGATTCAGACTGTGATCGCTGCCGCAGCAGTGATCCATTCTGAATTAGGCCCTTAATCATCACTTCTTTGTGAAGCACTTATGCTGGTATGGCTGAATATATTCACTGCAGGTGAGTGCTCATCTTAATGGCTATTCCTTAAATGAAAGCCGGACCCTTACATTTCAAAAAAGTGATACAGTAACTCAATTATTATTAAATTAGCAGACAAGGGAGGGGGGACAGTAATCCAAGGAAAGAATGAGATATGGCTTGGAATATAGTATGTTTTATACAGTGGCGTCACAAGGGGGGTGTGGCCCGCTCCCGGGTGTCACCTGCCGAGTGGTGACTCCAAATGCCGACAGGAGCCGAGTGCTGCACTGTTATATTATTTGCAGCACTCAGCTCCTGTCACTGTGAAGGAGCCAGCACTGCAGGGAAATCACCCCTGGGAGGCAGCCCCCACCTCCCACACCCCCCAGGGGGGGAAAAAATTGAGTGTCGGGATGTGAAGCCCCGCCCCCTCTGCAAAGACCCGCCCCCTTTTGTGTCTTCAATGGTCTAAAAATGGGTGCCACCCGCAAAGCCCCGCCCCTCTATTTAAGCCCCACCCATTCCCATGAAGCCTCACCTCTTTTTCCTTGCTGCCGCACCGTGTGTTACAGAGGTGAGTGACGCCTCTGGTTTTATATACAGAGGGCCTTATTCAGCTTCAGTTGCAGTTCTGCAATTGTAACAGAACTGCAACTGCCGAGAATCACACAGCAAGAGCCACCCAGCACGCCCAGCACAGAACAAGTCGCCCACCAATGCATTTGCAATTCTGCGATTGCAGCCGCAGAATTAATCGCAAAAATCGAGCATCATCGACAGTTGCGGATGACCCTGGGCTACTCAGAATAATGAGAATGTAGTCGCACCGGGCGCCATATTGCAGCAATTGCAGCTGACGTCAGATGCACGCCCCGGAAACGGCCATGACATCCCTGCATTTTCTACACCATGTGTATGCCCATGAACGCCCGCCGCCTGTCAACCAGCCTGTGATCGCTTCCCGGCAAGATGCGACCGCAGATGAATCGCAAATTGCGGCCCGCACACGCGCAATGCATCCACAGCACATGTGCAGTCGTCTGATAATCAGGCAATTTGTGATTTTGCAAAATGGCAACTGAGGCTGAATAAGGCCCAAAGTGCAAAGAAATTTTGCTAATTAGATAAGAATATTTGACATCTTTTAGAAATAATGTTCTGCAAACAGGTTATTCATTCATTTAAATCAGTGACTTCACAGAAATGTTACAGCATCACTATGCAATTCTTTTGTATACACCATTTTTTATTTTCTGTTGATGCTTTGTCTAACCTGGTGGTTGGGTAGGTGTTGCGATGACGTCAGAGATATTAGCATTACACTTTGATGAGTTACATTCAACTTTATGGGCTCCAACAATCAATCCCTCGATACTGACATTAAAAGAATGGTTCATAGATGATGAAGAACTTATTCCACAACCCTTCAGTCTCCAGGTCTCTGTCCGAGTACCTGTAGGGAGACACATATAACATACAATGAAGTCATTTCTTGGAATTAGTCTTGACCAGTGATTTAAAGTTTTATTGCTACAGAATTAATTGCAAATTATTCATCCTTTAACATAAATGAATCTAACTTTCCATTACTTTGGTGTTTGATTTGTATTCCAAGGGGCCTATTTATTAACATTATTTTTACTAAAATAATGTGAAAAAGGGTGTTTTCTGTTTTCACACCCTTTTCACATTATTTTAGTATCATATGACTGTATTAAAGGGCATTTGGAGCAGTTTACAGGTTGAGTATCCCTTATCCAAAATGCTTGGGACCAGAGGTATTTTGGATATGGGATTTTTCCGTATTTTGGAGATTTTAGATACCATAATGAGATATGGTGATGGGACCTAAATCTAAGCACACAATTAATTTATATTTCATATACACCTTATACACACAGCCTGAAGGTCATTTAATACAATATTATTAATAACTTTGTGTATTAAACAAAGTTTGTGTACATTGGCCCTCATTCCGAGTTGTTCGCTCGCAAGCTGCTTTTAGCAGCATTGCACACGCTAAGCCGCCGCCCTCTGGGAGCAGTGGCGGAACAAGCAAGCGGTGGGCCCAGGTGCAACAAAATGCTTTGGGCCCCCCCCCCATCCCATCCAAGTCCACCCCATGGGCAGTGCGCGCCGTAGGCGCAAAAATACATAGTGGCGTGGCTTCGTGGGGAAGGGGTGTGTCCACAAAATAATACCAATTCATAAAACGGTGCACAGTAGTCTCCATTCTTCAAATTACGCCGCACAGTAGCACCACTACACCAGGTAGAGACCCTTTTACTCCTTACAGCGAACAGATTCCCCTTTTTACACATAACGGCAGACAGCGTGCACTTTTTACACATAACGGCAGACAGCGTGCCCTCGTTACACATAGCGGCAGACAGCATACACTTTTTACACAATGGCAGACAGCGTGCCCTCGTTACACATGGCGGCAGACAGCGTGCCCTCGTTACACATAACGGCAGACAGCGTGCACTTTTTACACATTACGGCAGACAGCGTCCCCATTTTACACATTACGGCAGACAGCGTCCCCATTTTACACATTACGGCAGACACCATACACTTTTACACATAACGGCAGATAGCGTGCCCTTTTTACACATTACGGCAGGCAGATTCTACCTTTTTACACTTAGCGGCAGGCAGATTCCCCATTTTTATACATAGCGACAGGCAGATTCCCCATTTTTATACATAGCGGCAGGCAGATTCCCCATTTTTACATTGCGGCAGGCAGATTCCCCATTTTTACATTGCGGCAGGCAGATTCCCCATTTTTACATTGCGGCAGGCAGATTCCCCATTTTTACATTGCGGCAGGCAGATTCCCCATTTTTATACATAGCGGCAGGCAGATTCCCCATTTTTATACATAGCGGCAGGCAGTCCCCCCTTTTTACACATTGCGGCAGGCAGTCCCAACAAATAAAAAAAGAAAGAGAAAGAAAGAAAGAAAGAAAGAAAGAAAGAAAGAAAGAAAGAAAGAAAGAAAGAAAGAAAGAAAGAAAGATTATACTTACCCTCTCTGTTGGCTCAGGCTCCTCGGTGCAGCTTCCCGGGCAGTAGAGAAGAAGGAGGAGGAAGGTGAAGGAGGGAGCCGCAGCAGCGCTGTGTTACTGGTGGAGGCGCTGCTGCTGCTGCCCCTCTGCTTCCCTATAGGCTGTTCTCAGAGACAGCCTATAGTGAAGCAGAGGAGCAGCAGCAGCAGCGCCTCCACCAGTAACAAAGCGCTGCTGCGGCTCTCTCCTTCACTGAGAGACTGTCACTGTGACCTGTTTGTATATGAGGGAGGGAGGGACGGACCCTCCTCCCTCCTTCGTGTGCGGATGACGGGCGGGTCACGGGAGCGCTGGTGTGCGGCTGCGGCATGACATACAATGAGTCATTGTGACTCATTCATGTAATGCCGGCCGGCGGCTGTGGGCCCTTGAGTCCGGCGGGGCCCCAGTGCAATGCACTGCCTGCCCCGCCAGTAGTTCTGTCCCTGTCTGGGAGTGTATCTTAGCTTATCAAAATTGCGAACGAAAGATTCTCAAAATTGCGAATAGAAATTTCTTTGCAGTTTCTGAGTAGCTCGAGACTTACTCAGCCATTGCGATCAGTTCAGTCAGTTTTGTTCCTGGTTTGACGTCACAAACACACCCAGCGTTCACCCAGACACTCCTCCGTTTCTCCAGCCACTCCCGCGTTTTCCCCAGAAACGGTAGCGTTTTTTCACACACTCCCATAAAACGGCCAGTTTCCGCCCAGAAACACCCACTTCCTGTCAATCACATTACGATTACCAGAACGAAGAAAAAACCTCGTAATGCCGTGAGTAAAATACCTAACTGCATAGCAAATTTACATGGCGCAGTCGCACTGCGGACATTGCACATGCGCATTAGCGACTAATCTCTCCATTGCGAAAAAAAATAACGAGCGAACAACTCGGAATGACCACCATTGAGCCATCAAAAAACAAAGGTTTCACTATCTCACTCTCACTCAAAAAAGTCCGTATTTCGGAATATTCCAAACTTCAGAATATTTGGATATGGGATACACAACCTGTAATTCACTTTTTTTTTTAGTAACCCACATCGCATTCCCCATACTTACAATGGGAAATGTGATGTGGCCAAATGTACTAAAAAAAATGTGAAAAAATACCGCAGTGTGCCTTGTGATAATCTCGCCATCTCAGGCTGGCGAGTTCACAGGGCAGCACTGCGATGTGCACCCTTTTGCCCACAAAAGCTGATCAGTGTAAAAAAAAATAGGATTTTAATACCTACCGGTAAATCCTTTTCTCTTAGTCTGTAGAGGATGCAGGGGATGCTTCAAGAACCATGGGGTATAGACGGGATCCGCAGGAGACATGGGCACACTATAAGACTTTGAATGGGTGTGAACTGGCTCCTCCCTCTATGCCCCTCCCCCAGACTCCAGTTATAGGAACTGTGCCCAGGGAGACGGACATTTCGAGGAAAAGGATTTATTTAATTATTTTAAAACTAAGGTGAGATACATACCAGCTCACACCTCAAACACGCCGTACAACATGGCATTCAACAACAACGCATGCAATGGCATGACCAACAACAGTCACAGATTGACTGAACTCAATGCAACATGAGCGTAACTATAACCAAACTGCAGATACAGCCCGCACTGGGACGGGCGCCCAGCATCCTCTACGGACTAAGAGAAAAGGATTTACCGGTAGGTATTAAAATCCTTTTTTCTCATACGTCCTAGAGGATGCTGGGGATGCTTCAAGAACCATGGGGTTTATACAAAAGCTCTAGAATAGGCGGGAGAGTGTGGATAACTCTGCAGCACGATTGACCAAACAAGAGGTCCTCCTCAGCCAGGGTATCAAACTTGTAAAACTTTGCAAAGGTGTTTGATCCCAACCAAGTAGCAGCTCGGCAAAGTTGTAACACCGAGACCCCTCGGGCAGCCGCCCAGGATGTGCCCCCCTTTCTGGCAGAATGGGCTTTCACCGATTTCTGTAACGGCAATCCAGCTGTAGAATGAGCCTGCTGAATCGTATTACAGATCCAGCGCGCAATAGTCTGCTTAGAAGCAGGAGCCCCAATCTTGTTGGGAGCCCATAGGACAAACAGAGCCTCTGTTTTCCTAATCTGAGCCATTCTGGCAACATAGATCTTCAAAGCTCTGACCACATCGAGTGACTTCGATTCCTACCAGGCGTCATTAGCCACTGGTACCACAATAGGCTGGTTCATGTGAAATGATGAAACCACTTTTGGCAGAAATTGCTGACGAGTTCTCAACTCCGCTCAATCAGCACGAAAGATTAAATAGGGGCTTTTGTGAGACAAAGCCGCCAACTCAGGCACCCGCCTTGCGGACGCCAAGGCCAACAACATGACTACTTTCCAAGTAAGGAATTTTAACTCAACCTTACGCAAAGGTTCAAACCAATGCGATTGCAAGAACTGCAATACCACATTAAGATCCCACGGTGCCACAGGAGGCACAAATGGAGGTTGGATGTGTAGCACGCCTTTCACGAAGGTCTGAACTTCTGGAAGGGAGGCCAATTCTTTCTGAAAAAAAATCGACAAGGCCGAAATCTATACTTTAATGGAGCCTAACTTTAGGCCCGCATCCACACCTGCTTGCAAAAAATGGAGCAAACGCCCCAGCTGAAATTCTTCCGTAGGAGCCTTCTTGGATTGACACCAAGACACATATTTCCTCCAAATTTGGTGGTAATGCTTCACCGTTACTTCTTTTCTAGCCTGAAGAAGTGTGGAAAAAAATAGAAAAAACTATGCGCTCAGGTGAATAGCACTGCACTAGGTTGTCAGCAGCCTCTTGAAGAAGGGAATTGCCAATCCCTTAAAACGAAAACTATAAAACAAATAACAAGTGGCGCTAGACAACCAGAATATGATAAAACATTTATTTTCTAAAATGCATATAGAAATTACAACAACCTCCCGGGGGTAATATCTTAAAACATCACAATGTCTAAATAAGCACTAAATAAGCCTAATTAGTAGCATATAATTGGTATATCATTAACACCTGGAAGTTGAACAGCCTTTTGTGGATTATATGTGTGCACACTGATAGATGATGGAACGAAAGTCACTAGCAACTGTGTTCTAATAGCCAGTTGCAAAAAACATAAGTTCATAAGAATGGATAGCTGTTGCAAAAAAGAAACACATGTATGTTATTAACTGTATGCACACAGTTACCACTGGGCAGGAGCTCCTTCAATCTCTGCTCCCTGGTGTTATCCCACAGTCCAGATGGAGACACTCGCCAGAACCTCAGTGGGCAATCTGGAAGCCGCGCCGTGCGGGGTGTCTAAAAGCGATGTCCTAGCCCAGTCCACACCGACTCCGGTACCTCCGTACTTTGCAAACGGGGGCTAATAGCTGGTAAATCCGGAGTTAAATAGGGATAGCGTTCCTGGTGTGTATGACCCACAGTGAGCCTTTCCTCTATTGGGCGGGCGTCCGACAGGGGCTCCGTTCACCGGTCTGCGCTGGACTTGGAGGGGCGGCACTCGTAGCTTCCACCGTTCAGCTTAGAATGTGCGGTCTGGCTGCAAAGGTGAAAAGATGCAGTGCAGGTTAAATCGCTGTTTAGGTGTAAAGCTTCCCGTAGCTTTGGGGTGTAAATCCTTGTAGTAGGAAGCCTGTGTCCTTAACGCGTTTCAACGCCAGCAGGGCGTCTTTTTCGAAAGGCAGGTGTGAAGTGTGGGAATGACTTCACTGGGAATACCCTTTCGGGCTAGGATTTGGCGTTCAACCGCCACGCCGTCAAATGCAGCTACGGTAAGTCTTGATACATGCACGGCCCCTGTTGCAACAGGTCCTCCCGAAGAGGAAGAGCCCAGGGATCTTCTATGAGCAACTCCTGAAGATCTGGATACCAGGCCCTTCTTGGCCAATCCGGAACAATGAGTATCGCCTGAAGCCTTGTTCTTCTTATAATCTTTATCACCTTTGGAATGAGTGGAAGTGGAGGGAACACATATACCGATGGAAAAAACCCACGGTGCCACTAGGGCGTCCACCGCTATCGCTTGAATGTCCCTTGACCTGGAACAATATCTCTGAAGTTTCTTGTTGAGGAGAGACGCCATCATGTCTACTTGAGGAATTTCCCAACGGCTTGTTACTTCTGCAAAGACCTCTTGATGAAGACCCCACTCTCCTGGATGAAGATCGTGTCTGCTGAGGAAGTCTGCTTCCCAGTTGTCCACTCCTGGAATGAAGACTGCTGACAGAGTGCTGGCATGTCTTTCCGCCCGGCGAAGAATCTTCGTGGCCTCGGCCATCACCGCTCTGCTCCTTGTTCCGCCCTGGCGGTTTATGTACGTTGTCTGACTGAATCAAGACAGGCAGACCTCGAAGAAGATGTTCTGCTTGCAGAATGCCGTTGTAAATGGCCCTTAATTCCAGAATGTTTATGTGCAGACAAGCTTCCTGGCTTGACCACTTTCCCTGAAAATTTCTTCCCTGTGTGGCTGCTCCCCAGCCTCGGAGGCTTGCATCTGTGGTCACCAGGATCCAATCTTGAATCCTGAACCTGCGTCCTTCCAGAAGGTGAGAACTGTGCAGCCACCACAAAAGGGAGATTCTGGTCCTGGAAGACAGGATTATTTTCCGGTGCATGTCCAGGTGAGACCCGGACCACTTGTCCAACAGGCCCCACTGAAACCCCCAGGCATGGAACCTGCCATACGGAATGGCCTCGTAGGCCGCCACCATCTTCCCCAGCAACCGAGTGCATTGAAGGACTGACACCTTTGCTGGTTTCAGAATCTGTTTTACCATGTTTTGTATTTTCAGAGCCTTTTCCACTGGAAGAAAAACTCTCTGTAATTTTGTATCCAGAATCATACCCATGAACGACAGCTGTGTCGTCGGATCCAACTGAGATTTTGGCAAATGTAGGAGCCAACCATGTTGTTGCAGAATCGTCAGTGAAAGGGCAACATTTTTCAGCAATTGCTCCTTGGATCTCGCCTTTATGAGGAGATCGTCCAGGTACGGGATAATTGTGATTCCCTGCTTGCGCAGGAGAACCATCTTTACCGCCATCACCTTGGTGAAAATCCTCGGAGCCGTGGACAGACCAAATGGCAACGTCTGAAATTGGTAATGACAATACAGAACAGCAAACCTCAGGTAAGCCTGATGTGGAGAATATATGGGGACGTGTAAGTAGGCATCCTTTATGTCGACCGACACCATAAAATCCCCCTCCTCCAGACTGGAGATCACTGCTCGGAGAGATTCCATCTTGAATTTGAATTTTTTTAGAAAGAAATTGAGGGATTTTAGGTTCAGAATCGTTCTGACTGAGCCATCCGGCTTTGTTACCACAAACAGGCTCTAATAAAAGCCTTCCCCCTGTTGTGACGGGGGTACCGTGACAATTACCTGATTTTGACACAACTTTAGTATCGCAGCACATACTACCTCCCTTTCTGTAAGAGAAGCTGGCAAGGCCGATTTGAAAAATCTGTGAGGGGGCACGTCTTGAAACTGTAATCTGTATCCTTGGGTAACTATTTCTACTATCCAAGCATCCAGGTGCGAGTGCACCCAGACCTGACTGAATAGTCTGAGACGTGCCCCCACCGGTGCAGACTCCCGCAGAGGAGCCCCAGCGTCATGCGGGGGATTTGGTAGAAGCCGGAGAGGACTTCTGCTCTTGGGAACTTTCCACAGCCTGTGACCTTTTTCCCTTTCCTCTTCCTCTCGCAGCAAGGAAGGAGGACCCTCGTCCTTTTTTTAATTTATTGGGCCGAAAGGACTGCATCTGATTGTGAGGCGTTTTCTTCTGTTGTGCAGGAACATAAGGTAAAAATGACGACATACCCGCGGTAGCCGTAGACACCAGGTCAGTGAGGCCGTCACCAAACAGGACACTACCGTTAAACGGTAACGACTCCATCGCCTTCTTAGAGTCAGCATCAGCATTCCATTGATGAATCCACAATGCTCTCCTTGCTGAGACAGCCATGGCATTGGCCCTTGATCCCAAAAGGCCAATATCCCTTATAGCTTCTTTTAAATATGCTGCAGCGTCTCTAATATGACCCAGAGTCAAAAGCACGCTATCCCTGTCTAGGGAATCTATCTCAGATGACAAGTTATCTGCCCACTTTTCAATAGCGCTACTCACCCATGCCGAAGCAACGGCAGGCCTGAGTAGCGACCCTGTAGGGATATAAATGGATTTTAGTGTATTTTCCTGCTTACGATCCGCAGGATCTTTTAGGGCTGCCATGTCAGGAGACGGAAGTGCCACCTTTTTGGATAGACGCGATAAAGCTTTGTCTACCATGGGGGTTGACTCCCACTTTTCACTGTCCCCAAACAGTAACGGATATGCCACTGGAATTCTTTTGGGAACCTGCATCTTCTTGTTAGGATTTTCCCAAGACTTTTCAAAAAGCGCGTTCAGTTCATGAGAGGGAGGAAACGTTACCTCAGGTTTCTTTCCTTTATACATACAGACCCTAGTATCAGGGACAGCAGGGTCCTCAGTTATATGCAACACTTCTTTTATTGCCACAATCATGTACTGAATGCTCTTAGCCAGTTTCGGATTTAATCTGGCATCACTATAGTCGACACTGGAATCAGAGTCCGTGTCGGTATCTGTATCAGCTATCTGGGTAAATGCACGTTTCTGTGACCCCGAAGGGGTCTGAACTTGTGACAAAGCATCCTCCATGGATTTCCTCCATGTCTGGTTCTTAGACTCAGATCTATCAAATCTCTTAGTCAACCGAGTCACATTTGCCTTTAAAACACTCAACATATTTACCCAATCATCCGTCGGCGTTGCCGACACGGTCACTCTCACAGTATTTTCTGTCCCCACTCCAGCCTCCTCCTGGGAAGAGCACTCAGCCTCAGACATGTCGACACACATGTACCGACACCCACAACCACACTGGGGCTATAGGAGACAGACCCACAACAAAGCCTGTAAGAGAGACACAGAGGGAGTTCTGCCAGCTCACAACCCAACGCCTATCCCGGTACTGAAGCGAGTAAAAAGACTGCCCAGACCTGTTAGCGCTTAATATATAAATGTGATATCGCTATAAGGTGGGTTCGTACCTGAGGTTCGGTCATCTTCGACCGTATCCACTCTTCAACGATGTCGAGGCCAGCGACTATTCTTTCCGTCACCTGTGTGGCTGGGACAGAGGGACCAGGAGAACCCCGGAAGGACAACCCAAACACAATATACTCAAGGACCACTACACATGGGGACAGTGACAACCATTTATTGCACTGAAAATATCAGTCACCGCTACAGCTCAATTCTCACTTGGAGCAATTGCATATATTAAACATCCTCACAATACCCTATTGCTTTCCCTGTCTACAGCAGTAATCGCAACTTAAGTATCTGACAAGATATGACAATAACTTAGTCAAACAATCAATCATTGTTACATACAATAGTAATCAGTTGAACTGTAACGATATTTTGAGGTAAGAAATGTTTGGGCAGTAACGTGGAAGCACTTCTTAGACTGTCCACAAGAGGGCATTATACGCCGGGCACTAATGTTCCGTTCCTGCGCCCCAGTGGGCGTTAGGTAAGTATTCATAGAAAGGTGTGCACAACTAACTGTTGGTAATACAACACAGCAGCAATGGCTAACGGTATCCACGGAAAAGGTAAGTCACCGAGGGTGACTCTACTCCTAAGCAAAATATCGCCCCAGGCAGACGGGCACGCTGTAGACGCTGGTGGCTTTCTACACAGATTGACTTTCAAGGGAGCTCACATAGAAACAGCTCATGCAGGGTGTCACTGTAAGGGCCAGGTATAATGGAGGCTGAGGGGAGCTTTTAGACTGTAGCGTCTCTGGGTAGGGGCATCCCCCTTTTCACCCAGTATATTTCATTACAATTGGACCCCACTAAATGTAGGTTTTCAGGGGTAAAAGTGGCTCAGGGGTGGATACCCCGGTTTAGTGATCTCCTTCCATAAGATTGCGGCAGTGTCTTCTCTTCTTTATCCACACGGCGGTGCTTCCTGTCTGCACCCGCCGCGGCTCTTGTACAGCAGCCTCGGACACCAGGTCTGCTCCCCCCTGCGTGCAGCGGCAGCCGGCGATGCCTTCCCGGCTGGTCGCGGCTTCTCTCCGCGGCTCCGGTCACTCACTGGCGGTCGCTGGCGGCTCTCCTCTCTCTTTCTCTCTGCGTCAGCTGGGGCGGGCGGCGTCCAGCTCTCCTGCGGCTCTCACCTCTACACACGGCCGTCCTCTCTCTAGGCTGCCATGAAGCGGCCGCGTGCCCGGCCTCTCTCTCTCTCCTCGTCCTGGTCCCGCTGCACTCTGCCCTATCCCCCGGTTTCTCCTCCTCCTTGCTTTTTCCCGCTTCCTCCGTTCTCCAATCCCCATCCCCAGGGCTTCCCACTCTCCAAGTTCCGGGCAGTTGCTAGGTGACCACCAAGGGACTTTACTCTTAGTGTCCCTTTTTACAAAAGTCTCTCAGGCAGTTTTGGCTGCAAAAATGGGGGAAGTCAGTATGCCTTGGGGTCCCCAGACGTGGGTACCACATAAATAATTAGCACCAAATCACTTGTGCCCCCCCCCCCCCGTTTTGCACCCTGTTACTTGTACAGTAGTGTGGGAGGCCAGGCTCAGCGTCTCTGCAGCTTCTGTGAAGAGAAAATGGCGCTGGTCAGAACTGTGAGGGCTAAGCCACGCCCCCTTCATGGCACGCTTCAGTCCCGCTTAAATTTCATATTTATACTGGCGGGGGTCCCGTAACTAGTTTTTACTTCTGGCAGTGCTATTTGAGGGTCCTATGCTGCCCAGGGCGCCCCCCCTGAGCCCTGCACCCTGCAGTGCCGTACATATGTGGGAGCATGGCGCGCAGCGCAACCATTGCGCGGTACCTCAAACGCGTCACTGAAGTCTTCTGATCTTCCTAAACTCACCCGGCTTCTGTCTTCTGGCTCTGTGAGGGGGTTGACGGCGCGGCTCCGGGAACAAGCAGCTAGGCGCACCAAGTGATCAAACCCTCTGGAGCTAGTGGTATCCAGTAGCCTAAGAAGCAGAGTCCTGAAACTCACAGAAGTAGGTCTGCTCCTCTCCCCTCAGTCCCACGATGCAGGGAGCCTGTTGCCAGCAGGTCTCCCTGAAAATATTAAACCTAACTAAGTCTTTTTTCTGAGAAACTCTGGAGAGCTCCTCGGTGTGCATCCAGTCTCACTGGGCACAGAATCTAACTGGAGTCTGGAGGAAGGGCATAGAGGGAGGAGCCAGTTCACACCCATTCAAAATCTTATAGTGTGCCCATGTCTCCTGTGGATCCCGTCTATACCCCATGGTTCTTGATGCATCCCCAGCATCCTCTAGGACGTATGAGAAAAAAAAAAGAAACAAAACATTCTCACCTGTCCAGGGAGTCGGTGTCCGCTGCTCCGCTGAGCGCTGCCAGGCGCAGGGTCCCCATATGCTGCAATGTGACCCCGGTGCATTAAAGTGACGCTGCAAAATGGCAGCACACTTTACAGCACCGGGGGTTACAGTGCAGGAGAAGGTACCGGCGCCCGGCAGGCTCCTGAAGCAGCGCGGACCGGCTCCCTGGACAGGTGAGTAATATTATCCTGCTGGGGGGTGTCCACGGCGCGCGGGGGTAGTCGCGACAGGTGGGGGGGGCGACCGGGTGGCGGCGATAGCGGCTATGTCGGTGGGGGTGGTGCATGTGCAGCAGGACATCGGGGTATTTTTTACGAAAAATACCCCAATGATGCTGCGAAGAGGCATTGCAGGGACAAGCTCTGTTCCTGCATGAGATAATTGATACATCCCTGCAGTGTAATCAATTATCGCAGTGCGAGTTGAGGCGATTTTATCACCTGTCATCCGCATCCTGGATGCGGATGGTGATAAATAGGCCCCCAAGTGAGTTAAACCAAGCCAAACCTCACACTATAAATGCATGATTTCAAACCAAACTCCTGAGATTTACGCATGGAAAATATATAAACTGTTCTATGGGCCTAATTCAAGGTTGATTGCAAAACAACATTTTCCTCTAATTGGCAAAACCATGTGCACTGCAGGGGGGGCAGATATAACATGTGCAGAGAGAGTTAGATTTGGGTGGGGTGTGTTCAAACTGAAGTCCTAATTGCAGTGTAAAAATAAAGCAGCCAGTATTTACCCTGCACAGAAACAATATAACCCACCCAAATCTAACTCTCTCTGCAAATGATATATCTGCCCCACCTGCACTGCACATGGTTTTGCCCATTAGAGGAAAATGTTGTTTTGCAATCAATCTTGAATTAGGCCCTATGGGGGTCATTCCGAGTTGTTCGCACGTAGCAACATTTTGCTGCTCATGCGATCAACTAGATGCCACCTATGGGGGAGTGTATTTTAGCATAGCAAGGCTGCGATCACTTGTGCAGCCCTGCTATGCTAATAGAGTTTTGTGTAAAACAAGACCAGGGCTGCAGTTACTTACCCTGTGCAATGAATCCAGCGACAAAGTCCCCGGAATTGACGTCAAACACCCGCCCTCCAAACGCCTGGACACGCCTGCGTTTTCCCAAACACTCCCAGAAAATGTTCAGTTGACACCCATAAACGCCTTCTTCCTGTCAATCTCTTTGCGGTCGGCTGTTCGAATGGATTCATTGCTAGAACCATTGCACAGCAACGATGCTCTTTGTACCCGTACGACACGCGTGCGCATTGTGGCGCATACGCATGTGCAGCTCTGCCATTTTTTTAACTGATTGCTGCGCTGCAAACATCGGCAGCTAACGATCAACTCGGAATGACCCCCTATGTACAGTATTTAGTGGAACTGCATCGCATACAGACACTTTGTAGCTACAAGATGAGGTTTTTGGAGAAATCTTCCAGGTCGTAATGTAAAAAACCAAACAAAAAGTATCCATTACCTTTCTGTGACAAGCCCAGCCTACTCAGGCTTCCTCTAATAAAGGTGCGGTTCCCAATAAAACCCCCCAGTCATGAGTGGTCAGTGCATGTGTGCACCAGGGCTGCCATCATAAATTGTGGGGCCCAGGACTGACAAAAGAGACAGGGCCCCTCTGACCCCCCAAAAAAAGATTCTGCCGCACCGCTCCACCCCTATGTGATGTCATACATTGTGACGTTACATATCGGTGGAGTGTTGCAGACCTACAGGAACAGTTCACAGAGAGCTGATAAGCAGATAAGGCTTGTTTTAAGAAGTCCTCCCTGTTCATCAGTCCGCTGTTGATTCACAGCTTGGTGTAGCTCTCCAGGTTTTGGTGCGAGGAGCCAGGGGTGGGCCCCCCTCTCTGTAAGGGCAGGGATACCAGTCCCCACAGTCACCCCCTGATGGCTGCCCTGGTGTGCACTACACTTTATCTGTTTTACTCTGATACCCACTGGCCAGTGAGTTCTATGAGGGGCCCAGTACTCATCAGCATTGGAGTGATACATTCCATGGGGCACATAATGCATGAATAACAGACAAGTATGGTAGTTGATCCCTGCTCACATCTCCATAGTGTCACGATCCGGGTATCTGGACGCCATTATTTACCTTTCAGGTGTCTCCTAAGGCTATCCCAGCGTCCTAGGCCTGGTTCCCAGCTGTGATGCAAGCATCCATACGTCATATCTCATCTCTGCTGATCCGTGGATGTTGTTCCTCAATGCCCGGGTGACTGGCATGGCGTCACCTGCTGGCGGGGTCTCGGGCATCATCTCCATATTCCTGTTGCATATAGGATATGTGGCACTCCTCTCCTACTGCAGCCGCGGCCACCCATGTTGAAGTTTGAGACGCAAGTCGGCGTTCTCTTTGTCCACCGCCGCCATTACAGAGGAATCCCCATGTGGTGTATACAAACATCTTTCCCTCCACAGGCCGGCATGGGCGCAGCCATCTTGGTTTCAGTCACATGATCCTGACCTCCAATCCAAAGCTTTGCTGAAGCCTGCATAATTAAGTCATCCAATCCCTTTACACCTAAGGGTATAAAGGGACTGAGCCTGCACTAGGAAATCGTCAATGCTTTGGTTGTCAAACCTTGTTTCCAGTCTCTCTCTCCTGTGGTTGTTTTTCCAGGTTTCCAGCTCCTGTCTCCAGCTTCTATTAAGAGAACCGCACCAGCTTACCACCTTGCGGTGCAGCCTGACTCTGCAGTCCTCCGTGACTACTCCAGCTTCCAGCTACTATTCCATCTGCTTCCAGTGGTCAGCTTCCAGCAGGGTTCAGCATTTCTTAAAGTGCTGGTGCTTCCCCAGAGGATATCTACAATCACCGGTACCAGTATTTCAACGCTCTCTAGCTTCAATCTACCATTTGGCTGGTTCCATGCAGCATCCACTCCATGCATAGGCGTGCACACGGGGGGTGCCTGGTGCGCACAGGCACCCCCTAATGTTAGGCACCTCTCGCATGTCACGCCTGCTACGATCCGATCATCCCTGTCTGTGTACAGTAGCACACTGATAGCGATGATCGGATAACCTCCTGAGTCCTGCATCACCCGCTGCCCAGTCAGTCACCCCCTCCCGCTGCGCAGACGCCGGTCAGACTCCGTCACAGCTGAACTTTCAGCTTCTTCTTCGTGGTTGGGTGGCTGGCTGCACAGCCCAGCCCACCCACCGTAATGGTCCGACTGCCTCGCGGTGTGACGTCAGCACGTCACACCGCGCGCCCTCCCTCCCTCCCTTCCTCTCCGCCCGCCCTGCGCTGTCTCCCCGGCTCTCACCCGCGCTCAGTTCTAGTGGCAGCGAGTGTGTGTGCCCTGCCCTGCTACCCTTCCATTTTGGACAGCACACCACGCCAGGACTGTTTGGACAGTGGAGCTGAGCCCCTAGGACCGATGGAGCCTGGAGCCCCTAGTACCGATGGAGCCTGGAGGAGGTCAGAAGGTCAGGAGGACAGCAGTGGTCTCTCATCCTGCCTGAGCCCTCAGAATGTGAGTGAAGTCAAGTCTAGAATCACTCACTTACTGTGTCTGTGTGCACCAGGGATATGATAGGAGTTCAGGCCAGGCAGGGGGTGAGGGGGATAACATTATGACTAAAAAAATAAAGGGTTATTAATTATTGTTAATATAAATATATATATATATATATATATATATATATATAATTACCTGAGCCAAGCAATCAGTAGGTTACTGAGTACACCTTTAGGCTATAGTCTAAAGGTGCACTCAGTAGACTACTGATTGCTTGGCTCAGGTTATATATATATATATATCGTATGTAGGCCCCGGCACTGCAGCTGCTAGTTACTTGCTGTGGTGCCCTCCTTGTGGGTTTGCTGACCCACCATGATACAATCAACGAAAACAGGCGGCACTCACAGACTTGTATCGTGCATAAAAGCCACCCCTCCAGGTGAGCTATTTATTGAAAGTGCACTTTCAATAAATAGCTCACCCGGAGCGGTGGCTTTTATACACGTTACAAGTCTGTGAGTGCCGCCTGTTTTCGTTGAATATATATATATATATATTTATGTATACTGTGCTCACAATATCTATTCAAATAATTTGTCAACACGTTTTCAACGGTGAGAGATAAAATCTTTACACCCAGAAAATTATTTTTACCGCGACTTCTCTATGTGATACTGTAGTCCACCGGGTCACATACATCTACAAAAAATATAAATAGTGGAGGCGCTCCATAGTGCATTAAAAGATTTATTTGGTTAAAATATATATCAGGTACAAAGCTACAGATCACTTATAGCCTCCCGTACCATTACAATCTACTGTGTGGGCTGGTTACCACATTATTTTAATCAATAATACTCCACCAGGCAAAGCTACAGCTTCCTTCTGCTCCTGTTGGGATCCTGCCCCACACTACTTCGTCTCACAGATCCAGGAACCGATACGTGTCGGACCACCTCAGAGTGAGCTAACCGGAGCTGCGAGCCTGCTGTGGTGACATCAAGAAGCCACACACTAACGCGTTTCGTGGATCACTTCGTCAGGATCCCAACAGGAGCAGAACAGATGTCAGTGAGGTCCCAGGCTTACAGCTTATTAGGTTTAATAAACATCTGCCAGCCCTCACTGTACACTCTATTTAATCAAATTCCCTATATTATTTAGTTTGCATTGACTGCTAATATATGGTGCTAGGCATGCCCAGCAGGCGGTGCTAGGCACGCCACTCCAGTCGTGCACCCCCTAATAAAATGTGCTGCGCACGCCTATGACTCCATGCTAACACCTGACTGGTTCTAACCAGTACTCACAGCAGCTATTCCATCAACAGCGTACCAGCTTACAGTAAAACATCAGCTGGTGTGTTCCTAGGCTATCCCACTACTACAGACGGGTCTGGTAAGGACTTTCCATCTCAAGGACATAAAGAACTGTACCTTACTGCCAGAGCCCTGTGGCCATTGCCAACCTGTAGTATCTAGGAACTGTGATATATTATTGCTGATTGCATTATTCTTTTTACCACTGCTGTGAATCATGGAGCTTTCTGTAATAAATTATTATTGACTTTTACTCTGGTTGTCATGGTCACGCCTTCGGGCAAATCTTCTTACGTGTAACTTACATGTCAAGGGGTCTGATTCAACCTCCCATGTTCCACTACATCTCAGCCCCTACAACTGAGGCTTCCTCCTGTCAGCTCAGGCCCTCAGTTGTGACAGTAAGCACTGACCATATGAATCCAGCCGGAGACCAGGATCAAGCGGCTAGGCCGATGCAAGAACTGGCAGCCAGACTTGAACATCAGGAGGCTGCACAAGGCCACATCATCCGCTGTCTCCAGGATCTCTCTACACGGCTGGATGGGATCCAAACGACCCTCCGTGGATCAGGGGCGTCCGGTGTGTCCACCACAGTGACACCAGTTGTAACTCCACCCACCTTACCCATTTCTGCTCCACGTCTTCATCTTCCAACGCCAGCAAAATTTGATGGATTTCCAAGATTTTGCAGGGGATTTCTCAATCAATGTGAGATTCATTTTGAGCTACAACCTGGCAGTTTCCCCAGTGATCGCACTAAAATTGCCTATATTATTTCCCTCCTCAGCGGCTCAGCCCTCGATTGGGCATCACCTTTATGGGAGAAGTCCGACACCCTGTTGTCCTCCTATACTGACTTTGTAACGACATTTAGGCGTATCTTCGACGAGCCAGGCCGAGTAACTTCAGCTTCTTCTGAGATTCTCAGAATCAGCGCGTACTGGGGGACAGTACCTAATACAGATCAAGATCCTGGCGTCCGAACTGGCATGGAACGACGAAGCCCTGTATGCTGCATTCTGGCATGGCTTATCAGATCGCATCAAGGATGAATTAGCTACCAGAGACTTGCCTTCTAAGTTGGATGAGCTAATATCTTTATGTACGAAGGTTGATCTACGGAGAAAGAGCAACGAGCGGGGAAGGTCATCTATTCCAAAGTCTTCTGCTCCTCCTCTTCGTCAACCGTCTCCATCCAAAGATGAGCCCATGCAAATTGGTCGTTCTCGTCTATCTCCAGCTGAGCGTCGAAGACGTCTTTCCGAGTCCCTCTGTCTTTACTGTGCAGCTCCGTCTCATGCAATCAATGCCTGTCCCAAACGTCCGGGATACTTCAAGTCCTAGCTTGCCAAGGAGAGGGCCGGCTAGGAGTAATGCTCTCCTCTCCATCTCCTCAAGATTGTAATCTCCCAGTCTCGCTTCAAATTGCTCAACGTTATAGGAACGTCATTGCCCTCCTAGATTCCGGAGCAGCTGGGAATTTCATAACTGAAGCATATGTTAAACGGTGGTCCCTACCCACCGAGAGACTTCCCTTGTCCATTTCTTTGACTGCCGTGGATGGCAGTAAGATTTTTGATGCAGTTATTTCTCTAAGGACTCTACCAGTTCGTCTGAGAGTAGGAGTTCTTCATTCCGAATTTATTTCTTTTCTAGTGATTCCAAGATCCACACATCCAGTGGTTTTGGGCCTTCCATGGCTTCGTCTCCATAACCCATCAATTGACTGGATCAAATACTGGCATGGGGTCCCTCCTGTGCTGAGACCTGTTTGTCCAAAGTGCTTCCTGTTTGTTCTTCCTCCTCCAGGTCGTTTGATGTTCCACCTCCTCCATATCAAGATTACACGGACGTGTTCAGTAAAGCTTCTGCTGATATCCTCCCTACTCATAGGGAATGGGACTGTCCAATCGATCTCATCCCAGGGAAGGTTCCACCTCGAGGGCGAACTTATCCGTTGTCCATACCAGAGATGCATTCTATGGAAGAATACATTAAGGAGAATCTGGCGAAGGGTTTCATCCGACCTTCTTCTTCCCCAGCAGGTGCAGGTTTCTTCTTCGTTAAGAAGAAAGATGGTGGCCTGCGGCCATGCATCGATTACAGAGGCTTGAACGACATTACCGTCAAGAACCGATATCCTTTACCCTTGATTACAGAACTCTTCGATAGAGTTAGCGGAGCAACCATCTTTACAAAGTTGGATTTGAGGGGTGCTTACAATCTCATCCGGATCCGAGAGGGTAACGAGTGGAAGACCGCCTTTAACACCCATGATGGACATTATGAGTACCTCGTCATGCCCTTCGGATTAAGTAAGGCTCCAGCTGTCTTCCAGCATTTCGTGAATGAGATCTTTAGAGACATCCTCTATCGCCATGTCGTGGTTTATCTAGATCAGGGCTGGCCAAACCAGTCCTCGAGATCTACCAACAGTACACATTTTCCAGACCACCTAGCTGGTGCACAGGTGTAGTCATTACTAATTAAGATGTGCTGCATTCATTCCTAACTGACAATTCTACAGATCTCCAGGAGGCCTGGAAAACATGAACTGTTGGTAGATCTCGAGGACCGGTTTGGCCAGCCCTGATCTAGATGATATATTTATCTTTGCCAATAATCTAGAGGAACATCGTTTCTGGGTAAAGGAGGTTCTGTCTTGTCTCCGTGTCAATCATCTCTATTGCAAATTAGAGAAGTGTGTTTTTGAAGTCAAATCCATTCCATTTCTAGGCTACATTGTGTCCGGTTCCGGACTAGAGATGGATCCTGAGAAACTACAAGCAATCCAGAATTGTCCGATACCTTTAACCCTCAAAGGGGTCCAGAGGTTTTTAGGATTCGCCAATTACTACAGAAAGTTTATACGAGACTTTTCCACCATTGTGGCGCCTATCACTGCGTTGACCAAGAAGGGTGCTAATCCGTCCAAGTGGTCTGAAGAAGCTACGCAAGCTTTTCATCTATTAAAGCAACGGTTCATCTCTGCTCTGGATTTGAAACAGCCCAATATCGACTCTCCTTTCATCCTTGAGGTGGATGCCTCCTCTGTTGGAGTAGGGGCGGTTGTTAGGCGCCGGGGTCCGCTCGTCGGTGCGGCCCGGCGCCTAGCAACCAGGGACGCCGTGCGCGTACAGCCGCCGGCTCCCTGGCAACGCTAGACGCCGGGCGCACGGAGCCGCTCTGACCTTAGCAACGGGGACGCCACGTTCAGCCGCGTTCAGCCGCGTTCCCCGTTGCTGGGTCTGTCCTGATTACCTCATGGTGTGCTGGCCGTGCAGCATGCAAGCTGCACGGCATTTCAGTTGATTACCCTGTCTGGATTTTGATTGGAGGGTTCCTGAATAAAGGCACCCTCAGGACTCCTTACAGACGCCGGTGATAGCTTCCTGTTTGCCTGTGTCTGCTACAGAGAGTTTCCAGTCCTGCTCAATCCGGTTGTTCCTGTCCTCAGAGATCCTGTACTCGGGAGTTTGTCATCTGTTCCTGGAGTCTGACCGAGCACCTTTAACATCTTGTGGTGTTCGTGAGTCGCGGCTCAGCCGTGTGTTGCGGCTTGTCCGCTTACTGTTTATTATTTAGTTTACTTGTGTTCTGGAGCTTTTGCGGAGGATTCCGCTCCCACAGATCCACTCTGGTATCCAGCGGTGCTGGATAGGAGTAACGGATCAGGGGATCTTTGGTTGTCCTTTTCCCTGGCGGCTAGTCCGCACATACCTTTGGTTTAAGTTAGTTAGCTTGTAACCCCTGGCCTGGTTGCTTAGTCAGAGGGCCCCTTGTTATCACCCTGTCTCGGACTTCCCCTTGTCTCCCTTTAAGACCTGCGGGGGCATCGGGGTTGGGCAGACATAATCCGCCCTTCGAACGCGGCTGCCATGGGCTCAAGCAACCATAGTCTCGCAGGGGATTTCTGATAACACGGGCGAGACAACGGAGTTAGGGTGCCAGGGGTTACTAGGCTCTCCTGCTCCCACAACCAGCTTATTTTCCCTGTACTCAGACCTCTGTCATAAGATCTCCTCCGGTCTGGAGTACAGGAATCATAACATTATCACCGGCCAGACAAAAGAAAAATTTTTAATTAACAGGAGTTAATTTTTTCACTTATTCAGTTGGGAGATTTTGTCGGCCTCATGAATCCCGCCGGTATTGGGCCAAATCCTGGCCAGCTTCTAGTTAGTCAGATTCAAGAACTTACTCAGATGGTTCAGGATCTGTCCCTCCGGGTGAGGTCACAGGAAGATCTGTTACGGACTTCCCCGAGGGTCATCCCTGAACCAAAAATGCATCTGCCTGACCGTTTTTCTGGGGATAGAAAACAGTTTTTTAATTTTAAAGAGTCTTGTAAACTTTATTTTCGTTTAAGACCAGTCTCCTCAGGTACGGAGGCTCAGCGGGTTGGAATTATTATTTCTCTGCTTCAGGGGGATCCTCAGACCTGGGCTTTTGGTTTAAAGACAGACGATCCGGCCTTATCGTCTGTAGACGCCTTTTTAAAATCTTTAGGGCTATTGTATGACGACCCTGATAGAGAGGCGTCCGCTGAGAGTCAGTTGCGTGCTCTTAGACAGGGTAGGAATCCCGCAGAGAATTATTGTACGGAGTTTCGCCGTTGGTCGAACGACTGTGGATGGAATGACCCAGCTCTGCGCAGTCAGTTTCGCCTCGGCTTATCTGAATCTATAAAAGACAGTCTCCTTCAGTATCCCGCTCCTGAGACTCTCGATAAACTCATGGAGCTCTCTATTAAGATAGATCGTCGGCTCAGAGAGCGGAGGGCTGAAAAAGGGGCATCTGTCGGGTCTACTCCTTGTGTGCTTTCCATTCCTGTAGACATGGAGGAGCCTATGCAGATAGGTCTCTCCAAACTGTCTCCTGAAGAAAGAACCAGGAGGCAAAATTCTGGTCTTTGTTTATACTGTGGAGGTAAGGGACATTTTGCCCGTAGTTGTCCGAACAAATCGGGAAACTTCCTGACCAAGTGAATTGTGAGGGGGTTCACTTTGGTCTGCAGCTCATCTCCTCAAATAACTCACTGTTAGTTCCTGCTAAAGTTTCCTTTGGCAGCCTCTGTTCCTCGGTCTCTGCTTTTGTGGACAGTGGAGCTGCAGGGAACTTTATGGATTTAACATGGGCCAAGGCCTTAGGTATTCCTCAGTTAACCTTGGGTAGGTGTGTCACCATGCATGGTTTAGATGGGAGTCCCTTGTCCAATGGGGTTATTTCTCTAGGTACACCTCCTGTTTTACTCTCGGTGGGAGCCCTGCATTCTGAAAAGATTGAGTTTTTCCTTACTCATTGTCCAGCAGTTCCTGTGGTTCTGGGTCACCCTTGGCTGGCCTTTCATAATCCCATCATTGATTGGCAGTCGGGGGAGATCTTACAATGGGGTACCATCTGTAATAAAGAATGTATTACGCTTCCTATCCGAGTAGCTGCCGCCGTTCCTGCACCCATTCCTGAGGAATATCAGGATTTTGTTGACGTGTTTTCCAAGGGCAATGCGGATATTCTGCCTCCCCATAGGCCTTACGATTGTGCCATTGAGCTAATTCCTGGTGCCACGTTGCCTAAAGGAAGGTTATATGCATTGTCTGGTCCTGAAACTGTGGCCATGAATGAGTATGTGAAAGAAAGCCTTGGGAAAGGTTTTATCAGGCCATCTAAATCCCCTTTAAGTGCAGGTTTCTTCTTCGTAGAGAAGAAGGATGGTTCACTCAGACCCTGCATTGACTTTAGAGCTTTGAATAAAATCTCAGTAAAGAATACTTACCCTCTGCCGCTGATTTCTGTCCTCTTTGATCAGCTACGTTCGGCTGTGATTTTTTCTAAGATTGACCTTAGAGGAGCATATAACCTCATCAGAATCAAGTCAGGGGATGAGTGGAAAACGGCATTCAGTACTCAATCAGGCCACTATGAGTATCTGGTTATGCCATTCGGCCTGTCAAACGCTCCGGCAGTTTTCCAGGATCTCATTAATGATGTGCTCCGTAAATTTCTTGGAAGATTCGTTGTAGTCTACTTAGACGATATTTTGATATATTCTGACTCTGTAGAACAACATGTTACCCAGGTGCGTCAGGTGCTAAAGAAATTACGTGAAAATCACCTATATGCCAAACTGGAGAAGTGTGAATTTCATGTCACGGAGGTATCCTTTTTAGGGTACATTATTTCCCCTCGGGGATTCCGTATGGAACCAAAGAAGCTCCAAGCCATCCTTAGTTGGGCGCAACCCACCAACTTAAAAGCAATTCAGCGCTTTTTAGGGTTTGCGAACTACTATAGAAGATTTATTCACTCTTTCTCTGACCTAGTTGCTCCCATTGTGGCACTTACTAAGAAGGGAGCAGATCCTACCAATTGGTCATGTGAAGCTGAGTTATCTTTTCAGGCCTTGAAACAAGCCTTTGTCTCAGCCCCTGTCCTTAGACATCCCAACCCAGAATTGCCTTTCATTGTTGAGGTTGATGCCTCGGAGGTTGGAGTTGGGGCTATCCTTTCTCAGAAGGATCCAGATTCCCTTGAATTACATCCTTGTGCCTTTATGTCCAGGAAATTCTCATCTGCAGAATCCAACTACGATGTTGGTAACCGGGAATTGCTGGCTATTAAATGGGCTTTCGAGGAGTGGAGGCATTGGCTTGAAGGAGCGACCCATACCATTTCAGTTTTGACTGATCACAAAAATCTTCAATACATTGAATCTGCTAAACGACTGAATGCCCGGCAGGCTCGTTGGGCTTTATTTTTTACTCGTTTCAAATTCATTATCACCTTCAGGCCAGGTTCCAAGAATACTAAGGCAGATGCCCTGTCACGCAGTTTTCTTCCAGTTCAAGACAATAGTCCTGTTACTCCCATACTTCCGTCTTCAGTCATTCGGGCAGGCCTCACACAGGATGTATTTACCCAGTTAAAGCTGCTTCAACATCAAGCTCCTGGAAATACTCCTGCTGGTCGTCTTTTTGTCCCTGAGTTTTTGAGAGCTACTGTTTTGGCGGAGTTTCATGATAGCAAGGTTGCCGGGCATCCGGGAATCGCTAAGACTTTGGAATTAGTCTCCCGCTCAGTATGGTGGCCTGGTCTTTCCAAAGACATTAAAGAGTTTGTTTTTTCTTGTCAGGTCTGTGCACAGCATAAAGTTCCCCGTTCTTTGCCTATAGGTCAACTTATGCCCTTGAATGTTCCCCTTAGGCCATGGTCGCATATCTCCATGGATTTTGTGGTGGACCTCCCTCTGTCAGCCGGATGCCGAGTCATACGGGTGGTAGTGGACCGTTTTAGCAAAATGGCCCATTTCATTGCTCTTCCCCGATTGCCATCTGCCCAGGGATTGGCAGTCTTGTTCCTCCGCCATGTTTTCAGACTCCATGGCTTACCCACTGATATTGTTTCTGATAGGGGTCCACAATTCATTGCACAATTTTGGAAGTCTTTTTGTGCTTCGTTAAAGATGAAATTATCTTTAACGTCCGGTTATCATCCCCAATCCAATGGGCAGACTGAGCGAGTTAACCAATCTCTAAAACAATATTTGCGTTTGTACTCGGCCAAACTCCAAAATGACTGGTCTGAGTTTCTTCCTTTGGCGGAGTTTGCTTATAATAATGCCTGTCATTCCTCCACCAATGTGTCTCCATTTTTTGCAGTTTTTGGTTTTCACCCCAGAGCTAATTCATTTTTTCAACATTCCTCTGTCTCCTCTCTGGCTCTGACCTCTCATCTTAAACTTATTTGGAAAAAAGTGCACTTGGCTCTCAGAAAAGCAGCATTCCGGGAAAAAAGATTTTCTGACAGGCTCCGGCGGCCGTGCACTTTTAAAGTAGGAGACAGGGTGTGGTTGTCGACTCGCAACATTAAACTTCGACAAACCTCAGCCAGATTGGGTCCTAGATTTATTGGACCATTTCTCATTATCAAAAAAGTCAATCCAGTTGCTTTCCGGTTACGTTTACCAAAAACTTTACGGATCGGAAATACCTTCCATTGCTCATTACTGAAACCATGTTTCGTCCAGTAGATTTCCTCGTAAAATATCTCAGGGGAGATCACCAATAAATGTACAGGGTCAGCAGGAGTTCTTGGTGGAGAAGGTTCTCGATTCCAAGTTGTCCCGGGGTCGGCTTTATTTTTTGGTACATTGGAGAGGTTATGGGCCAGAGGAAAGGTCTTGGGTCCTGGATGAGGATCTTCATGCCCCGAGGCTCAAAAGGGCATTTTTTCGAGAATTTCCTCAGAAACCCGGCTTTAGGGGTTCCTTGACCCCTCCTCAAGGGGGGGGTACTGTTAGGCGCCGGGGTCCGCTCGTCGGTGCGGCCCGGCGCCTAGCAACCAGGGACGCCGTGCGCGTACAGCCGCCGGCTCCCTGGCAACGCTAGACGCCGGGCGCACGGAGCCGCTCTGACCTTAGCAACGGGGACGCCACGTTCAGCCGCGTTCCCCGTTGCTGGGTCTGTCCTGATTACCTCATGGTGTGCTGGCCGTGCAGCATGCAAGCTGCACGGCATTTCAGTTGATTACCCTGTCTGGATTTTGATTGGAGGGTTCCTGAATAAAGGCACCCTCAGGACTCCTTACAGACGCCGGTGATAGCTTCCTGTTTGCCTGTGTCTGCTACAGAGAGTTTCCAGTCCTGCTCAATCCGGTTGTTCCTGTCCTCAGAGATCCTGTACTCGGGAGTTTGTCATCTGTTCCTGGAGTCTGACCGAGCACCTTTAACATCTTGTGGTGTTCGTGAGTCGCGGCTCAGCCGTGTGTTGCGGCTTGTCCGCTTACTGTTTATTATTTAGTTTACTTGTGTTCTGGAGCTTTTGCGGAGGATTCCGCTCCCACAGATCCACTCTGGTATCCAGCGGTGCTGGATAGGAGTAACGGATCAGGGGATATTTGGTTGTCCTTTTCCCTGGCGGCTAGTCCGCACATACCTTTGGTTTAAGTTAGTTAGCTTGTAACCCCTGGCCTGGTTGCTTAGTCAGAGGGCCCCTTGTTATCACCCTGTCTCGGACTTCCCCTTGTCTCCCTTTAAGACCTGCGGGGGCATCGGGGTTGGGCAGACATAATCCGCCCTTCGAACGCGGCTGCCATGGGCTCAAGCAACCATAGTCTCGCAGGGGATTTCTGATAACACGGGCGAGACAACGGAGTTAGGGTGCCAGGGGTTACTAGGCTCTCCTGCTCCCACAACCAGCTTATTTTCCCTGTACTCAGACCTCTGCCATAAGATCTCCTCCGGTCTGGAGTACAGGAATCATAACAGCGGTGTTATCCCAGAGAGCTAAAGATGGTCATCTACATCCTTGCAGTTTCTTCTCCCGGAAGTTCTCCCCAGCTGAGCGCAACTGTGCCATTGGCGATCAGGAGTTGCTGGCTATCAAACTCGCTCTGGAGGAGTGGAGAGATCTGCTGGAGGGAGCTTCTCATTCAGTCACTATACTTACCGACCACAAGAATCTTTTATATTTAAAAGGCGCACAATGTCTTAATCCTCATCAGGCCAGATGGGCACTTTTCTTTTCTAGGTTCGACTTTAAACTCCAGTTCTGTCCGGGCTCTCAGAATCGCAAGGCCGATGCCCTTTCCCGCTCTTGGGAGCAAGAAAATTAGTCGGAGTCTTCTGACAAGCATCCTATAATCAATCCGTTGGCATTCTCCACGGTAAGGATGGACTCTACGCCCCCACCAGGGAAAAGTTTTGTGAAGCCGGTGTTAAGGAAGAAGCTCATGCATTGGGCCCATGCTTCCCGTTTCGCCGGACATACAGGCATTCAGAAAACCCTTGAGTTTATCTCTAGGTCTTATTGGTGGCCAACTCTGAAGAAGGACGTCATGGAGTTTATTGCATCTTGCCCAAAGTGTGCCCAACACAAAGTATCCCGCCAGTCGCCTGCGGGGGGCAACTGGTTCCACTATCTGTTCCCCGTCGACCGTGGACCCATTTGTCGATAGACTTTGTTACAGACCTGCCTATGTGCAACAAGTTTAACACCATCTGTGTGGTAGTTGACCGGTTCACCAAGATGGCACATTTCATTCCTCTCACGGGTCTTCCGTCAGCTTCCAAGTTGGCTCAAGTATTCATTCAAGAAATCTTCCGACTCCACGGTCTTCCTGAAGAGATCATCTCTGATAGAGGAGTACAATTTGTAGCCAAATTCTGGCAAAGTTTGTGTCAAGCCCTCCAAGTCAAATTAAAGTTTTCTACAGCTAACCATCCTCAGACCAATGAACTGAGAGGGTGAATCAGGACTTGGAGGCCTTCCTCCGCATCTATGTGTCTTCCTCTCAAGATGACTGGGTTCAACTCCTTCCTTGGGCCGAGTTCAGCCATAACAACCAATATCATTCCTCATCTTCTTCAACACCATTCTTCATCAACTATGGATTCCACCCTAAAGTTCCAGAATTCCAGCCGCTTCCAGCGACTTCTGTACCAGCAGTGGATATCACCTTACGCCAGTTTTCAAATAACTGGAAAAATGTGCGAGCGGCTCTGCTCAAAGCATCCTTTAGATACAAGAAGTTTGCAGATAAGAAGCGTAGAGCAGTTCCTGCTCTCAAAGTGGGTGATCGTGTGTGGTTGTCTACGAAGAATTTGAGGTTGAGAGTTCCCAGCATGAAATTTGCACCTCGTTACATTGGTCCTTTTTTAATTGAACAAGTCATCAATCCTTTTGCTTACAGACTCCAGTTACCCCCATTCTTGAAAATTCCTAGGACATTCCATGTTTCCCTTCTGAAACCACTGATTCTGAATCGATTTCATTCTGCACTACCTTCGGCTCCTAAAGTACAGACTCAACGGGGAGTTGAGTATGAAGTTGCCAAGATTCTGGATTCACGTTTCCGCTACCGTCAGTTGCAATATCTTATTGACTGGAAGGGCTATGGTCCTGAAGAGCGCTCTTGGACCAATACTTCAGATGTCCATGCTCCTGCTTTGGTCCGGAATTTCCACTCTAAATTTCCTCAGAAGCCTAAGAAGTGTCCTGGGGCCACTGCTAAAGGGGGGGGGGGGGTGTGTGCTGTCACGATCCGGGTATCTGGACGCCATTATTTACCTTTCAGGTGTCTCCAAAGGCTATCCCAGCGTCCTAGGCCTGGTTCCCAGCTGTGATGCAAGCATCCATACGTCATATCTCATCTCTGCTAATCCGTGGATGTTGTTCCTCAATGCCCGGGTGACTGGCATGGCGTCACCTGCCGGCGGGGTCTCGGGCATCATCTCCATATTCCTGTTGCATATAGGATATGTGGCACTCCTCTCCTACTGCAGCCACGGCCACCCATGTTGAAGTTTGAGACGCAAGTCGGCGTTCTCTATGTCCACCGCCGCCATTACAGAGGAATCCCCATGTGGTGTATACAAACATCTTTCCCTCCACAGGCCGGCATGGGCGCAGCCATCTTGGTTTCAGTCACATGATCCTGACCTCCAATCCAAAGCTTTGCTGAAGCCTGCATAATTAAGTCATCCAATCCCTTTACACCTAAGGGTATAAAGGGACTGAGCCTGCACTAGGAAATCGTCAGTGCTTTGGTTGTCAAACCTTGTTTCCAGTCTCTCCTGTGGTTGTTTTTCCAGGTTTCCAGCTCCTGTCTCCAGCTTCCATTAAGAGAACCGCACCAGCTTACCACCTTGCGGTGCAGCCTGACTCTGCAGTCCTCCGTGACTACTCCAGCTTCCAGCTACTATTCCATCTGCTTCCAGTGGTCAGCTTCCAGCAGCGTTCAGCATTTCTTAAAGTGCTGGTGCTTCACCAGAGGATATCTACAATCACCGGTACCAGTATTTCTACGCTCTCTAGCTTCAATCTACCATTTGGCTGGTTCCATCCAGCATCCACTCCATGCTAACACCTGACTGGTTCTAACCAGTACTCACAGCAGCTATTCCATCAACAGCGTACCAGCTTACAGTAAAACATCAGCTGGTGTGTTCCTAGGCTATCCCACTACTACAGACGGGTCTGGTAAGGACTTTCCATCTCAAGGACATAAAGAACTGTACCTTACTGCCCTGTGGCCATTGCCAACCTGTAGTATCCAGGAACTGTGATATATTATTGCTGATTGCATTATTCTTTTTACCACTGCTGTGAATCATGGAGCTTTCTGTAATAAATTATTATTGACTTTTACTCTGGTTGTCATGGTCACGCCTTCGGGCAAATCTTCTTACGTGTAACTTACATGTCAAGGGGTCTGATTCAACCTCCCAGGTTCCACTACATCTCAGCCCCTACAACTGAGGCTTCCTCCCGTCAGCTCAAACCCTCAGTTGTGACACATAGGTTGCAAGCAGATAATCAGGGAGACACATATCATGTACGATCGGAGCCGCGGCGGTTACCGTCCAGGTGTCTGGCGGGCAGCGGTGGTGCTGGGCTGCTGCGACGGTGAGGGAATGCTGTGGCGGGTCCGCTCATAGTAGCCGCAGGCTTGTAGGCACTAGGGAGCAGCTTCCGGAGAGGCCAGGGGGAGTTCTGGTGGTAAACACTAAAATGTGTCTGCTGCACAGGTGCAGCCATGTTGGAGACCAAGCTTGAACCTATTGCACAGGCTCATTCTGTCCAGCCAATCCAGGGAGATCTCTCTAAAAGGGAGCTGGTTCAGGTTATGAGTGCCAGTGCTTCAAGTTACTACTTAGGTGTAGGATCTCCAACCCTGTGCTCCCAGGTTACTTCGGTGCCTTGGTTACTCTCCAGCTTTGCTCTGCCTCAGTCTTTCTGATTGCAGCAGTCCCGCCGTCCCTAACCTGATACCATCTGAGAGGGGCGTACTCGGTAATCTTGATTCTTCAACGATCTTGGTCGTCGACAGTTACCGTGCTCTTCAGCCTCGTTATACAAGCAACAGCTCACCGTTAACAGTTCATTATCTTCAAGTGTTTGAGCTAGAGATGAGCGGGTTCGGTTCCTCGGAATCCAAAACCCCCCGAACTTCACCCATTTTACACGGTTCCGAGGTAGACTCGGATCCTCCCGCCTTGCTCGGTTAACCTGAGCGCGCCCGAACGTCATCATCCCGCTGTCGGATTCTCGCGAGATTCATATTCTATATAAGGAGCCGCGCGTCGCCGCCATTTTTCACTTGTGCATTGGAGATGATAGTGAGAGGACGTAGCTGGCGTTCTCTCAGTTTCTGTGTTCAGTGTGCTGCAAATATCTGTGCTCAGTGTGCTGCAAATATCTGTGCTCAGTGTGCTGAAAACATCTGTGCTCAATGTGCTGCAAATATCTACGTTCTCTGCCTGAAAAACGCTCCATATCTGTGCTTAGTGTGCTGCAAATATCTGTGCTTAGTGTGCTTTATTGTGGGGACTGGGAACCACCTGTATTATATAGTAGGAGGACAGTGCAGAGTTTTGCTGACCAGTGACCACCAGTATTATACGTTCTCTGCCTGAAAAACGCTCCATATCTGTGCTGCATTGTAGTATATGCATAATTTTGCTGACCAGTGACCACCAGTATATAATATAAAGCAGTACGGTACAGTAGGCCACTGCTCTACCTACCTCTGTGTCGTTGAGTATACTATCCATCCATACCTGTGGTGCATTTAAGTTGTGCGCAGTATATATATAGTAGTAGGACAGTGCATAATTTTGCTGACCACCAGTATATAATATATAGCAGTACGGTACAGTAGGCCACTTCTCTACCTACCTCTGTGTCGTCAAGTATACTATCCATCCATACCTGTGGTGCATTTAAGTTGTGCGCAGTATATATATAGTAGTAGGACAGTGCATAATTTTGCTGTCCACCAGTATATAATATATAGCAGTACGGTACAGTAGGCCACTGCTCTACCTACCTCTGTGTCGTCAAGTATACTATCCATCCATACCTGTGGTGCATTTAAGTTGTGCGCAGTATATATATAGTAGTAGGACAGTGCATAATTTTGCTGACCACCAGTATATAATATATAGCAGTACGGTACAGGAGGCCACTGCTCTACCTACCTCTGTGTCGTCAAGTATACTATCCATCCATACCTGTGGTGCATTTAAGTTGTGCGCAGTATATATAGTAGTAGGCCATTGCTATTGATATATTACTGGCATATAATTCCACACATTAAAAAATGGAGAACAAAAATGTGGAGGGTAAAATAGGGAAAGATCAAGATCCACTTCCACCTCGTGCTGAAGCTGCTGCCACTAGTCATGGCCGAGACGATGAAATGCCATCAACGTCGTCTGCTAAGGCCGATGCCCAATGTCATAGTAAAGAGCATGTACAATCCAAAAAACTAAAGTTCAGTAAAATGACCCAAAAATCTAAATTAAAAGCGTCTGAGGAGCAGTGTAAACTTGCCAATATGCCATTTACGACACGGAGTGTCAAGGAACGGCTGAGGCCCTGGCATATGTTCATGATTAGTGGTTCAGATTCACATGAGGATGGAAGCACTCATCCTCTCGCTAGAAAACTGCAGTGCCACTCCTAGATGGGCCAGGTGTTTGTGTCGGCCACTTGGGTCGCTTAGCTTAGCCATCCAGCGACCTTGGTGCACCTCTTTTTTTCTTTGCATCATGTGCTGTTTGGGGACTAATTTTTGAAGTGCCAGCCTGTCTGACACTGCAGTGCCACTCCTAGATGGGCCAGGTGTTTGTGTCGGCCACTTGGGTCGCTTAGCTTAGTCACACAGCGACCTCGGTGCAAATTTTAGGACTAAAAATAATATTGTGAGGTGTTCAGAATAGACTGGAAATGAGTGGAAATTATGGTTAAAGAGGTTAATAATACTATGGGATCAAAATGACCCCCAAATTCTATGATTTAAGCTGTTTTTGAGGGTTTTTGTAAAAAAAAACCTGAATCCAAAACACACCCGAATCCGACAAAAAATTTTCAGGGAGGTTTTGCCAAAACGTGTTCAAATCCAAAACACGGCCGCTGAACCGAATCCAAAAATCACAAAACCCGAAAAATGTCCGGTGCACATCTCTAGTTTGAGCTGCATAGGGGTATGGATGCCACACATGCACAGGCCAGGATAAGACTGGACAATGTAAGCTGTAGAGGGAGACTTTGGACAATGAAGCTTTAGAGGGAGAACCCCACAGGCTGGCACAAGATACAATACGTAGAAAGGGCCGGCCCGAGACTATTTCTATTTAGAAAGCAAGTACAATTTTTGGTGCCCTTTAATTGGATAAAGTTCCTAAAGGGACAGTGTGTGTCAAAGGCGCATGCCAAATAAAGGGGTGTGGTCTCACAAGAAAGGGGCAGGCCAGACAATTTTACCCCAATTTGCAGTGCCAGATATACATGGGAGTGGCCAGACAATCGGCAGTGCCAGATACACATATGCCCCCAGCAGTGCCAGATATACATATGCCCCCACAGTGCCAGATATGCATATGCCGCCACAGTGCCAGATACACATATGCCCCCACAGTACCAGATACACATATGCCCCCACAGTGCCAGATATGCACATACCCCCACAGTGCCAGATATACATATGCACCAAGTGCCAGATACACATGTGCCCCCAGTGCCAGATACACATGTGCCCCCAGCGACAGATACACCTGTGCCCACAGTACCAGATACACATATGCCCCCACAGTGCCAGATATGCACATACCCCCACAGTGCCAGATATACATATGCACCAAGTGCCAGATACACATGTGCCCCCAGTGCCAGATACACATGTGCCCCCAGCGACAGATACACATGTGCCCCCAGTGCCAGATACACATGTGTCCCCAGCGACAGATACACATGTGCCCACAGTATCAGATACACATATGCCCCCAGTACCAGATACACTTATGCCCCCAGTGCCAGATACACAAATGCCCCCAGCCCCAGCAGTGCTGCTTACCACTGCTCACCGCCGCCTTCCCCCACCGGTCTCCGCCACTGCTGAGTGGGTCTAGTTTCTGGTGTCAGGGAAGGCGCCGGTTCATGAGCCAATCAGGAGCAGCCGCGATGTCTGACACCTGCTACCCGGCGCCCTCCTCAGTGTGGCACCTTATTCAGCCGCGTTGCCCGAGTATGCATCAGGCCGGCTCTGTACATAGAGTTAATCCAGTTGGCATATAAAGGTGCATGATTGAGGGGCTCTGAGCATATAAAGGGCATGACTGAGGGGGCTCTGAGGCTGGTATGTAAAGGATCATGTCTGAGGGGGCTCTGAGGCTGGAATATAAAGGGCATGTCTAAGAGGGTCTGAGCCTATAAAGAGGCATGACTGAGGAGGCACTGAGCTTACAAAGGGCATGCCTGATGTGGCTCTAAGGCTGCCATATTTAACTGGCATAGCTGAGGGGGCTCTGAGCAAATAAAGGGGCAAGACTGAGTGGGCTGTGAGGCTGGCAAATAAAAGGGCATGACTGAGAAGAAAGTACTGTACCTGATGTGATTACTGCACTGGGAGAAATAAGGCTCTTTCCATACTTGATAGATTTCAGCAGTTTTGCAAAAACAACAGAGATTTACATTCATAAGAGGTAACTGAAACTTGTTTTACTAACATCATACCGATACATCAATTTTCCATCGATGTATTGATTCACCACAATGTTTCTGAAATTACTACCCAGGGGTTGGGTGGTGGTAGTGGGGGCAAACACTTCAGTCTATTTTGCTCTTATGCACATGGTTTGAATGTATGCCTCTGCTGAGGCTACAATATAAAGAGGCATAACTGAGATGGCTCTCCAGGCAATTAGTGAACAAGCTCTCCTGAGCGAAACGCGGATCACTCCCGGTTCCGGCGCTCCGAACTTCCATTCACGAGGATTGCGGACGCCAGCGTCTCACCGCATGGCTCCTCTCACCATTGATACACGGGATCATCTGGCTCCAACACTAGTGAGGGTCTCTCCCAGCGCTGCACCTTCTCCTAGAAATGTCCGGAGAAACGCATGTATGGTAATTACCGCCACTGCTGCAATCCCCCCCCTAACTACTATAATATATCACTACCTTTTACATTGTTACCCCTTGAGGTTAAAACCGAGATTTATATTTTTAATGCTCCATATGTCCTTACTCTGCTCTGGGAATGGATATCAGCTTCTTAGTGCCACATTCTGCTTCCACCTGAGATTTATAATGCATGTCCAATACTATACTCTGCTATGAGAATGGATATTAGCTTCTTAGTGCCACATTCTGCTGCCACCTGAGATTTATAATGCATGTCCAGTACTATACTCTGCTTTGAGAAAGGATATTAGCTTTTTAGTGCCACATTCTGCTGCCACCTGAGATATGTAATGCATGTCTATTACTATAGACTTCAGTAGAAATAGAACCTTGCAGTGTATGATACTTTTTGAATTTTTACATCATAACCAACTGTTCTTACACCATATTTTTGCTTTGGTAACCAAACGGAGATTACTTTTGGTTCCAGCGTTTTGGACTTTCGGTCACAAGGACCGCGGACACCGGCATCCCATCGCATGGTTCTGTGAATCTTATAGTGTATGAAATTTCTGAATGTTTTATAATTAACCTTTACACTACAGTACTGCTTTGTGGACAAACCGGAGACCACTTCCGGTTCCGGCATTCTGTACTTCTGGTCACGAGGACCACGGACACCGGTATTCCATGGCATGGTTCTCTCTACCAACTATACATAGACCAGTTGGTCTCATTAGAGATTTATATATCTATAGATAGACTTATTGGTCTCATTAGGGATTTATATATTTCTCTTATGTGCAGTGGCATAAGTTTGTCCCAGTCGCCCGGAGGCATGATAAATGTTGGTGCCCCCCTACATATACACACACATACCATATGTAGCTATCCGGCACTCAGGGTGAACAGTAGCAGTGTGCTCAGGTACCTTTCCCAATAGTAAATAGATACACATAAAAAGTGGACACACTCCAAGTCAGTCATTACAATAAAACAGACACCAGCATACCATTATAGTACACCTACAGTGCTCCCTCACCCGCCAGCAGGTCTCGATGGAGATGCTTTGGTGCAGCGGTGTGCCGATATAATTAGTGTTCACTCTAGGATTTTTTTAAGGCAGGGTGCTGATTACGGGGAGTGCACATTTTTCATTTGGGAGGGCAAATTTTTAAATTAGATGGGCAAACTTAGGTACATACTATAATGCTTGGTGCTCCCATTCCTTTAGGCCAAAACATGGACAGTGCGCGCCGAAGGCGTGCAGCAAAAATTTAGGGGCGTTGTTTCGTGGGGGAAGGGGCGTGGACACATAATAGTGGAAATTCACATTACACCACACAGTAGTGCACCTAATACACATTGTACCAGGTAGAACCTCCTATACACACTGCGACAGGTAGAGCACGTTCTACATATTCCGCCAGATAGAGCACGTTATACACATTGCACCAGGCAGAGCACTTAGACACACTGCACCAGGTAGAGAGCACTGAGGTACACTGCACCAGGTAGAGAGCACTGAGGCACACTGCACCAGGTAGAGAGCACTGAGGCACACTGCACCAGGTAGAGAGCACTGAGGCACACTGCACCAGGTAGAGAGCACTGAGGCACACTGCACCAGGTAGAGAGCACTGAGACACATTGCACCTGGTAGAGAGCACTGAGACACATTGCACCAGGTAGAGAGCACTGACACACATTGAACCAGGTAGAGAGCACTGAGGCACACTGCACCAGGTAGAGAGCACTGAGACACATTGCACCAGTTAGAGAGCGTCTGAGACACATTGCACCAGGTAGAGAGCACTGAGACACATTGAACCAGGTAGAGAGCATTGAGACACATTGCACCAGGTAGAGAGCACCGAGACACGCTGCACCAGATAGAGAGCACTGAGAAACACTGCACCAGGTAGAGGGCACTGAGATACACTGCACCAGGTAGAGAGCACTGAGACACATTGCACCAGGTAGAGAGCACCGAGACACATTGTACCAGGTAGAGAGCACTGACACACATTGAACCAGGTAGAGAGCACTGAGGCACACTGCACCAGGTAGAGAGCACTGAGACACATTGCACCAGGTAGAGAGCACTGAGACACATTGCACCAGGTAGAGAGCACTGAGACACATTGCACCAGGTAGAGAGCACTGAGACACATTGCACCAGGTAGAGAGCACTGAGATTGAAGTGTACAGCTGCAAGGTACTTACAAGGTTAATTTAGCCCAGGACACAGAGGGGGAGCGCTGATCACCGCCACACTTGCGGAGCTGCATTAAATATGGCGACCTGTTGATCCTCCCTGGCGTCTCCGAGTCCTTTTAAACATTCATACACAGGAGGGATGAGTTTCCCTCGGCGGGAGAGGCAAACCCAGCCCTCCTGTCACACCAGATCATGAGCAGACCTATAGTCTGCTCGCAGTGGAGGGGAGCTGCTGTCAGTCACTGTGTCAGCGCAAGGCTGAGACAGCGACGGCTGACAGCTACGGACAGGCGGGGTGGGCCGTGGGGGACTCTCATGTGTTGACCGGGCCCGGCGGCGCACAGCTGGGTCCGGCGGCATGGCAGGATCCGGCAGGCAGCAAACGGCGGGCAGCAGGGCACACAAAAACGGACAGGGCGGGATTCAGCTGTCTAAAAAAGGGGCAGGCCGCAGCGCCCTGTGAACGACACCTAGCGTGAACACTAGATATATATAAAAAAAACACACAAACGCCTCATTCACTTAAACACACACACTGCTTTCACTTAAAAACACACATGCCTCTTCCACACACAAACACACACCTCCTTCACTTAAAAACACACACGCCACTTTCACACACACACACACACACACACACACACACACACATACACACACACACACACATACCTCCTTCACTTTAAAACACACACGCCGCTTTCACACACACACACACACACACACACATGCCTCCTTCACTTAAAAACACACACACGCTGCTTTCACATACACACACATGCCTCCTTCACTTAAAAACACACACGCCGCTTTCACTTAAACACACACACACGCCACTTTCACTTAAACACACAATGCTGCTTTCACTTAAACACCCACACATGCCTTTCACTTACACACACACACACACACACACATGCCTTTCACTTAAACACACACGCCGCTTTCACTTAAACACACACAATGCCACTTTCACTTAAACACACACACACGCCACTTTCACTTAAACACACACACACGCCACTTTGTTAGGGTCTCCTGCTCTGTGCTGCCACGTCGTCATGGCAACCGGGAGACAAGTGCTAGCGGAGTAAGCTGAGCGTAGCTGATACTCCGGTTCGGGTCTTTTGCTGTACAGTGGTTACAGGCTCTGTGCACGGCAGGGGATCCGGTGCTGGTTTTTGTGCTCACAGTCTGTGAGGTCTGAGTGGGGCGTGGACAGCACCTGCTATATAAACCCTCTTCTCAGATTAGGCAGATGCTGCTGAATCTTTGTTGGTTAGTCAGTTCCTGAAAGCTAGCTAGTACTGTGTAAACTTTGTATTTGTTTGTTGCTTACTGCAAATAGGCCTTGGGATTTGGTATTACACTCTGCCAACCCAGACCTAGCAGTAAGACTGGAGTCAGTCGTTTAACCTGCTGGGGGGTTCTTTTGCTACTCTGTGAACCTAGCAAGTTTGCGGCTGTATTCTCAGACTTGCCTGCCAAAATCCTTTCTCACTGTGCAAGGTGTTCAGGTGTCCGTTTAGTTGGCAGTAAGCTGAACCAGTGCACTGCAAGTGAGGACTAGGATTGTGGAGACTCTCCTTGTGTCTATTATTCCATCTCTGACCAAGGAGTTTACTGCCACACCCGTTGGTAACCCTTTAGGGTTTTGCTGTTGCCCTTAGCAACAGCATTTCGGGTTCTCTACGTATTAAATCACTACATCTCGCTTCTTTCCATCTGAGCATTCCTAATACTAGGGAGACACCCAGTTTCTTAGCCTTTGGGCTTCTCTGTTCACTTTGTGTTTATTTTGTTATCCTATCACCTTCTGTGTATGTAATGTCATATTCCCCAGTCTGTCTGTGAGTTCATTTGTTTTGCATCCCTCACCGTTCAGACACCAGTACATTCCTGCTGGCACTGGTGTGCATAACACACTTTCACTTAAACACACACAATGCCGCTTTCACTTAAACACCCACACGTGCCTTTCACTTACACACACACACACACACACACACACACACAAACATTCCTTTCACTTACACACACACACACACACACACACACACACATATGCCTCTCACACACACACACACACACACATTCAGAATGGACACCCCTCCATATGTTTATAAGGTAGCGTGTACCCAGACCAGGTGTGTGCTCTGTACATAGTCCTGTAGAAATGCTCAAATGCCTCCTTTAATCCTTGCCTCTCACACACATGCCTCTTACTTACACACACACACACACACACACACACACACACACATGCCTCTCACTTACATACACATGCCTCTCACTTACACACACACACACACACACACACACACACATGCCTCTCACTTACACACACACATGCCTCTCACTTACATACACATGCCTCTCACTTACACACACACACACATGCCTCTCACACACACACACACACACACACACACATGCCTCTCACTTTCACACACACATACCACTCACTTACACACACACACACACACACACACACACACACACACACACACATGCTCTGGAGCTCCCCCTAGCTGCAGCCAGTGCCAGCTCTCTGTAAATACAGGAGGCAGCTTCTGTGTCACTGACACAGCTCCTCCATCTGCAATAGCAGCGAGCGATCATCAGGCAGCGGGAGACAGTGGAGGAGATGTGCCCCCATGTGGTCAGGAGCCTGGCAGCAGCCGACTCCACTGCCTCCCACAGTTCTGCCACTGCTTATGTACGATATGTTCTTCCACTCTGCATATGTTTTGCTCTATTGCTCAGCTCTGATAATTAACATAAGTGCCACATTCTTGCTGCTATTTGTGTTTCCACTGTTATATGCCCTGGTTGAAATTATCTTTCAAACTGTGCACACATTATTTTCTGGAACTCTCTCTCATCCTGTGGTGCTAAAATTCGAGCCCTGCAATGCTATAAGCAACAGGGCAGTTTTTTGCTATCTCACAGGACAGCAGAAGTGTTCATCTCTCTTTCTTCTGAATGGGTATTTATACCTAACCACTCTCTCATTTTCTCATTCGATGCTCAGGCAGATGACAAAAAAGCAGAAGTGGCTGGTATCCCAGACCCAATTCTCTGCCACTAACAGACTATGGTATATATTGTCCTGATAAGACATATTGGCATATATATTAAAGATTTCCTATAATATCTAAAGCAGAGGTAGCTGGTATCTTGGACTCAATTCTCGGCTACCAACAACAATGGTATCTATTGTCCTATGGGACTTATTGGCATAAACAACAAAGACCTGTTCTAACACTACAGTATTGCTTTAGAGGTATAACAGAGATATATCCAGATTTTCTGTGTACTCCCTTAGATTAAGAGTAACACCTAGGATCTCTTATATTCAACCTTGACTTTGGGCATCGCCAATGCTTTGTGGAAAAATATTCACCTACGGTCAAACCACACTGAGTATGCCCAACCACGTCTGATCTTGGAAGCAATACACTGTGGGGCCAGGTGAGTACCTGTTGGAGTGACCTACAGGGAATACCAGGTACCGTAGGTATTTTATTTAACACACGGCATTGGGCCTGATACAATTCTAGAACAATATCAGTATCACATGAGATTCAGTACATTGTTAGGATTTATTGAGCCTGGTGAAAATCCTCTTCTTTACAATCTTCCCCAATTTTAGAGGGGATGAACAATTCTTCAGTTTCACCGAAGAGGATTGGACAACTGAAATATATTTTCGCTTGAGGAGATATATTGCTATATGATATACTTGATGTGGATTTACCACTACTATATTATGATTTACTTTTAGAAGGATCTCAATAAAAGTTATATTTTACATAATGTTCTTCATTAATTCATTTTTCTTATACAGTACAAGTGTGCCCCAGGACAGACATATAGTCGCTTCTGTATTTTTTTGCATCTTTGCCAAGAATCAGTCCTTTATTGATGGCTCTCAGGCTGGCATATAAAGAGGCATGACCAGTGCCGTAACTAGACATTTTAGCGGCTTGTGCAAGACACAGCATTGCCCCCCCCCCCCCCCCCCCCCGATATATAAAAAAAGGTCAGTGCGCACCATGGGCACATGCCAAAAAAATAGGGGCATGGCTTCATGGGGAAGGGGTGTGACCACAAAATAATACCAATTCATATTACGCTGTACAGAAGTATCCATTATTCAAATTACGGCGCACAGTAGCGCCACTTACACACATTACGCCAAGAAGAGTCCCTTTTAAACATTACGCCAGGTAGAGCCCCTTTTACACATTACGCCAGGTAGAGCCCCCTTTTACACATTACACCAGGTAGAGCCCCTATCACACATTATGCCAGGTAGAGCCCCCTTTTACACATTACAGAAGGTAGAGCTCCAATTTACACATTATGGCAGGTAGAGTCCCCTTTTACATATTACGGCAGCAGAGTCCCTCTTTTTACACATTATGGCAGGCGAAGTCCCAATTTTTACACATTAGGCAGGCAGAGTCGCCCTTTTACACATTACGGCAGAAGAGTCCCCCTTATTACACATTACAGCAGGCAGAGTACCCCTTTTTACACAAGCATAGCGCACTCCTATATACCTGTATCACCTGTGTCAGTCAGCAACAATTTCCTTATAAATAAAGATTTTCTCTAGGGTAGAAATGTTTGGCCTGTATTGTTTCCATTTTTTATGGTATCCCTTTTATATAGCTCCAGCAGCCCCATTGTGAAACACACACACAGTTTCTCCTAGTCAGCCACAGCCGGGGATCAGCGTGGTTGCCCGGTAACAGCACAGCGGTGAGGAGGTCTAAAAGGCAGCAGCAGGCTCTGGCAGCTGCCGGCATTCTCTGACTGTCTCTCCTGCTGCCGGCAGCCCAGGTCTACTTACCATCAGCATCTGCCAGGATGGACAGCGGCGGCCTACTGTACTCGGAGCCAGCTCGCTACAACAGGTGACAAACATAGCAGCAGCTGCAGGTTGGCGGATCTCACTGGGGTCACAGGCAGAGCACAAGTCCCAGGGAGGAAGCTTTGCAGTAGGGCACTGCTCTTTTCTCTAACGTCCTAGTGGATGCTGGGGACTCCGTCAGGACCATGGGGAATAGCGGCTCCGCAGGAGACAGGGCACAAAAGCAAGCTTTTAGGATCACATGGTGTGTACTGGCTCCTCCCCCCATGACCCTCCTCCAAGCCTCAGTTAGGTTTTTGTGCCCGTCCGAGAAGGGTGCAATCTAGGTGGCTCTCTTAAAGAGTTGCTTAGAAAAAGTTTTTAGGTTCTTTATTTTCAGTGAGTCCTGCTGGCAACAGGCTCACTGCATCGAGGGACTTAGGGGAGAGAATTTCAACTCACCTGCGTGCAGGATGGATTGGATTCTTAGGCTACTGGACACCATTAGCTTCAGAGGGAGTCGGAACACAGGTCTCGCCCTGGGGTTCGTCCCGGAGCCGCGCCGCCGACCCCCTTGCAGATGCTGAAGATTGAAGAGGTCCGGAACCAGGCGGCAGAAGACTTTTCAGTCTTCCTCAGGTAGCGCACAGCACTGCAGCTGTGCGCCATTGTCTGTCAGCACACTTCCCACAGCGATCACGGAGGGTGCAGGGCGCGGGGGGGGGGCGCCCTGGCAGCAATGTAGAATACCTGTATGGCGAAAAATACATCACATATAGCCCTTGAGGCTATATGGATGTATTTAACCCCTGCCAGACTTCACAATCTCCGGAGAAGAAGCCCGCCGAAAAGGGGGCGGGGCCTATTCTCCTCAGCACACAGCGCCATTTTCCCTCACAGAAAGGCTGAGGGGAAGGCTCCCAGGCTCTCCCCTGCACTGCACTACAGAAACAGGGTTAAAACAGAGAGGGGGGGCACTGATTTGGCGATATACATATATATTAAATGCTATATGGGAGGAACACTTATATAAGGGTTGTCCCTGTATAATTATAGCATTTTGGTGTGTGCTGGCAAACTCTCCCTCTGTCTCCCCAAAGGGCTAGTGGGTCCTGTCCTCTATCAGAGCATTCCCTATGTGTGTGCTGTATGTCGGTACGTGTGTGTCGACATGTATGAGAAAAATGTTGGTGAGGAGGCGGAGCAAATTGCCTGTAATGGTGATGTCACTCTCTAGGGAGTCGACACCGGAATGGATGGCTTACTTATGGAATTACGTGATAATGTCAACACGCTGCAAGTGGGTTGACGACATGAGACGGCCGGCGAACAAATTAGTACCGGTCCAGGCGTCTCAGACACCGTCAGGGGCTTGTAAAAACGCCCATTTACCTCAGTCGGTCGACATAGACCCAGACACGGACACTGATTTCAGTGTCGACGGTGAAGAAACAAACGTATTTTCCTTTAGGGCCACACGTTAAGGGCAATGAAGGAGGTGTTACATATTTCTGATACTCCAAGTACCACAAAGAAGGGTATTATGTGTGAGGTGAAAAAACTACCTGTAGTTTTTCCTGAATCAGATAAATTAAATGAAGTGTGTGATGATGCGTGGGTTTCCCCGGATAGAAAATTATTGGCGGTATACCCTTTCCCGCCAGAAGTTAAGGCGCATTGGGAAACACCCCTCAGGGTGGATAAGGCGCTCACATGCTTATCAGAAAAATATCCTAAAAAGTATACACACACATGCTGGTGTTATACTGTGACCAGCGATCGCCTCAGCCTGGATGTGCAGAGCTGAGGTGGCTTGGTAGGATTCCCTGACTAAAAATATTGATACCCTTGACAGGGACAGTATTTTATTGACTATAGAGCATTTAAAGGATGCATTTCTATATATACGAGATGCGCAGAGGGATATTTGCACTCTGGCATCAAGAGTAAATGCGATGTCCATATCTGCAAGAAGATGTTTATGGACACGACAGTGGTCAGGGGATGCAGATTCCAAACGGCACAAAGATGTATTGCCGTATAAAAGGGGAGGAGTTATTTGGGGTCGGTCCATGGGACCTGGTGGCCACGGCAACTGCTGGAAGATCCACCGTTTTTTACCCTAAGTCACATCTCTGCAGAAAAAGACACCGTCTTTTCAGCCTCAGTCCTTTCGTCCCTATAAGATATCTGCCCAGGGATAGAGGAAAGGGAAGAAGACTGCAGCAGGCAGCCCATTCCCAGTAACAGAAGCCCTCCACCGCTTCTACTAAGTTCTCAGCATGACGCTGGGACCGTACAGGACCCCTGGATCCTACAAGTAGTATCAAAGGGGCACAGATTGGAATGTCGAGGCGTTTCCCCCCTCGCAGGTTCCTGTAGTCTGCTGTACCAATGTCCCCCTCCGACAGGGAGGCAGTATTGAAAACAATTCACAAGCTGTATTCCCAGCAGGTGATAATAAAATTACCCCTCCTACAACAAGGAAAGGGGTATTGTTCCACACTATAGGGTGGTACTGAAGCCAGAAGGCTAGGTGAGACCGATTCTAAATCTGAAAAATTTGAACACTTACAAGGGTTCAAATCCAGATGGAGTCACTCAGAGCAGTGATAGCGAACTGGGAACAAGGGGACTATATGGTGTCCCGGGACATCAGGGATGCTTACCTCCATGTCCCAAAATTTGCTTTTCTCACCAAGGGTACCTCAGGTTCGTGGTACAGAACTGTCACTATCAGTTTCAGACGATGCCGTTGGAGTGTCCAAGGCACCCCGGGTCTTTACCAAGGTAATGACCGAAATGAGGATTCGTCTTCAAAGAAAATGGACGACCTCCTGATAAGAACAAGGTCCAGAGAACAGTTGGAGGTCGGAGTAGCACTATCTCAAGTAGTTCTACGACAGCACGGGTGGATTCTAAATATTCCAAAACCGCAGTTGTTCCGACGACACGTCTGCTGGTCCTAGGGATGATTCTGGACACAGTCCAGGAAAAGGGTGTTTCTCCCAGAGGAGAAAGCCAGGGAGTTATCCGAGCTAATCGGGATCCTCCTAAAACCAGGAAAAGTGTCAGTGCATCATTGCACAAGAGTCCTGGTAAAAAATGGTGGCTTATTACGAAGCGCTTCCATTCGGCAGATTTCACGCAAGAACTCTTCAGTGGGATCTGCTGGACAAATGGTCCGGATCGCATCTTCAGATGCATCAGCGGATAACCCTATATCCAAGGACAAGGGTGTCTCTCCTGTGGTGATTACAGAGTGCTCATCTTCTAGAGGGCCGCAGATTCGGCATTCAGGATTGGATGCTGGTAACCACGGAGGCCAGCCTGAGAGGCTGGGGAGCAGTCACACAGGGAAAAAATTTCCAGGGAGTGTGATCAAGTCTGGAGAATTCTCTCCACATAAATATACTGGAGCTAAGAGCAAATTTGTAATGCTATAAGCTTAGCAAGGCCTCTGCTTCAAGGTCAGCCGGTATTGATCCAGTGGGATAACATCACGGCAGTCGCCCACGTAAACAGATAGGGCGGCATAAGAAGCAGGAGGGCAGTGGTCAAAACTGCAAGGATTTTTCGCTAGACGGAAAATCATGTGATAGCACTGTCAGCAGTGTTCATTCCGGGAGTGGACGACTGGGAAGCAGACTTCCTCAGCAGGCACGACCTCCACCCGGGAGAGTGGGAACTTCATCGGGAAGTTTTCCGCATGATTGTGAACCGTTGGGAAAGACCAAAGGTGGAAATGATGGCGTCCCGCCCGAACAAAAAACGGGACAGGTATTGCGCCAGGTCACGAGACCTTCAGGCGATAGCTGTGGACGTCCTGGTAACACCGTGGGTGTAACAGTCGGTGTATGTGTTCCCTCTTCTGCTTCTCATAACCAAGGTATTGAGAATTATAAGACGTAGAGGAGTAAGAACTATACTCGTGGCTCCGGATTGGCCAAGAGGGACTTGGTACCCGGAACTTCAAGAGATGCTCACAGAGGACTAATGGCCTCGGGAGCTAAGATGGGATTTGCTTTCAGCAAGAACCATGTCTGTTCCAAGAGGAACCGTGGCATCTGCCTCTAAGAAAGGACCTGCTCCAGCGGGGACCTTGTCTGTTCCAAGACTTACCGCGACTGCGTTTGACGGCATGGCGGTTGAACGCCGGATCCTAAGGGAAAAGGCATTCCGGAAGAGGTCATACCTACCCTGGTCAAAGCCAGGAAGGAGGTGACCGCACAACGTTATCACCACATGTGGTGAAAATATGTTGCGTGGGTGAGGCCAGGAAGGCCCCACGAAAAAATTTCAACTAGGTCGATTTCTGCACTTCCTGAAAACAGGAGTGTCTATGAGCCTCAAATTGGGGTCCATTAAGGTTCAAGTTTCGGCCCTGTAGATTTTCTTCCAGAAAAAATTGGCTTCAATTCCTGAAGTCCAGACGTTTGTCAAGGGAGTATTGCATATACAGCCCCTTGTGTGCCTCCAGTGGCACCGTGGGATCTCAACGTAGTGTTGGGATTCCTCAAATCATATTGGTTTGAACTGATCAAATCTGTGGATTTGAAATATCTTACATGGAAAGGGACCATGTTGTGGCCCTGGCCTCGGCCAGGCGATTGTCAGAATTGGGGGCTTTGTCTTAAAAAAAGCTCATATTTGTTTTTCCATTCGGACAGGGCAGAACTGCGGACTCGTCCCCAGTTTCTTCCTAAGGTGGTGTCAGCGTTTCGCCTGAAACAACATATTGTGGTGCCTGCGGCTACTAGGGACTTGGAGGACTCCAAGTTGCTAGACGTTGTCGGGGCCCTAAAAATATATATATATATATATATATATTTCCAGGACGGCTGGAGTCAGAAAGTCTGACTTGCTGTTTATATTGTATGCACCCCAAAAGATGGGTGCTCCTGCTTCTAAGCAGACTATTGCTCGTTGGATTTGTAGTACAATTCAGCTTGCACAGTCTGTGGCAGGCCTGCCACAGCCAAAATCTGTCAATGCCCATTCCACAAGGAAGGTGGGCTCATCTTGGGCGGATGCCCGAGGGGGTCTCGGCTTTAAAATTTTGCCGAGCAGCTACGTGGTCAGGGGGGAACACGTTTGTAAAATTCTACAAATTTGATACCCTGGCTGAGGAGGACCTGGAGTTCTCTCATTCGGTGCTGCAGAGTCACCCGCACTCTCCCGCCCGTTTGGGAGCTTTGGTATAATCCCCATGGTCCTGACGGAGTCCCCAGCATCCACTAGGACGTTAGAGAAAATAAGATTTTACTTACCGATAAATCTATTTCTCGTAGTCCGTAGTGGATGCTGGGCGCCCATCCCAAGTGCGGATTGTCTGCATTACTTGTACATAGTTATTGTTACAAAAATCGGGTTATTATTGTTGTGAGCCATCTTTTTTAGAGGCTACTTCATTGTTATCATACTGTTAACTGGGTTCAGATCACAAGTTGTACGGTGTGATTGGTGTGGCTGGTTTGGGTCTTACCCGGGATTCAAGATCCTTCCTTATTGTGTACGCTCGTCCGGGCACGGTACCTAACTGAGGCTTGGAGGAGGGTCATGGGGGGGAGGAGCCAGTACACACCATGTGATCCTAAAAGCTTGCTTTTGTGCCCTGTCTCCTGCGGAGCCGCTATTCCCCATGGTCCTGACGGAGTCCCCAGCATCCACTACGGACTACGAGAAATAGATTTATCGGTAAGTAAAATCTTATTTTCTCCATCATGCACCAGATCGCAGGTGGATGTGGACAGTTGCGCTGACACAGCAATTGCGCTGTTTGCAACGCACCATCCGGGGTGGAAGGTGCGTTGCACCTACTTATGGCCCTGGGCATGACTGAGGGTATCCAGCTGATAGGTCGACATACACTTGGTCAACAATCAATAGGTGAAAACCATATGGTCAACATACACATGGTAGACATTGACAAAAGGTCGACATTGACAAAATGTCTACATGACAATGGTCGAAACAGCAAAAAAGGTCAACATTACTTGTTTTAAATTGTTTTTATTTTTTCACCTTTTTCATACTTTGCCATCCACGTGGACTACAACTGGGAATAGTAACCTTTCCCGAAGCGAGGCGACTGAAGCGAGCCATGCAAGGGCATGCGGTACACTTATTGGGGGTCCATGTGCTTATACAAAGAAAACGACACCAAAAACACCTCAAAAAGTCATGTCGACTTTTTCATGTTTCAACCTCTTCCATGTTGCCTTTTGTTAATGTCGACCGAGGCACCATCAACCTAATGACTAGCAACTTGCTATACCACAACCTGACTGAGCGAGCTCTGGTCACATTAAGGACATGATTGAAGGAGCTGTGAGGTTGGCATTTAGGCATGACTGGGGGCCTCTGAGTGAATAAAGGGGCATTAATGAGGGGGCTCTGTGTTACATGTTATCAGGTGGGGTATTATTGTGTGGCATATTACAAGCATGGTCATTATCATGTGTCCAGTAGCAGATTTACCGCTATGTGATTAAAGAGGTCGCTTAAGGCCCAGCAGGTCCCAGGGCAGAGCCGGATTAAGGGGGGGGAGGGGGGGGGGGGGGGCAGGGAAAACGTACCCCCGGGCCCCCCTTTCCAAAAGGGCCCCCTGCCACACCAGAGATCGGATCTCTCTTCCGATCCAATCTGTGGTGCTGTAGAGATGTGCCCTGTGTTCCAGGGCACATTAGAGCGGCAGGGTGTAGGGTGTCTGCGTCCCCTGCTGAGTACAGTGGTGTCCGGCACTGGGGCAGTGTGTCTGTCCCCAGCGCCTGTCAGTAAGCTGCGGGTGTCCGGTGCAGGGACCAGGTGTTACCCTGCACCAGACTGAAAGTGGCGACGGGCAGCGGCGCTTCAAACTTGGCGCCGTTTTGGCAGCCAATCTGAAGCGCTAGCAGCAGGAGTTCAAATCCGGCGCCGTCCGCGAGCCAATCACGGCTCGCGTGGCGCTGGCCAATCAAAAGATGGCGTGGCGAGCCAATCGGTGCTCGCCGCGTCATAGGCCCCGCCCCCGGCATCTGAAGTTAGATGCCTGGCGGGAGCCGAAGATGACGACCGCGCGGAAGAGCGCAGAAGACACCGGGCGGGAGCCGAAGAGGGAGGCCGCGCTAAAGAGCAGTGAAGAGCCGGACGGAGGGAGAAGAGCTCCGGTGGCCGCTGAAGAGGCCGGAAGACGCCGTGCTCCTGATGGAAGGTGACCCGGACCAGGTGAGGTTGATCTCACCCCCCCATCCTTTCCTCCCTAGACCTACAGGGATCGGGCACTAGGCCCGTAGGTACAGTCAGGCCCTCCCGGCCTGTGGGTATGTAGTCGGGCCCTCTCGGCCCGTGGCCATTATGGTCTTAATCCGGCTCTGTCCCAGGGGCCTGCCAATAGGGCTGAATCTGGGCAGCCACGAGCCGGTGTTACTGGTGCCGACACCACACCACACTGCACTATTGAAGAAACTGAAAATAATCTACAACTCCCAGCAACACTTGCTGCTGTGAGCTCCCTACAGCAATGACTGCTGGGAGCTGTAGTTTATTTTCAGTTTGATTGCTGTAGTGCCGTGCACGTTGGGGCTTCACTTCCCAAACCACCAGTTCCCCCCTGCATCCTTTATGGCAGCCCTTTATACCAGAGCAAACATATATGTAAGCTACAAGATCTACTTCTCTCCCTCTCTCTGTATAATTCATCTCTCTCTATAACTCTCTCCTTCCCCACCTCTTCCTCTCTAACACGCTCCCTAACACTCCCTCTCTATAACTCTCTCCTTCATCTCCCCCTCTGTATAACACTCCCTTCTTAACCTCTCTCCACTTTATAACACTCTCCACTATTTTCTCTCTCCCGCTGTATGACATTCTCATTACTCCTCTCCACCCTCTATGTATAACACTCTCTCTTTCCTTCTCTCTCCCTCTATAACATTCTCTCCTTCTTCATTTTGCTGATTGGACTTCGACTTCTCCTGGAAGATCCCCACTGAGCGGACTGCTTGAGGTGCCGTATGGTGGCTGAGTGGTTTTTATTTGTTTATTTCATGTGGCTCCGCTACCACCTTTTGCATGAAAGGCGGCCTGCTTATTCAGAGCATTCCACTTGGGAGAATAATGGCAGATGAGGCTGTAACTGCAGCCCTCGCCTCAGAGCCGGCCCTAGGCATAGGCAAACTAGGCAAATGCTTAGGGCATTTGGTATGCCTGGGGGCACAAGCAGCTTCTGCTGATTAAAATTATATGCGGCATGCCTATATTCTGTGTGTGACTGCGGCTGTATCTGCATACGAAATGCTACGTTACAGTGTTAAACCTCATATAGTCTGAGGATTGTCCGTAACATAAACTATAACATCTTAACACTTAATTATAATAAATAAAGACACGGAGACTTGAATTTGGCAGAAATTGTTAGCTATTTATTTAAGTGAACCATTAACTGTAAATAATTAAACTAAAGTATGGTGGCCAGAAAGAACGGCTAAACAACCCTATCCCATAGATAACTATCTTATAAAAAAGAACTGACGTAAACCTTCCAACAAACAAATAGGTATCCGCTCAACCTCCATCCTGACTACCCACCCATGAAGGTGATGAGGCTGCCACCCGTGAAGGCGGTCCAGCAGATGTAAAACCAGTCAGCGAAGGAGAGCGCACCTAAAAATCAACAACCTAACGACCTCCAATCCACTCTTTAATACAACAAATGTTAACTTGCCGTTCTTTCCCGCCACAACCAAACCGTGACAACCCACAGCACGAAAATAGCCAACGCAACAACATAAAACAAACACCACCAGTAGGGAGGGAGGGTGGGACGACAAAAGCAGAAGAGGCTGACCCAGCCCCTTTCTCAGGCTTAAGAACCCATTCCACCTACCCCCAACATTCATTCCTATTGGCTAACAATAAAACTCCCATAATGCCTTACCATCCTGCCCCCAGACTAGCTGAGGTTTAACCCACTCCTCTCCTATTTTGTCAATTCGTTCTCCATTCCTGGAAATCACTGTAACGTAGCATTTCGTATGCAGATACAGTCACAGTCACACACAGAATATAGGCATGCCACATATCATTTTAATCAGCAGAAGCTGCTTGTGCATCCTAATGCAAATAAGATGCATGTTCATCAATAAAAGACACCTGACATTAGCAGAACTGCCAGCAGACTCACTCCAGGCATCTCCACCTGCGTGGCGTATTGAGGCAAGATGTATGAGGGCACATCTCTATACAAGCAGAGACAGAGGTCACAGTGTTAGCGGCCATGTGAGTGCTGTGTTGGGTGGTTTTATTGTGCAGTAGTGTTCGGCATATGTGTAAGGGGCATTAATGTGTGGTATTATGTGTATGAGTGCACTAATAATGTGCGGCATATGTGAAAAGGACATTATGTGTGTCATTATGTGTAAGGGCATTAATAATGTGTGGCATATGTGTAAGGGACATTATGTGTATAAGGACATTAATAAAGGTTGGCATATTGTGTAAGGCGAATTATGTTTATAAGGACATTAATAATGTGTGGAATATGTGTAAGGGGCATTACTGTGTGGTATTATGTGTATAAATGCATTACTAATGTGTGGCATTATGTGTATAAGGTGCTCTACTGTGTGGCGTAACGTATAGAAAGGACACTACTGTGTGGTCTAATGTGAATAAACAGCAATATGGTGTGGTGTGGTGTAATGTGAATAAGCAGCAATTCAGTGTGATGTAATGTGAATAAGGGACACTACTGTAAGGAGTAACGTATATGAGGTATAGTGGTACTACTGTGTGATGTACCATGAATAAGGGACAGTATTTCATGATAAAATGTGAAAAAAGTTGCAGTACTGTGTGGCGTAATTTGAATTGGGGGTACTATAGTGTGGCCATGCCCCTTCCCAGCAAGAACACAACACTTTTTGAATGTGCACACTGTTCCTTTTTAAAATATAGGGGGTAGGAACACCAAAATGAGGATTGCTATGGATGAGGGGCGAAGATGCTGGGAATGGGGTGCAGGGTCAGAGGCGGAACTAGTGGTGTTGCTAGGGGGCACCAACCAAAATATTGCCTAGGGTATCATATTGGCTAGGGCCGGCTCTGCCTCACCTTGCAAGACAGGGTTCCTCAACATGCACCAAGTGCAGGGGAGTCGCTGCCGCCATGGTTGCACAGTGAAGCTGGTGCTGATTGGCGAATCAGCCAGGAAACGCTCTCCTCCTGCTTGTTAACACAGAGCTAGCTCATTGCAGCAGGTACTGTGGGCCGTGAATAAGGGATACCGCTGTGTGGCATTCTGTGATTAAGGGACACTGCTATGTGGTGTAATGTGAGTAAGGGGCACTACTGTGTGGCGTAATTTGAATTGGGGGTACTATTGTGTGGTCTCACCTCTTCCCCACAAGGTCACAACCCTTTTTTGGGGGGATTTAGCATACACTGACTGACTTGGGGGGGATTGTTTGAGGTAGGGGGCCACAAATTGGTTTCTTGCTTAGGGCTCCATGAAGTCTAAATCTGCCTCTGTGTGTGTCATATGAGTTTTGGGCACATATGTGACATATAATATTATCTAAAATAAGTAAACAAGTAAAAATACATTTATTAGTTTAGTGTTTCTTAGAATAATATTTTCACAGAAAGGAACTCTTACCTAATTACCGGGGAGCAAACTGAAAAAACATTTTGGGACCCTCGGTTTAAATTCATTTTCTTAATGCGGCACTCTGAGATAAAAGCATTTGGATGCCCCTGGTCTAGACCATGTTATAACTTTTGTATATTTACCAGTATAATAAACATAGGTGTGCGCAGGACATTTTATTAGGGGGTGCACGATTAGAAAGGCATGTCTAACATCACTTAATGGGCGTGTCTAGCACCACCTATCAGGCGTGTCTACCACCACATATTGGCACTCAATGCAAACTAAATAATATAGAGGATTGATGCATAGATAGATAGATAGATAGATAGATAGATAGATAGATAGATAGATAGATAGATAGATAGATAGATAGATAGATAGATAGATAGATAGATAGATAGATTGTGCATGGGCCGGCACTCATCCCAACTGCTTTCACTTACCCCAGTGCCCTCTGATAAAAATTCTGTAGATTCCCAATAGACAGATAGATAGATAGATAGATAGATAGATAGATAGATAGATAGATAGATAGATACTGATAGATAGATATAAAATCTGTTTAATATATGTTAAATTTGTATATTTTATTACCATACATTATATCCTAATCTCTCGAAATATATATTGATATTGAATTTGAACTTGTCCTCCTCCAAGAGGAACGCTGTATTCTGTGGCATTGGCACATGATGAGGAGAGAGAGCGTGGGTGGGAGCATGAGCGGGCATGCACGCGGCATGACATAATCACGACACATCCCACAGGTTAGAGGAACTGGGAGTAGTATTACGTCAGTAATAGCGGAGTGGGTGGCAGTCGCAATGGGCGGGAGGAAATGAGCACACTTGCCGATCGCCGATACTGCAGCAGGTGTGTGTGAGGGGGGTGACAGACATTAGGGGGTGCCTGTGCGCACCAGGCACCCCCCCTGCGCATGCCTATGATAATAAATAATTATTTTTTCTTAATTGCGATATGTGAGAACTTACCTGCTGTCAAAGAGACACTAGTTCCTCTGCAAGAACTCGTTGCACTGCAGTTTGTAGTCCTAGTGCACGCCTCTTCCACAGCTTCATTACAGCTGTAACACTCAAAGCAAAAGAGACCTGCAACACAAGAGGTAATGCTTATGTTTTGTATGTTCTGTCTGTCGGCGTGAGTATGTTTTTACTGACATTATCAAAAATATTCCTGCTTGCCAAAATGTTTTACTAACACTGTATTTATGTAGATCTAAAAAATTAGCAAAATTAGTAGTTGTTAGGGCGGATGGGTGTAGGAGGGTTCAGTGATTAGCAAATGTTTATAACCCTAACCTAAAAAAACACACAGGCCCACTCCTGCTGACTGTTACCTCAGGAGCTACAGTATTACACTCCCCAACTAAGGGCCTAATTCAGACCTGATCGGCGCTGTGCGTTTTCACACAGCAGCCAATCAGGTCTGAACTGCGCGTGCCAGACAGCCGACGGCCGTCTCAGCCCTGTGATCGACAGTTTGACAGGCAGAGGCGGTCACTGGGCGGGAGGGGGCGGGTCAGCGGCATTTGGCCGCCGTTTAGGGGGCGCGGTCCGGGCAACGCAGGCGTGCCCAGAACGCGTGGGGGGCGGGCTGCGGCAGCTGCGTGATGTCACATGCAGCCACAGCGATGGGTATCTCCCTACCAGTACGCAGGTAGGGAGCTATTCATCAGCTACAAAAGCATCGCCATTGTGCGATGCTTTTGTACTTCTGCGGGAAGGGAGGACCTGACATGCGGGGTGGACTAGCCCTGTGCTTGGTGTCCCCCAGCATGTTAGTGTGGCTGATCGTAGATGTGATAAATTTAGCACATCTACGATCAGGTCTGAATTAGGCCCAAGAAATCTAGTTACAAGTGTGAGCGCACATATGATTAAGAATTTTGGTTAATTAGAAGGCTGCTGGTTTAATAAAAAAATTATTTATTCCTTAAAAACAACAGACTAAATAAACATTACCAGATAAAAAAGAAAAAAAAGGGAACATCACAGTGGAAATCACAATATAAAAATATATATATATATATCCCCGCTCTGGCCAGTTGGACTTTATAAACCATTAATAGTTTGCATGCATGCCAATAGGTTAGCAATTGATTATAGCGAAGCACAGTCCTTATGGTTAAATCTGTTTTCTCCCTTCGGGGAATTTTTAGTAATAATGTTAGTATTGATTAAAATAATTATTTATACTGTATAATTCACACTCTTTGGATGGAAATTAGGAATTAGGCCCTAAGGGGGTGATCAGATAGTCCCCGCCCAGGGGGAGTGAAAATTTACCCTATGCAAGTGTGCGATTGCATGTGTACGCTGTGTGAAAACTCCCCTCAGTCAGCGGACACATGCAAAACCATTCGCATCACACTCATCATCAAATGTTTTTGCCCCTACTGTGCAGTCTGTGCGTAGCGCAATACTTACTCCTCCAGTGCGAAGAAATCCGGCTGATCGGGGCCGGAGCTGATGTCACACACCGTCCATGAAAACGCTTGGGAACGCCTATGTTTTTCCAGACACTCACAGAAAATGGGCAATTACCACCCACAAACGTCCTCTTCCTGTCAATCATCTTGCGAACTCCTGTGCGATTGAAATTTTTGCACCATCCTGTTGCTGTTTGGCGACACACCTGCACATTGCAGCACATATGCATGCGCAGTAGTTCGATAATCGCCCGCTGTGCGAAAACGCACAGCAGCGATCAGGTCTGAATCTGGCCCTAAATATCAGAGAGGCCCTTTGTATGCACTGCAGCTGCAGATGTGTGTTGGTCAGTTTCCCATTGGCTGAACATGCTGCTTTTGTTCGTCGGGAGGCTTGCCATCTAGTAACAGCTGGTGGGTGGGTGAACAAGCCTCCCGATTATCGCTGGAACAAGGTAAAGTGAAAACTAAAAAATCACTTAGCTTGATCCTACAGAGGAGGGCGGGGCCAAGCATCTGCTCTCTGAGCAAAAGGTCATGTGACCACTTGGACCTGCCCTCAGGTAGATTTTTCTACAGTGCAGACATGGGAGGAAGCTGGGTCTGTCTCTCTGACAGAATACTTACAACTGTCCTCTAGTGTCCTGCAATAATGTGACTGGAGAGACACTAAGCGGTGCTGGTGGGGATTATGTATCAGATACACTCTTATTTACAAGTCAGGTGAGTGTAATAAATATATCCTTCCCTGAAATTGCCCGCAAGTGACTAATCATCAGGTACAAAAGTGAATGTGGAGGAATATTCACACAGGGATGCCTGTTCAAGCAAAATTTCCAAAAAGTTTCCACACAAGACACATTTCTTATGCCGGTAGCTGGCAACAGGGTCGGACTGGCCCACAGGGGAACAGGGGAAACCACCGGTGGGCCCCACTGCCTGTGGGCCCACCTCCTCCTTTAGGGATTAGGTTCCAGTCTGTATCCTAGTGCACTTTAATTATACATTATACATATGGTATCTTATACTGCACATGGGCCCAGCCCATGCACTCTGTTATGGTTAGGTGGGCCTCTGTGGTGGTTGGCCACACCTCACTATTGCCTGGCCACATCCTTAAGCATGGGCCCCTACTACTGTATTTCCCCGGTGGGCCCTTCTTGTCCCAGTCTGACACTGGCTGGCAAAGTACCGTTGGTTGAAGCTGGCACCATAAGTACACTTATTGAGGCAGAAGGGGTCCCAGCACTATACCCCACTATTAAACTCTCCTGAGTCTGTATGTCTCTCTTCAGTGCACTGTGAGTCAGAAGAGGTGACTGGATCCTCAGCCTTTTCAAAGAGGCACGTACAGTATAGTGACAAACAAATATCCAGCGTGGTGCCAGCAGCCAAGATCTCCCACCAAATGATATAGCTTCCATTGGAAGCTTAGTCAGAGGTATACAAGTTTGCCCAGCTAGCCTGCAGAGCAACCCTAGTCAAACAAATGGGGTTTAAGCAGTTAGGCAGGGCTCCAATATGTACCTTCACTATTTGCTATGAAGTTGACTCTTCATCTTCAAAGCAATCCCCATGGACTAAATGTTAAGGCAAATTCAGTTTTAAAATAACTGATGCTGAAGGTCCTTTGCTTTTGTTCAGAAAGCCTGATTCTACCATATCTGGTAAACTAAGTGGTGTGAAACCTGTCAGTGCTCTGGATGAGACAATCAGGACCAGTAGGTTCTAAATATTTGCTGCTCAAGGCCATTAGTAGAGCCTCCCTCATTATTGGTGAAGGGCTCGCTGATCGACCAGATCTAGACTTGACATGCCCATTTTTGGTAGACACCGACCTATTTGGTCCAGATTTCATAGGTGAAGTCAGGACTCACTACAAGGCTCATAAATTATGCTCAAGGAATTGCAGCCCCTTGCTAGACAAAGCTTGGCAGCAGAGGAAAATAGATTTGGAAGATCCAGCCTTCCAGGGCTGGATCATTCAATTCCTATAGAGGTAAATTGACTCATTCAGACTATAGCTAAATGTAAAGGCACTGAACACACACTCACAAAACAGAAGGTTCAGGATGACTTTAAGATGTTCAGGATTTCTTTTGGCCAGAAATTGTTTTTTCCTCAAAATAGACCTACAGATGGAGCCTCGCTCATCTAGCCTTCTCTGGTGCACCTAGATGCACCAAGGCTTATTAGCATAAGCCTTTCATCTATTCTTCTCAGCTGCAATACAATACAGAGAGAACAATACAGCAGGGGATTAAGTCCGACAGCCCTGGCTCAGTTAATCCTATTAAAGGAATAGATGAGCAGGGCTCCATCTGTATATGAGGTTTTCCAAGTGTTTGTTTGGTTACTCAGCTCAACTCATACAGTACTTGAAACTTACTGCTCCGCTTACATGTGAATCTTTGTAGTTATGTCTTACTTGCCATAAACTCCTTTGGCTTTCCAAACCCTCTATAATTAGAAAATGAATAGTTACAGCTATGAAAAACAATGTTTCACCATTCCCAATTTAAAGGACAGTCCTTCTAGGATGCTGACATCTTGAGTGCAGCAACAAAAGGTATGTTCCTACTTTCCATAATGCATGCCACTCATTGGTCCTCTGAGTAAATGTTTGTCAAGCATTATTGGAGACCAAACGGTCTTCCAAGCAACTACCAGGTATGTGGTAGTCTACCCACCAGCTGTTGCTAGGTGGCAAGCCTCCCAATGATCAAACAGTAGTTTGCAGGAATCTATGACCTGCAAACTTTCTTTGTTCTAGGGCAGGGGTTGGGAACCTCAGGCCCGTATAAGGCCCGCAGAGCCACTTGGCCCGGCCCGACCAGGCTCACCTAGCCGGGCGCCCACTGAGATTTTGTTACTAGTGGGAGCCTGACTTCTTACCCTCAGCAGCAGCCGAACGCAGGAGCTCACTCCTGAGCTCCGGCTTCTGGCTCTGGCAGTGTGCGTGTGCTGCTGTGCGGTGTTATGGGAGAGATGTCGTGACTTCTCTCCCATAGTTCTGAGGAGCGAGTGGCCAGGCGGAGGGCAACGGTCCAGAAGCAGGAGCGGGGCTGGTGAGTATTGTGTTTTTTTTCTTTTAATGTGTGTGTGTAAGTGTCGCTACTAGGGGCATATCTAATTGGGCATAACAACTGACTGGTGGCATATCTAATAGGGCATAACAAGTGATGGGGCATATCTAATGGGGCATAACAAGTGACTGGGGGCATACTGGGGGCATATCTACTGGGGCATAACAACTGACTGGGGGTATATCTACTGGGGGCATAGCTACTGATTGGGGGCATATCTACTGGGGTATATCTACTGGGGGCATATCTCTTAGGGTAAGGCTCATTTTTAAGTTGAGAATTTTTGTATGACCCCTGAAGAATTTTATAAATATCCAAATGGCCCTTGGTAGAAAAAAGATTCCCTACCCTTGTTCTAGGGAATAGGATTGCCACCTAGCAGCAGCACCCACCCTACCCACCCGTTACCTTGCTAAATCTGTTGGTTGCTCTGTCCAGAGTTGCTTTCTCCTGGGTGGTTTAGGGGAGCATGAGATGCCACAGGTCTTACCTCTGTCTTACCATTTAGTTGTCCAATCTATGATCAAGTCGACATCTGTTCTTTCTCTTTAATATCAGTTGGGCCCATAGTTGTCTATAGTCTGTAGATGTTCTTCATGCTATTATGTTTTTTTATCATAACTTCCTTACATTGATCAAAATTATGTTTTTGTTACCAGTTCAGTAACATTTTAATGTGGAAAGAGTCATGTCAGTGTCTTCTTTCCTTGCATTTGAAGTGATGTATCATCCCTCATTATCCAAGTCTAGGCATGGGATTTCCATCAGTAGGCTTCTGAAAAATCTACCTGAGGACAGGTCCAAGCGGTCACATGACCTTTTGCTCAGAGAGCAGATGCTTGGCCCCGCCCTTCTCTGAAGGATCAAGCTAAGTGATTTCTTTAAATTTCACTTTACCTTGTTCCAGCGATAATTGGGAGGCTTGCTCACCAACCCACCAGGTGCTGCTAGGTTGCAATCCTATTCCCTAGAACAGTGGTTCTCAAAAGTTTTTGAGTCACGGCGCCCTAGAGTATCAGAATTTTTTTCACGACACCCCTAGGCCAAAAGTTTCTTGTTGATAAATCTAGAAAAAATAAATAAATTATGTAAAATGTGCTTATGTGTCATCCTTAGGTTCAATTATCTGGTAAGGGACAGGATTCACTTCTGATTGTCCGCATTATTTATGATTGGAAGACACCAGCACTGGTTTTGCCTATTAAATTGACCATAAATTTTTGAATTGGTTTTGACCACCAATCCAAGGCAAGTGTCCCGAGGCTCCCCAGGGTACCTAGACACACATTTTGGGAACAACTGCCCTAGAACAAAGAAAGTTTGCAGGTTATAGATTCCTGCACATTACTGTTTCAAGTCTTTCTGGCACTATCATTGCACCAGTCTCTTTGGAGGGCAGGCAGGGCTCTCTGTCTTAAAACCAATTGGAGAGACCTTGCCACAAGCCAATGCACAGCAATGCAGCCTGAGCGGGCTGGGCATTCACTACTTCCTCTCTGTGACATAAATGAATGAATAAATAAAATAAAAAATAATTTACAGCACATGGACTCCACATATACAGTATGTGTAAAACAATATTATACAGGCATTAAGAGCCTAATTCAAGATTGATTGCAAAACAACATTTTCCTCTAATGGACAAAACCATATGCAGTGCAGGTGGGGCTGATGTAACATGTGCAGAGAGAGTTAAGGCCCCCATCCACTAGTCCGATTTGGGCAGTTTTCTTCAGATTTCGACACATCTGACCGTCATATCTGAAGAAAAGTGTCACATTGGATGGCTCTTCCGATCCGATGCGCACTCCCGTGTCAGATATATCTGAACTACAGATCTCTGAAGCTGCCCCAACTATTTATCTGAATCTGAAGAAAACAGGTGCACATCGGAGTGTTTTTTTTACTTCAGATGTATCTGATCAGATTCATCTGAAGCGTCACTTGACTGGCATCTCCCTGACAACTCCCACCCACCAAGAGGGGGAACAGCGGCAGCAGCAGCATCAGATCAATCGCATGTAGCATGTGTGCATCAGATATATCTGATGCGATCTGGCACATGATATATCGCATCAGATATATCTGAAGTGAATGTAATTAAAATTAAAGCCAGGGTCTGATCCAATTCCCGGGACGCTCCCGGGAGAGTTCAAGAGAAATCTGATGCTATCTGCAGTTCAGACAAGTCTGAGTAGTGGATGGCCACCTTTAGATTTGTGTGGGTTATTTTGTTTCTGTGCAGGGTAAATACTGGCTGCTTTATTTTTACACTGCAATTTAGATTTCAGTTTAAACACACCCCACCCAAATCTAACTCTCTCTGCACATGTTACATCTGCCCCACCTGCACTGCACATGGTTTTGCCCATTAGTGGAAAAATAAGATTTTACTCACCGGTAAATCTATTTCTCGTAGTCCGTAGTGGATGCTGGGGACTCCGTAAGGACCATGGGGAATAGACGGGCTCCGCAGGAGATAGGGCACTCTAGAAAAGATTAAAAGAATTAGGTCTACTGGTGTGCACTGGCTCCTCCCTCTATGCCCCTCCTCCAGACCTCAGTTAAGGAAACTGTGCCCGGACGAGCTAACATTACAAGGAAAGGATTTTGGAATCCAGGGTAAGACTCATACCAGCCACACCAATCACACCGTATAACTTGTGATAACCAAACCCAGTTAACAGTATGAACAATTACAAAACATCAGACAACCTGATGTAACATAACATAACCCTTTGTTAAGCAATAACTATATACAAGTATTGCAGAAGAAGTACGCACTTGGGACGGGCGCCCAGCATCCACTACGGACTACGAGAAATAGATTTACCGGTGAGTAAAATCTTATTTTCTCTAATGTCCTAAGTGGATGCTGGGGACTCCGTAAGGACCATGGGGATTATACCAAAGCACCCCAACGGGCGGGAGAGTGCGGATGACTATGCAGCACCGAATGAGCTAACTCAAGGTCCTCCTCAGCTAGGGTATCAAACCTGTATAACTTTGCAAATTTGTTTGAACCCGACCAAGTAGCTGCTCGGCAAAGTTGCAATGCCGAGACCCCTCGGGCAGCCGCCCAAGAAGAGCCCACCTTCCTTGTGGAATTGGTCTTTACTGATTTTGGATGCGGCAACCCAGCCGCAGAATGAGCCTGCTGAATCGTGTCACAGATCCAGCGAGCAATAGTTTGCTTTGAAGCAGGAGCACCCAGCTTGTTGGATGCATACAGGATAAACAGCGACTCCGTTTTCCTGACCTTAGCCGTTCTGGCCATATAACTCTTCAAAGCCCGCACTACATCTAGTAACTCGGAATTCTCCCAGCCACTGGTAGCTACAGGCACCACAATAGGTTGTTTCATATGAAAAGATAGTCACGATCCGGGTATCTGGACGCCATTTCTTACCCATCAGATGCCTCCTAAGGCTGGCTCAGCGCTCCAGGACCGGATCCCATCTGTTATCCTAATGTTCACATTCCTGCATCCTCTCCTGTCTCTCTGAGACGCTGTCACAGTAACGCCTTATTACATCTGGCATGGCGTCTCCCGCGGCCTCCGCCGCCGTCCCTGAGCTTCTGCATGCAGAGTGTCAGAGTGGCGATTACGTCAGCCGCGGCCTCCGCTGTGTCCGCGTGGTTGGATGTGCACTTGTCAGCCTGGCGTCTCCTGTCTCCAGTGGCCGGCGCCGCCATTACTGTTTTCATTACCACATGGATTACAAACCAAACTTCCCTCCAAGTGTCTGCATGGGCGCAGCCATCTTGGGTTCTGTCAGCTGATCATTTCCTCCAATCTGTTTTCAGTATTGTTAATCTGCATAATTGCCTAGCCAATCCCTTCCTTGCTGCAGGTATAAATACACTGTGCCTGAGCAAGGAAGGCGTCAGTGCTTTGGTTGTCAAACCTAGTTCCTGTTTGTCTCTCTCCTGTGATTGTCTTCCAGGTTCCAGCTCCTGTCTCAAGACTTCCACCATAGAGACCCGCACCAGCATTCCACCTGCGGTGTAGCCTGACTCTCCAATCCATTGTGGATTCATCTGTTTCCAGCTACAACATTACCTGCTTCCAGCTCAGCTTCCAGCAGAGTACAGCTTCCCTTAAAGGGCCGGTGTCCTTTCTACACTTTACCACTCTCCACCGGTATTATTATTTCTCCGCTCTCAAGTTCTACATTTCAGTTCATATTTCATCGCTCCCAAGTTCATTTATTATTTAACTGGTTCCAGCCAGTATCCACTCCGTGCTAACAACAGTCTGGTTCCAGCCAGTATCCACAGCAGCTGTTTTACCTTCAGCAACCCAGCTTTTCCTGGAACACCAGCTGGCACAATCCTGGGTTATCTCCATTGCTACAGTCGGGCCTGGTAAGGACTTTCCATCTAGAAGATCATAAGAACTATCTCACACTACCAGTGCCCTGTGGCTCCTGCCATCCTGTAGTACCCAGGAACTGTATTTATTATTTGCTGACTTTTACGTTTTCTTTTACTGCTGCTGTGTTGCGGAGTTGTCATAATAAACATCATTGACTTTTATCCAAGTTGTCGTGGTCACGCCTTCGGGCAGTTATTATTCATGTTACTTACATGTCCAGGGATCTGATACAACCTCCCAGGTTCCGGTACATCTCAGCCCCTACAACTGAGGCTGCCTCCCGTCAGCTCAGGCCCTCAGTTGTGACAGTAAGCACTGACCTAATGAATCCAGCCGGAGACCAGGATCAAGCGGCCAGGCCGATGCAAGAACTGGCAGCCCGACTAGAACATCAGGAGGCTGCACAGGGCCACATCATCCGCTGTCTCCAGGATCTCTCTACTCGGCTGGATGGGATTCAGACAACTCTCCGTGGATCAGGCGCATCTGGTGCGTCAACCACAGTGACTCCAGCTATAACCCCACCCACCTTACCCATTTCTGCTCCACGTCTTCATCTTCCAACGCCAGCAAAATTTGACGGATCTCCAAGATTCTGCAGGGGATTTCTCAACCAGTGTGAGATTCAGTTTGAGCTACAACCTGGCAATTTTCCCAGTGACCGTACAAAAATTGCCTACATCATCTCTCTTCTCAGTGGCTCCGCCCTTGACTGGGCATCACCGTTATGGGAGAGGTCCGACACCCTGCTATCTTCTTACACTGCATTCGTGTCAACATTCAGGCGCATCTTCGACGAGCCAGGCCGGGTAACCTCAGCTTCATCCGAGATTCTCCGTTTACGCCAGGGGTCACGTACTGTAGGACAATATCTGATACAGTTCCAGATCCTGGCATCCGAACTGGCATGGAACGACGAGGCCCTGTATGCTGCATTCTGGCATGGCTTATCTGAGCTTATTAAAGATGAGTTAGCTACCAGAGACTTACCTTCTAAGTTAGATGAGCTAATCTCACTCTGCACGAAAGTTGATTTACGTTTCAGAGAGAGAGCAACTGAGCGTGGAAGATCATCTGCTCCAAAATCTTCTGCTCCTCCTCTTCGTCAACTGTCACCATCTAAAGATGAGCCCATGCAAATTGGCCGTTCCCGTTTAACTCCTGCTGAGCGCCGAAGACGTCTCTCTGAGTCTCTTTGTCTTTACTGTGCAGCTCCGTCTCACACCATCAATGCCTGTCCCGAACGTCCGGGAAAACTCCAAACCCTAGCTCGCCCAGGAGAGGGCCGGCTAGGAGTAATGATCTCCTCTCCATCTCCTCATGATTGTAATCTCCCAGTCTCGCTTCAAGTTGCTCAACGTTATCGGAACGTCATTGCTCTCCTTGATTCCGGAGCAGCTGGGAACTTTATTACTGAAGCCTATGTTAAACGGTGGTCCCTACCCACCGAGAGACTTCCTTCCTCCTTTTCCTTAACTGCCGTGGATGGCAGTAAAATTTTTGATACTGTTATTGCTCTAAGGACTCTACCAGTTCGTCTGAGAGTGGGAGTTCTTCATTCCGAACTTATTTCACTTTTAGTGATTCCAAGAGCCACACATCCTGTGGTCCTGGGCCTTCCATGGCTCCGTCTTCACAATCCTACAATTGATTGGACGACTACGCAAATCCTGGCATGGGGTTCCTCCTGTGCAGAGACATGTTTGTTTAAAGTATTGCCTGTCTGTTCTTCCTCCCCCAGGTCGTCTGATGTTCCACCCCCTCCATATCAAGATTTCACGGATGTGTTCAGTAAAGCTTCTGCTGATATCCTTCCTCCTCATAGAGAATGGGACTGCCCGATTGATCTCGTTCCAGGGAAGGTTCCACCTCGAGGCCGAACTTATCCGTTGTCTCTGCCTGAGACGCATTCTATGGAGGAATACATTAAAGAGAACCTAGCAAAGGGGTTCATTCGACCTTCTTCTTCCCCAGCCGGCGCAGGCTTCTTTTTTGTAAAAAAGAAAGATGGTGGTCTGCGGCCGTGCATCGACTACAGAGGTTTGAACGACATTACCATCAAGAACCGTTATCCTTTACCCCTGATTACTGAGCTCTTTGACAGAGTTAGCGGAGCTACCATCTTTACAAAGCTGGACTTGCGAGGTGCATACAATCTCATCCGGATCCGTGAGGGTGACGAGTGGAAGACCGCCTTTAACACCCGTGACGGACATTATGAGTACCTCGTCATGCCCTTCGGATTGAGCAATGCTCCAGCTGTCTTCCAGCATTTTGTCAATGAGATTTTCAGAGACATTCTATACCGTCATGTCGTGGTCTATCTAGACGATATCCTCATTTTTGCCAACGATTTAGAGGAACATCGTTTTTGGGTTAAAGAGGTTCTGTCCCGTCTCCGTGTCAATCATCTCTATTGCAAATTAGAAAAATGCGTCTTTGAAGTCAAGTCCATTCCGTTTCTAGGGTACATTGTGTCCGGTTCCGGACTAGAGATGGATCCTGAGAAACTACAAGCAATTCAGAATTGGCCGGTACCCTTAACCCTCAAAGGGGTCCAGAGGTTCTTAGGGTTCGCCAATTATTACCGAAAGTTTATACGAGACTTATCCACCATTGTGGCGCCTATTACTGCTTTCACCAAGAAGGGTGCTAACCCGTCCAAGTGGTCTGAAGAAGCCATGCAAGCTTTTCATCTTTTAAAACAGAGGTTCATCTCTGCGCCTGTCCTGAAACAGCCTGACATCGACTCTCCTTTCATCCTAGAGGTGGATGCCTCCTCCGTTGGAGTAGGAGCGGTGTTATCTCAGAGGGCTAAAGATGGCCATTTACATCCTTGCAGTTTCTTCTCCCGGAAGTTCTCCCCAGCTGAGCGCAACTATGCCATTGGCGACCAGGAGTTGCTTTGCCATCAAGCTCGCTCTAGAAGAGTGGAGGTATCTGTTGGAGGGAGCTTCTCATTTAATCACCATACTTACAGACCACAAGAACCTTTTATACCTGAAGGGCGCACAATGTCTCAACCCTCGTCAGGCCAGATGGGCACTTTTCTTTTCCAGGTTCGACTTTAAACTCCAGTTCTGTCCGGGCTCTCAGAATCGCAAGGCCGATGCCCTTTCCCGCTCATGGGAACAAGAAAATGAGTCAGAGTCTTCAGACAAGCATCCTATTATAAATCCGTTGGCATTCTCCACGGTAGGGATGGACTCTACGCCCCCATCAGGGAAAAGTTTTGTGAAGCCGATGCTAAGGAAGAAGCTCATGCATTGGGCCCATGCTTCCCGTTTTGCCGGACATACAGGTATCCAAAAAACCCTGGAGTTTATCTCTAGGTCCTATTGGTGGCCAACTCTGAAAACGGACGTCTTGGAGTTTATTGCATCTTGCCCAAAGTGTGCCCAACATAAAGTATCCCGCCAGTCGCCTGCGGGGCAACTGGTTCCACTATCCGTTCCCCGTCGACCATGGACCCACTTGTCGATGGATTTCATTACAGACTTACCCATGTGCAACAAGTTCAATACCATCTGGGTGGTAGTTGACCGGTTCACCAAGATGGCACACTTCATTCCTCTCACCGGTCTTCCGTCAGCTTCCAAGTTGGCTCAAGTATTCATACAAGAGATCTTCCGACTCCACGGTCTTCCTGAAGAAATTATCTCAGATCGAGGAGTTCAATTCACAGCCAAATTCTGGCGAAGTTTATGTCAAGTCCTCCAAGTCAAGCTAAAGTTTTCCACGGCTTACCATCCTCAGACCAATGGTCAAACCGAGAGGGTGAATCAGGACTTGGAGGCCTTCCTCCGCATCTATGTGTCCTCCTCTCAAGATGACTGGGTTCAATTACTTCCCTGGGCCGAGTTCTGTCATAATAACCAGTATCATTCTTCATCTGCTTCAACACCATTCTTCACTAACTTTGGATTCCACCCTAAAGTTCCTGAGTTCCAACCGCTTCCAGCAACTTCTGTTCCCGCAGTGGATATCACCTTGCATCAGTTTGCCAATATCTGGAAGAGCGTACGATCAGCTCTGCTCAAGGCATCGTTCAGGTACAAGAAGTTTGCGGATAAGAAGCGTCGAGCAGTTCCTGCTCTCAAGGTGGGTGATCGGGTATGGTTATCCACGAAGAATTTGAGGTTAAGAGTTCCCAGTATGAAGTTTGCACCTCGCTATATCGGTCCTTTCAAGATTGAACAAGTCATCAATCCTGTTGCTTACAGACTCCAGTTGCCTCCCTTCTTAAAAATACCCAGGACATTCCATGTTTCCCTGTTGAAACCGCTGATCTTGAATCGGTTTCATTCCTCACTTCCTCCAACTCCGAAAGTCCAAACTCAACGAGGCGTTGAGTATGAAGTGGCCAAGATCCTGGACTCACGTCACCGTTACGGTCAACTACAATATCTTATTGACTGGAAGGGTTATGGTCCTGAGGAACGTTCATGGACCAATGCTTCTGATGTCCATGCTCCTGCCTTGGTCCGGAGATTCCATTCCAAGTTTCCTCAAAAGCCAAAGAAGTGTCCTGGGGCCACTCCTAAAGGGGGGGGTGCTGTCACGATCCGGGTATCTGGACGCCATTTCTTACCCATCAGATGCCTCCTAAGGCTGTCTCAGCGCTCCAGGACCGGATCCCATCTGTTATCCTAATGTTCACATTCCTGCATCCTCTCCTGTCTCTCTGAGACGCTGTCACAGTAACGCCTTATTACATCTGGCATGGCGTCTCCCGCGGCCTCCGCCGCCGTCCCTGAGCTTCTGCATGCAGAGTGTCAGAGTGGCGATTACGTCAGCCGCGGCCTCCGCTGTGTCCGCGTGGTTGGATGTGCACTTGTCAGCCTGGCGTCTCCTGTCTCCAGTGGCCGGCGCCGCCATTACTGTTTTCATTACCACATGGATTACAAACCAAACTTCCCTCCAAGTGTCTGCATGGGCGCAGCCATCTTGGGTTCTGTCAGCTGATCATTTCCTCCAATCTGTTGTCAGTATTGTTAATCTGCATAATTGCCTAGCCAATCCCTTCCTTGCTGCAGGTATAAATACACTGTGCCTGAGCAAGGAAGGCGTCAGTGCTTTGGTTGTCAAACCTAGTTCCTGTTTGTCTCTCTCCTGTGATTGTCTTCCAGGTTCCAGCTCCTGTCTCAAGACTTCCACCATAGAGACCCGCACCAGCATTCCACCTGCGGTGTAGCCTGACTCTCCAATCCATTGTGGATTCATCTGTTTCCAGCTACAACATTACCTGCTTCCAGCTCAGCTTCCAGCAGAGTACAGCTTCCCTTAAAGGGCCGGTGTCCTTTCTACACTTTACCACTCTCCACCGGTATTATTATTTCTCCGCTCTCAAGTTCTACATTTCAGTTCATATTTCATCGCTCCCAAGTTCATTTATTATTTAACTGGTTCCAGCCAGTATCCACTCCGTGCTAACAACAGTCTGGTTCCAGCCAGTATCCACAGCAGCTGTTTTACCTTCAGCAACCCAGCTTTTCCTGGAACACCAGCTGGCACAATCCTGGGTTATCTCCATTGCTACAGTCGGGCCTGGTAAGGACTTTCCATCTAGAAGATCATAAGAACTATCTCACACTACCAGTGCCCTGTGGCTCCTGCCATCCTGTAGTACCCAGGAACTGTATTTATTATTTGCTGACTTTTACGTTTTCTTTTACTGCTGCTGTGTTGCGGAGTTGTCATAATAAACATCATTGACTTTTATCCAAGTTGTCGTGGTCACGCCTTCGGGCAGTTATTATTCATGTTACTTACATGTCCAGGGGTCTGATACAACCTCCCAGGTTCCGGTACATCTCAGCCCCTACAACTGAGGCTGCCTCCCGTCAGCTCAGGCCCTCAGTTGTGACAAAGATGACACTACCTTCGGCAGAAATTGCTGACAAATCCGCAATTCTGCCCTGTCCATATGAAAAACCAGATAGGGGCTTTATATGTGACAAAGTCGCCCATTCCGACACACGCCTAGCTAAAGCTAAGGCTAAAAGCATGACCACCTTCTACGTGAGATATTTTAACTCTACTGATTTTAGTGGTTCAAACCAATGTGATTTCAAGAAAATCAACACCACGTTCAGATCCCAAGGTGCCACTGGAGGCACAAACGGACAAAGGTCTGAACTGCAGGAAAATAAGTCAGTTCTTTTTTAAAGAAATGACTAAGCCTGATATCTGGACCTTAATGGATCCTATTCTTAGGCCCAAAGACACTCCTGATTGTAGGAAGTGAAAGAAAATGGCCCAGCTGGAATTCCTCAGTAGGAACATTCCTGGCCTCACACCGAGCAACATTTTTTTGCCATATACGGTGATAATGTTCAACCGTCACATTGAACACTGTACATTATAGTAGTCTACACTGGAGTCAAACGCCGTGTCTATCTCAGCGTCCCTTATTTTGGATAGTGAACCTTGAGAGACTCTAACGATCTCTGCGACATAAGGACAGACATGGGTAGATTTCCTGTCCGTTCTCCAAACTCAGGTGCAATAAATTCACCTTAGCACATATCCAAACAGGTGTCGGCGTCGTCGACGGAGACACCTACTCACACACATATTTGCTCCATCTTCTTGGAACATACAGGGCCCCTGTTGCAACCAAGCCTGTCTTAGAGGCCGAGGCCATGGGTCCTCTGTGAGCATCTCTTGCAGATCTGGATACCAAGTTCTTCTTGGCCAATCCGGAACAATGAGTATTGTTCTCACCCCTCTCTTCCTTAGGATTCTCAGTACCTTGGGTATGAGATGACGAGGGGAAAATACATACACCGACTGTAACACCCACGGTGTCATTTGCGTATCCACAGTTATCGCCTGAAGGTCTCTTGACCTGGCGCCATACCGCCGTAGCTTATTGTTGAGGCGAGATGCCATCATGTCTACTTGTGGCAGTTCCCACCGACTCGCCATCAGCGTGAAAACTTCTTTATGAAGTCCCTACTCTCCCAGGTGTAGGCCGTGCCTGCTGAGGAAGTCTGCTTCCCAGTTGCCCGGAATGAACACTGCTGACAGTGCGCTTACGTGATTCTCCGCCCAACTAAAAAATCTGGTGGCTTCCATCCTCGCCACCCTGCTCCTTGTATCGCCTTGGCGGTTTACATGAGCCACTGCGGTGATGTTGTCTGAGTGAATCAGAACCGGTTGGTCGCGAAGCAGGGTCTCCGCTTGACTTAGGGCGTTGTATATGGCCCTTAGGTCCAGGATGTTAATGTGATGGCAAGTCTCCTGACTTGACCACAGACCTTGGAAATTTCTTCCCTGTGTTACTGCCCCCACACCCTCGGAGGCTTGCATCCGTGGCCACCAGGACCCAGTCCCGAATGCCGAATCAGCGGCCCTCGCGAAGGTGAGAACTCTGCAGCCACCACATGAGAGACACCCTGGCCCTGGGGGATAGGGTGATTAACCGATGCTTCTGAAGCTGTGATCCGGACCACTTGTCCAGTAAGTCCCACTGAAAGGTCCTCGCATGGAACCTGCCGACGGGAATGGCCTCTTATGATGCCACCATCTTTCCCAGGACTCGAGTGCAGTGATGCACTAACACCTTCTTTGTGTATATAGATTTCTGACCAGTGTCACGAGCTCCTGAGCTCTCTCTATTGGGAGATGCATCCCTTTCTGGCCTGTGTCTAGGATCATGCCTAGGATGGGCAGATGAGCTGTCGGAACCAACTGCGACTTTGGAATATATAGAAATCAGTCGTTAGACTTCCCGAGAAAGTGATACGCTGTTCAGCAACTGCTCTTTTGATCTCGCTTCTATGTAGAGATCTTCCAAATACGTGACAATAGTGACACCTTGCTTCCAGAGGATCACCCTCACTTCCGCCATTACCCTGGTCTAAACTGGTAATGGCAATCCCGTACTGCAATACTGAGGTACGCCTGATGAGGTGGGTAAATGGGGACCTTAAGGTATTCATCCTTATGTCCCGAACCCACTTTCAGGCTTACAATGACAGCTCTAAGCGATGCCATCTAGAACTTGCCCCTTTTCAGGTATATGTTCTGGGATTTTAATTCAATATGAGTCTGACCAAACCTTTTTGGTTTTGGGACCACAACATGGTCAAATAAAAATACTCCCCTCCTTGTTGAATGAGGGGAACCTTGACCACCACCTATTGAATATACAATTTGTGAAATGCAGTTCACACTGTTTCCCTCTTGTGAGGGGAAGCCGTCAGGGCCGTCGGTGAGGGGGCATTTTTTCTTGTATCCCTGAGACACAATACCTAACAGGTAGTGAACCCACTTGCGGCTGCACTTCCGAAAGCGTGCCCCCACCGGGTCTAGCTCCGCCTGTGGAGCCCCAGCGACATACGGTGGATTATGTAGAGGCCGGGGAGGACTTTTCTCTGCCCCCGCCTCTGGCAAGAAAGGACGCATCTCGGACTTTCTTGTTTCTTTATTCGAAAAGCTACATTTGATAATGTCGTGCTTTCCTAGGCCGTGCAGGGATATAAGGCCAAATATCAGAATTACCAGATATAGCGGTGGAGACCCGATCCGATAAACCATCTCCACCCAATCCTCAGCCTTCCATATGCCTCTTAAGGCTGCATCGTCTGTCCATTGTACAGGACACGTCAAGCAGAAATCGACATAGCTTTGTCACTAGGACCCAGTATACTCATGTCTCTATGGGCATGTATATATATATATATATATATACATACACACACACACACACACACACACACACACACACACACACACATCTCTTAAGACAGCATCATTAATATAAATATATATATATATATATATCCCTACATATATATATATATATATATATATATATCTATACATACTAGGGTCTCTATCTCTGCTGATAAGGTACCTTTCCACGCTGCCACAGCGCTATAAACCCATGCCGACCCAATCGCCGGTCTGAGTAGTGTACCATAATGTGCACGCTATCTGCAGGATCCCTGAGAATAGCTGTAGCATCAGCATACCCTCCAACTGTACCTTTTTAATAGGTACAGTACCTTTTTTCTATGGTCTGTACCTATTTTTGGCTATCCAAACTTCCATTGAAAGTATAGGAAAAGGGGCGTGACCACGCCCCCTTTACCCATGACCACGCCCCTTTCTCCAATTTGTACCGATTTTTGTGTGTAAAATGTTGGAGGGTATGCATCAGGGCTGCCTTTTGTGACACCCTAGGGGAAGATTTCCATCTTATCCTGGCCCTAGTGGGTAAAGGATACTGTCTGAGAAATCTTTGTGGGAAGCTGCAGTCTTGTCTGGAGTTTCCCGCTCTTTTTCCTCATGAGACGAGGGAAAGTTACCTCAGCTTCCTTTCCCTTACACCTGTGTACCCTCATGACAGGGACAGATGAGTCATCAGTGATATGCACATTTTATTACAATAAACATATATTGAATACTGTACTGCCAAACTGGCTGTAATTTTGCATTATCATAGTCGACACTGGAGTCAAACTCTGTGTCGATATCAGTGTCTATTATCTTGGATAGTGAACATTGAGAGACTCTGACGGACTCTGCGACAAAGGGACAGACCTGGGTAGATTTCCTGTCTGTTTCCTAACCTTTGTGCAATAACTTTATCTCAGCACTAATTTACACATATCCACACAAGTGTCGGCGTTGTCGACGGCGACACCTTCTTACACACATATTATCTCCATCTCCTCCTTATGGGAGCCTTCTACATCAGACATGTCGACACACGCGTACCGACACACCATACACACAGGGGAAGCTCTTTTTGAAGACAGCTCCCCCACAAGGCCCTTTGGAGAGACAGAGAGAGAGTTTGCCAGCACACACCCCAGCGCTATATGACCCAGGAAAAAACACAGTAACTCAGTGTTTACCCAGTAGCTGCTGTATTATATGATTTGCACCTAAATTTATGTGCCCCCCCCCCTCTTTTTTTCACCCCTCAATTGTGATTCTGCAGGGGAGAGTCTGGGGAGCTTCCTTCCAGCGGAGCTGTGAAGAGAAAATGGCGCTGGTGAGTGCTGAGGAAGAAGCCCTGCCCCCTTCATGGCGGCTTTCTGTCCCGCGATTTTGTGTGAATAATGGCAGGGGCTCATGCAGACATACAGTGCCTACCTGTATGTCTGCTTACTTTTGCCAAAAGGTACCTTATTGCTGCCCAGGGCGCCCCCCCCTGCGCCCTGCACCCTACAGTGACCGGAGTGTGTGGTGTGCTGTGGGAGCAATGGCGCACAGCTGCAGTGCTGTGCGCTACCTTATATGAAGACAGAAGTCTTCTGCTGCCGATTTCACTCCACGCTGCGCTTCTTGCATCTGGCTCTGCGAGGGGGACGGCGGCGCGGCTCTGGGATCGGACCGCCAATGGTTAGTACCTGTGTTCGATCCCTCTGGAGCTAATGGTGTCCAGTAGCCTAAGGAGCGCAACCTATCCCGCAGTTGGTAACGTTTGCTCCTCTCCCCTCAGTCCCACGTAGCAGAGAGTCTGTTGCCAGCAGAAGCTCTCTGAAAATAAAAAAACCTAACTAAAATACTTTCTTAATAGCAAGCTCAGGAGAGCTCACTAAAATGCACCAAGCTCCTTCCGGGCACAGATTCTAACTGAGGTCTGGAGGAGGGGCATAGAGGGAGGAGCCAGTGCACACCAGTAGACCTAATTCTTTTCTAGAGTGCCCTATCTCCTGCGGAGCCCGTCTATTCCCCATGGTCCTTACGGAGTCCCCAGCATCCACTTAGGACGTTAGAGAAATGATGTTTTGCAATCAACCTTAAATTAGGCCCTATGTATGTGTAGTGTAAGCCTAAATACTTAGTGGGGTACACACACATACACACAGATACATATATGTATATAAACAGTATTGACAGATGCAGCATCATATCAACCGCATGACCATTGGGCATCAAGTTACTCATGATGTCCAGTTAAATTAAGCCACTGGCTTCAGCATGCCCAGCAAACAGGGCTAACACCTTCCCATTTTCTGGGATGCTAAACATCTTAGTGATATTTGGTGGACCCCTTTCTTTGAAAGTAAAGCATTCATAACCTAGAACCAGAAATAACGACACGGAGACTTGAATTTTGGCAGAAAATTGCTAGCTATTTATTTGTCCCTATCCATTAGGAAACCTGTAATAAAGAAATTAATTTAATATGCCGCTCCAGCTGGCATATGGTGGCGGCCCAAAAGAACGGCTCAATTAACCTAGATTAACCTTAAATAACTAACCCTATAAATTTACTAAAACTTATCATAAACCGGTAATAGGTGACAACTCAACCCCCACAGTGACTACCCACCGCTCCTGGGTGCCCTGCCGCTGCCTTCCCGGACGGGTGGTCAAGCGGCCATAAGTCGATGGAGGTGAGTGCACCTAAACCACAACAAACTGTAAAACACTACAGTTTTCCCTACAATACAAAACTGCCGTTCTTTTCCGCCAATAAATAGCCAACGATAACCAGCCAACAACTTAACGCCAAAGCACCACGTGCCAGAATTTCCTACTACCAGGGCGGGAGGGTGGGAAAGCAAATCCACCAAGAGAACTAAGATGGCCTCACCTTCCCTATATATATCAAACCCTCCCCCTAAAGAAGGCTGTACTTTCCTAACAGCTATGTCCACCCCTCCCCAGATGTTTAACTCTTTCCTTTCCTATACAGTCAATACTCTCTCCTAAACATCTTAGTGATATTTGGTGGACCCCTTTCTTTGAAAGTAAAGCATTCATAACCTAGAACCAGAAATAACGACACGGAGACTTGAATTTTGGCAGAAAATTGCTAGCTATTTATTTGTCCCTATCCATTAGGAAACCTGTAATAAAGAAATTAATTTAATATGCCGCTCCAGCCGGCATATGGTGGCGGCCCAAAAGAACGGCTCAATTAACCTAGATTAACCTTAAATAACTAACCCTATAAATTTACTAAAACTTATCATAAACCGGTAATAGGTGATAACTCAACCCCCACAGTGACTACCCACCGCTCCTGGGTGCCCTGCCGCTGCCTTCCCGGACGGGTGGTCAAGCGGCCATAAGTCGATGGAGGTGAGTGCACCTAAACCACAACAAACTGTAAAACACTACAGTTTTCCCTACAATACAAAACTGCCGTTCTTTTCCGCCAACAGCGAAAGACTCATCCCCACAGTCTTTCGCACCGCCACCATAAACCTACCCTAACTCCTGCAAAGCGAAACCTAGATCCTCCAGAAAAAACATCATCCCCTCATTGGATAGATGTACTCCATCACGCCGGAAAAGGTGGCTGTCTCTGAACCGAATCCTCGGGTGGCGAACCACCCTCCCTCCGTGGGACAGCACCCACTTTGCCACCGCTCCGTTCACCTTTTTCCGGGCCTCGTCAATCTGGCGCCCATCCGCCACACCCCTCCAACACAATCTTGGCACCATCATTGAAAAAACCAACACACAATTGGTCCATGCCGCGGTCACACTTGCCAGATCATGTATCAGGGCCCACCGCAGATCCAAGGATGTCCTCTTCCCCAGGTCGTTGCCACCTAGATGGACAACCAAGACCCTAGGGACTCCATGCTTGCTGGCCTGACTCACTAACCTACTCCTCAGCTCACCCCACATCATTCCTCGCCAGCCAAGCCATCTGACACCCTGTGCTCCAAGCAATGCCTGAGACCCTTCCGAGGCCACAAACCTGGCCGCCCAGTAAATGTAAGAGTGGCCAACCACCCAAATGGTCAAATTGTCGTCAAACCATCCTGAAGGGGAAAAGAGGGGTAGAATTGATTACTAAGAGGCTTATTAATTGTTTACACTGAAGGATCTGCCAAAAAGAAAAACTTTAGATCTCGCTATTGCAGCAGTCACGGCCTAGCCGACTGCACCATGTTTCGTTGCCATTTTAAAGCGCAATTAAAGACACAAAGGGGAAAGATCAAATAAAAACAAACGAAATAAAACAGGGGGGGGGTATAAAATGGGAAACACATGTAATAACTCAGCTGGAGGTGAAAGCGTAAAGACCTGCTGAGGGACTCTGATTAGACCAGATTAGCCGAATTGTAGATTAGAATTCAGTCCGTCAAGTCAGGCAAAAAATCGCAAAATAACTCCAGACCCCCGCTGCCGACTCATGTCAGCAACGGCGAGTAGCTAATCCCTGAGTAGGATAAAAAGGGGGAAAACACTAACAAACGCACAACACCATAAAATCACAGAACTGGAACAGCATAATACATTGCAAATAAACAAAGCACCAAGCGCAAACCGGCCTCTCATGTGACAGGGCGAATATATCGTCTGTAACTTGACGACTTCCATCGCCCCACCGCCTGGATTTCAGTTCTGGAAAAACCCGCCGCAGCAGCCGACGTCGCCGCGCCTATCCGAAAGGAATGGGTACCGAAAGCAGCGGGTGGGAGGCCCAAGCCCGCCAAACAACGACCCAGCATCCAACGGAACTGGTATTTCGTGACTGGCAGCCCGTCATAATACAATAGCCATGACCCCTCCTTAACGGGTCGCACCACCACATATTGCATTGCCAGACCCACTGGGCAAACGCTTTCTTCTAGCGCTGGAACCATAGTGACCTAGCGCCCTCTCCCCACTTGATCCGTCTTGGAGCGCCGCAATCTGCACAGCAAGGACCTCTCACCCACTACCACGTCTCCGACCAGCATGCGCGAATCTGCTCTCTTGGAAGGCGCTACCAACTCAGAAACTCGAAAGGCCCCGTGGTAAGCCATTGAGAACGCCAAACTGAACAAAAGCGTCTCAAACCTGGACGACGCGACTCGCCCCACCGCCGCGATGACGGCCGGCAACAAGGCCGCATCGATGGGCCGCCTCCTATCTGGTGGCGTCGGCGCAACTCGCGCCCACCCTTTCATTGCCTTCCGCAGAACCTCGCTTTTTGTTATATCAGGGACGCCTCGCAGCTTGCAGAAAAATGAGACGCCAGCCAAGTACCGTGATACCACCGCTCGTGACCTACCGGAAACGTAAAGCTGCCAAATAAAAGAAAGCATCAGCCGATGCTTGCTCTTACCTTGATGCTGACGACCCTGGACAAACTCCTCCCACTCGCTCCAAGCTTGTCCGTAAGCCTTGAGCGTGGCTGGCGCGACTGACCGCAACGCTAGACCCTCCAGTCCGGCCCGATCACCTGCCAAACATAACCGGGACAGTGAAAACCTTGCTCCTCGGCCTCGGGTGCCAAAACCCAAAATCTCTCCCACTGTCCACGCGACAACGCGTCTGCGATTCCGTTCTCCAAACCGGGCACGTGTTGTGCCCGGAACCATAGGTTCCTACGCAAGCACGTCAAAAGCAATTGCCCGAGCACCCGCAGAACCACTAGCGATTTCGCCCTCTGGTTATTAATCGCATGCACCACGCCCAGATTATCGCATCTAAACAATATGCTGCGGTTAGCCAACCGATCGCCCCAGACTTCCAACGCTACCATAATGGGAAAAAGCTCCAGCAGCACCAGATCTCTTGTAAGACCCTCGCTATGCCAGTTTGCCGGCCAAGATGCCGCACACCACGATCCCTCCAAAAAACAACCGAATCCCAAGGCACCTGCAGCATCGGTAAACAGCTGCAACCGCTCGCTGTCTACGGCTGGCGCTTGCCATATGCTCACCCCGTTGAAATCCTCCAGGAACGAAGCCCAGACGGCCAAATCCCTTTTTAATTCAGAGGACAATCGAACGAAATGATGAGGCCTGGCACACCCCGCCGTTGCCCTTTCGAGCTTCCGGCAGAAAACCCTGCCCATCGGTATTACCCGACAAGCAAAGTTCAGCATGCCCAGCAAGGACTGCGCCTGTCGCAGCGTGACTTTATGCGAGCCGTTGAACCGGCAAATGGTTTCGCGGAGCTTCGACACTTTGTCCCGGGGCAGGCGACACTCTCCCGCCACTGTGTCAATTTCAATCCCCAAAAATGATAGGCAGGAGTCCAGACCCTCCGTTTTGTCCCTGGCTACAGGAACGCCGAAGTGGTAAAAAAGAGCCCGGGTGCTAAACAGCAAGTCGCCGCACCTTGTGTCATTAGCCGGACCCGCACATAGGAAATCATCGAGGTAATGTGCAACCCCGTGACCGCCTGACGCAGACTCCACGCACCAATGAAGAAAAGTGCTAAAGCGTTCGAAAAATGAGCATGAAACGGAACATCCCATCGGCAGACATTTGTCGATGAAATACTCCGCCCCAATCCGGAAACCCATAAAACGGAATGAGTCCGGATGCAATGGCAGTAATCTAAAGGCTGATTCAACATCAATCTTAGCCATGAGGGCCCCGCTCCCGTAGCTGCGGACCATCTCTAGCGCTTCGTCAAATGACTGATACACCACCGAGCAATAAGCCGGTGGTATTGCGTCGTTGACCGATGCCCCTGGCGGGTAAGAAAGATGCTGGATGAGCCGAAAAGCGCCTGGAGTCTTCTTCGGTACCACCCCGACCGGGGAGATGACCAAGTCATCCACCGGGGGTGACCTAAACGGCCCCTCCATCCTGCCCAACCTGACCTCCTTATCCACTTTCTCCTGCAGCACAGTCGGCAAAGCTCGGGCAGACTGGAGGTTCCTCTGCGCGCGCACGGACACTTCGCTTGCAACAGGCAAGCGAAAACCAAACTTAAAACCGTCTAACAAAAATTTTGCATCCCTTTTATTTGGATACAGATCCAACCACTTGCCCATCGTTTCCAGCTTAACTGGCGTTGGGGCTCTGCTGAGCGGTCCCGCTCGCGGCCTGCTTCGGGTATGCTTGTTTTCCCCGATTTCCCTGTCGCCCCCCTTTGAAACAAGAGGAGGCTGGGTGGGCTCCTCCACACTGCTGGCAGGAGTGACGAAAACGACACTGTTTGCCAAAGGAACATGCTCCGCTGTTAAAAGCGAAGCATTTCCCTCGAGGGGCAGACCGCCCGCCCACGCGAACGGCCAATCCGCCTGTCCTGGCAAATCCCCCGTCCGCGCCCGTCCCCTGGGCTGATGACCCCGCGCGACGCCCACCTGCTCCCTGTTTCTGGGTTTCCTCCTCCTGCTGGGATGCCCGGGTCACTTTGAGCCAGACCTCCACGTCCTTGAACCCAAAATCCATGACCCGTAGCCCGTCCTGTTTCTCCCGAAACTCTTGGTCATACCGCCGCCATTCCGAGCCCGAGGATGTGCGCTGCATGTCGTGCACGAGATGCAGGTACCGGATAATATTCATGTGCTCTTCCGGCCTATCCTCCAAATAGCATGCCGCAAACACCCAGAAACCGGCCAGCCAATTATCAAAAGACCGGAAAACCTCTGTCCCCATGCCCTTCTTAGCGGCCGCCGCTTTGTATTCCTTCTTCATGGCCTTAGTCAAGACGAATAAGTCCACGAAGTCACCCCTACGTATCTTCTTGCGGCAGCTGTCTCGCAGCCCCCGCATAACTGCGGTGTACTCGCAGCGCACTACCCCAGGCAGATCGCGCCGCTTCTTTGCCCTACGCTCCTCCTCACTAACTCGCTTGCGCCGCTTACGCCTCTTCTGCTGTTTTGCTGCCCGCTTGGCAAATTTTTCGGCCTCCTTCCTTGCCCTAGCAGTACTGTCTGCGTCGGACGCTTGCGACGCCAAAGAAGAGGAGGAGGAGGAAGACGAAGAGCTATGCGAACTCGAGCTCGTGGTGGAAATTGATATAGACTGTACCAACTCACCGGATGCCATCGACCTCTCCGACCCGGATTCTTCGTTTTCTTCAGACCAATCATCGTCCTACACGAAATCTGCCAAATACCCTTCATCTCGGCCCTCTGTGGAAGACAAAACAGAAGAGGGCCCGGCCCGTGCTTGCGGCGCACGCCGGGCCCCCCGTGTGGAATGCGCAGTGAGCGCACGCCCCTGCTGCTCCCGGTCCGACCTTAGCTCCAGCTCCGCAGCAGCGGCCCCCAGCTCTCGGCAGGCTCGTGCCACCCGCTGCGCCGCTGAGGCCCTCCGTTTGCCAGACCCCCTGCCTCCTGCAGACTGGCCGAAATCCGCCCTCGCCCTAGGGGAGGCCACTGCAGCTAACGGCCCCAGAGCCTCCACCACCGTGGCCAGCGCCGACGCTATGGCCCCAGGAGGATCACGTGTGGCGCGACCCCCGTCAACGCCGCCCGAAGGACGACCGGTCCTTGGTTGGGCGCGAGCCCGCGCCCGCCGACCGGCCGATGCGACCCGGGGACCCTGCCCCTCCTGCTCCGACATGAAAGCAAGTGCCCCCCGGCCGGACCAATCGCTCTCTACTTCTGATCCTTCGCCTTCCCTCCCCAACGAAGCAGAAGAATCCCCCGGTCCTGGGGAGGACCCGCTGTCGTGCGCAGCGGCCCGTGCCGCGGCCCTGCGGCCGCTGACCCATTCCCTGTCTCCCCTCCACCCGCGGGACCCGCTGCGTCCCGCCTCTGTAGTGCTGGTGTGGGGAGTCACAGGGACCCGCTGCGCACCCGCGCGTGTTCCCCCGCGCGTCACATGACCTGCGGAGTGCGCACGCGCATGCTGCTCCCGGCCACCCCTTGCAGTTCCTGCCGTGGCCCCATCTCCTGTTGTCATCCTTATGTGCCCAGCGCTGCCTACCCGAGGCACACGCTGCACCCCCCTTGTGTGCCCCCTTCCCCTGCCGGATTCCGGCATCCGGGGAGTCGAACCGGGTGGCCTGTGTGTTGGCGGAGCCGCTGCGCGCACACGTGCGCGGCCGGTGGCGTCCGGAGCGAGCGTGGGCGCGCGCGCACCCCGTGCACGCGTCCCACCTCCTCCCGCCATCGGGCTCCCGGTCTGTTCCTCCTCCTCGGCCGCCGCGCGAGGCTCCTGCACAGGCCCCGCGCGGCGACCGCCAGCTCCCCGTCCCGTCCTCTCCCCCCGTCCGGCACTAACATTCGGCCGTAGCAAGGAAGGAGGGCTAGGACCTGCAACCACCGGGAGCCCCCCGCGGCGCGCCCGACATGATCCCGGACTCGGCGGCTCCCGGAGGGGACGGCCGCCGCCCGTCAACCCTCGAGCGGCTTGAAGGGACCCCTGGTCCCCCAAGCCGCCCTCGCCCGGCCGGTGTGACCGACTCGGCTGCCGGCGGCGAGCCCGCCCGGGCCCTGCTTGTGGTGCTCGCGGCCGTGTTTGTTGAGGCCCCTAGGGACGGAGCCCCGTCCCCCATGCTGCCCACTGCAGCCTCAGGGCCCGCTCGACCGTCTGACTCACGGTACCGAGCCGGGGCCCTTAGAACACGCTGGGGCCGAGCAGCCATATCAGCAGGTAATAATAGGAGGAGAGGAGGAGTATAACACTGAGGTAGTGGTTATTCTGTTATTCTGCTTGCACGTGAATGAGAAAACGAAATTGTCTGCAATGCAGCACTCACCTAAAAGCAAATCCACCAAGAGAACTAAGATGGCCTCACCTTCCCTATATATATCAAACCCTCCCCCTAAAGAAGGCTGTACTTTCCTAACAGCTATGTCCACCCCTCCCCAGATGTTTAACTCTTTCCTTTCCTATACAGTCAATACTCTCTCCTTAGTGTCAAACATGCTGCGGTCTTTGGGGCACTGGGTGCAACATCACATCCCCCGATCTGCACATGTGCAGTAAACATCTGAAAATGGTGAAAATATCACTACAGTGTCCATCCCTGAATCATACTGTAAATGCGGAATGAGGACAATGTTTTGCAGGACAGTTATGAAGAGATGGTATTTGTTGTTCTTATGTTGTTGCAACAGGCCTACTGTCCTTATTATCGATATTTTGTTTTATGTTTGACCATGTTGTTGTACTGTATGCTCTTTGGTGTACCCCTCCATGTGGGCTGCATTGCCCCCTCTCCCCTCCCCCCACCGCTTCCACCCTTTTTTTGTTTCTGAATCCTTTGTAATGTGTAAAGGCCCTCATTCCGAGTTGTTCGCTCGCAAGCGGATTTTAGCAGATTTGCTCATGCTAAGCCGCCGCCTACTGGGAGTGAATCTTAGCATCTTAAAATTGCGAACGATGTATTCGCAATATTGCGATTACACACCTCGTAGCAGTTTCTGAGTAGCTTCAGACTTACTCGGCATCTGCGATCAGTTCAGTGCTTGTCGTTCCTGGTTTGACGTCACAAACACACCCAGCGTTCGCCCAGACACTCCTCCGTTTCTCCAGCCACTCCTGCGTTTTTTCCGGAAACGGTAGCGTTTTTTCCCACACGCCCATAAAACGGCCTGTTTCCGCCCAGTAACACCCATTTCCTGTCAATCACATTACGATCGCCAGAACGATGAAAAAGCCGTGAGTAAAATTCCTAACTGCATAGCAAATTTACTTGGCGCAGTCGCAGTGCGAACATTGTGCATGCGCATTAAGCGGAAAATCGCTGCGATGCGAAGATTTTTACCGAGCGAACAATTCGGAATGAGGGCCAAAATCTCAAAAAAACTGGAAAAAAATACAATACCGCCAATAAACTGTCATTCTAAAAAAATAGAAACCGACATAACAATGGATATAATAAACATGATATTTCCCTAAAACATAAAAATATAGTAAGTTGTGTTGACTTCTATTTGTTTGTCTTTGTATCTAAACCTGTAATTATTCTATTGTGTTGCCACAATGGCTCAATCATTATTAGTTGTGCATTCAGTCAGAACATCTTATCACTCTTCTCATTTGTAAATACAAACATAAATTCTCCTTACCTGTTACAAGGCAGCTGGTGAACAATGCCAGGAAAAGAGTTTTACTGATTGTCATTTTTTAAATATTATTATATCCAAGTGGAGCCACCAGTGACCTCTGAGCAATGAAGTCCAAGTAAGTTCCTCCAAACGTTTAATAAGGTGGGCTTGGCTCAGCCACTATAAGAGAGATGTGCGTCACATGGGCACTTTACCCTCTCTTATCAAAAGTCGGAAAAAACCACATCTCCTGGTTCAGTCTTACTGGGTGAAATGTATTGTTTGCCACCTGATATTTTATTGTCTCAATCACTAACACTTTTGGAACTACACCTGAATTATGGAAAATGTGCAAATAAAAGCTGAGAAAAGATGGAAAGATAAAAACTTTTCACCTACTTTTGTAGATTTTAAGTAATGGGGCCAAGGCAGCTGGTGAACAATGGCCCTCATTCCGAGTTGTTCGCTCGCAAGCTGCTTTTAGCAGCTTTGCACACGCTAAGTCGCCGCCTACTGGGAGTAAATCTTAGCTTCTTAAAATTGCGACCGACGGATTCGCAATATTGCGATTAGACCTCTCTTAGCAGTTTCAGAGTAGCTCCAGACTTACTCGGCATCTGCGATCAGTTCAGTGCTTGTCGTTCCTGGTTTGACGTCACAAACACACCCAGCGTTCGCCCAGACACTCCTCCTTTTCTTCAGCCACTCCCGCGTTTTTCCCAGAAACGGTAGCATTTTTTCACACACACCCATAAAACGGCCAGTTTTCGCCCAGAAACACCCACTTCCTGTCAATCACATTACGATCACCAGAACGATGAAAAAGCCGGGAGTAAAATACCTAACTGCATAGCAAATTTACTTGGCGCAGTCGCAGTGCGAACATTGCGCATGCACAATAAGCGGAAAATCGCTGCGATGCGAAGAAAAATACAGAGCGAACAACTCGGAATGACCACCAATGCCAGCAAAATAGTTTTACTGATTGTAATTTTTTAGAATATTTTTATATCCTACTGGAGGCTCCACTTACAGCTGAACATTAAAGCCCAAGTACTGTAAGTGCCCTTTAAACATTTAATACAGTAAGATGGGCTTGTCTTGGCAACTACAAGAGCGGTGTAGACTCTGCACCCTCTGTTGTAAAAAGGCAGAATGACACATTTCCTGATTCAGTCTTGCTGGGTGGATTGTACTGTTTCCATCCATTATATTGTTTCTATACTTAACACTTTTGGAACTAAGGGCCTTATTCAATATGGATCACATCAGTGATGCGATCGCATATTGCTGTACTTCTGACCAGTGCGCACACAGAGTGGCCGCACGTGCGTGTGCAGGCAGGGAGATGTGATTGCATCTCAGTCCAGGCCATTTTTGGGGTAGGCTGTGTGGCGCTATATGCGGTCGCTGAGACGGAGAAAATGGCGGCGGCCTGACTGCCTTCCCAGCCAGGCTGCACAGGCAGTGGGGCTTCCCTTATTCAGCAATGCAATTGAATTTTGATTGCACCGCTGGCGGCCATTTGCATGCTGGGGGCCTTACCCTGTGCCGGGCGGCCCCCAGCATGCGATCGCAAGCAGTTGCAGTTTTCCTAATTTGGCAAAACTGCAACTGATGCTGAATGAGGGCCTACGTCCGATTTGTGAAAAATTTGCAAATAAAACTTTGAAAAGGTGGAAATAGAAATTAACAGCCTTAATTTTCAGGTGACTGAGAATAGTTACAGTACATTTCTCAGTGATCAATGGGCCTATTACAATTTCAACTACTTTTGTAGATATTAAGTAATGGTGTCCTTTATCACACTTTAATCTCAGCTAGGCTGCGCAGGCAGGGATCTACTCGGCGGGGGCAAAAGCATTGCTGCTGTGCAATGCTTTTGCACCCGTTCGAGTGGGTTTGGGGGGGCAGGGCCTGACATGCGGGGCAGACTAGCCCTGTGCTGTGTCCCGCCCCCACATGTCTGAGTAACTGATCGTAGATGTGCTACATTTAGCACATCTACGATCCGATCTGAATCACCCCCAGAGGAAGAATATTGTGATGCAATTACTGAAGTAGGTGCACTGGAACACACGGGCACAATGCTGTGAAGCACTTACTGAAATAGGTATGCTGGAAAATACTGAGGTAGAATGATGTGATGCAATTACTGAAGCAGGAGTGCTGGACCACACTAAGCCAAAATGCTGTGAAGCAATTAATGAAATAGGTGCACTGGAAAACATAGAATTAGAGCTCTGTGAAGCAATTGCTGAAGCAGGTGCACTGGAAAACACAGAGGCAGAATGCTGTGAAGGAATTGCTGAAGCAATTACTGAAGTAGGTGCACTGGAACACACAGAGGCACAATGCTGTGAAGGAATTGATGAAGCAGTCGTGCTGGAACTCAGTGAGGCAGAATGCTGTGAAGCATATACTGAAGTAGGTGTGCTGGAACACACTCAGGCAGAATGCTGTGAAGCAATTTCTGAAGTAGGATTGCGGGAACACACTGAGGTAGAATGCTGTGAAGCAGATACTGAAGTAGGTGTGCTGGAACACACTGAGGCAGAATGCTGTGAAGCTATTACTGAAGTAGGTGTGCTGGAACACAGTGAGGCAGAATGCTGTGAAGAAATTACTGAAGAAGGTGTGCTGGAACACACTGAGGCAGAATTCCCATGGGTGGAAATAGCCCCTGTTCACTGGGATTCCGGCTGTCTGCATTGTTGGCTGTCGGGATTCTGGCATCGGTATCCTGAGCTCATGGCCATAACTAGGGTGGCTAGGGGGGCACCCTATTTGAGAGGATGCAAGCTGTCCACCCTCCCCACCCCAACACTGCCACATCCTATCCTTTCCCAGTCACCAGCATACATACAGCAGCTATCTCCGTGTGCTTCACTCCCAGTGTCGCTACTGCCTGTGTAGGTGTCGATACTCAGTCTCTCCCGGGCTGGGGAAGCCTTGGGAAAGTTTTGCAGGTTCCCAGCCAGTCAGCGGTCTGGGACTTCTATACTGGGCTGTGCATGGTCACATTACTGCCTTGCCCCGGGTGACAAGAATCCTAGTTGCGGCCCTGCTGAGCGCCAGGATCCCAACAGCCGGCAAATGAACTGCATCCCATGCAGAATGTTTAGAAGCAAATACTGAAGCAGGTACTTAACCAGGAGCCAGGTTACTGATCCTCTGAGAGAGATGTAGTACTGGCAATGTGCTGTTAGCAGGTCCTATTTTAAATAGTGCACTCTAAGCACTGACAGACTGGTTGAGACATGTGACTGGTAGACAGACTGGGTCATGTGATAAATTCCATAATGGCGGCACCTAAGGTGCAGAATAGCAGGATCTTCCCGGAGAATACCAGCCACATATACATATGAGTGACTAAATACTTTGTGGGTGCCAGTGGTGGCCAGTGGGGACATGGATGACCACAAAGTGACAGTTCTGTACCTGGTAATGAGGTCCAGAACATCAGCATTTATAAATGCTAAACATCTTTTTCTGGCTATTGTGTTTATTTGTTAGTTATAAAGCCACAGAGCACTGCTCTTTGAGGGGATCACAATACAAATAATGTAGAGTAACAAAAACAAGAAGGTCAAGATGATCCTGACCAAATGAACAAACAATCTAAGAGGTGAAGGAAACACTTATGTAATACAAATTGCAAATGTTGGTAGGAATGCATGTTCACAGCCACTGCTCTAATCTCTGGATTCAGGCAGCCGGCAGACACATACATCATTGCCTGGCTCCAGCTAGCCTACAGCTGCAGAGTGTCAGCTCACTGCAGCTGGTTATACAGGCACAGGCAGGGCCATCTTAACGTATAGGCACACTTGGCAGCTGCCCAGGGCCGAGCATTTCTAGGGGCCAATGAGCAGGAGCAGGTAGTGGTCACACAATCATAGAGGAAAGGAAGCAGCCAGATAGTGAATGGCTGTCAGCATGGTGATTGGTTGATGGCTGTAGCTGTCCACCAATCAGAGTGTTGACAGCCAATCACTGTATGGATGCATTTGAAGAGACGGCACAGGACTGCAGGGGGGGCATGTTATAAAAAATGTTTATTTGTTTCCATAAATTGGTGTGAGGGCCTAGAATGCTGTCAAGACGGCCCTGGGCACAGAAGGAGATTTATCAGCTCTTGGAGAGAGATAAATTACCAGCCAATCAGCTCCTGTAATTTTTTAAACACAGCCTGTAACATGGCAATTAAGAACTGATAATTGGTTTGTACTTCATCTCTCTCCACTTTATAGGTAACTAAAGATAATTTTACTGTGTCTTTATAGTATTTCGCAAGCTGAGGCGTATCTAGGGTAGGGCGAGTGGGGCACGTGCCCTGGGCGCCTTGGCAAGCCCAGGAGAGGGGGGCACCACCGGTGGCCAGGGCATCATGCCACACTCGCCCCCGTCAACCCGAAATGTGAGGGGAGGAGAGCGCAGCGTCTCTCCCTCCCCTCACCGCCGCTGCCAGCACTAGCAGCGCTGCCAGCAGCACTGCTGTGTCCGGTCTCCGGCGTTAGCCAATCAGAGCTTGCAGACCGGCTCCTGATTGGCTGCCGGCGTGGCCACACCCCTTCTGGAGTGTGGCCACACCCATTTTTCAGCGTGCGCACATCCTTCTTTTTGTGTTTTTTTTTTTTTTTTTTGGGGGGGGCGCCATTTTCCATCTTGCCCTGGGCTCCGAAAACTCTAGCTACGCCTCTGTTCACAAGACAAGACATGATTTTGATTTTGTTTTCTTAAAAGATTAGCATATTCTGTGAGCATTATGTATTTCCATTAAACCACTGCAGTGAACCATTAGTAAAGCAGAGCAGCACTATGGGGTAAATGTATGATACTCTGATATGGAAGAAAAGCATACTTGCCTACCTGACCCTCTCCATGAGGGAGAAAATGCTCTGTTGCTGGACTTTCCTGGTAATGTATGATTGCCATCACCAGTGGTGAGCTAGTTAATTGATAAGAAAGGTGTTTCACCTAGTGATGAGCGGGTTCGGTTTTACTCGGTTCTCAAAACGGCATCTTATTGGCTTACGGATGTCACGTGTTTTGGATAGCCAATAAGGTTCTGTTTTGAGAACCGAGTAAAACGAATCCGCTCATCACTACCTTTCACCACAGGTGATGGCAATCATACATTACCAGGAAAGTCCAGGAACAGAGCATGTTCTCCCTCATGGAAAGGGTCAGGTAGGTAAATATGGGGAAAAGTGGTATCAGTGCATGTTATGTGCACTGATACCGCTTCTCCCCCATGTATGACTCTGGCGGTGCTAGTAAGGTGACAGCGGCACTATGCGCCTCTGTCATTTATCAGTGCTGTTATCTACAAGATAGCATGCCGATATTGTGGGCAATGTATGAATGGTCAATAGCTCTGAGCGTTATGACATCTGCAGTATCGATTTCGACAGCTACAGGTATCATTGCTCATACACTACAGCCAGGGACAGTACTATCCCTGGCTGCGGAAGGTGCCAGTTCCGGGCCTCATGTGAGATATCCCATGCCCAGTGAGGTCCTCAGGGCTCTCTGAGTAACTGGCCTCTCGCAGCTGCCATGACTTTTTGATTCTACCACCGGGCAGTGCCCCTCCTTGGCCAGTGCCCCTCCTTGGCCAGTGCCCCTGGCGAGTGCCATTCTGGCCAAAGGTTAGATACGCCCCTGCAATCATGCTCCAGACTTCAGGAAAATCTAGCAGTACTGTATGTACTGTAGATTGAGTTGCCAATAAGTGTTGGAGCAAGGCAGGAAACAGTTAACAGTGTCTGCTGGTTGTTCGCTTCTAGTTCTCACAGGTGGGTGCAGTTGTGTCTGATACTGCAGGAAATAGCAGAGGAGAGTGACCTTTAGCCAGTGATGTGCGGTAAGGTCACGCAGGGACATGCGGTGAGGTAAATGGCTCAGGAGGCACTGACTAGTACCAGAGCCAGATTTACACACAAAATATGAGTCAAAAGGTTTATGTGAGCATTATACACAGGTGCAGCTGTATAAATTCCTGAAAATTTGGTGAGTGTTGATCAGATATGTGTGGTAAAGATAAGCAGGGGGGGGGAGGGTAGGGGGGGGGGGGGGGCACTGCCTCACCTATCATAAACTTTTTACTCCAGAGTTTTGACTATAAAAAGGATTATAATAATACAAAGAAGATATTTCTAACATATTCTTTGTATTTTTCATATATTTTATACAGTCAAAACTCTGGCACAAACATTAGTATGACAGGAAAGGCTCTGCCTCACCTGCCTCACCCAACCGCACGTCACTGGTAAGGTCAGGCAGAGCCTTACCTGTCATACTAACGTATATGTATAGTTTTGACTATATAAAGTATATGAAAAATACAAAGAATATGTTAGAAATATCTTATTTGGATTATTCTAATCATTTTTATAAGGCGTCTATTCAATTATTGTGCTTGACGTTAACTAAACACTTTAAGCTAGCTTATCAACTAAAAATAATGACACGGACACAACTGCGTTAGATTAAATGGTCATTGAATTTATTAATTGGAATGACCTCACTCGTAGTGGGTGGCCAGGAAAACGCTACCACTAACCAGCTCTAGTCACGATCTTACAAAATGGCGGCGACTAAACGCCCCAACTGTCATGGGTGCGACTGAAACGCCCCATCTATATATACCAGCATAACCTGTGTTGCGAAGGTCTCACCACCCCTTCCTATAGCAGAGTGAGGACGCTCCCCAGGGAAGCGCCCCTCGCCCCCCCACAAGGGCAGGACACACTCGCCGTCCTTCAAAAGGGGTAAGTGCCCCACAACACCACTTATGCTACAAGTGACCGCTGGCCAGTAGCGCCATCCCGCAACCGCCAGTTTCAGAGAAACGCAGCCCGCCAACCCAATACGAAATGAAATCCAACTAAAAGAACAAAATACCTATCAAAACAAATCCTATCCCTACCTACAAAGATAACAAACTAATCTAGACAAGAAAACAGCGCCCTCAGAAAAACTCCAATCCCAAGATGGGAGAGATGCACACCATCCTTCCTAAAATAGAAGGGGCTCTGGAGCACCAATAGTGGATGTCTAACGGCCAAACCACCAGTCGCCAACACAAACTTCGACACAGCAAAGTTAATCTTCTTCCTAGCCCTGTCCAGCGCTGTGACGTTCCGTGATCCCTTCCAGACAAACCTAGGAATAATGTCCGACCAAACCAAGCGTACACCAGGCCAAAGCAAGCTAAGCTCCCCCAAATCCGCCTGAATCCTAAGGATAAGATCTATACCTTTTAGGTGACCTACATTGTTACCGCCCAGGTGCAGCAGTAGCCATTGGGGACGCCCCCAACGCTGTTCGTGTTGAAACAATAGCTCCAAAAGTCCCGACCATCTGAGCCCTCTCACACCTAACCATCGCACTCTGCGACCACCAAACAACTCAGACGACCTATCAGCAAGGGGATGACGCTCGGCCCAAAACACGTAAGAATGGCCAACTACCCAAATCTGTTCGTTGGAAGCAGTGAACGCTGTAAAAGAAAAAGTAACCTAGCTGTCAGGCCGTGCCCATAAAACGGGTAATTAGAACCGTTAGACCAAACCGAACAGTTAATAACATGAAAAAACCCAAGTGAAGGAGAAAACTTAAAAAACCTCCCGTGGACCTGGAGTGTCAGCCAATTGTAATTAGGCCCCCTCGGAGGAAAAATTAAAAAAATTCCTTCACACCTCCAATTCTGGAACGCTAATCATTCCAAAATTGGCAGGTAAACAACGTTTTTGGGTTAGCGCAAGTAGCGCAACATTAAACCTTATCGAATCTAACATAAGACTTAAACGCCGCTGACTTCCAACGTCCCATTTCCTGAATGGCTGACGGTGGAAGTCCGCGTGCCGCAGCGCAAGTTGCCGCACCGATGCGAAAGGAATGCGTCCCATATTCTGCGCTATTAAGCCCCAGGGCGACCAAACAGCGCTTCAACACAGCGGCAAACTGAAACCGAGTGAGAGGCAATGCATCCCCGTGAAGCAGTACTTGAGCCCCCACTTTAGGTCGTAAAGGTAAATACATTTTTGCAAGCAGCACAGGGCACAAATCGGTATCCTCCTGCGCCTTCAAAGTCACCCAGCGTACTCGACCCAGCTGGTCGGTCTTGGAACGAGGCAACCGAAACATGGTGACACCTTCCTTGAGTACCAGGTCCCTGAAAAGCATGCCTGTATCAGTGGACCGTTTATTAGCGGCCACCAGCTCGCCAACCCGAAAGGCCCCAAAAAACACAAATGAAAAGGCTGCACGGAAAAGGGACGCCTCAAAAGCAGAATCAGTCACTGCCGGCAGAATCGCCATGAGCTCGCGCAACAACTGCGTGTCAGTAGGTCTGCGCATATCCGGCTGGGACGGACTTAACCTCGCCCAACCCCTGAGCGCCTTAGATAAAGTAAAAGACCTGGTGGGGTCCGTCCCCTGATGCAACCGAGCATGGAACGAAACCCCCGCCAACGCCGCGCACATGGACGCCTTGGACCTACCACTCTGGTAACACTCCCAAACAAAGGCCAACGAAAGATCCTCCTCCGACTTACCCCCGGCCCCACACCTAACCTGATGCGCCTGCCATTCAAGCCAAGCCGCAGTGTATGCCCGGCGGGTCGAAGGGGCCAATGAGTTCAGCGCCAAGCCATCTACGCCAGTTCTATAATCTGCCAGACAGAAGTTGGACAAGTCAATCCTAGGGCCTTCGCCCCGGGGGCCAACCTGCGAAACCAGGGAAAATCGAAACGCGACAGCGCATCCGCGATATCGTTCTCGACCCCAGGCACGTGCTTCGCCGTGAAATTGATGTTAAAACGGAGACATTGTAACACCAAAAATCTCAACAGCCGCAAAGCCTGCGGCGATGATGCACGTTGGTTGTTCACCGCATGCACGCCCCCCAAATTGTCGCACCAAAAGACAATCGTCCGGTTCGCCAACTTAGGGGCCCACAACTCCACTGCCACAGCTATAGGGAACAGTTCCAATAAAAGTAGGTTAGCCGTAAAGCCACGAGATTCCCAAGACTGGGGCCAGGCCGAAACACACCACTCGCCCTGGAAAAAAGCACCAAAATCCGTAGAACCGGCAGCATCTGTAAACAGCTCCAGGGAAGAATTGGCGACGGGCCGGAGAGGCCACAGCAATTCTGAATTAAAAGTTACCAAAAAGGTCGACCAAGTTCTAAGGTCGTCCCTAATTTCCCGAGACAGACAAATGGTGTGGTGCGGCCCAGTCACTCCCGCTGTGAAGTTTTCGGCAAAACACCCTCCCCATAGGTATGACCCGGCAAGCAAAATTAAAGGAGCCTAAAAGGGACTGCACCTGATGGAGTCTAACACTACGCTTACTCAAGCATTCTTCGATCTGTCCCAAAAACTTCGCCACCTTGTCGCCCGGGATGCGACAACAACCTGCGTTGGTGTCAACCTCGATGCCCAGGTAAGAAAGGCAACATGTGGGTCCTTCTGTCTTATCATGACCAACAGGCACCCCCAGAACCCTGAACAAGGCGGACGCCGAAAAAAGGAGCTCCTAGCACGTGTTGCTGCCTCCTGGGCCTACAAAAAGAAAGTCGTCGAGATAGTGGGCAATGCCAACGTGCCCCGTTCCCGCAGCAATGCACCAATGCAGGAACGAGCTAAATTTCTTGAAGTAGGCGCAAGAGACAGAACAACCCATCGGCAAACACTTGTCAACATAGAAGAAACCGCCTAACCGAAAACCCATAAACTTGAAAGAGTCGGGGTGAAGGGGAAGAAGGCGAAAAGCGGATTCAACATCCAACTTGGCCAACAGGGCTGCGGGCCCAAAACCCCGGATCAATTCCAGGGCCTCGTCAAACAACTGGTACCTGACCGTGCAAAACTCCTCAGGAATGGCGTCGTTAACGGAGAACCCATGCGGGTAGGACAAGTGTTGGATCAAGCGGAATTTACCCGGCGCCTTCTTGGGAACTACTCCCAAGGGAGATACGCATAACCCAGGCAAAGGCTCGCATGCAAAAGGGCCGCACATGCGACCCAATTGCACTACCGCCTCCACCTTCTGCCTGACCACATGGGGAAACTCCGTTGCCGACCTCAAATTCCTGCGAGACACCACATGAACTGATTCCGAAATGGGCAAACGAAAACCGCAACTAAACCCTGCTAACAAAAACTCAGCATCCTCCGTCCTGGGATAACGGTGCAACCATTTAGCCAACTCAGGTACAACTATGGGCGAGAGTGCCTTACTTCGCACTGCCGCCTGCAGCGCCCTGGTCGGCCTGCTTAACCCCGCTTCCGGACTTACAATCCTTGGTGGGGTGATTGGCCCCACAGACGCGGCAGGAGTGACGAAAACGACAACTCGCACCCCTAGTGAATTTAGAGTCGTTAAACGCAAAACACTTGCCCTTTGCCGCCGTACCAGGAACAGTCTTGCCCCCCGAAAACTTCCTCTTGGTCTGACCCTCAACCACACTACTCGCTTGGTTGGAAACCTCCATCCAAACCTCGACATCCTTAAAGCCCAAAGGTAACGTCGGATTGCCATCCTGATTCTTACGGAATTTTTCATCGTAATCCCTCCAGACGGAACCTTTGTACTTTAAGAACATCTCATTAATTAAAAACATGTACTTTACCACATTAAGATGTTCGGCAGGGCGAGTTTTTAGGTAAACAGCAGAAAAGACTAAGAAACCTCTTAACCAATGATGAAAGCTCCGGAAAGCGTTTTCACCGATGCCCCCCGCCTTCTTCGCCTTGTCAAATTCCTTCCTCATGTCATCCGTGAGGGTGAAAAGGTCGACAAATTTCCCCTTAACTATTTTTTCCTTCATCCTCTTCCGTAAACCCTGAGTAATAGACGTGTTTGCGCAGCGCACCATCTCCGAAAACAACGGCGGCTCATCAGGAGCCGCCGCCTTGTTCGGCACCTTATCCTTCCCTACCACCTTGGCGACCTCATGCGTGACTAATTTCGCAAGCTTGCGCGGGCGCTTGGGGGAATCAGACCCCTCGCGGCTAGTAGAGGAGTCAGATGAAGATACAACAGATGAATCAGCTGCAACGTCATGCTCACCAGAACCGGAAGGGCCAGGGACATCAGCCATTTCGGTCACCTGCGAGAGACCCGGAACTGAAGAACCGGCATCTGTTGGAGCTGGGTCCGCATCACCGCGCCTTCCGGATCCGTCCTGCACCGGAGCGGCCTGAGGGGCTGCAGAGCAGTCTGTACTAATCTCGGGAACAGAAACAAGCGGAATTAAGTTATCCGGCCCCTCGGCCCCGCCAACGGATGAAACGGGGAGCGGGCGCGGCGCTTCCGAATGCAACGGTGTACCTGACCCAGGCGGTGCCACCTGAGCTTGCGGGAGGTACGGAGGAACCGCAACTGCTTGGCTAATGCTGGGAAAGCGGAAACCTGGGGACCCAAAACCGCCCTGCCAAGGATACCCGTAAGGCCCTGGCTGCGCTGGGGGATAAGACGGTTGACAGTATGGGAACTGGTGAAAAGCTGGCGCCGGAAGTGCCGCGGATTGAAACCCCCCCGAAAAAGAAGAAATATTATGCGGGTGTCCGAAAGCCTGCCCCATCCCGGAGGACCAGACCGACTGGACTACCTGCGGAGTGGAAACTAGCGGAGGGAAACTTTGCAAAACTACCGGGGGAAATGGGAATTGCAAGTAAGGCAGGCCCGCACCGCTGGGGGAAGAGAATGCTGGAAAACCAAGGGTGCTCGTAGCAAAGCCACCCCCCCGCCACGGACCGAAAATCCGTGACGGAATGCTGGCCTGGCAAAGACACAGAGGCTGCTGCGGAGCCATGTACTGAAAAGGCCTGCAGCACCTCCAAGTGTCTAGCAGATGGCTGTACTTCCCCACCCAGCATGCTGAGGGGGATGAGAGGAGCAGCCAGGCACTAAAATGGCCGCCAGAGGGGGAGCCTGACCCAGGAGGGTCTCCCTGATACTTTGCAGATCCCCACACTGCCCGCTGACCCCCCCAGCTACTGGGGCTCTATGATGCTCACCAGCAGCCAGGGGTCCGTCAGGGGCCCCAAAAGCACCGGGTGCGGGACCCGTGGGGGGCCCACTATGCCCCAGGGTAGCCGCGCCCGCAACCTCCACAGTGTCTGATACAGGCGCGGTCGGGGGTGCCGAATCCCCGCCGCGCATGATGCCTGTAGCCGCGCCGGCGCCCGCCGCCCCATACCCGATGATCGCGGGAGAGAAGCGGCCGGCTAGCGCTGCAGCCCCAGCTACCCTCGCGCCCGGGGTTGATGAGTCCCCGGCGCGAGGCAGTGAGCGTCCTCCGCCGACGGCCGCCGTGCCCGACCCGCTAGTAGCGGGACGCACGGAGCCGCCAGGCGCTGCATCGGGGGCAGAGACGGGAGGCGCTGACGGAACGGGCACCGTCGCTCCTCCCACCCCGGAGCTGGGAGCCGGACGTGCGGGGACGGCAGCAGGGCGGCGGAGGCGCACAGCACCCAATGCGGGAGCGGCGTCCGCCAGCCTTAGGGGACGAGGTGCCGAGCTCTTAGGCCTGAGCATAGCAGGGTGGGGAGGCACACAGAGGCAGGAGCAATATAGGAAACAATACAATTTAGGACAGTACAGAAAATAGTAAAAAGCTGGGAATGATAGAATATAAGAAAAGAAGATAAAGGGAAAATAGAGAATGAGGGAGAAACTTGAAAGAAGAAAGAGACAGGCAGACACAATCAGCCTTCACTTATCCTTCCAGGCTTCCAGACAACAAGAGGAAGTAATTCTGGAAGTTTCTCCCTAAATGTACTAAACACCTCCCCTACGCTCACCGATAGGCTGGCCCTACCCAATTATCACTCACTCACAACTCTGATCTGCCTAGCAACAATTTACCTTCTTTAACCAATCACAAAATTGCAAGACTCTTATATAGATATCGTGCCCAGTCTGGCACTCTCCTTATCTAATTAAAACTCTGGAGTAAAAAGTCTATGATAGGTGAGGCAGTGCCCCCCTGCCTATGTTTTCTGCACATCTCAGATCAAAACTCACCAAATTTCCAGCAGTATATACTGCTGTACCTGTGTATAATGCCCACATGAGTATAATGCTGCACCTATGTATACTGTCCACATCAGGGACGTGTGGCGAGCTAAATTGGTCAGGAGGCACTGGCTAGCACCTTAGCCAGATTTACATGCAATATATGAGCTAAAGGGTACATGTGGGCATTATACACAGGTGCAGCAGTATACACTCCTGAAAATTTTGTGAGCTTTGATTAGAGATGTGATGAAAAGCATACTTGCCTACCTGACCCTCTCCATGAGGGAGAAAATGCTCTGTTCCTGGACTTTCCTCCTAATGTATGATTGCCATCACCTGTGGTGAAACACCTTTCTTATCAATTACCCAGCTCACCACAGGTGATGGCAATCATACATTACCAGGAAAGTCCAGAAACAAAGCATTTTCTCCCACATGGAGAGGGTCAGGTAGGCAAGTATGATGAAAAGATAAGCAGGTAAGGCACTGCCTCACCAGCCATAGACTTTTTACTCCACAGTTTTGGCTATAAAAATAATTAGAATAATGCAAAGAAGATATTTCAAACAGATTCTTTGTATTTTTCATATACTTTATACAGTAAAAACTCTGGCACAAACGTTAGTGTGACATGAAAGGCTCTGCCTCATCCCACCACACGTCACTGGTCCACATGTATATACTGCTGCACCTGTGCAGGGCAGCCATTAGGAGGGGACTGTGGGGACTGGTGTCCCGGGCCCTTAGAGAGAGGGGGGCCCAGCCCTGGTTCCCAGCACCAATACCTGGAGAGCTGCATCAGGCTGTGAAACAGCGGACTGATGTACAGGGAGGACGTCTTAATACAAGCCTTCAACTGCGCATCAGCTCTCTTTGAACTGTTCCTGTAGGTCTGCAACACTATATGTAATATCACAATAAATGACATCATATAGGGGTGGAGCGATGCAGCAGAATCTTTTTTTTTTGTGGGGTGGAGGGGCCCTGCCTCTTTTGTCAGTCCTGGGCCCGACAATTTATGATGGCAGTCCTGCACCTGTGTATAATGCCCACATGTATAAATACTTCTGCACCTGTGTATAATGGCCACATGTATAAATACTGCTGCACCTGTGTATAATGGCCACATGTATAAATACTGCTGCACCTGTGTATAATGGCCACATGTATAAATACTGCTGCACCTGTGTATAATGGCCACATGTATATACTGCTGCACCTGTGTATAATGGCCACATGTATATACTGCTGCACCTGTGTATAATGCCCACATGTATATACTGCTGCACCTGTGTATACTGTCCACATGTATATACTGCTGCACCTGTGTATAATGCCTACTTGTATATACTGCTGCATCTGTGTATAATGCCCACACATGTATACTGCTGCACCTGTGTATAATGCCCACATGTATAAATACTGCTGCACCTGTGTATAATGGCCACATGTATATACTGCTGCACTTGTGTATAATGCCCACATGTACTGCATATACTGCTGCACCTGTGTATAATTGTGTATAATGCGCTGTGGGATGAGCACCGTCCACACCACCCTAGTTACGGTCCTGTGTAGGAGCCCCCAGGGAACTGGTTAGAATGGGTGTGACTCGGCCACAGCATCTGTTATTGTGTAATAAAGAAGTACTGTAATTAATCTTGTAACCAAACATGGCAATGGATGGGGGTTTGTGAGTAGGGCTGTGACTAAGGCTTATGATGTGATCACCAAAGGTGGTTTTCACTAAAACAGTAATATGTTTACAGGCATATAAAATACCATACAATGATCATAATACTGTATAGTACATAGAAATAGCAACTGTAGAAACGAACGTATAGTAGTATAATCTAGGCTCAATTAAAAATGGCATACATAATGCAAAAAACACAACAGATCAGACATAAACTTAGACCAATTGAAATATGAAGAACATTTCAAAAATACAAAAAAGAAAATAGAAAACATAGGAGGGAAGAGGGTAAGATATAGTGGGAGTTGTGGATACAGAGGAGCAAGAGCATCATACATGCAATAGGTGGATTACATACCTCCCAATTTCTGGTGGCATTGGAGAGGAACACCTGCATGAGCCACAAATGAACACCGAAAAAGCTCACTCTGCTGGACATGCCCCAAGTCTATTCACGGCTGCTCTGCTAACCATCCGCCCCACTACAACATTGCAGAATGGAGAACATTCAATGTGGTGTTATAGTATTGAAGGAGAGGTTCAGGCAGAGCCGGATTAAGGGGGGGGGGGGGGGGAGGGGGGGCAGGGAGTACGTACCCCGGGCCCCACAGTTTTAGGCAGGGGTAGCTCTGTTTCAGCTCTGAAGCTCGCCTGTCCTGCCAGCAGCACTGTGCTACAGTCAGCACACGCTGCTGCATGTTGTCAGGTCTGTGGTGTTGCAGGGAGGCTGCTGCTGCTTATCAGCAGCCTCCCTGCTTTCTTCTGCCTGTGCGGGTGTGTAGGGGGGAGCGATCACACTGATCGCTCCCCCCCCCACCTCTGGATTTACACCTGAGGGGCCAAAATCCCATAAAAGAAAAAACAATTCCCGGAATTTGCAATAGGGGGCGTGGTCCCACGCCCCGCGATTAGGCCATGCTCCCAAACCCATAGCAGGCACAGCAATGAGATAGGGCCCCCCTGTCTCAAGTGCCCTGGGCCCCCCGGACTCATAATCCACTCCTGGGTTCAGGAGATTCCAAGGTGGATAGGACCAACCCCCGAACACAATGTGTCCACAGCACATGAGTATGAGAAGATATGAGGTGAGCAGATTTGAGGTCAGCAGATATATATATATATATATATATATGAACAAATGTTTTTATAGATCAGTGCGCTTATCCAACAATCGGGAATCCCCTCTAAGGGTCAGGCATTAGCAGTTTGAAAAGTCTTAGAAATGTCACTGTCCTCAGCAAAATGGTAGTATCATCTAAATCCTATGGGCACACTCCAGAATTCCTGGCGGCAGCTCAGTGTTAGGGTCTCCTGTCCTGTGCTGCCACGTCGTCATGGCAACCGGGAGACAAGTGCTAGCGGAGTAACCTGAGCGCAGCTGATACTCCGGTTCGGGTCTTTTGCTGTGCAGTGGTTACCGGCTCTGTGCACGGCAGGGGATCCGGTGCTGGTTTTTGTGCTCACAGTCTGTGAGGTCTGAGTGGGGCGTGGACAGCACCTGCTATATAAGGCCTCTTCTCAGGTTAAGCAGATGCTGCTGAATCTTTGTTGGTTAGTCAGTTCCTGAAAGTTAGCCAGTACTGTGTAGCTTTGTATTTGTTGTTGCTTACTGCAAATAGGCCTGGGGATTTGGTACTACACTCTGCCAATCCAGATCTAGCAGTAAGACTGGAGTCAGTCGTTTAACTTGCTGGGGTTCTTTTGCTACTCTGTGAACTTAGCAAGTTTGCGGCTGTATTCTCAGACTTGCCTGCCTAAATCCTGTCTCACTGTGCAAGGTGTTCAGGTGTCAGTTTAGTGGCAGTAAGCTGATCCTGTGCACTGCAAGTGAGGATTAGGATTGTAGAGACTCTCCTTGTGTCTATCATTTCATCTCTGACCAAGGAGTTTACTGCCACACCCGTTGGTAACCCTTTAGGGTTTTGCTGTTGCCCTTAGCAACAGCATTTCGGGTTCTCTACGTATTAAAACACAACATCTTGCTTTTTCCATCTGAGCATTACTAATACTAGGGAGACACCCAGTTTCTTAGCCTCTGGGCTTCTCTGTTCACTTTGTGTTTATTTTGTTACCCTATCACCTTCTGTGTACGTAATGTCATATTCCCCAGTCTGTCTGTGAGTTCATTTGTTTTGCATCCCTATCCGTTCAGACACCAGTACATTCCTGCAGGCACTGGTGTGCATAACAGTTCAGACACCAGTACATTCCTGCAGGCACTGGTGTGCATAACAGTTGAGACATCAGTACATTCCTGCAGGCACTGGTGTGCATAACACTCAGTTCCTCAGTAAATGACCCAGGTATATTCAGTCAATGGAAATTCTATAGTACTAGGAGAGAAGAACAAGCGCCTTATGGTGCAGTCATTTTGTTAATAGAGTATTGCAAATACAACAAATGGAAAAGTCCGTACCAGATAATAACTTGTGTTAGGGCCTATCGATTCTTTAGCCAGTAGGTATTCTCCACCAGATAACACTTATGTTAGGACCTATCGATTCCTTATCCCGTAGGTGCTCTCCACCAGCAGAGCGACCTTAAATCATCGGTGATAAGAGAGCTGCTTACTATTTGGGAAGAGGAAGAAACAAGAACAATTAAAAATGCCATTCTTTACAAGAACATATCCCTGATTCTGGCAGAAGGAGGCATTAAAAAGTCCCAGTAACTAGTCTACAACAGCTAAAAAAAGGCACTCTGCGGACTTCCGGTGGGTGGACCAAGCTATTGGGCGCATTTTACTGAGCTCTCAGCCAGGGACGTGCAGTCAGGAGAGGCAGGGTAGGCAGTGCCTCCCCTGTCATTAATGATTAAAATAATACAAAGATACTTATGACACATATTCTGTGTCATAAGTATCTGCTGTAGCATTTACATTATTTTAATCATTTCTACTTTATAAAAAAAAGGTTTTGTTTGCGTTTCAGAGGCACCGCTCTCGGTGCCTCCAATTAACAATGTGAAACAGCCAGAAGTGGGGGGCGGGGCCGATCATCGTGCAGGAAAAGCCCACTACAAAAATCTCTATAAGCGGCACCTACTGGAAGTGCCGCTTTGTCACGCCCCTGTCACTGAGTTATCTATGATTGGCCAGTGGCAGTGCCACCACTCCCATGATCTAAGGTTTTTTTTTTAATTATTATTATTCACATATGAGGCCCGCCCCCCTAAGCCCGCCTACCGGCAGCTACGCACAGCAACAGCAGTCCTACGAAAGGAGGGGAAAATAGGGTAGCGCGGTTCCGGATTAAGTGGGGAGCTGCAGCGCAGGGATGATTCTGCTCGTCCGCAGAATCCACCATCAGCAGCAGCACTCCCAGAAGCGGCGGCAGAGAGGAGAGAGAGCTGCTGCTGGACGCAGAGTCTGGAGAGCAGAAGAATCATCCCCGACTCCTGCAGGCTGAACCAGCGGCTTCATGCTCCTCTCCTCCGGTGGCGCCAGTGACAGCGCTGCGTAGCCGACACTGGGGGATGAGACTTCATGACCTCTCATCCCCTGAGAAGGCGACGAGGATTGAAACACCACTGCGGGGGTCGGGACTCTGGAGCTGGATTCTAAAAAGCCTGCACCAAGGTCAGTCAGAGAGGGGGGGGGCTGGGGTGTCGTCAAACTGGGGGGGAGGGGAAGCAGGGGTGTTGTCAAATTTATATTTTATGAGGTGGGAATAAAAGGTTTATTAAATATATGTTGGGTGGGAGGTTTATTAAAGATGACGGGTGGGGTTGAGGGGTCCACTAAATATATAAGGGGAGATGGTGTACAGAAGGAGCCATGCTAATTGCGTCTCCATCTGTTTATATACAAAGACTCGCCACTCATATCAAACAGTCCAGCGTCCTGGGTGCCCTCCAATGCAGGGGTTAAAGAAAGAGTGATCTGGCGTCACTCATGGGGCGGGATGTACTAATGTACATCACCGCCCTGCGCCACGATGCTGATCGCATATGTACTAACATATCCGATCAGCATTGCGGAGGACAGCTCTTCCGATAAGAGTTGTCCTCCGCGATGCGCAGCGGCAGCCGGACTTCCGGGATTCGGCCCCAGGGTCAGTCTGCGCATGCGCCGGGTGACAGGGGCGGCCGCAGGGCATGCTGGGAGGGATCCGATCGGATCCCTCACACAGCGCCGCGGAGAGAAGCCCATAGGCTTCTATGGACTATCGCCAGCTAAAGCTGGCGAACCCCGCCGCGGCGCTGACCTGCCGGACGTGGGTTAGTACATCAGGAACATGCGGTAAACAGGGGGTTTACCGCATTTTCCGCTTAGTACATCCCACCCATGGTCACAGTATAAATAATGTTAAGGCGGTTACATCTGAATACTACTCAACGTTTAAATTTTATGAAAATTTTTCAGTTATAAAATTGAAACACTGAGAAGTTTATAGGTGTAACCGCTTTATCAATATTTATACACTGACCACGAGTGCTGCCAGATCACACTTGGTTTATATTTTATGTATATATATATATATATATATTGTCAAAGTCGAAAAATATAGCGATCTATGATGCCTTGAACTAACCTCATGCGCTTGCCCGCTGCACGTGCACATTCTCTCCCGTGCGTGTGCATATTCGCAGTTGCGTGACGGCGCCTCCACGGTCGTGCGCTCAGGCGTGTGGTATGCGCATTTACGGTAGAGTTTGTGTGCGTCTGGCGGGCGACTCGATCGCTACATAGTTATTCCAAATAATGTGTTTTATAGGTAATAGTCCCCTCAATAATATCTGTAAGTATGTTTAGTGTAAATGGTTCAGGGACTTTGGAATTCCTCTTTTCATGATATGGAGGGTCTGACAAAGGCTGAACAGTGGTGTCTGGTACCAAACTGAAGAATGTGTTATCAGGAATATTCCAGTGTTGGTTAGGAAGAGATTAATCGCTCCTGCGTATAGTTATGCTTAAAAGTAGTTTATGGACATTTACTGTATTTGCAGTTCATTATCCATGCGGCGGGAATCCTGAGGATACCTCCCACCTTAGCAGTTTGAAATAGTCACAGCCCACCTGTTCAAATCCACCTATGACCTTTTGTTATGATGCAGAGGGACATTCCTGTGTCCAATGAACAATGAGATTGTAGGGCCCTTTGTAGTGTACTGTATGTTGTGTATATAAGGCAGCCAGCCTGGGCCAGCTCACTCACTTCTCTCCGCAAAGGTTTTCATCATTGACTAACTGAGAGCTGGTTTCCAGGACTGCGCTAGCGATCATTCCCACGTGTGTAAGTTTCTCTGTGACCATCTTTGTTCTCCTTCTGTGTTAGCCCTTCACTCTTTCTCATTGTGTTATTGTTTGCGATTGTGCCGCTATTGTATATTTGTGTATAGTTATTCTGTTTAGAGATTAATGTTAGTTTTGTAGTGTATAAGCTGTAAACTGTTTTCCCCTTTTTCATACTGAAATCATCTAGATAAAGGTTTTGGAACCTTACACGGTATTGTGTGTTTATCATTACATCGCTAAGGGTACTCTGAGCGTCTCAGTCGCTCAAGCAGCTTTTACATTAACAAGGATAAGAAGCGTTATATCATTACAGTATTACAGTACTAAGGTTTACAGTATAAGCATAGCCTTTCAGTGTGTTGCATACAAGGTTTACTGTGTGTCATTCTGTGAGCGTCTGCGCCGCTCGTGCTCCTCTCGTGGGCACAGCGTCCGCTACGCTAGTAGCATAGCATTACGGTAGTCGGCCGCCTATAGCGTGCTCGATACCAAGCGTATAGCTGTGAGCGAACGTGCCGCTCGTGCGTCTCGACCACGGCCTAGTGTCTGCTACGCTAAGTGCGTACCCTTACGGTACCCAGTACGCCAATTGCATACTGAGTCTCTTACCAATATATAGTGAATGTTATAAGATAAAGAATAGGCTTTATCAATTGGGGGCTCAGCCGTCCTCCACATATCCGCTCTAGCGAAACTAAGCAGACTTTACCTGTCAGCAAAGGGCGGGAAGGTAGTATCCCTTCGTATCCGTGTTGGTGGTTGGGGATACGGTAGTGCTGATCAGATAAGCGTCTGCTTCGCTTAGTTGTAGGAGTGCTGGTGGAATTCGGAACTGGAAGGTAAGAACAGTACGCTATTGTCTTTTAAAACTGTTTATTTCTGTTTGATACACATTGCGTACGCAACACACGCACACACCTGCATTTTTCATTTGTGTAATTTCACATTTCACTTTCCTGTTTGCCATTTATCATTGATAACGTGCTGAGAAAGATTTGTTGCTATTTGTAGTTAAAAGTGAAATTAATACGTAAGGGAGTAATTTGTAAAACACGCACACTGCTTTGCCTAAGATACAAGGGAGATTTGTGTGGTGCTCGGTAAATGATTACAGTTAAATACCATTTGCATTGATAGAAACGTGTTACGTGTGTTACTGTGGATGCATCTGGCCTGTGTACACGTGTCCCTAACAAAGGGCGGGACTAGCGTACGCGACGCAAGGGTCGACGCATGTAGCGTATATTACGCAACGAAGCATACGGATACGTCCACTTGATACAAATCACACGATAGTATTGTTTTAGTAGGCGATACCGAAGCAACGCGATAATAGCGCAAGTTAATCTCAGTGTCCAAAATTTAAATCCTTCTCTAGTTGCAACTCCTCTGGGACTAGTCTGTGATACTGCATGAAAGGAATTTTCTGTACAGAAAAGAAAGTAAAGAGTATATGAGGTGAAAGAGTGTGTGTATATATATATATATATATATAAGTTTCTCTTTTTGGTTGGAACCTAAGAAATCGAGTTCTCGTAGAGGTACATCCATGCGAGTGATAGCGCGTGGTGGCTTGGGAGGCATCCCTTGTTAGTATTGTAGTAAGAGCATTAGAGTATAGCAGACCAGGAGGTCTACTGTAGACACAGACCAGGAGGTCACAGACAGACCTGGAGGTCTAGGTACAACAGACTAGGAAGTCCGCTATAGATAGAGTATACCCATATAGGCCATAAAGCTCTAGCTGAAAGGAATTTGCAGCCGCAATTATCGATTCCGTTGGTCGTTCTGCGCATAAGATTAGTTGCTTATACGCAGTACGATTGTACCGCATGTAATTGTGTGCATTAGTTTGTAACTTGACCCAGTACCGTTTGCGTACGCTAGTGGGGGTCATAAACGCTATTTGTACATTCTAACGTGATTTGTGTAAATTTTTTTATTTTAAGGGAGGTTTGCTGATCACTCAGGAACTCTCCAGCAACTGATAGTTACTGGAAAGGGTAAGTGCTCTGCGGATCACACCCACACGTTCCAGTAAATAGAGGTTCAGGTCGCAGGGGCCCTGGGTTGAGTACGCCAGCGCTAAGACAGCGTGTGGGCGTATTGGTCGACGTGGGCGAGTGTGTGAAGGTACTCGGTAAACTTTCACCGTCGGCCTACCCCGGACATCTTGGTTTTTGTAAGGGTTCGCTGAAGACCCTGATTTGAAGGTCAGAGGTAGTGAAAGCAACACCTGCAAAGATGGGGGCCAGTTGTTCAGGTAGGGGGCGATCAACCCTGGTTCAGGTTGATTTAGTAAGCCGGCCAATAGGGTCGGCAAGGTATATCATGTGTGAAAAATACGGGTCACACACAGAGGTTTTGTGCGATGAATGGGAAAGAATGACTGTGCATGACGGGGAAAAGTTCCCACGAGTAGGCAGTTTTAGTCCCGAGGTGTTACAAAATCTAAGGAGAAGGATATGTCTCATTAATTCCGCGAAGAGACGGATCAGACATTATGATTATTTACAATTATGGCAACAGGAAGGTGAAATACAAAGAGGATTGGCTCAAGCGGCTGGTTCAAACCCTATCAGGAAACTGATAGCCACCGAATCACCACCACCATACATAACAGGAGAGAAAGTGGTTACAGAGAATGGCACACTGGTGTATGATAAACATGCACTTAGTAAATGTATAGATGTTAAGAGTAACGTAAATAAGGTTGTTGATGCTAATATTAACCCGTGCAAGCTGTATCCCTGTTTTAAACTTTCCCCAGGATTGCGACCAGGAAGATGAACCTACCACAATATCGGCACTCTCTCTAGCAGCCACCATAGCAGAAACGACAGTGGGCACGGCCCAACCAGTAAGAGTTGTATCAAAGGCCCCTAGTGGAGGGACAGGTGAGGTCATATCAACTGGTAAGTACGGCACTGTACACTATGCAGAAACCATTACACCACATGTTGTAGAATCTACTCAGAATGACGTTATTGAACTTAATCCTGTCAGGGTAATTGCGGTCCCAAATGGGAAAACTGACGCTTCGGGAGCCACTCCCGTCAGGAACATCGCCATGCACTGCCCTTTTTCCCGAACAGAATTAAGATCAATGATTTCTGAATTCCCTGATCCTAGGAAAGATCTAGTTGCAAGCCAGAGATACATTAGAGAGCTAGGTAATTCTGCAGAGCCCAATAACACAGATTGGCGGACATTGCTGAGGGCATGTTTACCCTTCAATGTCGACTCAGTGAAATTTATCGCTGACTGTAAATTAGAAGAAGCGGTACCCCATACGGATGAGTACAACCAAGATAATGTAAAAAGAATCAATCTGCAGTTAGGAGTATATTTCCCTGCTGTTGTCAAGTGGAACAAAATTTTTTCCATAAAACAAAAAGAGGGAGAAGTAGCTGCTGATTATTTCCATAGGGCACTGCAGGAGATAGCTAAGTATACAGGGATAGAAGACATCAAGACAAATGTGAATCATAGAGAAGTAGCAGTTTCTGTGTTAATGGATGGTTTAAAGGAAGTATTGAGGACGAGGGTACAGACCACCCAACCATGTTGGCGAGGTTTGTCGGTGGCTACTTTGAGAGAGGCCGCTATTGATCATGATCGGAACATCACCAGACACAGGGAGTCGCAGAGTGATAAGCTGATGGCCGTAAGTATACAGGCCCTTACCACAAGGCCAACTCAGCATAAGTCTCAGACCCTGTGGGTAAGTCAAATGTGGTAGTTTGTTATCATTGTCACAAAGAGGGACATTTTGCACGAGACTGTAGATTGAGAAATACACAAAAATCATATCAAACCCCTAGACAACGACATGACATACGAGATTGGGATCAAGGACCGCAGAGACGGAGTTATGAGCCACACGCAGGGGAAACAAAAAGGTATCCCCCAAGAAGAGACTGGAAAGTCTCTGATAGTTCCCATTTACCCCCTTCACAGGTAATAGCTGCCAGTGCGATGCAGGGAGGTCACCACGCACCATAGGGGTGGGGCCACACCTGTAATCTGCAGCCAGTGAAATTAATTGCGAGCCTTGGAAGTGAACCCGAGGTCACAATTGATGTAGCTGGTAGGTCTCTAAATTTCCTTGTAGATACGGGGGCGGCCAAGTCAGTGATAAATTCAACAGTGGGCATGAGAACCACTGGTAAAACAATTCCAGCCATGGGAGTAACAGGAGTAGTACAGCACTATCCTTTAAGCAAACCAGCAGAGATTACGATAGGGCCTTTGCATACCAAACATTCCTTTTTACTGGCTGCATCGGCTCCGACTAATCTCCTTGGGAGAGATTTACTGTGCAAAATGGGATGTGTCATATATTGTACTCCTGAAGGTGTGTTCTTGGACATACCCGAAAACCACGCTCAGGAAGTGCAGGATATGCTAGACTCCCCAACAAGATTAATGTCACACACTGTTGTTGTAAATAGGTGTCCGTCCAAGGTAGAAGAAATGACTTCCCAGATACCGGAGTCACTTTGGACCAAGGATGGACAAGACACTGGATTAATGGCAAACGTAGCCCCAGTAGTTGTGCAAGTAAAAGAAGGTAGGATAGCTCCAAAAATCCCACAATACCCTCTGAAGCCAGAGGTGGAGTTAGGAGTTTACCCTGTAATAGAGCGCTTGCTACAACAGGGCATTCTGGTAAGGACGTCCAGCACTGCCAATAGTCCCATCTTCCCTGTTAAAAAGAGTGGGGGGAGGGGTTACAGACTAGTGCAGGATCTAAGAGGGACCAACAAAATTGTTGCGAGTCAATTCCCCGTAGTGCCAAATCCAGCCGTCATCCTTATGCAAATCCCTCCCACTGCCAAATTTTTCACTGTGATTGACCTCTGCTCCGCCTTCTTCTCGGTACCTCTGCACCCTGACAGTCAATACTTATTCGCATTCACATACAGAGGAGTTCAGTACACCTGGACTCGTTTACCACAAGGTTTCATTGACAGTCCAAGTATTTTCTCACAGGCCTTGCATGATTGTTTACAGTCTTTTCAACCTGAGAGCGGATCAATATTAATACAGTATGTAGATGACCTGCTGCTGTGTTCTGATTCACTCGAATCGTCCCTGAGAGATATGAAACAACTTCTGTTTCATCTTTCAGACACCGGACACAAGGTTTCCAAAGATAAGTTACAATTATGCCAGACCAAGGTAAAATATTTGGGACACTGTCTGACACAAGGACTGAGACACCTCACCGCTGATAGAATTCAAGCAATTCGTGACATGACCCTGCCACAAACCCAGCAACAGATTAGAACGTTTTTAGGAATGTGTGGGTATTTCCGTAACTGGATCCCAGGTTTTTCCATACTGGCCTTGCCTTTGCAGGAGATGGTCTCATCAAACAAACCTGATCGGATTTCGCACACAGACGAGTCTGAGATGGCATTTGAGAGACTTAAACAGTGCCTAATGCAGGCACCAGCATTAGGTATGCCAGATTATGGGAAACCCTTTGAGCTGTACGGAACAGAGAGTGCTGGGTGCGCGGCAGGTGATGCCAGCAGGCCGGTAGCCTACTACAGCGCTCAGCTAGACACGGTAGCGCGATCCCTCCCCACATGCTTGCGAAGTGTTGCAGCGATAACATTGCTAGTAAGTAAAAGCGAAGATGTAGTGCTAGTACACAACCTCACAATTCATACACCACATGCAGTGTCAGCTTTACTGAATTCTGCCCAAACCAGACACGTCTCATCAGCGCGGTTTACAAGATGGGAATTGGTGTTAATGGCCCCGGTAAACATCACCATAAGGAGATGCAGCGCATTAAATCCTGCAACATATCTCCCAGGTGTGCCTGTACAGGCACAAAGGGTGGAGATGAGAGTGATGGTGAAGGAGGATTTAGTACAGGAGATGACACACATGATTGTATGGAATATTTGACCCAAAATTTCACGGCAAGGCCTGACATCAGTGACAACCCACTGGAAGATGTAGATTTCACTTTCTACACTGACGGTAGTTGTCACAGACAGACGGATTCGGGAGACTTGTGTACTGGATACGCAGTCGTAGATGACCAAGGTACCATAAAAGTGGAACCCCTAGGCCCACCACACTCAGCACAAGTTGCTGAGCTGGTTGCCCTAACCAGAGCATGCGAATTGGCTAAAGGCAAGTCAGCCAATATTTATACGGATTCTAGGTACGCCTTCGGAGTAGTCCATGATTTCGGGGCCCTATGGCGCCTCAGAAATTTCATGACGGCAGCTGGCACACCAGTAGCGCATGCAGCCCACATCAAAAGACTTCTAACAGCGATACAAGAACCCGACAGAGTGGCTGTTATCAAGTGTAAAGCTCACACGTATAGCCAAGACCCGGTATCACTTGGTAACAGCCGAGCAGACGAAGCTGCTAAATCAGCAGCCGGTACCCCCATACAAACAGACATCACACAACTGATGGTATTCAGTACTGTCAATACACAGAAATTGTGTGAAATGCAAAATTTGTGTTCCCCACAGGAAAAGGCAGTTTGGAGGTCAAAAGGATATGGCCAGGAGTCCTCAGGACTCTGGACAGATGAACAGGGTAAGCCAGTGGCACCCAGAGCATACCTTCCAAGTCTAGCGGAAGCGGCACATGGGCTGACTCATCTAGGCAAAGAAGGAATGTGTAAATTGGTAAGAGCTTATTGGTGCGCCCCAGGATTTTCTTGCCATGCGGGTAAAAGAGCGATGACATGTCTCACCTGCTTGAGGAAGAATATCGGAAAGGCAATACCAACAGAGCCATCCCATATCCCTCCTACAGATGGCCCTTTCCAGGTAATACAAATTGATTTCATACAATTGCCACCTTGTAGAAATTTAAAGTATGTATTGGTCTGTATTGACGTGTTCTCAAATTGGGTTGAAGCATTTCCCGCGGCCACAAATACCGCTGTGTTTACTGCAAAGAAAATTGTGCAGGAATTTGTGTGTAGGTACGGTATCCCTAGAATCATTGAAAGTGATAGGGGTACCCATTTTACAGGTGATGTCTTTCAAGCAATGTGTAAGTTAATAGGAATTAATAGTAAGCTGCATACTCCATACCGCCCCCAGGTGAGTGCGAAAGTGGAAAGAGTAAACAGCACTATTAAAAACAAGTTGAGCAAAGTGATGGCTGAAACAGGATTGTTATGGCCGGAAGCTTTGCCCCTCGTACTATACAGCATCAGAGCCACTCCCAGGTCCCCTCTTAATCTGTCCCCCTTTGAAATTCTGTTTGGTCGACAACCCCATGTTATGATTAACCCCCAGGATGATTTGAAGTGTAACAATGAAGTAACCGTAAAGTATTTGGTTAAGATGAGTAAGCAATTGAGGAATCAGAATGATAATCTAAAGTTGGTGATTCCTGATCTGCCAGACAGTAATTGTCATGACATTGAACCTGGGGATTATGTAATGATACGGAATTTTCTACGTTTAGGTTGCCTTATTGACAGATGGGAAGGACCATATCAAGTCTTATTGACCAGCACAACAGCATTGAAGGTTGCCGAGAGGGAGACTTGGGTCCATTCGTCTCATTGTAAGAAGGTTGCTGATCCAGAGCGGTCTCGTGACAAAGAACAGACGGTAGAGGAAGTTGTATCACTAGAGTGTCTGTTTCAGGAAGGTTGAGACGGCACCTGAGCACTGAGAATAATAAGATCGGAGGCGGTTGTCGAGCTAGATTTCTTTTTCCCTTTTATTGTTTTCTCCACTTCCCATCTCCCTCATTTTCTCCTTCCCCCTTCTCATTCTTCTCCTTTCCCTCCTGTAAGATGGACTTGCCCCAAGAGACTGTGATCTGGATTTTCCTGTTGACCATGATGTTGACCAGAGCAGTCTGTTTCGGTGAGAGTACTATGGAGGTCGAGAAAGGATCAGGAATGGGTTCTGATGACAAGGACGGGCTCGTAGATTTCCAAGAGCAATACAATCACCGAGTAAAGGCGAGCATCAGAAAACGATCTGGTAGCATTGACCATAGAAGGAATTGTGAAGGATTGTTAACTGAAGAGAACTGCATCTGTAGGCATTGTGACAACATAGTTGAGGATGGGTGCATCAAGAAATGTCAGTCCAGTTTTAATATCAACATGGACCGGCATCCATTGTGTGACTATCACTCATTAGTGGGTAAAGTGTTAAATCAGACAGACTGTTGGGTGTGCTCTCAAGTACCTCAAGGTCATAGCAAATCAGGACTAGTACCATTCCCTTTAACAATAGGAGAGGTACTTGAGTTAAGTGGTGGTAGGCCGGTGGACAAGAGGTTTAATATCTCTAGTCCTCCTAGTTTGAAGCTCCACCAATATCATGTGGATAAGTCCTTAGTATGCTTTAACATTTCCAATCCCCGAAAGCCGGGAAATTGGGAAGTGTCATGGAGTAATCAAACCATGACATTTTCACATAGAGCCGACAGAATGCCCATAGACACAGAACTTATACGCCAGATAGCCAACAATGGAAAATATTTCCGGTATAGGTACACTCTAGGAAGTAGGACTATGCAAGTTGGAGAAGTATCACCAGGATACTGTGCACATATCATACAACCGGATACGTGTACTAGACAGATGGGAGAATTAGGGTTAGGAGATTTCACATGGAAAATTTGTAACATGGTTATGTCATACTCCGTCCCATATGTTCTCCCCGATGATGCATATTTCTTATGCGGGAGAAAGGCGTATAAGTGGCTTGCCCCAAACTCAGAGGGATTGTGCTATATTGGAAAGGTACTGCCTGAAGTAATGACTGTATCCCATAACAAAATGAAAGATATTCACCGCAGTGCCCAAGCTCCTTATACTCACACTCACTACGAGCACGTCGTTAAACGGCACCTGATCGAAAGGACAGAGCATCCAGCCTCTGATTTGATCCATGAATCCACCGGGATTCAATTCCTCCTCGCGATGGATATCACTCGTACTGCCAAGGGAATGATAAACTTTAGGTATATAAACGCGCTTGCGAACCTGATAGATAATATCACTGAAATGTATGACGACACGTTCAGGTATACTGGGAGAGAGCTACAAGCCTACAAAACAGAGCTGGTTCAGCATAGGATGATTCTCAATTATCTCACAGTAGTGACAGGCGGGTATTGTGTCACCCTAGCGACTCAGTATGGAGTAAAGTGCTGCACGTACATTACAAACAGCACTGAGGACCCGGTCGAGGTCATAGACCAAAATATGGATGACATTTTGTAATTAAAGTGGGAGTTCCGAAGGAGACACAATCTCACTCTCGCTGCTGTGGGTAATGAGCTGACCGGTTGGGTGTCATGGTTGAACCCACGAAATTGGTTTTCTGGTTTAGGAGAATGGGCCCAAGGCATTATAATGGATGTAGGGAAATTTCTCTTGTGTATTCTGGGAGTCGTCATATTGGTTAGTTTGATATTTAGATGCGTTCGGACTTTAATGAAGTGTAAACGGAGTACTAGAGTGATGAGTCTGAGGAGCGAGGACACTGTAATCCCAATTGGTTTAATTTATGACCCAACGATTGAGACAACGCTGTGTAAAATGTGATTCCATGGTCCGTTTCTTTCACCCGTTTCTCCTTTGTTTTCCTCCAAGGTACAAAGACATCCGCTTGGAAGAAGAATTTGACAACCTTTTTTTATACAGACCATTGATGAACTATGTCACCAACACCCAATATCCCTAGTGACTTTAACTTTCTACGAAAACCCAATACTTTAGAGACTATAATTTTATGGACACTTGAAGAAGCTTTCGATTGCCATTATCCGTAAAGCTACAGTAAAGATACGACGATCCAGACAAGACATCAGACAAGACATCAGACAAGACTCCAATCGGCGAATGCATATTAAACTCACATAATTGTATGACTACATTTATAACGTTGTTTCTTATCTTCACCTCTACAACCTTCAGGTAATGACACACATAGTCGACAGGGAATATAGACACATATATCAGCACTCGCATGTTCCCCCCATTCATGTATCATCAACTAAATGTGCTCCCCCATTTGTTGCAACCAAAAGCCGAAAAGAGCTCGGTAGAGTTTGACAGCCCATCCACAGACCCTTAATACGGGATAAGAAGGATTCAAATGTATACTTCGCAATACCTCGAAGCTTGATATAGAACACGTACGGCACGATGATACATGACCCCTCAGACATGGATCTCATACACACATGCTTTTACTGTCTCACTAGGTCATATCTCTCCCACCTTCTCCTCTCCTCCCTTTACCCAATCATAAAAAGGTATTTACATGATGACATATATTTTTCTGTTTGAATTGTTTAGGAAGTGGCAGTTATTGGTGACTGCCAAAGGGTGGACTGTCAAAGTCAAAAAATATAGCGACCTATGATGCCTTGCACTAACCCCATGCGCTTGCCCGCTGCACGTGCACATTTTCTCCCATGCGTGCGCATATTCGCAGTTGCGTGACGGCGCCTCCACGGTCGTGCGCTCAGGCGCGTGGTATGCGCATTTACGGTAGAGTTTGTGTGCGTCTGGTGGGCGACTCGATCGCTACATAGTTAATCCAAATAATGTGTTTTATAGGTAATAGTCCCCTCAATAATATCTGTAAGTATGTTTAGTGTAAATGGTTCAGGGACTTGGGAATTCCTCTTTTCATGATATGGAGGGTCTGACAAAGGCTGAACAGTGGTGTCTGGTACCAAACTGAAGAATATGTTATCAGGAATATTCCGGTGTTGGTTAGGAAGAGATTAATCGCTCCTGCGTATAGTTATGCTTAAAAGTAGTTTATGGACATTTACTGTATTTGCAGTTCATTATCCATGCGGCGGGAATCCTGAGGATACCTCCCACCTTAGCAGTTTGAAATAGTCACAGCCCACCTGTTCAAATCCACCTATGACCTTTTGTTATGTGCAGAGGGACATTCCTGTGTCCAATGAACAATGAGATTGTAGGGCCCTTTGTAGTGTACTGTATGTTGTGTATATAAGGCAGCCAGCCTGGGCCAGCTCACTCACTTCTCTCCACAAAGGTTTTCATCATTGACTAACTGAGAGCTGGTTTCCAGGACTGCGCTAGCGATCATTCCCACGTGTGTAAGTTTCTCTGTGACCATCTTTGTTCTCCTTCTGTGTTAGCCATTCACTCTTTCTCATTGTTTGTTATTGTTTGCGATTGTGCCGCTATTGTATATTTATGTATAGTTAATCTGTTTAGAGATTAATGTTAGTTTTGTAGTGTATAAGCTGTAAACTGTTTTCCCCTTTTTCATACTGAAATTATCTAGATAAAGGTTTTGGAACCTTACACGGTATTGAGTGTTTATCATTACATCGCTAAGGGTACTCTGAGCGTCTCAGTCGCTCAAGCAGCTTTTACACTAACAAGGATAAGAAGCGTTATATCATTACAGTATTACAGTACTAAGGTTTACAGTATAAGCATAGCCTTTCAGTGTGTTGCATACAAGGTTTACTGTGTGTCTGCGCCGCTTGTGTTCCTCTCGTGGGCACAGCATCCGCTACGCTAGTAGCGTGGCATTACGGTAGTCGGCCGCCTATAGCGTGCTCAATACCAAGCGTATAGCTGTGAGCGAACGTGCCGCTCGTGCGTCTCGACCACGGCCTAGCGTCTGCTACGCTAAGTGCGTACCCTTACGGTACCCAGTACGCCAATTGCGTACTGAGTCTCTTACCAATATATAGTGAATGTTATAAGATAAAGAATAGGCTTTATCAATATATATAGGACTTGCACAGGAGGCGGAGGCACGGCGGGCATATCCAGAGGCACGGTGCCCTGGGCTCCCTGAAGGCTTAATCCATCCCTGTGGCAGAGATCTCCTCTCCTCTCTCTCCTCTCTTGCTCTGGCTCCAACAACCTGTGGTGCTCTCACTGACTAGCACAGGCCGCGCAGCCCTGTAGAAGTGGAACTGGTGGAGGAAGAGCAGCCCCGCCATAGGGAGCAGGTTTGGTAATTCCTCTCTCTAAATCTCTCTGAGATTGGCGGGCACTTTATTTTGACATGGGCTAATCTCACCCATGCTGTATCGGGGACCCAAGGATGTACTGCATATGTTGTATGCTGTATGCATACTGCTGACAGAGTGGGACAGTAATGTGCTCTCCCTAGTATCACCCTTTCCCAGTCACCCTCTACTGTCAACCACAGCTGGCATCAACTGCTGTCATGCTCTCCCTGTCACCCACAGTTGGTACCCTCTCTCTGCCACCCACTGCTGTCACTATGTCACTGTCACCCTGTTCCTTCCTGTCACCAGCTCCCTGGCATCAACCTCTCCCTATCACCCACAACTGGCAGCCTCTCACTGTCACCCTCTTTCTGTCACCAGCTCCTCTCCCTGGCATCACGCACTGCTGTCACCTTCTCCCTGTCACCCACTGCTGTCATACTCTCCTTGGCATCACCCTCTCCCTTTCACCCGCACCCTGGCATCACCTTCTCCCTGTCACCCACTGTATCTCCCCTGCATCACTGTCTCCCCATCACTATCTTTCTCCTGTCACACTCTTCCTTTCCATCATCCTCTCCTCATCATATGGCCACACCCTCACTGCAAGGCCACAACCAGTTTTTTTGGAGCACGTGTGCCTGCAGCGCATGCAGGGACAGTGGCGGTAGCAGCAGGGCCGGTTCTAGACCTTGTGGCGCCAAGGGCGAAAGTTACCTTTGGCACCCCCCTACCCCCAAAAGGCAAAAAAGGGTTAATGCGCACCTACGGCGTGTGGCAAAATATAGGGGCGTGGCTTAATAGGGAAGGGGCATGGTCAGTTGTGCCCCCAGTAGAGTTGTGCCCCCAGTAGCTGTGCCCCCTGTAGTTTTGCCCCCAGTAGCTGTGCCCCCAGTAGATGTTCCCACAGTAGTTCTGCCCCCTGTAGCTGTGCACTCAGTACAGTAGATGTGCCAGTAGTAGTTTTGCCCCCTATAGCTGTGCCCTCAGTAGACGCTTACAAATAAAAATAATAATAATACTCAGCAGCCCCGCTCCTGCTTCCTGACTGCTGCTGATATCCTCTGTCTTCGGCTGCCACTCCTCGGATCTATGGGAGAGACGTCATGACATCTCTCCCATAGTGCCACAGACTGCACAGACACTAGAGGTCAATTATGACCTCTAGAATCTGCAGCCGCTCCCACAATGCCGTGCGGTGCGTGATGACGTCAGGCGCACCGCACGGCACTAGTAGCGGCTCTTGTCATGGCAGAGGTGGTGGAGCCCTCAGGACAGCTGCGCCTCGGGCAAAAAGCCTGCTTGCAATTGGCAAGAGCCGCTACTGGGTAGCAGGCATCAGCTTGGAGGCGGTAGCGGGCATCGTGGGACTCTGCGGACATTATGGCTGCAGTGCCTCACCAGCCACTGACCTCACCGCACGTCACTGCTCTCCGCTCCCCAGCCTTTTATAGACTATCAGCTCCAGGATCAGTGCCCACAAATACCATCAGAAGGCACCGGAGATGGTGGTGGGTAAGAGGCTGCTGCCCCCGGCTCCCCACCACCCTGCTATCACCGGAATCGAGGCATCTAAAGAGACGCTACTCAGCCGGCGCCATCTCCCGACTTCCGTACCCCTCCTGCTCTGACTCTGCCGGGACTGTACGACTGCACCTTCCTTGTGAGCGTGCGGGTGACAGGTGGTGAGCGGTCTGGTCTCCCGCCCTCTCAGCTTTACACCACAACTCTCCCCCTGTAGTCGGCTGCCCTGTCCGTGCTGCGGCAACTAGGGAGAAAGTGTACAGCGGGTGCCATCTTGCCGCCCCCCCCCCTCACATTACCGCTGCCTCCTCCACATTCCTCAACCTGCTATATGTCACCCTGCTCCCACAGATACCAGTAGGAGCAGAGATTTAGTGTTCCAATACCACAGCCCTGGACACTGACCTATTCTACAGAGTTACTGTGACATTCACTAAAGGGAGAGTGTTCTTGCTCCACATATAACCTGCAGTGTCTGGCATCCTGCTCTTGCTGTTTCTGGGGCTCCAAAAATCATTACACCCTCTAACTGGCTTCCACCTTCTTCACATTTTTACTGGAGTACTGCACATATTCTGAGAGACTGACACCCTGTAACACTTGTCTGCGTTCTATGCAGTTGATCATTGCAGTCAATCATTGCACTTCTGAATGACGGCTTACCGCAGTGTTTCACTGCCCTCTGCTGTGTGTGATGTGGCACTGCTTTCTCCTGATCACTGGTTTTATTTCAGTGTCCAATCGTGTAGAGCCTCTACTACCTTTTCCAACCATGGATAAATTTGTCGCTAAGTCTCAGAGAGGCGGCAGAGGAGGTACTAATGCTAAAACTCGAGAAACAAGGGCTACGGCCACATCAGCACCAAGCCCACTGTCTTCTCCACTTGGTGATGATATACTGCAGGAAGTGTCGGATCCTACTGCTTACAGTACCGCATCCATAGCCAAGGCTCAGGAGATATCTGATTTATTGTCCCCTCTCTTGGATAAGAAGCTTGCCGGCCTACAGGCGGCTATTGAATCTGCTGTCACTCAACTTAAGAAACATAGTGCCCGTTTTGACGAAGCTGAACAACGGATATCCAATGTAGAAGATTACTTGATTGCTGCGAAAGCCACCATCGCCTCCCAGGAGGCCTCGCTCGCACTGATACACAATAAATTGGAAGATCTCGAAAATAGGAACTATCGTAATAACCTTCGCCTGATAGGTCTACCCAAGTCGGTCAAGCAAAAAGACCTGATGGAGTTGGTATCTGTATGGCTTCCTACAGAACTGAGCTGTCTCCCACCGTCAGGTGCCCTACTCATAGAGAGGGTTCATCGCATTGGTCCAGACCGACAAAATGATCGTCGCAGACCCAGATCAGTAATCTTAAAATTTTTGAATTACGTGGATAAAGTCTGCATATTGGATGCCTATAGGAAGTCTTGTGATTTGAATTACAATGGTAACAGACTTCTCCTATTTCAGGATTTCTCCTACCAAGTAGCGATGAAAAGGAAGGAATTTGCATTTATAAATCCCTCTTTGATGCTTGTCTTCGTTTCGCACTTCTCTATCCTGCCAAACTGAGGGTGCAACTGGATGGAAAGAATCACTTCTTTGAATCTGTACAACCTGTGAAGTCATTTCTTGCTTCGCTCTCCAATCACCCGAATACATTGTCAGATGACACAGACTGAAACTAGAACTGATTTGCAAGTATAACATCCATTATGTAAACTGTAATGTCACTACAGCTAGGTATGTTGTTTACTTTTTGTTTACAAATGATGACAAAAAATGTTACCATTGTTTTGCCATATGCTTGGGTTGTTATGGTCTTCTTGGTCATCTTAAACCGTTTGTTTTTGTTTGTTTTTATTTTCATAGATTCATCAGAGTTACTAATGTTTCTGATAGGCCCTTTTAGCCTATGGTTTGGGTTCACAAAATTAAGAAATTAGTTAGAACTGTAAAATGTATTTTTTGTTACGCTTTGCTTTTGTTGCTTACACTATGCCAGAGACTTTTCTTGGTGGCAGCTGGCTGGGACATGGGGGGCCACCTTCATGATGTCTACATCATTTTTTCTCTTCCCAAAGCTAGTTATTGGTTAATATGACACACACGCAAACTTCATTGATTACAAAACGGGAGCATATTACGTTTTTAATTTGGACTGTAGAGGGCCTTAACACCCCACTTAAGCGGAAAAAAGGTGCTACAACACTTAAAACGGTTCAAACCAGATGTGGCTGTGTTATAGGAAACACACTGGTTTGACAGGGATCTTAATACCCTTAGAGATACTTGGTTTTCCAACTATGTATCGGCCTCCTATATTGCTAAACGATGCGGAGTGGTTCTCCTTATTAACAAATCATTACAATACACAGTGTTGGATAAGTTACAGTAAGTGACCCGGAAGGGCGATATCTATTTGTGAAATTACGATTGGAAGGTGAAATATATACAATAGTGACGTTATACGCCCCAACTGGCCCGAATAATGCCTTCTTCACTGATGTTTATGTTAACTTGCAGGATTGGGCTACAGGACACATAATTCTAGGCGGGGATTTTAATACCACTCTTAATCAATCATTGGACAAATCTAATAATGCTACCCGTACTACTCCACCGGCTGCACTTGCTCTGTTGATAGACTCCTTCAATCTCTCAGATCCATGGAGGTTTCAAAATCCGGTGGGAAGAGACTACACCTTTTACTCCCATCCACACCACACCTCTTCCTGAATTGACTTCTGGCTTATCCCCACCTCTGTATTAGTTAGAGTCCATCGTTCCCGAATTGAAAATATTGCCATGTCGGATCATGCTCAGACGTGGTTCACCCTGGCACTTCCCTCCCCAAGATTATCTTCCTTTAATTGGAGGTTCCCCTCTTATTTATCGGACTCTCCAGATTTGAAATGATCTATGGAGCAACATTTTTTTAATTATGTTGATGATGACATCCAACATACAGTATAGAGGATGTTAATTTATTCTGGGCAGCCTCTAAACCGGTGATGAGGGGTCACATAATTGCATATGTCACAGCTAAACGCAAATCTTTAAATAAAAGGCTGCAGGACCTTAGTCTGGCAGTCTCCAACTCTTATGCTGCGATGTTGGCTAATAATAATTCAGAAACTAGTCAGTTATATACTGACACGGAATCGATGTATGACTCCTTATGCACTGAAAAGGCACAGTACTCATTAGATTATCATAAAAATCGCTATTTTCGTTGGGACAACAAAGCCGGCAAGCTATTGGCATCTGTGATACGGAGTCAGCGGTAGCCAACGCACATACCAAAAATTATCACGGACACAGGCCCCCTGACATCTGCCCCTGCTATTGCTGCTTCCTTCTTAGATTATTATACACACTTATACACGGCTCCCCCGATAACCCTTTATTAGGTATGGACTTTGTTAGAAAAGCTGGGGCTCCCATTTTGACAGACGCTGAGAATGGTGTGTGGGTGGACGATATTTCGGAGCAGGAGCTTTGATTAGCCATTTGTCAGCTATCCAAAGGTAGATCCTGATGGCCTTAGCGCTGGCCTTAGCGCTGATTACTACAAATTATTGTCTCCGCATTTATTACCATATTTACAAAATTTGTTGAATTCAATCCTCTCAGTAGGGGAACCCCCTCATGATTTCACTCAAGCTTGGATAATTCTATTACCTAAACCAGATAAAGACCCCACGTTGGTCATGTCCTATCGCCCCATATGTCTTCTGAACCAAGACCTTAAGATACTGACAACTATAATAGCACAGTGGTTACAGGCTGTATTACCGAAAATACTTCACCCCACCCAAACTGGCTTTATCAAAGGCCGCTCCTCAGTACATAATATTCAACATGTTGTAGCTGCATTGACCCGGTCCTTAACTGATTCGGGAAACAGCTCTCTATTGGTTAGTTGCGATGCCGATAAAGCCTTTGATAGGGTGTCTTTGGTGCATCTGCATCGTGTACTACATACCCAAAATTTTGGGGTGGGATTTATTGGTCTGTTTCGTAAACTATATGCTTCCCCTAATGCTTTTCTGACAGTAAATGGCCTAAACACCTCGAGCTTTGCTTTATCACCTGATACCCGGCAGGGCTGCCCACTATCCCCTTTATTATTTAATTTAGTGTTAGATCCCTTGATTAGATTATTTCATCTGTACACTCCTTGGCGTGGGATGGAGGAAGGCCAACAAATAATGAAAGTCTCAGCCTATGAAAATCATCTCCTTTTATATTTTACAATCCTCCAGGAGGCATTCCCGGGCTTCCTACAAATATTGGATATTTTGGAACAGATCTCAGTATTTCTGATAAATAAAACAAAAACCCAAGCGCCTTATGACATGGAGAAAAGGAACACTGGACAGAGGGATTTCCATTTCTATGGGCGGATCTTCCCTTAAATACCTTGGTTTAAATATAACGGTAAATCCTGCTAATTTGTATATGGCAAACTTTCCTGGGTTGATAGCTCGTACTGTGTTGGATTTTAAATGCTGGCGTCATTTACCTTTATCTTACAGTACATAGGCAGATGTTATTTGATTAAGATGATATCATTTCCTAGGCTGTTATACGCCATACAAATGCTTCTCATTTTGCTAAAAGATTCAGATTTAAAAATTATAAACAAGGCTTTTAGTATGTTCATTTGGGCTGGTAGAAACCCAGAATATCTCTCTATTTAATTGAGTCAATCCCCCCGCTCTGTGGGGTATAAATCTTCCTTGCATACGTAGTTACGCCTTAGCGGCAAATTACTGATATACGGTGGACTGGCTTCACACCACCAGTAATTATGCATATACTGTCCTGGAACAAGCCTTCTGTCCAGATATAGCTCTAGCCAGTTTGTTGCACAATGAGAACTTCTGATCACCCCCCTGGGGTATCTGATAATCTCCTACTTACCACTACTTGCACTGCTTGGCGACTAGCTAGATCTGGTTTAGGACTCTCGGCCCACAACACTATTTTTTGCGCACTTTATCCCACTGATACTATGGTGTTAAGTTTGTCTAACTTTCAGGAAAAAACAGTACCTTATCACACAAGGGTTCGGGCCGCTGCGGCCGCTGTGTATGCGATAAACCTCTATGATATGTAAGCACGTTGCGTAGGCACGCCGACACGCTGTGAGCACAATGCAGCTACACGTGTGGCTGAATACACTTTAAACCCTTAACAGGAATGGAATGCGACGCCAATTGTATATGTTATGTTGTGGTCCAACGCAGCAACAAATATTTACTAAAAGGGTATAAGGAGAAATACAACAATATCACAGAGAAGAAGCTGCAACCAATACTACATACGTTTGTTCGCCTGCGTTACCCGGATCCGGTCCTCATTCAGTCTAGCAAGATGACCTTCAGAGAATAAACTGAGGCCGGCCAGGAGGCCTTGCTTTTATACAATGTTCCAAAACACAATACAAAGGAAACTGTATGCTCTTCTTCCATAGGTCAAGGGGCTGGTCATTTACAGTACATGAGGGGTCATAGGTTGGTTTGAATAGGTGGGCGATGCTTAGTCCAGGTGTACTTGCAGATGTCTTCCACCGGGTTCCCGCCGAATATCACGAGTACAGTAATTACAGTATAATATGAATATGGTATTCCTGCGCATATTGCTATAATCTGCAAACTGCAATCGGAATGTAGCCCTTGAAATACTGTACATCTGGAAACCAAACACTATGTCCTAACCTAATTCTGTCCCCTCATATCCTGTTCTATTTCCTAAGTAAATGTAACTGGCTGGTGTGGTGTGTGTATACTATGTGTAAATGATGCACTATGTGGATAAAATATCAGATATGTCTTTGTGGCTTTTCTATGCAAATGCGTGTGTTACCATATTTACTCATACCACGCGCTAATACCCAAGGCTTCGCCAGCCAATGTACGCAGCGTGCGGATATGCGCACGCACGGCAGAACAAGCACACACACAGAGGCCACTCTGTGTGGTGTTTGCACGTGTTGGATGTGAGTATAATATTTTCGACTTCGAAAATGGGTACTCCTTTGATGTGGGGTTCCCCATTGCCAATGTCCTTGCATAAGTAGGGTGTTCGTCTAATCTCCCATACATTACAGGAAAATTGTTTGACCTTACTATTGCTTCCCCTACTACAGGATAAATACCCAGACTTGTCTAAACCACTATTTGTTTACTATCCAACTCCACAGCTTCACCTGCAGTGTTCTTTCTAAGTTAACTGACAAAGACACCTCGAACGAGCTGGGTGTTATGGTCAGATGTGCCGCTGATAGAGTGTGCTCAACTTCCCTATTATATATACATATTAAATGATGCATAAATTTGTAGGGTTTGCGGATGGGAATAGCGAAATGGGTCATTGACTTACCCGCTGTTCCCATTGCGACACTTCTTGATGCTTTTACACGTCTTAATAAGACCTTGGTATCTGCTTCTTACATGGAAATGCAATACAAACTATTACACCGGACGTATTATACCCAGAAAAGACGTTTATTAATGGGTGCCTCTACTAACTCTAACTGCTTCAAATGTATGGCACCGGACGCAGATTTATACTACTGCATGTGGCACTGCCCTGAAGTACATAAATTTTGGGTATTGATAGGTCACTACATTGAAGACACTTATAACGTCACTGTCACGCTAACCCCTGAATGGGTATTATGGGATATATATCCGTCCTCTGCCAAGAATAGACCAACATTGGGACAAAGACTGTTCTTGGCAAAATTAGCAGCGGCCGTACGGAAAACAATATTGTCGCAATGGATTTCATCCGACTTGCTTATGCTATCTTTATTCCTGCCTAGAGTGTCATATCTCTTCTCAATGGATTGGCTTGAGATGTCTCTTAATAAAGAGACACGGGCTGAGATTTTTTTTTATATTTGGTTACCTCATGTTCATTCATTACCCCTACCCGTCAATGATTTGTTGAGAACAGCAGTCTCCTTGACTTCTTGGTATAATCTTGAATTACTTACATCTGGTAGTTCCCCTTTCTAAATGTATATCTCCCATGTCAGTGTTTACTGCCCTTATGGTGTGATCTCCTGGCATTACTCTACATGAAGTGTATTCTGATACCCGCAATGCATTTTACGTCACTCTTGTACAATGTTCTGATATTATTAATATTTTATGTCTAATTTACATGCTCTGTTATATACATGTACAGTTCTCTAATAATATATTTTAGAAAAAAAAGGCACTCTGCAAACAATTTACTAAAACACACAACCATAATGCAAGAAAAGTGGCACTGCACGGCTCTAATGGTCATATTATGGCCTAAGCTATGGTGACTTTGGCACTAACAAATCCCATAGAACTATCCTCATCCAGCTGTGCCAGTAGCCAGATGTCGGTACAGGATGCCCATGAAGAAACACAGTCAAGTAGTCAGTCAAGTACACAACACAGTCTGCCCAGCTCACAATGCAGCCCACCATCCCCACTGCTTCTGTCGGATTACCCTCGGGACACCAGTTTACAAAAATCAATAGGCAATGATGATTCGATCAGCGCCACTATTGAGGAGGTACTGGAGTCACAGGTGGAGATGTCGCAGCCCCCAAGATTCTGACTTTTCGGTCAAATATAAAGTATTAAAACATTTTGTAACTTATAGCTCAGTTCAAACTGTGTGGATCACAGGGCTTATAGATGCACGTGAACAAAGCGCACCAAACAGTACAAACAATAGAATTATATATTTTATTTTTATATTTCTGTGTTTTAACTTGCAGTTTAGTTCAAACTGCGTGGATCACAGGGCTTATAGATACACGTGAACAGAGCACACTAGGGTAAAGAACACCAAACAGAACAATTTACAGAAAAGTATAGTGCAACATGACCCCTATACAGTCACTATACAGAGCACAGCCACTTGTAAATCTGGATATAGCACAGCTAATACAGCAGAATATTGTGCAGCATACAGCAGCATGCAGTTTGCCCCTTTATACTGTACAGTCTCTATACAGCACAGCCACTTGTGAGTCTGGACACAGCACAGCCAATACAGCAGAGTATTGAGCAGCATACAGAAGCGTACCCCTATATACAGTCTCTATACAACACAGCCACTTGTGCATCTGGACATAGGACAGTCAGTACAGCAGAGTCTAGTGAAGCATTTAGCAGAGTGCCCCTATATACAGTCACTATACAGCACAGACATTTGTGAGTCTGAGCACAGCAAAGCCAATACAGCAGAGCAAAGTACAGCATTCAGCAGCATGCAGTGTGTCCCTATATAAAGTCCCTATACAGCACAGCCACTTGTGAGTCTGGACACAGCACAGCCAGTATAGCAGAGTATAGTGCAGCATACATCAGCATGGAGTGAGCCCCCATACACATTCACTATACAGCACAGCCACTTGTGAGACTCTGAGCACAGCACAGCCAGTATAGCAGAGTATAGCGCAGCAATCAGCGTACAGCGTGCTTCCTTACAGAGAAACTATAGAGCACAGCCATAAATGAGACTCTGGACACAGCACATCATTACAGCAGAGTAAAGCACAGCAAACGGCTGCGTGTATTAGACTGAAATGGCATCCCTGCTGCAGCGCCTTATATCGAAGCCATGTCCCGCCAGAATCTGAACCCGGGAGGATGACGTTCGGGTTCGACGTGGGGTCATCTCTAGTACATACGCAATGCATGTAAAGACTCTGAGATGTTTGATACTTGCTTTCCTTCCAGACCACGTCTATACTGGTGCGTTGTCTTTCAGAGCAACTGTGGGAGCACAATTTTTCAGATAAACAGCTGTACTGATTCTGCCCCAAAATATTTGTAAAGGCCTGCATCTTTCAGCATAGATAGAGCCCTCTCCCTTATGGTACGATCAGCATGATTACGTCATTTTGCTCCAACAGGAATGTAATGGTCAGTTGATGTTCAATGCCATCTTCTGTAGGAAGGTTTCAACATCTTTCTTTAAATATTTTAAGCTTTTGTCAGACCGTAAGACTTTCAGGCTCAATTTAGACCTTATTGCAGCAGCAAAAATTTTCTCTAATGGGCAAAACCATGTGCACTGCAGGTGGGGCAGATGTAACATGTGCAGAGAGAGTTAGATTTGGGTGGGGTGTGTTCAAACTGAAATCTAAATTGCAGTGTAAAAATAAAGCAGCCAGTATTTACCTTGCACAGAAACTATATAACCCACCCAAATCTAACGCTCTTCTCACATGTTATATCTGGCCCGCCCCCCTGTAGTGCACATGGTTTTAACCTTCAGAGAAAGATTTTGCTGCTGCAATCAGGTCTGAATTAGGCCCTTCAGCTTGTAACCAGTTTTAGTTTCTACTGATCTCTTGTAGACTACAATTTTGCTCATTACTTCACTCTTTGACAAAATAAACGTGTCTTTCTGGTGATGTCATCAATGAATGTTATGAACTATCGTTAGGGGCAGATTTAGGGGCAAGGGCATCCCTAGGCACAACAGTAACCCCCCCCCCCCCCCCAATTTTATTATTTTCATTGATTAGTTATAAGCTCTCATTTGATGACAGCCAATTTAACATAATAGTAAAAAGCTTGCAGTGTAAGTATACATATTTACGAAGTAGTGCAGCGTATAGGGGCAGTATGTGCATGTCCTACCCGTTTATACTCCAATCAAGATACCATATGGTACAGTACAATGGAAATATTTAGCAGTTACTGGTACATTTTGGGCTGAAAGTAACACAAGCATCCAGGTGCCGCCCCCAAACAAGTGCCGCCCCCTAGGCACGTGCCTAATGGGAAATTTACCACTGACTATCTGTATCCACTTATTGATTCAGCTTCCATTTGTCCTCACACATATGTATGCACAAATTCCAGGGGTGCTTCAGCTCTGGTTGCTGATCATGGGAGAGGGCAACGGCTTTGCTTTCCTGCTATACAGCTTTCATGGATTGGTTTTTCAGTTTCAGATATGGATATCAGTCACTACTCCATCTAGAAGTTTCTGGACACTGTCGTATCCAAGATAACCTAGACTTCTACCTGAGTTCCATTGTTTGTGAGTCAGAAGTCATCATCGCATAACTCTCCTTTGTATCAAGGATATATAGTAGAGATTAGCGGGTTCGGTTCCTCGAGATCCGAACCCCCCCGAACTTCACCCATTTTACACGGTTCCGAGGCAGCCTTGGATCTTCCCGCCTTGCTCGGTTAACCCGAACGAGGCCGAACGTCATCATCCCGCTGTCGGATACTCCCGAGATTCGTATTCTATATAAAGAGCCGCGCGTTGCCGCCATTTTCACTCGTGCATTGGAGATTGAACGGAGAGGACGTGGCTGCGTTCTCTCCCTGAAAAGCTCCGTAATCTGTGCTCAGTGTGCTGCAAATAATCTGTGCTCAGTGTGCTGAAAATATCTGTGCTCAGTGTGCTGCAAATAATCTGTGCTCAGTGTGCCTAAAATATCTACGTTCTCTGCCTGAAAACGCTCCATATCTGTGCTCAGTGTGCTGCAAATATCTGTGCTCAGTGTGCTGCAAATAATCTGTGCTCAGTGTGCTGAAAATATCTGTGCTCAGTGTGCTGCAAATAATCTGTGCTCAGTGTGCCTAAAATATCTACGTTCTCTGCCTGAAATCGCTCCTTATCTGTGCTCAGTGTGCTGCAAATATCTGTGCTCAGTGTGCTTTATTGTGGGGACTGGGGACCACCAGTATATAATTAATTATACTTATAGTAGTACAGTACAGTAAAGTAGGCCATTGCTGTATCTTGCAGCTCTGTGTCACTGCAAGTATCCATTCCATATCTGTGCACCATTTTTGTGAGCAGTATATATAGTATTACAGTGCAGCATTTTGGTGACCCAACAGTATATAGTTGTGTACGGTAGGCCATTGCTGTATCTTGCAGCTCTGTGTCACTGCAAGTATCCATCCATTCCATTTTCTTCCAGTGATTGTGACCAATAATACCAGTGATTAGAACGAATAATTCCAGTGATTTTGTCATTTTCTTCCAGTGATTTGGACCAATAATACCATTGATTAGAACGAATAATTCCAGTGATTTTGTCATTTTCATTTGCGGCTGACAGTGTGAGTACGACTGCTGTCAGTGGGGAGCGCTGGCTCTATCAAGGGGAGATTGCTGCAGAGAGCTGTGGCCGATTTAAAAAAAAAAAACTGCCACAAATGACAGGGGGGGCACGGGCCCGAGTGCCCCTCCCCTGGATCCGCCACTGTGTGCAAGTATACTCTCTGTGTATGTATGTATGTATGTATGTATGTATGTATGTATGTATGTATGCTGTGTGTGCTTGTTTAAGTATGATAATGTATGTGTGTGTGTACAGTGGTCTGGCACTCCTCTGACATACAAAATGACACTCAGGTGCTTCTGTATTTAATTGTAATCCGGTTAAAAAAGGCAGGGGCCCGCAGCCCCAACACATTGGTATACTGTGACCTTGTAAATAGTTTTGTTTTTTTAAATAAAATCTGATTGTCCCTGTCTTTTTTTTACCAGGGATAAAAAAAATCATCTATCTATCTATCTATCTATCTATCTATCTATCTATCATATAGTGGGGGCGGCACTCAACGGACTTCATAAGGCAAATAATAACGTATCAGAACTTTATTCCTTCATCAGAGTTCACTGATGAAGGAATAAAGTTCTGAAACATTAGTGCTGTACATGTGGTTGGTACAATGATCTTTGTTTGCCTTATGATGTCCGTTGAGTGCCGCCTCCACTATGTCTGCTATTAAATCCTCATGGGCCATTGTGAATATTGCTGAGAGTGCCGGGCACCGCTGCATCTGTATATGTATGTAATATATATATATATATATATATACATATATATACATATATATATATATATATATATATATAATTGCTACACATACACACACGCACACACACACTGTAGATAGCTTAGCTTGTAGTGCTACCAATTGGAAATCAAACTCAGCCGTTAAATTCTGTAGCATAGCCATGATAATCTCCTTGTCATCTATTTGGACCCCTACAGACTTTAGTTGCTGAGATATGAATATTATCCTATCACTGATGCAGATGTGTCCTCATCCATCTAGCCTCAGTACTCCATGCAGTGAGAGATGCCTGCTGCAAGTGAGCTGACAGATCCCAAACAAGTCTGCTAGTGTCAGGTATCTTTTTTTTAACTGAAAATTGATCTTATACCCCTTTTCCACCTACGAGCACGGGTTGCAGCCGGGAGCCAGACATGGGAGCTGCCCCCTGCTGCGACCCGTGCTTGGCCCCTTTCCCATCAGCAGTCACAACCCGGCATATGCTGGGTTGGTGACGCTTCTAGTGACGCAGCAGGGGCGGCGCAGGGAGATCACATGATCTCCCAGCGCCGCCCTTCCATACAGTGTTAACGGGAGCCGTGTCGCATCGACACGGCTCCCGTTTACACTACAACCCTACCCGGATCATTCCCGTGTCCTACCCAGGTAGATAGCCGGGTAGGATTCACGGGTCACTCGATCTGGGTTTACCCTTTTCCACTCGCAAAAAACACGGGTAAATGCGCGCCCCGTGCATTTACCCGTGTTTTTTGAGCTAGTGGAAAAGGGGTATAAGTTGCAACGTGACTAAGAGCACACCAGGAGACAGTGCTGATTAATTTGTTATGTGACACTTGTCTATCTGTGTGCAACTGAGTCTGTATATGAAGCACAAAAAACTTGTCATCTGGCTGAGTGGACAAATGTAAAGCTGTATTTACTACAGACTCGGGAGGTAACTTTGTGGGCAGTAATCACCCATATTATACAGCTGCTATACACAGAAGTACAGGCACTTACCCAGCCAGCACATATATAATATAAATTGAAGGAGGAGGAGACCTTTAACCGGGGACTTCATTGATTATAACTAGAGATGAGCGGGTTCGGTTCTCCAAGATACGAATCCCCCCGAACTTTACCTATTTTACACGGTTCCGAGGCAGCCTCTGATCTTCCCGCCTTGCTCGGTTAACCCGAACGTGGCCGAATGTCATCATCCCGCTGTCGGATTCTTGCGAGATTCGTATTCTACATAAAGAGCCGCGCGTCGCCGCCATTTTCACTCGTGCATTGGAGATTGAACGGAGAGGACGTGGCTGCGTTCTCTCCCTGAAAAGCTCTGTAATCTGTGCTCAGTGTGCTGCAAATATCTGTGCTCAGTGTGCTGCAAATATCTGTGCTCAGTGTGCTGAAAATATCTACGTTCCCTGCCTGAAAACGGTGCATATCTGTGCTCAGTGTGCTGCAAATATATGTGCTCAGTGTGCTGCATTGTGGGGACTGGGGACCACCAGTATATAATTATACTTATAGTAGTACAGTACAGCAGGCCATTGCTGTATCTTGCAGCTCTGTGTCACTGCAAGTATCCATTCCATATCTGTGCAGCATTTTTGTGAGCAGTATATATAGTATTACAGTGCAGTAATTTGGTGACCAACAGTATATAGTTGTGTACAGTAGGCCATTGCTGTATCTTGCAGCTCTGTGTTACTGCAAGTATCCATTCCATATCTGTGCTGCATTTTTGTGAGCAGTATATATAGTATTACAGAGCAGCATTTTGGTGACCCAACAGTATATAGTTGTGTACAGTAGGCAATTGCTGTACCTTGCAGCTCTGTGTCACTGCAAGTATCCATTCCATATCTGTGCTGCATTATTGTGAGCAGTATATAGTAGGACAGTGCAGCATTTTGGTGACCAGCAGTATACATATATAGTACAGTACAGTAGGCCATTGCTGTATCTTGCAGCTCTGTGTCACTTCTAGTATCCTGATCAGTGCTCAATATCTTCTGCATTGTTGTGACCAGTATGAATACTGTACTGTGCGATGTGTGTTATATACCTGGAGATTATACATCCTGTAATCTGTACTGAGCAATGTGTGAGATACACCTGGGGATTATACACCCTATATACTGTACTGTGTGATGTGTGAGATACACCTGGGAATTATACACCCTATATACTGTACTGTGTGATGTGTGAGATACACCTGGGGATTATACACCCTATATACTGTACTGTGTGATGTGTGAGATACACCTGGGAATTATACACCCTATATACTGTACTGTGTGATGTGTGAGATACACCTGGGGATTATACACCCTATATTATTATTATTATTATTATTATTATTATTATTATTATTATTATTATTATCCTTTATTTATATGGCGCCACAATGGTTCTGCAGCGTCCAATTACAGAGTACATAAATAATCAAACAGGAAAACAACAACTTAGAGTTGGTGACAGTATAGGACAAGTACAGGGTAAATACACATAGTTACATCAGCAGATGACACTGGAATAAGTATCAGGTGGCAGAAGACTGCTGGATGTGGTACAGTTGAAGATTATTAAAGTAAGACAAAGGATAAGCACATGAGGGAAGAGGGCCCTGCTCGTGAGAGCTTACAATCTAAAGGGGAGGGGTAGACAGACATGGGTGACACAGATGGGGTACATAGAGAACGTGGAACAGAGGGTTAGGATGAGATTTGGCTGGGTTTGGTGAAGAAGTGGACCCCCAGAAGGCACAAGTCAATGCGGCTATGCAGGAGAAATTTAAAAATAGGAAAAAAAAAAAAAGAATCGATAGCTTCTACCGCTTTCAAAAAGGTAAATGGAAGCTGAAATAATGGACAGCCAGATACAGTATACCAAACAGTACTTAGCAGAGTTAGGAATGAGTGCTTATAAAATACAGTAACATTTTGTCATAATATTTCAGAAACTGCACGACTGGTCTCTTGCATTCTTTTGCTCTAATACACCACCTGCTTTGGGATTTATATTCAAAAACATTATGTCTCCATAATCCCAAAAACGTCAGTCTTCTTGGAAAGTGGTTTGTTACTTTGTAAAGGAAGGAGAACAAACGTTCTCAAACAATGGTTTCTCAATTTCTTTTTCCTCTGGGAAGGGATTGTGGATTCGCAGGAATATCTGAGCATTTCTGTAATCAGAAAGCAGCGACTTTCTACAAATACAATACGGGGTTAGGTGCGCCAAGTGGACAAACTAATATTCGTTTGAAGGGATGATGTTTGTAATGATACTCAGACTAATTGTTAAATCTCACAATAGTGTTTTTTATTTTAAACAAAAGGGGGGGGGGGGGGAGGGGAGTTGGATATGATGGAAAGGGGAGTGAAAGAGCTGGGGGGGGGGGAGAGAGAAAAATATGTTGTATGTATAAACAATATCCGTAGTGGCGGATATGCTGATAATCTTTTGTTGCTATAGCGTATAGGAGGCACTCAGGTCGGTGGCGTCCCACCTCTGCAGTGCCTAGAGTCTCGTAATAATGTCCAGAGCCTGTATATGGTACTTGTGTTTTGTCAAAAAAACGTGGAAGAAATACAACAAAAATGATGGGGGTCCCCCCGGAGGGTCGGTGCGGCAAGGGGTTCTGGTGATCGCTAAGGGTTAGGTAATGAGGGCTCCGGACATACCATCCGCCCCTGGGCTCTGTCAGTACACAGTGTCGCTCTTTTGAGAACACTGTGACTGTCTGTGCCGATTGGGGAAGCGGTCACCGTCTTGGAGAGGGAGAAGGACAACTGCTTCTAGCCCTGCTGCGCTATCTGCCGTGTCCTTTCCTCTCCTACAGAGTCCCTTACCTTGTCCTCGTAGCTCCGTCTCGTTCCCTCTTGCCGGCGGCCTTCTCCGTTCTTCTTCGGCGGCGTTGTCCTCCTCTTCCTTCCGGGTTGCTCCGATCACGTGATCAGGGTGCGAGGTCGCGATGTGCTCAGTCCGTGAAGCGGCGGCTCCCCCTCGTCCGTTTTTCGTTATTCTATATCTTATGGCTCTGTCTGTCTGGAAATTAAATTCAATATTTAAGGTCGTGGGTAAAAGCAAAGTGCTGTGTTTCCAACGCGTATCGGCCCTCACTGGCCTTCGTCAGGGAATCTTGTTCGGCCATGTTTGTTGTGGGCTATTTAGCCCATCTTGGAACAATGTCTCTCTCTTTCATTGGTCCTAATTTGGGGGCGGTCTGGGGAGCAGGTTTTAATTAGTTTAAGGACCTGAGAATGGGAATAATAGGCTGCAGGGGAATGGTAATTGGGGATACAGGTGTGCATGGGAGTTTGTAAGGCGCACAGGCATAGAAAATACAAGTAACCTCATTATTAAAAGTTAATAATAAATATAGAAAATAATAATGAGGAATGAGGGAAAGAATAATAAGATATAATAAAATATACATAAATATACATACTACTAGTCATATGTATTGTGAATTGAAGAAAAGCAGGGATGTAAGTACAAACCACTGTAGTCTGCAGTTTAAAGGGGTTGAATGCCTAACATACTCTCTCATTGGTTTGAGATTGTTAGTATTGTTTACCATCTTCTAAAGAAATTGGTTGGATAAATCAGAAATGAAATGGCGGTTAATGTGAACATATGTATAAAAAACGATAATTGAATCGCCAGGGTTATTATCTCAATATATGGATTGATGACTAGAATTTGTTGTCTCTGACATTGAGGTGGGTGAAACTTATACTGTCTATTTCTGACATACCTATATACATATACTATAGTGACTGCATATAATCCTGGTTTTTAGTCTTTCCTTACTGCTATGGTGTTGGTTTGTAATTTACGTTATTTCCGGTGCCTTCTTTTGGTAGTACGTTTGAGGTAAAAATTCAAAGTGTTCCAAAAAACGTTTAATTATTGTTTCGCGGTCAAACCCCCATAATCACAGATCTTACTTCATTATCTATGTTGAGCCCATGTGGTTTCAGTGTTCTAAGTGTGAATATCCATTTAAGTTCTTCTTTGTTTATTTTCTTAATGAAGTCTCCTCCCCACCAGTTCTTTGTTACTGTTTTTATTCCTAGTATTCTCATCCCAGCGGGGTCTTGTTTGTGTTTCTCCCGAAAATGGTCCGAGAGACTGTGTGTTTCTACACCCTTTCTTATATTTCTTATATGTTCTGATATTCTGGTCTTTAGGGGTCTTATTGTTCTTCCTATATACTGTAAATGGCAGGGGCATTCTATTAGATAGATTACACCCTTAGTATTGCATGTGATGTGATCCTGAATGGTGAATGATTCCTGTGTGTTGTTTGACTGGAATTTGTATGTGCCTTTTGTCATGATATGTATGGACTTGCAGTATTTGCAGCAGTTGCAGTGGAAAAAGCCTTTGTTAAGTTTATTCCCTGTTAAGGTGGTTTGTGTTATTCCTTTTTTTTCCAGATGACTATGGGTCACCTTGGATTTTATGTCTGGTGCCTTCCTGTATATCATTCTTGGTTGTCTGGGTAATAGGGTCCCTAGTAGGTCATCTTCTAGGAGGATGTGCCAATGATCGCGTATGATCTTCTCTATTTGTCGGTTTTTGCAACTACATTGAGTTTGGAAAGTGATCTTCCAGTCTTTTGAGTCTATTCATGGATAGAGGATACAAAGAGGAGATTTTAGATAAAGATCTACAAGAGATTGCAGAGATAGAAAGGAAAACACTCCTAACATATAAAAACAAAAAAGAACAGACAAAAGACTCAAAAGACTGGAAGATCACTTTCCAAACTCAATATAGTTGCAAAAACCGACAAATAGAGAAGATCATACGCAATCATTGGCACATCCTCCTAGAAGATGACCTACTAGGGACCCTATTACCCAGACAACCAAGAATGATATACAGGAAGGCACCAGACATAAAATCCAAGGTGACCCATAGTCATCTGGAAAAAAAGGAATAACACAAACCACCTTAACAGGGAATAAACTTAACAAAGGCTTTTTCCACTGCAACTGCTGCAAATACGGCAAGTCCATACATATCACGACAAAAGGCACATACAAATTCCAGTCAAACAACACACAGGAATCATTCACCATTCAGGATCACATCTCATACAATACTAAGGGTGTAATCTATCTAATAGAATGCCCCTGCCATTTACAGTATATAGGAAGAACAATAAGACCCCTAAAGACCAGAATATCAGAACATATAAGAAATATAAGAAAGGGTGTAGAAACACACAGTCTCTCGGACCATTTTCGGGAGAAACACAAACAAGACCCCGCTGGGATGAGAATACTAGGAATAAAAACAGTAACAAAGAACTGGCGGGGAGGAGACTTCATTAAGAAAATAAACAAAGAAGAACTTAAATGGATATTCACACTTAGAACACTGAAACCACATGGGCTCAACATAGATAATGAAGTAAGATCTGTGATTATGGGGGTTTGACCGCGAAACAATAATTAAACGTTTTTTGGAACACTTTGAATTTTTACCTCAAACGTACTACCAAAAGAAGGCACCGGAAATAACTTAAATTACAAACCAACACCATAGCAGTAAGGAAAGACTAAAAACCAGGATTATATGCAGTCACTATAGTATATGTATATAGGTATGTCAGAAATAGACAGTATAAGTTTCACCCACCTCAATGTCAGAGACAACAAATTCTAGTCATCAATCCATATATTGAGATAATAACCCTGGCGATTCAATTATCGTTTTTTATACATATGTTCACATTAACCGCCATTTCATTTCTGATTTATCCAACCAATTTCTTTAGAAGATGGTAAACAATACTAACAATCTCAAACCAATGAGAGAGTATGTTAGGCATTCAACCCCTTTAAACTGCAGACTACAGTGGTTTGTACTTACATCCCTGCTTTTCTTCAATTCACAATACATATGACTAGTAGTATGTATATTTATGTATATTTTATTATATCTTATTATTTCCCTCATTCCTCATTATTATTTTCTATATTTATTATTAACTTTTAATAATGAGGTTACTTGTATTTTCTATGCCTGTGCTCCTTACAAACTCCCATGCACACCTGTATCCCCAATTACCATTCCCCTGCAGCCTATTATTCCCATTCTCAGGTCCTTAAACTAATTGAACCTGCTCCCCAGACCGCCCCCAAATTAGGACCAATGAAAGAGAGAGACATTGTTCCAAGATGGGCTAAATAGCCCACAACAAACATGGCCGAACAAGATTCCCTGACGAAGGCCAGTGAGGGCCGATACGCGTTGGAAACACAGCACTTTGCTTTAACCCAGGACCTTAAATATTGAATTTAATTTCCAGACAGACAGAGCCATAATATATAGAATAACGAAAAACGGACGAGGGGGAGCCGCCGCTTCACGGACTGAGCACATCGCGACCTCGCACCCTGATCACGTGATCGGAGCAACCCGGAAGGAAGAGGAGGACAACGCCGCCGAAGAAGAACGGAGAAGGCCGCCGGCAAGAGGGAACGAGACGGAGCTACGAGGACAAGGTAAGGGACTCTGTAGGAGAGGAAAGGACACGGCAGATAGCCCAGCAGGGCTAGAAGCAGTTGTCCTTCTCCCTCTCCAAGACGGTGACCGCTTCCCCAATCGGCACAGAGAGTCACAGTGTTCTCAAAAGAGCGACACTGTGTACTGACAGAGCACAGGGGCGGACGGTATGTCCGAAGCCCTCATTACCTAACCCTTAGCGATCACCAGGACCCCTTGCCGCACCGACACTCCGGGGGGACCCCCACCATTTTTGTTGTATTTCTTCCACTTTTTTTGACAAAACACAAGTACCATATACAGGCTCTGGACATTATTACGAGACTTTAGGCACTGCAGAGGTTGGACGCCACCGACCTGATTGCCTCCTATACGCTATAGCAACAAAAGATTATCAGCATATCCGCCACTACGGATATTGTTTATACATACAACATATTTTTCTCTCTTCCCCCCCCCCAGCTCTTTCACTCCCCCTCCCCCCCCCTTTTGTTTAAAATAAAAAACACTATTGTGAGATTTAACATTTAGTCTGAGTATCATTACAAACATCATCCCTTCAAACGAATATTAGTTTGTCCACTTGGCGCACCTAACCCCGTATTGTACTTTACCCTTATCGAAGCTTGAGGCACTTCTGAAAATAGGTAGCAGCCTTAGGACAATTCAAATACCCACCTACATGAGCGCTGGATAGCCTTCTTTCTAAACCACGACTTTCTACAAATGTTTACGAATAATTCCAGTGATTTTGCCATTTTCTTCCAGTGATTTGGACCAATGATACCATTGATTAGAACGAAAAATTCCAGTGATTTTGTCATTTTTTTCCAGTGATTTGGACCAATAATACCATTGATTAGAACGAATAATTCCAGTGATTTTGTCATTATCTTCCAGTGATTTGGACCAATAATACCATTGATTAGAACAAATAATTCCTGTGATATTGAGGTGTTTGTGTCGCTTAGCTTAGCCGTCCAGCGACCACAGTGCACCTCTTTTTCTCTTTTCTTTGCATCACGTGCTGTTTGGGGCCAATTTTTTTAAGTGCCATCCTGTCTGACACTGCAGTGCCACTCCTAGATGGGCCAGGTGTTTGTGCCGCCCTCTTGGGTCGCTTTGCTTAGTCATCCAGCAACTTCGGTGCAAATTTTAGGACTAAAAATAGTATTGTGAGGTGTGAGGTGTTCAGAATAGACTGGAAATGAGTGGAAATTGTGGTTATTGAGGTTAATAATACTATAGGATCAAAATTACCCCCAAATTCTATGATTTAAGCTGTTTTTGAGGGTTTTTTGAAGAAGAAAAAAAACTTGAATCCAAAACACACCCGAATCCGACAAAAAAATTTCAGGGAGGTTTTGCCAAAACGCGTCCGAATCGAAAACACGGCCGTGGAACCGAATCCAAAACCAAAACACAAAACCCGAAAAATTTCCAGTGCATATCTCTAATTATAACCTTAAGCAGTTATCAGCTAGGCCAGGTAAAGCCTATTGCCCAGTAGAAAGAAGCCACAGTTAAACTGTGACTGAAAGAATGGCTGCAGCCTACAGTAAGTGCTACCATTAATCAGTTTAGCTGTTCCAGCTATTATAAAGTAAATGCAGTAAGTGACATATTTTATAGAACACTATTGAGAAAAAAGTTTCTTACTATAACTAAATAATAGACAGTAAGTACGTTAAGGAAGCAGGTGTGTGCAGCCTAATCTCTAACCACAGACTTTGCAGAATAAACCCATATTGTATATTTGGACACCCATAGACCATACCTCCCAACAAGACCCTTTCCAGGAGGGACAAAATGCTCTGTTCCTGGACTTCCCTCTTAATCTATGATTACCATCACCTGTGGTAAAACAACTTTCTTATCAAAGAAATATTTAAACACAGGTGACAGCAATTATAGATTAAGAGGGAAGTCCAGGAGCAGAGCATTTTGTCCCTCCTGGAAAGGGTCATGTTGGGAGGTATGCATAGACTAATCTGCTCAGTGCCTGAACAAACCAACAAAATGGCAACATCAAACAAGTAGCCTCAGTTGGAATTCATAACTGTTACAACTTATAAATCAGCCAATTACTGTAGCTGGCAGCTACGGTACTAATAAATAAACTCAATGTAAATCGTCAGTGCTGCAACATAGTTAAAATTCTGGTAACATTTGAGACTTGGGAGTTTATAGTGCAGTAGATTAGTGCAGTGGTTCTCAAACTGTGTGCCGTGGCACCCTGGGGCATACTTGCCTACCTGACCCTCTCCATGAGGGAGAAAATGTTCTGTTCCTGGACTTTCCTGGTAATGTATGATTGCCATCACCTGTGGTGAGCTAGTTAATTGATAAGAAAGGTGTTTCACCACAGGTGATGGCAATCATACCTTACCAGGAAAGTCCAGGAACTGAGTATTTTCTCCCTCATGGAAAGGGTCAGGTAGGCAAGTATGCCCTGGGGTGCCTCAGGTCCCTTGTAGGGGTGCCCTGGTTTGGTGGTCCAGGACCAATTAAAATAATTTATGGTCAATGTAATAGGCAAAACCAGCGCTGGTGGCTGCCAATCATAAAATATGTGGACAAACAGAAGCAAATCCTGTCCCTTACCACACAATTAAACCAAGGGATGACATATAAACACAATTTAGTTAATTTAATATTTATTTCTAAATTTATCAATAAGGAACTTTTGGCCTAGGGGTGCCATGAAAAATATTCTGATACTCTAGGGCGCTGTGATTCAAAAAAGTTTGAGAACCACTGGATTAGTGTACAGTAATTAACAAAAAGGGAGGTAATCTGCGCACTGGGGTGGTTTTACTGTATGGGATGTGCTGCTAGTCAAAAGGGTGTCCTTGCCCTTTGGTTCAATATGGATATCTGGTTTTCACCTGACTGCGCTCATCCCCTACAGTTTGAGTACTCGTGAAATGATGCAAATGGATACTTATATAAAGGTGTGTTTTAATTTCACATGTATCAAATATGACACTCAATATAATGAAACAGTGCAGATAAATATTGTTGAACATGAAAAAGGTGGTAATCACAATGTGTGCTCCACGGGGAGCACCTGTTTTACTCAGTCCTTTAATCACTCAAATTGGTGATAAAATCCTTTAGGTTCTTGGCGTGTGTGTTCTGACACAAAGGCCAATGGGCTGGAAAAAATATATATATGTAATGATTAAATCTGGCTGTGTTGCTTTAAAAGTCAAATATAGATTTTCCAGTGGAAATGTCTCTAGTCCTGACTGGACTGTGTGGGCTTTAAAAATCTGTCTTTAGTAATTAGATTCATATAGTTGCAGAGGACGGCGTCCCGTACCTCTGTGTGTGGAAGTCAGGTATTCGTGCACTATCGTTGCGGCCGTACTTGTAAGATGTACAGGTGCGGGGGGCAGCGGGAACCTCCTGGCAGCTCCGGACAGACTCGTCCCTCAGCTCGCGCACCCGCTCTCCGGTTCGTCCTGTTAGGGATCTCCCCGTGTGCCTGCGCCGCTCGCTGGGTTGGTCGTGTTCGCGTGGGGGGGAGCTCAGCAGCAGGATCTAACCAGAGTTGTGGGGAGGTGCAACACTGCCACAGGCTCTGGTTAGATCCTGCTGCTGAGCTCCCCCCCACGAGTCTGTCCGGAGCTGCCAGGAGGTTCCCGCTGCCCCCCGCACCTGTACATCTTACAAGTACGGCCGCAACGATAGTGCACGAATACCTGACTTCCACACACAGAGGTACGGGACGCCGTCCTAGGCAACTATATGAATCTAATTACTAAAGACAGATTTTTAAAGCCCACACAGTCCGGTCAGGACTAGAGACATTTCCACTGGAAAATCTATATTTGACTTTTAAAGCAACACAGCCAGATTTAATCATTACATATATATATTTTTTCCAGCCCATTGGCCTTTGTGTCAGAACACACACGCCAAGAACCTAAAGGATTTAATCACCAATTTGAGTGATTAAAGGACTGAGTAAAACAGGTGCTCCCCGTGGAGCACACATTGTGATTACCACCTTTTTCATGTTCAACAATATTTATCTGCACTGTTTCATTATATTGAGTGTCATATTTGATACATGTGAAATTAAAACACACCTTTATATAAGTATCCATTTGCATCATTTCACGAGTACTCAAACTGTAGGGGATGAGCGCAGTCAGGTGAAAACCAGATATCCATAGTGTACAGTAATGGCCCGGATTCATATTAAGTTATATTCTTAGTTGTAAGTTGATGTCTGCTATTATGGAATAATTTGTATTTATTAAAACCTTATAGGCAGGTTTACAAACCTATACCTGAATATTTCTCATTGCATGCACTTGTGAAGTTGTTAAAGTTTACATTTGTATTCCCTAATCTAATGTCAGAGCCATATACCACCTTTGTCTCCAATAGCGGCCTGTTAAATAAAATAATTTTATTTAAAGCCTGTGTGATTAATGGGTCTGGGGTTGGCTTACCTTTACCTCTCTGCTATGGAGGAAAGGGAGAAGCTCACCTGTTATGATTAATTTAACTTGCCCATCCCATATTATGCAAAAGGTGGGTGTTACACTTATAGTTAGTCGAGCCATGGTTTATTGATAAATGAGGTCCAAATCAAGTGAAATATATTAGTAAACCATGTACAAAGACCGGACTTCTGGTCTTTGGAACACAGACGCTGATCACATCCGGGCCATGAGCCACAGTCCCGTTCAGGTGGTTGTTGAAGTCACAGTGGCCTCACCTATTGCCTCCAGCATTGTGTACTTCTTCTCTAAAGACAGCACAATACCCACATCTCTGCCGGCAACTGCTAGCAGCATCACGGATGGCCAACACAAATTATTATTTATGACTTCTGGTATTAGGGACGCAGATGCGGTCACGTGACTTCCAGTCCGTGAACCATATCTGCATCCACAAGGTGTTTTAGGGCTATTCAATATAACCACCAAGCTTACGGCATTTGAAACGCAAAAAGTGGTCACATTATTTCCGGTCTGTGGACCGCACCCATATTAACTTCATCGTCGTATCCTACAGGATTTCTAGGTTACAAGTTTTGTTGCCATGGCCACCAATAACATTATATCATAGCTACAGATATCTATAGCTATATAATCAATTGCCATTTATTAGAATAATTGTCTATGTAAGTACCTAATCAAAGGCTCAAACATTCTCACAATAGTGTTTCAATTGACAGAACCACAAATAATATTTGAATAATACATCAATCTCAGCACAAGGGGAAAAGGAAGAGATATTAATAATAATACAAATGTAGAAATATAAGAAAATATAAAATATGGAGAAGGGAAAGTAGATAGTAGGGAAAGTAGACATAAAAAGCAGTGTTCTTTATTTGTATTGCTCAGTCATGGTACAGTTCTGATACACAGACAGTACTGATGAAGAGGAGCGTACAATGGAGGACGTGCAGAGTATACAGAGGACCAGATGATCACGTATGTAGACAGGATCACACAGGTATATCAGGGTCCCCATGTAGCTGAGTAGTACACTTGTGTGTGTACCGCTGTGGCGTTCAGACACAGAGAACAAAATGGCGCCCCGCCGATTAACCTGTGGTGGCTATCTTGGCAAAGGAAAATGCTTTAATGTGTGAATCAGCATAGAGAAAGCACAATAGCACATTCTGTATACCAACATTAATGAGGTAGTTCCTTTATTACATAAGTTCCAAACTGATTACAGAAGACCAGAAGAAGTGATGTTTCAAAGTCTCCCAACGGACTTTCCAAGGAAATGCAGACCTACAGTAGACCTTTCATTGACAATGGAGAGACAGTTCTGTGCTAATGAGTGATCCAAATGGTGAAAATAAGCCAGATCTTCACTTCTACTGACTATATTCTGTTTCAATTGATCTGCAGATATATCTGTAGGTGTGTACCCAGCATTAGAAAGAAATATAAAATTAAATGAATTGTGTTTATATGTCATCCTTAGGTTCAGTTGTGTGGTGAGGGACAGGATTTGTTTCTGTTTGTCCACATATTTTATGACTGGCAGCCACCAGCACTGCTTTTATCTATTAAATCTACCATAAATAATATGAATTGGTCCTGGGCCACCAAGCCAAGGCACCCCTGCAAGAGCCTAGCGGCACCCCAGGGTGCCACGGCACACAGTTTGAAAACCACTGGATTAGGTGAACATTCAATTAAGCACTGAAATTATTTCTGGCACAAATGATCGTACATTCTCAAAAATTAGGGAGAAACAATTTTTGTACAATTTTTTACCGGGTATGGATCACAGGGTCGAGCCTAATTAGTCCGAAAGTCATTATGTTGACAACTATTGGTCGACGTGGCAAAGGTCGGCATGGTGAACAGGTAGACGTGTGAAATGTTTACATGGTCAAAAGGTCGACATGGGCAAAAGGTCGACATGACAAATGGTCGACACACAAAAAAAAGATTGACTTACCCTTTTTTTCCCTGATTTTTGGTGTTGTTTTCACCGTCACAACACATGTGTACCGCAGGTTTCTATTCCAATTCGTAGTCCACGTGGATGGTAAAGTATGAAAAAGATGCAGAAAATGAAGAAGAAAAAAAAACAGTGTCAACCATATGTGTGTCAACCATTTGCACCTTTTGATCTTTTGTCCACATCAACCTAAAGCATGCTGACCATAAGTGGTCGACCTATCATCCGGATATTATTTTAACCATCCAGTGTGATCTTGATAATGAATGATACAGATTGTTTCTGTAGTTACAGGGAGGGGGTAATAAGAAGCAGAAAGAGCAGGAGCAGATAGCACGGGCTTTTTATATTGCTGTCAGTTGTTGTAGGTCTCTGGGATGAATCAGTTGTAGGAGAAACTGCAGTACTTGGATTCCTATTGCAAAGATTTCCTGAGCAGTGTAAAGGGGTTACTGAGATTTGTATCCACCATGAGTCTAAGCCAAGTATAAAATACCCTTCCGAGAATTTAGAACATTGTTTTGCAAACAAAGGAAAGGTAGTGTCACCTGAAAAAGACAGAAGGAATAGAATACAAAATTAGTTATTTTACAAGTGTACAAACGGGGGTCATTCAGACCTGATCGCTGCTGTGTGCGTTATTGCAGAGCGGGCGATCAGGTCCTAACGGCGCATGCGTATGCATCGTAATGTGCACACGCGTCAGACAACAGCAGAGGGCATCGATGGTCAGTGATGGGATGGTGTGAAAAATCCGATCGCACGGGCGTTCGCAAGGTGATTGACAGGAAGAGGACATTTGTGGGTGGCAACTGAGCGTTTACAGGGAGTGTACGGAAAAACACAGGCATGCCCAAGCGTTTTCATGGAGGGTGTGTGACGTCAGCTCTGGCCCCGATCAGCCTGATTCTATCACACTGTAGGAGTAAGTCCTGGGCTGCGCACACACTGCAGAAAGTGAATTTTAGCAGCTCGGCGTACACTCCCCCTGGAGGCAGCGACTATCTGAACACAGGACAGCAAAGTTAGCAGCCCAGCGATCAGATCTAAATGACCCCCAAGGTGTATACAATACATTTGGATAATAGCTGATTTAGCCATTAACCTTGAATTAGCATTAACAAATTAACTGGCATGGTCACATGGGATGTATCTGCCGACAGAGGGGCTTTCTCTGACATAATCGCATTGTCTGTGCGCTCCCGCTGCATCCCCTGCATTTAAAATAGGAAATCAGCTCTGCACAAGTGTAAAAGTGATTTCTTTCTGCTGGCCTCAGTAGTACCAGGACTTGCACCAGCCCCATGCTGGGTGTGTAAAAGTTCAGTGAAACCAAAATTGTGATGTAAAAACTGGAAAAGCTTTTCTGCAATTTTCCTGGGATTTTCCCTGTTTAAGCTCACCGTTATTGTCCCCTGAGAACTGGAGCCAGAATGAAGTCAGGACGTAGCATGTAAGGACTGACGCGTTTTGAGCATGTAGTTATAGGCGTTTCTATAATGAGTGCAGTGTGTCCAGTCCACACGGGCCCACACCACATACCCTGCACCCACATATTATACTTACCCCTCCGGAGTCCCCCATTGGAAGAGCAGCGGTCACACTTGTATCCCACTGTGAACCACACAGGTGCTGCTGTACGTGCAGGTGCCCCTTCAGGACTTGGAGCACCAAGGCTGACATCAGGGCAGTAACTACGTGTGTGCCAAGTGGGCTTGGCACACAGCGCAGTTGCCCTGAGGGCGCACAGCCAGCGGCATGTAATGAGTCAAATTGACTCATTACATGCCGCCTCTGCTGTGTGCGCTGTGCGCCGCCGCGCTGTGGAGGGAGAAGAGAGCACAGAGCAGCGCCGGGCAGCGGACAAGGAGGAGGAGGGAGGGGGAGTGGAGCCGCAGCAGCGCTATTTCATTGGTAGTAAGCGCCGCTGCAGCAGCCCCCCTCTCCTTCCGTATTGGCTGCCCGGCGCTGCTGTGGATGCTGGGATGCGGTTCCTTCATCCCAGCATCCACAGCAGCGCCGGGCAACCAATACGGAAGGAGAGGGGGATGCTGCAGCGGCGCTTACTACCAATGAAATAGCGCTGCTGCGGCTCCACTCCCCCTCCCTCCTCCTCCTTGTCCGATGCCTGCACAGAGGGAGCTGCACGAGGAGCCTGACTGCCAGCGGGGAGATGGTAAATATATCTCTCTTTCTCTCTCTCTCTCTTTCTATCTCTCTCTCTCTCTCTCTCTCTCTCTCAGGGGGACACCGTCTGCCATAATGTGTAAAAAGAGGGACTGGCTGCCGCAATGTGTAAAATGGGGGACCGGCTGCCGCAATGTGTAAAAAGGGGGACTGCCTGCCGCAATGTGTAAAAAGGGGGACTGGGGCTGCCGCAATGTGTAAAAAGGGGACTGGCTGCCGCAATGTGTAAAAAGGGGGACTGGGGCTGCCGCAATGTGTAAAAGGGGGGACTGGGGCTGCCGCAATGTGTAAAAAGGGGGACTGGGGCTGCCGCAATGTGTAAAAAGGGGGACTGGGGCTGCCGCAATGTGTAAAAAGGGGTATTGGGGCTGCCGCAATGTGTAAAAAGGGGGACTGTGGCTGCCGCAATGTGTAAAAAGGGGGACTGGCTGCCGCAATGTGTGAAAAGGGGACTGGCTTCCGCAGTGTGTAAAAAGGGGTACTGGGTGCCACAATGTGTAAAAAGGAGGGCGCTGTCTGCAGTAATGTGTAAAAAGGGGGACTGTCTGCTGTAATGTGTAAAAAGGGGGACGCTGTCTGCCGTAATGTGTAAAGAGTGGGACTGTCTGCTGTAATGTGTAAAAAGGGGGACGCTGTCTGCTGTAATGTATAAAAGGGGCTCTACCTGGTGTAGTGGCGCTACTGTGCAGCGTAATTTGAATAATGGAGACTACTGTGCACCATAGTATAAATTGCTATTATTTTGTGGCCATGCCCCTTCCCCATAAAGACTGCCCCTGTCTTACATTGGGGGGGGGGGGGGGGGCGCCAATGTCATTTCTTGCACATAGCGCTAAAATGCCTAGTTACGGCACTGGCTGGCATCTCCATTACCTCTGTGAGATAAGCCCCTGACTATAAGTGCCATGCCTCACGGAAATCCCGAAACTTGCTTTGGGAAATTTGTGACGTTTCTGTTTATGTGCATGGCATAAATCAGTTGTTTGTTTTAGAGTCTTTTTATACGCCTCAGAGCTAATGATATTTTTACTCCTACACCTCAAGGCTACTTTTTAATATTACGGCTTTATATATAAATCCATATCCTTTTATTGTCATTCTCTCTGCTGCATTTGTTGGAGGTTATTGACAAATGGTTTATGATTCTGTCTTTTCATTACTGACATCTCTCCTAATGAGGACCACTCACTACCTCCCAACACCCAGTACAAAAGGAAATGGCTTATACCCCTGAAAAACATAACCTGGTTATTGCACGGTATCCCGCAGGAACGGACTTGTGGGTACTAAAGATAGGGGCGTGCCGCAACTCAGGGGGCCCCAATTTACATGGAGATAGGTGGGGCACGCGGCAGCATGCTTCCATTTCTATGGAGACGGCGGGGGATCGGCCAGAACAGGGAGCCAGAGGTTGCGCTGTGCGTGGCTTTCCCAGCTCTTTGCCTGACAGTACCGGCCCACCAGCCCATAGGCCCTGGTAACCCAGGATTATGTGCAGTGTGAAAGGGGCCAGGGGAAATATGCCAGGTCGAGCAACCCGGAATTTCAACCCGTATTTAAAGCAGTATTAAACACAGGTTAGACCAGGGTTGCTGTGCAGTGTGAACGGGTTGACGGGTCGATGCGACCTGCTTCCCATTCACACTAAAGGAGCAGGCAGCTCTTGGAGATTATCTGATCTCCAAGTGTGCCTCCACATGTGACGTGGGGTTGCCAGACTGAAAGGGATCCCAAGAGGGTTGCATCCAAGGACCAGTGCACAAGTCCGGGTTGCGACCTGCTATTGGCAATGTGAAAGCGGCATTATCTGTATACTGTATGTGATCTATGTCCAGTGCTTAAAATGGTCCTAGAGAGGTGGTGGAACTCCCCCCCCCCCTCCCCCCAGCGCCCATGCAATAAAGGGGCATGGTCTCAAAAATAAAGAGACATGGTCACACAATAGTATCCCCAATTAAAATTATGCCACACAGTAGCACAATCTTATTCACATTATACCACATAGTAGTGTCCCTTATTCATGTTATGACACACATTAGTGTCCTTTATACACAAAGCCCACAGTAGTAGCACCCCTAATACACATAATGCCCACAGCAGTAACGCCCCTTATACAATGCCCACAGTTGTAGTGCCCCTTATGCAATGTCCACTGTACTGGTAGTGGCCATAGTGGTAGTGCCCCTTATATAAAACCCATAGTAGTGGTGCCCCTTATGCAATGCCCCCAGTAGTAGTGCCTCTTATGTCCCCAGGAGTGGTGCCCCTTATGAAGTGCCCCCTTTACAATGCCCTCATTGGTTGTGCCCCCAGTAGTAATGCCCTTAATGATAATGCCCCCAGTCGTTTAGCCCCCTGTAGTTATGCCCCCAGTAGTTATGCCCCTGTAGTTATGCCCCCAATAGTTATGCCCCTGTAGTTATGCCCCCAGTAGTTTAGCCACCAGTGTAATGCCCCTGCAGTTATGATCCCATTACTTTACCCCCCTTTAGTTTAGCCCCCCAGTGGTAATGCCCCCAGTAGTTTAGCCCCTGTAGTTATGCCTCCATTAGTTTAGCATCCCTGTAGTTTAGCCCTCCTGTAGTTTGCCCCCAGCAGTTAGCCCCCCTGTAGTTTGCCCCCAGTAGATAGTCCTCTTGTAGTTTGCCTCCAGTAGTTTACTCCCCAGTAGTTAGCCCCCAGAAGTAATGCCCCCCAGTAGTAATACCCCCCTGAAGTTTGCCCCAGTAGTTAGCCCCCCTGTAGTTTCCCCCAGTAGTTAGAACCTTGTAGTTTGCCCCAGTAGTTAGCCCCCAGTAGTTTAGCCCCCCAGTAGTAATGCCCCCCCAGTAGTAATGACCCCCAGTAGTAATGCCCCCAGTAGTAATGCCCCCTTGTAGTTAGCCCCCTTGTAGTTTGCCCCCAGTATAAGCACCGCTAATACACTCCAACATATGGAAAAAAAAAACCCACAATACTCACCAAGTCCCGCTCCCACGTCCGACCGCTGCAGTCCTTCCAACGCCTGCTCCTCGGCACTATGGGAGATGTCATGACGTCTCTCCCATAGCGCACACTGACAGAGCCAGGAGCCGGAAGCTGGAGCTCAGTAGTGAGCTTCTGGCGCCGCGGCTTCTGCTGTGGAGGGGGAGCTGGGCGCCCGCTGGTAACACACTCTCATCGGGCGCCCGGCATCTCCCTGTGGCGCCGGGCACACATAGGGTTAGGTGAGCCAGAGGAGGCGGAACTGTGTTCCGTCTCCAAGTGGAACTGACGGAACGCAGTTCCGCCCCGTTCTGGCTCACTTTTAACCCCTGTCTAGGGGCCTAATTCAGACCTGATCGCTCGCTAGGGGATTTTTGCACTGTTGCGAGCTGATAGTCGCCGCCCATAGGGGAGTGTATTTTTGCTTTGCAAGTGTGCGATCGCATGTGCAGCCGAGCAGTACAAAAAATATTTGTGCAGTTTCTAAGTTGCCCAGAACTTACTCAACCACTGCAATCACTTCAGCCTGTCCGGTCCCGGAACTGACGTCAGACACCCGCCCTGCAAACGCTTGGACACGCCTGCGTTTTTCCAAACACTCCCAGAAAGCGGTCAGCTGACACCCACAAACGCCTTCTTCCAGTCAATCTCCTTACGTTCGGCTGTGCGAATGGATTCTACGTAAAACCCATCGCACAGCAACAATCCGCTTTGTACCCGTGCGTCACGCGTGCGCATTGCAGTGGATACGCATGTGCAGTTTTGACCTAATCGCAACGAAAAAACCTAGCGTGCGATCAGGTCCGAATGACCCCCTATGTCTCTTTAAAGTTATGATATCGTATAAAGGCTCAACTGAAGTTGTTTTCTTTTTTGGAAATAAATCTATTAGATGTTGCCTCTAATCAAAATGAGTCTGACTCTGGTGTTTAAACTCCACAGCAGCTATTACACATAAAGGGCCTGATTCTAGGAATTCAGAGGCATCTATTGGTGCTTGCCTGTCTGTAGGGGATCAGTACGTATTACTGCCGGACGGAATCCCGGCGGTCGGAATACCGACACCAGGATCCCGACCGGCACAATCCCGACAGGGGGGCGAGCGCAACACAGCCCCTTGCGGGCTCACTGCACTCGCCACGCTGCGGGCACGGTGCCTTGCTATGCTCGGCACACTAATTTATTCTCCCTCTGTGGGTGTCGTGGACACCCACAGAGGGAGAATATGTCGGGATTGTGCCGATCGGGATCCCGGTGTCGGTCTTCTGACCGCCGGGATTCTCATTCCGTCCGGCGGGATCTTGACCGCATACCGTCTGTAGTCTATTTTTAGCATCCATGCAAGCTGCTATACTGATTGGCAAGTCCTTATATGCCACTATCAACTGCACCATTGAAATTTGGGCCAGCCACATGGCAGGTGCCGTTTTTCGATCTGACCATGGCCTCTTGCTTAAGTCTGTGCACCTGGAAATGCAGACCCTTTAGACTCCCACTGAGTGGACCATTTTTGCATGCACTGGTAGCAACTTCCCCATCACCACCAAGGATCACCCATCACTTTTCTGCTACCATTCTGATACCATCTATTTGATCGCAACAGAAACCTTTGTGCATTCACTAATGTATTCACACTCAGTAGGTGTTTGCAGAAATTTTTGAGCAAGCGCAGTTGCAAATAAATTGAGGATTGCATGTGACCCATAATTAGGCCCATTATGTGTTACCCGAATGGGCCATTAGCCCCACTAAAGGGTTACTAGTAAGTACCTTTGTGCTGTATCGTTGCTAATACAGGTTGAGTATCCCTTATCCGAGTATCCCTTATCCGAATTATTCCGAAAACCGTAATTTTCGGTAAACAGCTTTTTTTTGTTTGTTTGTTCTGCTACACACGCCCGTCCCCTGACGCCATTGATTGATCACTGCTGCTGCTGCTGCGGCTCCTCCTTGTGTTCGTGCATATGTAATGAGCGGCGGAGTGTCCGCTCATTACAATATGTCCAAACAGTGCTGGGGCAGGGGTCGCCACTATATGTGCGGCGGCCGTGATGCGGGTGGAGCGAAGGCTGCTGCAAGTAAACGCTGACAGCGGGGGCGGACTCCGGCAGTGACTGCTCACCTTGCCCGCCTCTCATCTCCCTCCTTCACAGCTGCCTATCAGATTGGCTGGACGGAGGGGGGGTGAGGGGCGGGGTTGCAGGGACACAGAAAGAAAGCACCAGACTCCAGTCCTCCATGGGATGCACAAGTGTACGAATTCTGTAGTGTATGTGTCACAATGTCTCCCCCTCCACCTCCATGGGAAACCACACACACACACACACACACACACACACACTGGGTCCTCGAGGGGGAGGAGGGGTGACATGGTGACACATACACCTTGCAGCCTGGGGAGCACACACACACACTGGGTACTGGAGGGGGAGGAGGGGTGACATGGTGACACATACACCTTGCAGCCTGGGGAGCACACACACACACTGGGTACTGGAGGGGGAGGAGGGGTGACATGGTGACACATACACCTTGCAGCCTGGGGAGCACACACACACACTGGGTACTGGAGGGGGAGGAGGGGTGACATGGTGACACATACACCTTGCAGCCTGGGGAGCACACACACACACTGGGTACTGGAGGGGGAGGAGGGGTGACATGGTGACACATACACCTTGCAGCCTGGGGAGCACACACACACACTGGGTACTGGAGGGGGAGGAGGGGTGACATGGTGACACATACACCTTGCAGCCTGGGGAGCACACACACACACTGGGTACTGGAGGGGGAGGAGGGGTGACATGGTGACACATACACCTTGCAGCGCGCATACACACACATACACACACACACACACACACACAGAGTACATGTTTTACTGTTAAGTACTGTTAAGTACAGTGTACTTTTATTTACTTATGTGTGAATACCTGTATGTGCAAGAAAATTATTGTATATTATTTATTTATTTATTATTTATTAACAGTTTCTTATATAGCGCAGCATATTCCGTTGCGCTTTACAATTAGAACAACAGTAATAGAACAAAACTGGGTAAAAACAAACAGATATAGAGGTAGGAGGGCCCTGCTCGCAAGCTTATAATCTATAGGGAAATAGGCATAGATACACAAGGATAGATGCTACCTATTGTATATCAGTAGCATTCAAATTCAGCACGTACTGTACACAAACTTCACTTTATGTTTTCAGGTTTTTAAACCTTGTTTCATGCACAAATAAATTATATTTGTGTGTATGTTATGTGTTTGAGGTCTATTTACAGCATAAATGCATTTTGTGTTCACAACAGGGGCCCTCATTCCGAGTTGTTCGCTCGTTATTTTTTTTCCGCAACGGAGCGAATTAGTCGCTAATGCGCATGCGCAATGTTCGCACCGTGCCTGCGCCAAGTAAATTTGCTAAGAAGTTTGGTATTTTACTCACGGCTTTATGAAGAAATTACTTCGTTCTGGTGATCGGAGTGTGATTGACAGGAAGTGGGTGTTTCTGGGCGAAAAAACGCTTGCGTTTCTGGGAAAAACGCGGGACTGTCTGGAGAAACGGGGGAGTGTCTGGGTGAACGCTGGGTGTGTTTGTGACGTCAAACCAGGAACGAAACGGACTGAACTGATCGCAGTGGCAGAGTAAGTCTCGAGCTACTCAGAAACTGCAAAGAAATTTCTATTCTCAATTCTGCTAATCTTGCGTTCGCAATTTTGCTATGCTAAGATTCACTCCCAGTAGGCGGCGGCTTAGCGTGTGCAATGCTGCTAAAAGCAGCTAGCGAGCGAACAACTCGGAATGAGGGCCAGGGTCCCATCCTTGAGATAACTCATTAAAATATAAAAATATTCCGAAATACGGAATAATCTGTTATCCAAAATGCTTCTGGTCCCAAGCATTTTGGATAAGGGATACTCAACCTGTAATACAAAAAAAGCTATGTAGACATGGAGGACTTTTTATGGGATGCGGTCAATTTACCTACAATCAAAATCCCGACGGTCAAAATACCGTTTATTTGACCTTGTCGATATTTTCACCGTCGGTCAATTGTTGTCGGTATTATGACCGTCGGGATTTTTATTGTAGGTAGTTCATACTAAACCCCTTTTAATACCTATGTGGTTATTTCTATACTGTATATGTCCAAATATTAAATTACATAAAGTAAAAACATGAATTAATCTACATTTTAAAGTTACAGTACATATCATTGAATAGGGGGATAGAAAAGTGTAACTTACTTATACGCAGACTGCCATTTGCTGTATAACAGCTATCAAAGCCATTTGGACATTTCACGGTTTCCGCTACTTCGTCAGAGCAATTTGTTTCATTGGTGCTGATGCAAGAGTAACACGTCAGGTCATTTCCTGAGCTGTTCAGTCCTGAAGGGAATGCCAGATGAACATGTCAGGAACTGATTTCTTGTACTGTACTAAGAGCCTAATTCAAGGTTGAGGTGGGGTGTGTTTAAACTTAAATTGCAGTGTAAAAATAAAGCAGCCAGTATTTACCCTGCACAGAAACAATATAACCCACCCCAATCTAACTCTCTCTGCACATGTTATATCTGTCCCCCTGCAGTGCACATGGTTTTGCCAATTAGAGGAAAATGTTGTTTTGCAATCAGCCTTGAATTAGGCCTTATGTTATTTAACAAACTGATATACAGTATGTTTTTTGATTGTTTCTTATATATAGTATAACTTTTATAATGATTCTGAATTGGGAACAAAGCAAAAAAAGAATGTAACATTGCACTGGGAACAAACTGTGGGGGTCATTCAGACTTGATCGCACGCTAGCTTTTTTCGCTGCGCTGTGATCAGGTCAGAATTGTGCATGCATATGCACCACAATGCGCAGGCACGTTGCATGGGTTCAAAGCAGATCGTTGCTGTGCGAGGGGTTTTACGAAGAATCCATTCGCACAACGATCGCAAGGAGATTGACAGTAAGAAGGCGTTTCTGGGTGGCAACTGACCATTTTCTGGGAGTGGTTGGAAAAACGTAGACGTGTCCAAGCATTTGCAGGGCAGGTGCATAGACAAACGCAGGGGTTGTTCATATCTTTCAGTGGTATCGCCAAGTGTGTAGGGCCTATAACTCTAACCCCCCCACTAGTGTCTAACCCTCCCGTCCCGCAGCCTAACCTTCCCCAGTGCCTAAGCCCAACCTTTCCATCCTGAAGACTAACCCTAACCCTCCCCCAGAGCCTAACCCTGACCCTCACGTCCCACAGACTAGCTGTAACCCTCCCTCTAGTGCCTAGCCCTAACCCTTCCATCCCGCAGACTAACCCTAACCCTCCCCCAGTGCCTAAGCCTGACCTTCACGTCCCACAGCATAAACCTGACCCTCACGTCCCACAGCATAAACCTGACCCTCACATCCCGCAGCCTAACCCCTCCTAGTGCCTAACCCTCCAGTCCCGCAGCCTAACCCTCCCCGTAGTGCCTAACCCCCCATTCCCGCAGCCTAACCCTCCCCCTAGTGCCTAACCCCCCCAGTTCCACAGGCTAACCCATCCCCTAGTGCCTAACCCCCAGTCCCGCAGCCTAACCCTCCCCCTAGTGCCTAACCCCCCAGTCCTGCAGCCTAACCCTCCCCCTAGTGCCTAACCCCCAGTCCCACAGACTAACCTTCCCCCTATTGCCTAACCCTCTAGTCCCGGAGCCAAACCCTCCCCTAGTGCCTAACCCCGCAGTCCCGCAGCCTAACCCTCCCCCAGTGCCTAACCCTGACCTAACGTCCACAAGCTAACCCTAACCCACGCCCAGTGCCTAACCCTGACCCTCATGTCCCACAGTCTAGCTCTAACCCTACCCATAGTGCCTAACCCTAACGCTCCCATCCCGCAGACTAACCCTAACCCTCCCCCAGTACCTAACCCTGACCATCCTGTCCCGCACCCTAACCTCCCCCTAGTGCCTAACCCTAACCCTCACGTCCCGCATACTAACACTAACCTTCTTCTTAGTGCCTAACCCTCACATCCCGCAGACTAACCCTCCCCCTAGTATCTGACCCTAACCCTCCTATCCCGCAGCCTAACACTAACCCTCTCCTCCCGCAGCCTAACCCCCCAGTGCCTTACCCTAACCCCTTACCTGCAGCCTTACCCTAACCCCTCCCAGTGCCTTACCCTAACCCATCCCCCAACAGATATATATAGTGGAAGATGCTCAATTAGCTTAGTGATATCATACAGGTGCTTGAAAGGGAGGGGTATTTCTAAGCATGAAAAAAAAGCATTTTGTTACCCCCAGCACCCTGAATGATAACAGTAACCAGATTTAAATCCCACACAATATTAGAATTCAGAGATCTCGGTTACATATACTGTATTTGCGCAAATGTATGAATAAGCCCCAAAGCCACATCAAGGCGTCTCTGTATATTTGGGGTCCCTAGTGCTACATCTAGGCGCAGGGTGTGGCACCCCAAAGCACCAGCATAAGCCAGAAATCCCAGGGCAGCATACCAGTGAAAAAAATATACTGTTAATAAACTAGTGTTAGGAAGCCGAAACTATAAAAGTACAAAGGCGCAAATATATGTAACCGAGATCTCTGAATTCTAATATTGTGTGGGATTTAAATCTGGTTACTGTTATCATTCAGGGTGCTGGGGGAAACAAAATGCCTGCTTAGAAATACCCCTCCCTTTCAAGCACCTGAATGATATCACTAAGCTAATTGAGCATCTGCCACTATATATGTCTGTTGTGAGAGGCAGAGAGGTTCCTGCATTAGGAGGAGGTGCAGGCCCTGACATGCCATATGGAGCATTATGGGGTTTCTCCAAGGTAGGTAGCTCTTAGCTTAGATATATTTAAGTAAGGAGCCATTATCATGTGGCTCCTTGCTGGTTAATCATAGACCCAGATTAGGGTAATGGAGGTATGGGGTGTGGTGCCTCTGGACTGGCTGAGCTGGATGGCTTTAGTGTGGCATACCTTTAAATTCTATTACCACTGTTTGCATACTAATTTCTTTAACACTATTTCTCCATTTTAATTACATCTCATTTTTGTATCACTTCCTTTATAGCTTCGGCTTCCTAACACTAGTTTATTAACATTATACTTTTTTCACTAGTATGCTGCCCTGGGCTTTCTGGCTTATGCTGTGCTTTGGGGTGCCACACCCTGCACCTAGATATAGCGATAGGAGCCCCAAATATACAGAGACACCTTGATGCGGCTTTGGGGATTATTCATACATTTGCATATGTAACCGAGATCTCTGAATTCTAATATTGTGTGGGATTTAAATCTGGATACTGTTATCATGCTGGGGGAAACAAAATTCCTTTTTTTCCTAACCCATCAACCATACCCAAAACCCATCCACTGCAGCATTACCCTAATCCCCTCCCCTGCAGCCTTACCCTAACCCCATCCCCTGCAGCCATACTGCTGAATGCAGCATGGCCCCCGCTGACCCCCACCCGCCATCGCTCATCGCTGGCAGCATCGGCAAGTGTGTATGCACTTGCCAATGCCTGCCTGGCTGCTGGGACCTGCCACACTGATGACATGTCTGCGTCTAGTGTGTACACAGCTTATCTTGCTCTTCAAATATATCATGGTGCTTGGGGGGGCACCAAGATTGATCTTGCTTCCGGCAACTGGGATGAAGTTACGCCACAGCACTGACACACACACACACACACACACACACACACACACACACACACACACACTCTGCCTGCCATAATGTGTAAAGAGGGGACTCTGCTGCAGTAATGTGTAAAAAGTGGTACTCTTCTGCCTTAATGTGTAAAAATGGGGACTCTGCCTGTCTAATGTGTAAAACGGGGACTCTGCTGCCGTAATGTGTAAAAATGGGGACTCTGTTGCCGTAATGTGTAAAAAGGGGGACTCTGCTACCATAATGTGTAAAAGGGGGACTCTACCTGCCTAATGAATAAAAGGGGACTCTACCTGCTGTACTGTGTAAAACGGGGACTCTGTCTGCTGTAATGTGTAAAAGGGGACTCTACCTGCTGTACTGTGTAAAAGGGGGACTCTGCCTGCCGTACTGTGATACTTACGGAAAGCGGTGATACATAGCGTAGCCTGCCTAGGAACGAGTTGGCGTTTGTGAGATTCTGCTACTGTTGCCGCTGCTGTTGTTGCTGCGGGAGGCCATACATCAACCCAGTGGGCTGTCACAGTCGTATAGTCCTTAGTCTGTCCTGTTCCACTTGTCCACATGTCCGTGGTTAAGTGGACACTGGATACAACCGCATTTTGTAGGACACTGGTGACTCTTCTGACGTCTTTGTACATTCTCGGTATCGCCTGCCTAGTGAAGTGGAACCTAGATGGGATTTGGTACCGGGAACACAATACCTCCATCAATTGTCTAAATCCCACATCACTAATAGCGGATACGGGACGCATGTCTAACACCAACATAAGTGTCAAGGCCTCAGTTATCTGCTTTGCAACAGGATGACTGCTGTCATATTTCATCTTTCTCAAAAAGGACTGTTGGACAGTCAAGTAGTACGAGTGGTCTTCCGATTTCCCCTCTGGGATGACGATTGACTCCCAGCAGCAACAACAGCAGCGGCAGCAACAGCAGGCGTTCCACTCAAAGATCCTCCGGAGGAATCTCGGTTAGGAGAGGACTCCTCAGTCTTGACAGTGACATGGCCTGCAGGACTACTGACATTCCTGACTGAGGAGGAAGTTGACATTGAGGGAGTTGGTGGTGTGGCTTGCAGGAGCTTGGGTACAGGAGGAAGAAGGGATTTATGTGTCAGTGGACTGCTTACGCTCTTACCCAAAGTTTCACAACTTGACACTGACTTATGATGAATGCTCTGTAGGTGACGTATAAGGGAGGATGTTCCTAGGTGGTTAACATCCTTACCCCTACTTATTACAGATTGACAGAGGCAACAGATAGCTTGACACCTGTTGTCTGGATTTGTGGAGAAATACCACCGAAGAGGTGGCTTTTTTGGTAGTTTGCCCAGGCATCACAATGGGATTCTTCATCCCAAGGACAACATGTGTCTCCCCCGGTGCCTGACTTAAACAAACCATATCATCATCAGAATCCTCATCGTCAACTTCCTCCTCAGTACCAGCAACACCTATAGCCTCATCCTGGTATACATCAACAATGACATCTTCAATTTCAATATCAGGAACTGGATTGTGGGGCGTGCAAATGGTGGAAGGAGCCACAGGGGGTGTGCAAATGGTGGAAGGAGCCACCTCTTCCCGTCCAGTGTTGGGAAGGTCAGGCACCGCAACCACCGACACACTTGGACTCTCCTTGGGAATTTGTGATACCATCTCAGAACGCACAGTTCTTTTCTGTGCTCTTTCCAGCTTAACTCTTTTAATTTTTCTAGCGGGAGGATGAGGGCTTCCATTGTCATGTGAAGCTGAATCACTAGTCATGAACATAGGCCAGGGCCTCAGCCGTTCCTTGCCACTCCGTGTCGTAAATGGCATATTGGAAATTTACATGGCTCCTCAGACCATTTAAATTTCTTTTTTGGGGTCTTTTTACTGAACTTTGGCTTTTTGGATTTTACATGCCCTCTACTATGACATTGGGCATCGGCCTTGGCAGACGACGTTGATGGCATTTCATCATCTATTTTCAAGTTAAAGAGACTCCCGCACCAGATTATGGATAAATAATACTTTATAGGGAATATTTGTAGTCTAGCATATTGTGCTGATCAAACAAATATTTCAACACAAATATGTTAAGGTGGTGCTGCTTGTTGATCTATATATACACATTTAAAGAAAAAAGAGGAAAAGCAAATCAACTTTTAATAGCAGCACTCATTCCCTGAATAATTTTTAATTACAAATATGATTTATTTAAATAATTTGTAGGTAATAGTGTTAAATGGGAAAGAGATTCTCAATACCCATATGTGATGTAGATACCTTTATTATTATCACATATGATGTATTATGTGTCCCCTTTATTGTAAAGGAGACAACTAAGTGAAATATTAAAAAATATAGAGACAGAATAACGTGTAAGAAAAAATAAATTAAATTATGTGTAGAGAATATATTTAAAAACAAGTGCTAGTACGCTGTCTTGATTTATAGATCAATACAACCTGTGATTCAAAAGTTTCTTATGTAAATAATTTATTTATTTTAATGAAACTACCACTGATTTTTTGTAGCCAGTGGTGTATATAAAGGGTTACATAATATATCAGTATTATACCATTTCTAATAAGTTCTCAAATTTATAGATCCCAATGCAACATTTGTTGCTATATAATGGAGTCACGAGAATATTAGAAACAACAATGCAAAAATCCGAATGATGGTTAAGTCTGTGATAGACGTGAGGTTATTATTACCTTTAATGATACTAATATACGATAACACGCTGAAGAATTGTTCTTTGATATTTGGTATTATAAGATACCCCTATTTGAGTATATATTTCTCCTGGCCATTACTCCTTACTAAATATCCTGCTATTATAGCAGTGTTCTTAAGGAGACTAGCAATTTTGCACAGTACTATCATACAGATAAGCCTGCTTAAGCATGTGTTTGCTGCAAATATTGCTGTCTATATACACAGCTAACCCAGGCACGTATGATTAAAAAAAAAAAAATTTTTTTTTTTTTTTATAGTACTCTCCTTAATAGCTACTGATTAGTTTGATCCCAGTGGTCTGTGTTCACTGTAAAAGGAGCATGGAAATTTTTTTAAAGGTATAAGTATCTTATTTAAATGAGATGTACACAGTGCTAGCTACAAAAATATATATATGAACCTGCTTAAACACCTGTTCATTGGGTCATATAGGGCAGAAAAATAGGGGTTATATATGTATTTTAATACTATTACAGGTAATGCTGTCTTGCGTAGGAAGCTACTGCAATCACATGTAATTCCCCAATTTGATGACAGCGCCCTTACAGAATCACTGTCTGTTATAGTCCCAGTGATATATGCTAGCAGCAAATCATACCCAAATTTCAAAAGGTGTTAGTAATCAGTTGGAATCTCATATATATATATATATATATATATATAAATGCAATACTTCCAGCTTCTATTGCTGTCTATATATCTGGGTTATATATATATTTTAATAGTATTACAGGTAATGCTGTCTTGTGTAGAAAGCTACTGCAATCACATGTAATTCCCAAGTTGATGACAGCGCCTTTACAGAATCATTGTCTGTTATAATCCCAGTGATATGTGCTAGCAGTAAATCGTACCCAGATTTTCAAAGGTGTTAGTAATCAGTTGGAGTCTCATATAAATAAATGCAATACTTCCAGCTTCTATTGCTGTCTATATATCTGGCTGATATTGCCATGCAGCATAGGCACACATTAACAATTAACTCCTTGTTATATATTGTACAATTTGTTATAAGCCAGTTCAATTGAACCAGAATCTTAGATAGCTCTCCTTTATCATTAGAGAGCCATCACAAATCATATGTTTCTCATGTATTAATGTTCCGCAGCTAGCTGACACTAAGAGGAAACCCTCCTGTCCTCTGTGTAGACTCTGTCAGCGTGTATCGTACAAACTAAAAGGTAACCCTTACTAGTGATTTCAATATACACAGGTTATAAATACATGATGATTTTAAAGCTGACAGCGCACAGCAGAGCCGATGCGCATTTCACTTATTAAGCTTCGTCAGGGCTTATAGTACTAACCTTTGAAAATTTGGGTACGATTTACTGCGAGCACATATCACTGGGATTATAACAGACAATGATTCTGTAAGGGCGCTGTCATCAACTTGGGAATTACATGTGATTGCAGTAGCTTTCTACGCAAGACAGCATTACCTGTAATACTATTTCTCTAACGTCCTAGTGGATGCTGGGGACTCCGTCAGGACCATGGGGAATAGCGGCTCCGCAGGAGACAGGGCACAAAAGCAAGCTTTTAGGATCACATGGTATGTACTGGCTCCTCCCCCTATGACCCTCCTCCAAGCCTCAGTTAGGTTTTTGTGCCCGTCCGAGAGGGTGCAATCTAGGTGGCTCTCCTAAAGAGCTGTTTAGAAAAGTTTTTTTTTAGGTTTCAATCTCAGTGATTCCTGCTGGCAACAGGATCACTGCATCGAGGGACTTAGGGGAGAGATTTCCAACTCACCTGCGTGCAGGATGGATTGGAGTCTTAGGCTACTGGACACTTAGCTCCAGAGGGAGTCGGAACACAGGTCAGCCTGGGGTTCGTCCCGGAGCCGCGCCGCCGATCCCCCTTACAGACGCTGAAGAGACGGCAGAACGGAGGTCCGGAAAACAGGCGGCAGAAGACTCCACAGTCTTCATGAAGGTAGCGCACAGCACTGCAGCTGTGCGCCATTGTTGTCACACGGCTCACTGACTCAGTCACGGAGGGTGCAGGGCGCTGCTGGGGGCGCCCTGGGCAGCAATATAATTACCTTTAGTGGCAAAATAAATACATCACATATAGCCATTAAGGCTATATGTATGTATTTTAACCCAGGCCAGTTTATTAAAAACCGGGAGAAGAAGCCCGCCGGAAAAGGGGCGGAGCTTATTCTCCTCAGCACTCAGCGCCATTTTCCTGCTCAGCTCCGCTGGTGAGGAAGGCTCCCAGGACTCTCCCCTGCACTGCACTACAGAAACAGGGTAACAAAGAGAAGGGGGGCATAAATTGGCGATATTTATATATTAAGAGCGCATATATAGTAAACAACACCTTCTAGGGTTGTTTATATACATTTATAGCGCTTTTGGTGTGTGCTGGCAAACTCTCCCTCTGTCTCCCCAAAGGGCTAGTGGGTCCTGTCCTCTATCAGAGCATTCCCTATGTGTGTGCTGTATGTCGGTACGTGTGTGTCGACATGTATGAGGAAAATATTGGTGAGGAGGCGGAGCAAATTGCCTGTAATGGTGATGTCACTCTCTAGGGAGTCGACACCGGAATGGATGGCTTATTTATGGAAATTACGTGACAATATCAACACGCTGCAAGCCGGTTGACGACATGAGAGGGCCGGCGAACAAATTAGTATCTGTCCAGGCGTCTCAAACACCGTCAGGGGCTGTAAAATGCCCATTTACCTCAGTCGGTCGACACAGACCCAGACACGGACACTGATTTCAGTGTCGACGGTGAAGAAACAAACGTATTTTCTTTTAGGGCCACACGTTAAGGGCAATGAAGGAGGTGTTACATATTTCTGATACTCCAAGTACCACAAAAAAGGGTATTATGTGTGAGGTGAAAAAACTACCTGTAGTTTTTCCTGAATCAGATAAATTAAATGAAGTGTGTGATGATGCGTGGGTTTCCCCCGATAGAAAATTATTGGCGGTATACCCTTTCCCGCCAGAAGTTAAGGCGCGGTGGGAAACACCCCTCAGGGTGGATAAGGCGCTCACACGCTTATCAGAACAAGTGGCGGTACCATCTACGGATAGGGCCGTACTTAAGGAGCCAGCTGATAGGAGGCTGAAAAATATCCTAAAAAGTATACACACACATGCTGGTGTTATACTGCGACCAGCGATCGCCTCAGCCTGGATGTGCAGAGCTGAGGTGGCTTGGTCGGATTCCCTGACTAAAAATATTGATACCTTTGACAGGGACAGTATTTTATTGACTATAGAGCATTTAAAGGATGCATTTCTATATATGCGAGATGCGCAGAGGGATATTTGCACTCTGGCATCAAGAGTAAATGCGATGTCCATATCTGCAAGAAGATGTTTATGGACACGACAGTGGTCAGGTGATGCAGATTCCAAACGGCACAAAGATGTATTGCCGTATAAAGGGGAGGAGTTATTTGGGGTCGGTCCATGGGACCTGGTGGCCAGGGCAACTGCTGGAAAATCCACCGTTTTTTACCCTAAGTCACATCTCTGCAGAAAAAGACACCGTCTTTTCAGCCTCAGTCCTTTCGTCCCTATAAGAGTCATATCTGCCCAGGGATAGAGGAAAGGGAAGAAGACTGCAGCAGGCAGCCCATTCCCAGGAACAGAAGCCCTCCACCGCTTCTACCAAGTTCTCAGCATGACGCTGGGACCGTACAGGACCCCTGGATCCTACAAGTAGTATCCAAGGGGTACAGATTGGAATGTCGAGAGGTTTCCCCCCTCGCAGGTTCCTGTAGTCTGCTGTACCAATGTCTCCCTCCGACAGGGAGGCAGTATTGAAAACAATTCACAAGCTGTACTCCCAGCAGGTGATAATAAAATTACCCCTCCGACAACAAGGAAAGGGGTATTACTCCACACTATATGGTGGTACTGAAGGCTAGGTGAGACCTATTCTAAATCTGAAAAATTTGAACACTTACAAGGGTTCAAATCCAGATAGAGTCACTCAGAGCAGTGATAGCAAAGAACAAGGGGAGTCCCGGGACATCAGGGATGCTTACCTCCATGTCCCAAAATTTGCCTTTTCTCACCAAGGGTACCTCAAGTTCGTGGTACAGAACTGTCACTATCAGTTTCAAGACGATGCCGTTGGATTGTCCAAGGCACCCCGGGGTCCTTACCAAGGTAATGACCGAAAGGAGGATTCGTCTTCAAAGAAAATGGACGACCTCCTGATAAGAACAAGGTCCAGAGAACAGTTGGAGGTCGGAGTAGCACTATCTCAAGTAGTTCTACGACAGCACGGGTGGATTCTAAATATTCCAAAACCGCAGTTGTTCCGACGACACGTCTGCTGGTCCTAGGGATGATTTTGGACACAGTCCAGGAAAAGGTGTTTCTCCCAGAGGAGAAAGCCAGGGAGTTATCCGAGCTAATCGGGATCCTCCTAAAACCAGGAAAAGTGTCAGTGCATCATTGCACAAGAGTCCTGGTAAAAAATGGTGGCTTATTACGAAGCGCTTCCATTCGGCAGATTTCACGCAAGAACTCTTCAGTGGGATCTGCTGGACAAATGGTCCGGATCGCATCTTCAGATGCATCAGCGGATAACCCTATATCCAAGGACAAGGGTGTCTCTCCTGTGGTGATTACAGAGTGCTCATCTTCTAGAGGGCCGCAGATTCGGCATTCAGGATTGGATGCTCGTGACCACGGAGGCCAGCCTGGGAGGCTGGGGAGCAGTCACACAAGGAGTGTGATCAAGTCTGGAGAATTCTCTCCACATAAATATACTGGAGCTAAGAGCAAATTTATAATGCTCTAAGCTTAGCAAGACCTCTGCTTCAAGGTCAGCCGGTATTGATCCAGTGGGATAACATCACGGCAGTCGCCCACGTAAACAGAAAGGGCGGCACAAGAAGCAGGAGGGCAGTGGCAAAACTGCAAGGATTTTTCGCTAGGCGGAAAATCATGTGATAGCACTGTCAGCAGTGTTCATTCCGGGAGTGGACGACTGGGAAGCTGACTTCCTCAGCAGACAATGATTGGGAACCGTTGGGAAAGACCAAAGGTGGACATGATGGCATCCCGCCCGAACAAAAAATGGGACAGGTATTGCGCCAGGTCACGAGACCTTCAGGCGATAGCTGTGGACGTCCTGGTAACACCGTGGGTGTAACAGTCGGTGTATGTGTTCCCTCCTCTGCTTCTCATAACCAAGGTATTGAGAATTAAAAGACATAGAGGAGTAAGAACTATACTCGTGGCTCCGGATTGGCCAAGAGGGACTTGGTAACCGGAACTTCAAGAGATGCTCACAGAGGACTAATGGCCTCGGGAGCTAAGAAGGGATTTGCTTTCAGCAAGTACCATGTCTGTTCCAAGAGGAACCGTGGCATCGGCCTTTAAGAAAGGACCTGCTCCAGCAGGGACCTTGTCTGTTCCAAGACTTACCGCGACTGCGTTTGACGGCATGGCGGTTTGAACGCCGGATCCTAAGGGAAAAGGCATTCCGGAAGAGGTCATACCTACCCTGGTCAAAGCCAGGAAGGAGGTGACCGCACAACGTTATCACCACATGTGGTAAAAATATGTTGCGTGGGTGAGGCCAGGAAGGCCCCACGAAAAAATTTCAACTAGGTCGATTTCTGCACTTCCTGCAAACAGGAGTGTCTATGAGCCTCAAATTGGGGTCCATTAAGGTTCAAGTTTCGGCCCTATAGATTTTCTTCCAAAAAGAATTGGCTTCAGTTCCTGAAGTCCAGACGTTTGTCAAGGGAGTATTGCATATACAGCCCTTGTGTGCCTCCAGTGGCACCATGGGATCTCAACGTAGTGTTGGGATTCCTCAAATCATATTGGTTTGAACCACTCAAATCTGTGGATTTGAAATATCTCACATGGAAAGTGACCATGCTGTTGGCCCTGGCCTCGGCCAGGCGATTGTCAAAATTGGCGGCTTTGTCTTACAAAAGCCCATATTTGATTTTCCATTCGGACAGGGCAGAACTGCGGACTCGTCCCCAGTTTCTTCCTAAGGTGGTGTCAGCGTTTCACCTGAAACAACCTATTGTGGTGCCTGCGGCTACTAGGGACTTGGAGGACTCCAAGTTGCTAGACGTTGTCAGGGCCCTGAAAATATATATATATATATATATATATATATATAATTCCAGGACGGCTGGAGTCAGAAAGTCTGACTTGCTGTTTATATTGTAGGCACCCAAAAAGCTGGGTGCTCCTGCTTCTAAGCAGACTATTGCTCGTTGGATTTGTAGTACAATTCAGCTTGCACATTCTGTGGCAGGCCTGCCACAGCCAAAATATGTAAATGCCCATTCCACAAGGAAGGTGGGCTCATCTTCGGCGGCTGCCCGAGGGGTCTCGGCTTTACAACTTTGCCGAGCAGCTACTTGGTCAGGGGCAAACACGTTTGCTAAATTCTACAAATTTGATACCCTGGCTGAGGAGGACCTGGAGTTCTCTCATTCGGTGCTGCAGAGTCATCCGCACTCTCCCGCCCGTTTGGGAGCTTTGGTATAATCCCCATGGTCCTGACGGAGTCCCCAGCATCCACTAGGACGTTAGAGAAAATAAGATTTTACTTACCGATAAATCTATTTCTCATAGTCCGTAGTGGATGCTGGGCGCCCATCCCAAGTGCGGATTGTCTGCATTACTTGTACATAGTTATTGTTACAAAAAAATCGGGTTATTATTGTTGTGAGCCATCTTTTTTAGAGGCTACTTCATTGCTATCATACTGTTAACTGGGTTCAAATCACAAGTTGTACGGTGTGATTGGTGTGGCTGGTATGAGTCTTACCTGGGATTCAAGATCCTTCCTTATTGTGTACGCTCGTCCGGGCACAGTACCTAACTGAGGCTTGGAGGAGGGTCATAGGGGGAGGAGCCAGTACATACCATGTGATCCTAAAAGCTTGCTTTTGTGCCCTGTCTCCTGCGGAGCCGCTATTCCCCATGGTCCTGACGGAGTCCCCAGCATCCACTACGGACTATGAGAAATAGATTTATCGGTAAGTAAAATCTTATTTAAAATATATATATAACCCAGATATATAGACAGCAATAGAAGCTGGAAGTATTGCATTTATATATATATATATGAGATTCCAACTGATTACTAACACCTTTTGAAATTTGGGTATGATTTGCTGCTAGCATATATCACTGGGACTATAACAGACAGTGATTCTGTAAGGGCGCTGTCATCAAATTGGGGAATTACATGTGATTGCAGTAGCTTCCTACGCAAGACAGCATTACCTGTAATAGTATTAAAATACATATATATAACCCCTATTTTTCTGCCCTATATGACCCAATGAACAGGTGTTTAAGCAGGTTCATATATATATTTTTGTAGCTAGCACTTTGTACATCTGATTTAAATAAGATACTTATACCTTTAAAAAAATTTCCATGCTCCTTTTACAGTGAACACAGACCACTGGGATCAAACTAATCAGTAGTTATTAAGGAGAGTACTATAAAAAAAAAAAAAAAATTTTTTTTTTTTTTTTTTTAATCATACGTGCCTGGGTTAGCTGTGTATATAGACAGCAATATTTGCAGCAAACACATGCTTAAGCAGGCTTATCTGTATGATAGTACTGTGCAAAATTGCTAGTCTCCTTAAGAACACTGCTATAATAGCAGGATATTTAGTAAGGAGTAATGGCCAGGAGAAATATATACTCAAATAGGGGTATCTTATAATACCAAATATCAAAGAACAATTCTTCAGCGTGTTATCGTATATTAGTATCATTAAAGGTAATAATAACCTCACGTCTATCACAGACTTAACCATCATTCGGATTTTTGCATTGTTGTTTCTAATATTCTCGTGACTCCATTATATAGCAACAAATGTTGCATTGGGATCTATAAATTTGAGAACTTATTAGAAATGGTATAATACTGATATATTATGTAACCCTTTATATACACCACTGGCTACAAAAAAATCAGTGGTAGTTTCATTAAAATAAATAAATTATTTACATAAGAAACTTTTGAATCACAGGTTGTATTGATCTATAAATCAAGACAGCGTACTAGCACTTGTTTTTAAATATATTCTCTACACATAATTTAATTTATTTTTTCTTACACGTTATTCTGTCTCTATATTTTTTAATATTTCACTTAGTTGTCTCCTTTACAATAAAGGGGACATAGAATACATCATATGTGATAATAATAAAGGTATCTACATCACATATGGGTATTGAGAATCTCTTTTCCATTTAACACTATTACCTACAAATTATTTAAATAAATCATATTTGTAAATAAAAATTATTCAGGGAATGAGTGCTGCTATTAAAAGTTGATTTGCTTTTCCTCTTTTTTCTTTAAATTTCATCATCTATGTCATGGCTAGTGGCAGCAGCTTCAGCACTAGGAGGAAATGGTTCTTGATCTTTCCCTATTTTATCCTTCACATTTTTGTTCTCCATTATTTTTTTGGAGTTATATAACACAATATGCGGCACAAGAATGACTGATGGCTGATGGCCAGGACACTACCACTGGTCTGATGCAGCACAACACAGCAACACTGTAAGGGACTTGTTGTTGTTCTTTTTTTTTTTTTTAAGATATTTTTATTGAGATTTTTCATCATACAAAACATAAGAGTTTAAAACAGACGAAAATTAGTACAGGCATCTTTTTCAAAAATGGACGATATAATGCAAAGTCATAATAATAATTTTGTTACAATGCTTAACATTAAATGTATGTCAATAATAAAAGGAATTATCATTATGTTGAGATTATAGATACATAACAACAAATAATGGCACTATCCTCGTCCTTAATCAATATCTAAAAAATTACGAGACATAGCCTTGAAGTAATCATAACTTATTGACTAAGTATAGACCCTAAACACAAATTAAAATACCTGGGAGGGAAGGAGGGAAAAAAAAAAAAAAAGATAGAAAAAGTAAAAAGAAAGAAAATAGATAGTAGTCAATACTCCACTGTTCAAAATTTTCCCGAATACCAAAAAGAATAAATCGAAATAAAAACCACTATGTAATTGTGTTCCTATCCAATTAAACCTTCAAAAAGGGAACTGGTTCCTATGTTGAAGTTACACCAATCTTAAAGAGGGAAATCACCAAAGATTCTATAAATTTGTGTTTGAGTCTCCGGATCCAGAGTATTTATAAATGGAGCCCATTTGAAATAAAACTTTTGTATATTCACACCCACATTTAAACATGCATATTTCTTTTCATAATATAGAATATTTGTCAATTTCCGTTTAACCTCTAAGACTGTAGGGGCTGATTTTTTAGTCCAATGAAGTAGTATACATTTCTTACTTATAGTAAGAATACACTGTCACGATCCGGGTATCTGGACGCCATTTCTTACCTATCAGATGCCTCCTAAGGCTGGCTCAGCGCTCCAGGACCGGATCCCATCTGTTATCCTGATATGCACATTCCCGCATTCTCTCCTGTCTCTCTGGACGCAGTCACAGTAACGCCTTATACATCTGGCATGGCGTCTCCCGCGGCCTCCGCCGCCGTCCCTGAGCTTCTGCATTCAGAGTGGCGATTACGTCAGCCGCGGCCTCCGCTGTGTCCGCATGGTCGGATGTGCATCTGTCAGCCTGGCGTCTCCTGTCTCTGGTGGCCGGCGCCGCCATTACTGTTTTCCAGACCACATGGATTACAATCCAAACTTCCCTCCAAGTGTCTGCATGGGCGCAGCCATCTTGGATTCTGTCAGCTGATCATTCCTACCAATCCGTTGTCAGTATTATTAATTTGCATAATTGCCTAGCCAATGCCTTCCTTGCTGCAGGTATAAATAGGTTGTGCCTAAGCAAGGAAGGCGTCAGTGCTTTGGTTGTCAAACCTAGTTCCAGTTTGTCTCTCTCCTGTGAATGTCTTCCAGGTTCCAGCTCCTGTCTCCAGACTTCTGCTATAGAGACCCGCACCAGCATTCCATCTGCGGTGTAGCCTGACTCTCCGATCCATTCTGGACTCACCTGTTTCCAGCTACAACATCACCTGCTTCCAGCTCAGCTTCCAGCAGTGTACAGCTTCTCTTAAAGGGCCGGTGTCCTTTCTGCAGTTTACCACTCTCCACCGGTATTATTATTTCTCCGCTCTCAAATTCTACATTTCATCTACATTGCATCGCTCTCAAGCTTTATTTATTATTTAACTGGTTCCAGCCAGTATCCACTCCGTGCCAACACCTGTCTGGTTCTAACCAGTACCCACAGCAGCATTTTATCTACAGCAGTCCAGCTTTCCCTGGAACACCAGCTGGTACGACCCTGGGCTTCCCTCATTGCTACAGTTGAGCCTGGTAAGGACTTTCCAACTTGCAGATAATAAGAACTGTCTCATACCACCAGAGCTCTGTGGCCCCTGCCACCTTGTAGTACCCAGGAACTGTATTATTATTTCTCTGCTGATTTTTATGTTACTTTTTACTGCTACTGTGATGCATGGAGTTTGTCATAAATAAATATCATTGACTTTTACTCAAGTTGTCGTGGTCACGCCTTCGGGCGGTTTCTCTTCATGTTACTTACATGTCCAGGGGTCTGATACAACCTCCCAGGTTCCGGTACATCTCAGCCCCTACAACTGAGGCTGCCTTCCGTCAGCTCAGGCCCTCAGTTGTGACAGTAAGCACTGACCAAATGAATCCAGCCGGAGACCAGGATCAAGCGGCCAGGCCGATGCAAGAACTGGCAGCCCGACTTGAACATCAGGAGGCTGCACAGGGCCACATCATCCGCTGTCTCCAGGATCTCTCTACTCGGCTGGATGGGATTCAGACAACTCTCCGTGGATCAGGTGCATCTGGGGCGTCAACCACAGTGACTCCAACTATAACCCCACCCACCTTACCCGTTTCTGCTCCACGTCTTCATCTTCCAACGCCAGCAAAATTTGACGGATCTCCAAGATTCTGCAGGGGATTTCTCAACCAGTGTGGGATTCAGTTTGAGCTACAACCTGGCAATTTTCCCAGTGACCGTACAAAAATTGCCTACATCATCTCACTTCTCAGTGGCTCAGCCCTTGACTGGGCATCACCGTTATGGGAGAGGTCCGACACCCTGCTATCTTCTTACACTGCATTCGTGTCAACATTCAGGCGCATCTTCGACGAGCCAGGCCGGGTAACTTCAGCTTCGTCTGAGATTCTCCGTTTACGCCAGGGATCACATACTGTAGGACAATATCTTATACAGTTCCAGATCCTGGCATCTGAACTGGCATGGAACGACGAGGCCCTGTATGCTGCATTCTGGCATGGTTTATCCGAGCGTATTAAAGATGAGTTAGCTACCAGAGACTTACCCTCCAAGTTAGATGAGCTAATCTCACTTTGTACAAAAGTTGACTTACGTTTCAGAGAGAGAGCAACTGAGCGTGGAAGATCATCTGCTCCAAAATCTTCTGCTCCTCCTCCTCGCCAACTGTCACCAACTAAAGATGAACCCATGCAAATTGGCCGTTCCCGTTTAACTCCTGCTGAGCGCCGAAGACGTCTCTCTGAGTCTCTCTGTCTGTATTGTGCAGCCCCGTCTCACACTATTAATGCCTGTCCCAAACGTCCGGGAAACTCCAAATCCTAGCTCGCCAAGGAGAGGGCCGGCTAGGAGTAATGATCTCCTCTCCATCTCCTCAAGATTGTAATCTCCCAGTCTCGCTTCAAGTTGCTCAACGTTATCAGAACGTCATTGCCCTCCTGGATTCCGGAGCAGCTGGGAACTTTATTACCGAAGCCTATGTTAAACGGTGGTCCCTACCCACCGAGAGACTTCCTTCCTCCTTTTCCTTAACTGCCGTGGATGGCAGTAAAATTTTTGATACAGTTATTGCTCTAAGGACTCTACCAGTTCGTCTGAGAGTGGGAGTTCTTCATTCCGAACTTATTTCACTTTTAGTGATTCCAAGAGCCACACATCCTGTGGTCCTGGGCCTTCCATGGCTCCGTCTTCACAATCCTACAATTTATTGGACGACTACGCAAATCCTGGCATGGGGTCCCTCCTGTGCTGAGACATGTTTGTTTAAAGTGTTGCCTGTCTGTTCTTCCTCCCCCAGGTCGTCTGATGTTCCACCTCCTCCATATCAAGATTTCACGGATGTGTTCAGTAAAGCTTCTGCTGATATCCTTCCTCCTCATAGAGAATGGGACTGCCCGATTGATCTCGTTCCAGGGAAGGTTCCACCTCGAGGCCGAACTTATCCGTTGTCTCTGCCCGAGACGCATTCTATGGAGGAATACATTAAAGAGAACCTAGCAAAGGGGTTCATTCGACCTTCTTCTTCTCCAGCCGGCGCTGGCTTCTTTTTTGTAAAAAAGAAAGATGGTGGTCTGCGGCCGTGCATCGACTACAGAGGTTTGAACGACATTACCATCAAGAACCGCTATCCTTTACCCCTGATTACTGAGCTCTTTGACAGAGTTAGCGGAGCTACCATCTTTACAAAGCTGGACTTGAGAGGTGCATACAATCTCATCCGGATCCGTGAGGGTGACGAGTGGAAGACCGCATTTAACACCCGTGACGGACATTATGAGTACCTCGTCATGCCCTTCGGATTGAGCAATGCTCCAGCTGTCTTCCAGCATTTCGTCAATGAGATCTTCAGAGACATTCTATACCGTCATGTCGTGGTCTATCTAGATGATATCCTCATTTTTGCCAACAATTTTGAGGAACATCGTTTTTGGGTAAAGGAGGTTCTGTCCCGTCTCCGTGTCAATCATCTCTATTGCAAATTAGAGAAATGCGTCTTTGAAGTCAAGTCCATTCCGTTTCTAGGGTACATTGTGTCCGGTTCCGGACTAGAGATGGATCCTGAGAAACTACAAGCAATCCAGAATTGGCCGGTACCCTTAACCCTCAAAGGGGTCCAGAGGTTCTTAGGGTTCGCCAATTATTACCGAAAGTTTATACGAGACTTTTCCACCATTGTGGCGCCTATTACTGCTTTCACCAAGAAGGGTGCTAACCCGTCCAAGTGGTCTGAAGAAGCCATGCAAGCTTTTCATCTTTTAAAACAGAGGTTCATCTCTGCGCCTGTCCTGAAACAGCCTGACATCGACTCTCCTTTCATCCTAGAGGTGGATGCCTCCTCCGTTGGAGTAGGAGCGGTGTTATCTCAGAGGGCTAAAGATGGCCATTTACATCCTTGCAGTTTCTTCTCACGGAAGTTCTCCCCAGCGGAGCGCAACTATGCCATTGGCGACCAGGAGTTGCTAGCCATCAAGCTCGCTCTAGAGGAGTGGAGATATCTGTTGGAGGGAGCTTCTCATTCAATCACCATCCTTACAGACCACAAGAACCTTCTATATCTAAAAGGCGCACAATGTCTCAATCCTCGTCAGGCCAGATGGGCACTTTTCTTTTCCAGGTTCGACTTTAAACTCCAGTTCTGTCCGGGCTCTCAGAATCGCAAGGCCGATGCCCTTTCCCGCTCATGGGAGCAAGAAAATGAGTCAGAGTCTTCAGACAAGCATCCTATTATAAATCCGTTGGCATTCTCCACGGTAGGGATGGACTCTACGCCCCCATCAGGGAAAAGTTTTGTGAAGCCGACACTAAGGAAGAAGCTCATGCATTGGGCCCATGCTTCCCGCTTTGCCGGACATACAGGTATCCAAAAAACCCTGGAGTTTATCTCTAGGTCCTATTGGTGGCCAACTCTGAAAAAGGACGTTTTGGAGTTTATTGCATCTTGCCCAAAGTGTGCTCAACATAAAGTATCCCGACAGTCGCCTGCGGGGCAACTGGTTCCACTATCTGTTCCCCGTCGACCATGGACCCATTTGTCGATGGATTTTATTACAGATTTGCCCATGTGCAACAAGTTTAATACCATCTGGGTGGTAGTTGACCGGTTCACCAAGATGGCACACTTCATTCCTCTCACCGGTCTTCCGTCAGCTTCCAAGTTGGCTCAAGTATTCATACAAGAGATCTTTCGACTCCACGGTCTTCCAGAAGAAATTATCTCAGATCGAGGAGTTCAATTCACAGCCAAATTCTGGCGAAGTTTATGTCAAGCCCTCCAAGTCAAGCTAAAGTTTTCCACGGCTTACCATCCTCAGACCAATGGTCAAACTGAGAGGGTGAATCAGGACTTGGAGTCCTTCCTCCGCATCTATGTGTCCTCCTCTCAAGATGACTGGGTTCAATTACTTCCCTGGGCCGAGTTCTGTCATAACAACCAGTATCATTCTTCATCTTCAACACCATTCTTCACCAACTTTGGATTCCACCCTAAAGTCCCTGAGTTCCAACCGCTTCCAGCAACTTCTGTTCCCGCAGTGGATATCACCTTGCATCAGTTTGCCAATATCTGGAAGAGCGTACGATCAGCTCTGCTCAAGGCATCGTTCAGGTACAAGAAGTTTGCGGATAAGAAGCGTCGAGCAGTTCCTGCTCTCAAGGTGGGTGATCGGGTATGGTTATCCACGAAGAATTTGAGGTTAAGAGTTCCCAGTATGAAGTTTGCACCTCGCTACATCGGTCCTTTTAAAATTGATCAAGTCATCAATCCTGTTGCTTACAGACTCCAGTTGCCTCCCTTCTTAAAGATACCCAGGACATTCCATGTTTCCCTGTTGAAACCGCTAATCTTGAATCGGTTTCATTCCTCACTTTCTCCAACTCCGAAAGTCCAAACTCAACGGGGCGTTGAGTATGAAGTAGCCAAGATCCTGGACTCACGTCACCGTTACGGGTATCTGGACGCCATTTCTTACCTATCAGATGCCTCCTAAGGCTGGCTCAGCGCTCCAGGACCGGATCCCATCTGTTATCCTGATATGCACATTCCCGCATTCTCTCCTGTCTCTCTGGACGCAGTCACAGTAACGCCTTATACATCTGGCAAGGCGTCTCCCGCGGCCTCCGCCGCCGTCCCTGAGCTTCTGCATTCAGAGTGGCGATTACGTCAGCCGCGGCCTCCGCTGTGTCCGCGTGGTCGGATGTGCATCTGTCAGCCTGGCGTCTCCTGTCTCTGGTGGCCTGCGCCGCCATTACTGTTTTCCAGACCACATGGATTACAATCCAAACTTCCCTCCAAGTGTCTGCATGGGCGCAGCCATCTTGGATTCTGTCAGCTGATCATTCCTACCAATCCGTTGTCAGTATTATTAATTTGCATAATTGCCTAGCCAATGCCTTCCTTGCTGCAGGTATAAATAGGTTGTGCCTGAGCAAGGAAGGCGTCAGTGCTTTGGTTGTCAAACCTAGTTCCAGTTTGTCTCTCTCCTGTGAATGTCTTCCAGGTTCCAGCTCCTGTCTCCAGACTTCTGCTATAGAGACCCGCACCAGCATTCCATCTGCGGTGTAGCCTGACTCTCCGATCCATTCTGGACTCACCTGTTTCCAGCTACAACATCACCTGCTTCCAGCTCAGCTTCCAGCAGTGTACAGCTTCTCTTAAAGGGCCGGTGTCCTTTCTGCAGTTTACCACTCTCCACCGGTATTATTATTTCTCCGCTCTCAAATTCTACATTTCATCTACATTGCATCGCTCTCAAGCTTTATTTATTATTTAACTGGTTCCAGCCAGTATCCACTCCGTGCCAACACCTGTCTGGTTCTAACCAGTACCCACAGCAGCATTTTATCTACAGCAGTCCAGCTTTCCCTGGAACACCAGCTGGTACGACCCTGGGCTTCCCTCATTGCTACAGTTGAGCCTGGTAAGGACTTTCCAACTTGCAGATAATAAGAACTGTCTCATACCACCAGAGCTCTGTGGCCCCTGCCACCTTGTAGTACCCAGGAACTGTATTATTATTTCTCTGCTGATTTTTATGTTACTTTTTACTGCTACTGTGATGCATGGAGTTTGTCATAAATAAATATCATTGACTTTTACTCAAGTTGTCGTGGTCACGCCTTCGGGCGGTTTCTCTTCATGTTACTTACATGTCCAGGGGTCTGATACAACCTCCCAGGTTCCGGTACATCTCAGCCCCTACAACTGAGGCTGCCTTCCGTCAGCTCAGGCCCTCAGTTGTGACATACACAAAGTGGAAAGCTGCTCAATCAGATTGTAATGTCACTCAGGTGCTAAAAGGGGAGGGGTAATTCTGTGTAGGGAAAAAAACTGTGTTCCCTAATGCACACCGAGTGAATAATATTTCTACATAATAATAGTCAGATAATACGGAGATCTTAGTTGCGTATATCTGCAGATATAGGGTTAAGCCCCCAGGCCGATCGACAAGGCTTCTCCATCACTGGGGGTTCCTAATACTAGGTATGGGCCGGGGGTGCAGGACCCCACGATGTTGGCACAGGTCGGCCACCCCAGGTCAGCACACAGGTGAGAATTAATAGGGGTTAATAAGAAGCACAGAAGTGCTATGTAAGTGGTGTGATTAAAATAATATATACAAAGTGATAGGAAAAATAATAAGTGTTAATAAAGTGTTAGGGTGTGCCGACCTGAAGCAGCCCAGCCATACCGACACAGGGGCCACCGCACCCCACACCCACCCCATAAATATTTACAAATATATCTGGGTTAAATTCCCAGTGTAAGGCCACATGGTAATGGCACCTACAGCATCTGAGAGCCAGCTTACCTGGTGATACCCCTGGCTTCCCCTATGGCACTTCTGGAGTCAGCAATCCCTCCTAATGCTGACCCATTTATGCCTCTCTATATACAATACACAAAGTGGAAAGCTGCTCAATCAGATTGTAATGTCACTCAGGTGCTAAAAGGGGAGGGGTAATTCTGTGTAAGAAAAAAAACTGTGTTCCCTAATGCACACCGAGTGAATAATATTTCTACATAATAATAGTCAGATAATACGGAGATCTTAGTTGCGTATATCTGCAGATATAGGGTTAAGCCCCCAGGCCGATCGACAAGGCTTCTCCGTCACTTGGGGTCCCTAATACTAGGTATGGGCCGGGGGTGCAGGACCCCACGATGTCGGCACAGGTCGGCCACCCCAGGTCAGCACACAGGTGAGAATTAATAGGGGTTAATAAGAAGCACAGAAGTGCTATGTAAGTGGTGTGATTAAAATAATATATACAAAGTGATAGGAAAAATAATAAGTGTTAATAAAGTGTTAGGGTGTGCCGACCTGAAGCAGCCCAGCCATACCAACACAGGGGCCACCGCACCCCACACCCACCCCATAAATATTTACAAATATATCTGGGTTAAATTCCCAGTGTAAGGCCACATGGTAATGGCACCTACAGCATCTGAGAGCCAGCTTACCTGGTGATACCCCTGGCTTCCTCTATGGCACTTCTGGAGTCAGCAATCCCTCCTAATGCTGACCCATTTATGCCTCTCTATATACAATACACAAAGTGGAAAGCTGCTCAATCAGATTGTAATGTCACTCAGGTGCTAAAAGGGGAGGGGTAATTCTGTGTAGGAAAAAAAACTGTGTTCCCTAATGCACACCGAGTGAATAATATTTCTACATAATAATAGTCAGATAATACAGAGATCTTAGTTGCGTATATCTGCAGATATAGGGTTAAGCCCCCAGGCCGATCGACAAGGCTTCTCCGTCACTGGGGGTCCCTAATACTAGGTATGGGCCGGGGGTGCAGGACCCCATGATGTCGGCACAGGTCGGCCACCACAGGTCAGCACACAGGTGAGAATTAATAGGGGTTAATAAGAAGCACAGAAGTGCTATGTAAGTGGTGTGATTAAAATAATATATACAAAGTGATAGGAAAAATAATAAGTGTTAATAAAGTGTTAGGGTGTGCCGACCTGAAGCAGCCCAGCCATACCGACACAGGGGCCACCGCACCCCACACCCACCCCATAAATATTTACAAATATATCTGGGTTAAATTCCCAGTGTAAGGCCACATGGTAATGGCACCTACAGCATCTGAGAGCCAGCTTACCTGGGGATACCCCTGGCTTCCCCTATGGCACTTCTGGAGTCAGCAATCCCTCCTAATGCTGACCCATTTATGCCTCTCTATATACAATACACAAAGTGGAAAGCTGCTCAATCAGATTGTAATGTCACTCAGGTGCTAAAAGGGGAGGGGTAATTCTGTGTAGGAAAAAAAACTGTGTTCCCTAATGCACACCGAGTGAATAATATTTCTACATAATAATAGTCAGATAATACGGAGATCTTAGTTGCGTATATCTGCAGATATAGGGTTAAGCCCCCAGGCCGATCGACAAGGCTTCTCCGTCACTGGGGGTCCCTAATACTAGGTATGGGCCGGGGGTGCAGGACCCCACGATGTCGGCACAGGTCGGCCACCCCAGGTCAGCACACAGGTGAGAATTAATAGGGGTTAATAAGAAGCACAGAAGTGCTATGTAAGTGGTGTGATTAAAATAATATATACAAAGTGATAGGAAAAATAATAAGTGTTAATAAAGTGTTAGGGTGTGCCGACCTGAAGCAGCCCAGCCATACCGACACAGGGGCCACCGCACCCCACACCCACCCCATAAATATTTACAAATATGTCTGTGTTAAATTCCCAGTGTAAGGCCACATGGTAATGGCACCTAAAGCATCTGAGAGCCAGCTTACCTGGGGATACCCCTGGCTTCCCCTATGGCACTTCTGGAGTCAGCAATCCCTCCTAATGCTGACCCATTTATGCCTCTCTATATACAATACACAAAGTGGAAAGCTGCTCAATCAGATTGTAATGTCACTCAGGTGCTAAAAGGGGAGGGGTAATTCTGTGTAGGAAAAAAAACTGTGTTCCCTAATGCACACCGAGTGAATAATATTTCTACATAATAATAGTCAGATAATACGGAGATCTTAGTTGCGTATATCTGCTGATATAGGGTTAAGCCCCCAGGCCGATCGACAAGGCTTCTCCGTCACTGGGGGTCCCTAATACTAGGTATGGGCCGGGGGTGCAGGACCCCACGATGTCGGCACAGGTCGGCCACCCCAGGTCAGCACACAGGTGAGAATTAATAGGGGTTAATAAGAAGCACAGAAGTGCTATGTAAGTGGTGTGATTAAAATAATATATACAAAGTGATAGGAAAATTAATAAGTGTTAATAAAGTGTTAGGGTGTGCCGACCTGAAGCTGCCCAGCCATACCGACACAGGGGCCACCGCACCCCACACCCACCCCATAAATATTTACAAATATATCTGGGTTAAATTCCCAGTGTAAGGCCACATGGTAATGGCACCTACAGCATCTGAGAGCCAGCTTACCTGGGGATACCCCTGGCTTCCCCTATGGCACTTCTGGAGTCAGCAATCCCTCCTAATGCTGACCCATTTATGCCTCTCTATATACAATACACAAAGTGGAAAGCTGCTCAATCAGATTGTAATGTCACTCAGGTGCTAAAAGGGGAGGGGTAATTCTGTGTAGGAAAAAAAACTGTGTTCCCTAATGCACACCGAGTGAATAATATTTCTACATAATAATAGTCAGATAATACGGAGATCTTAGTTGCGTATATCTGCAGATATAGGGTTAAGCCCCCAGGCCGATCGACAAGGCTTCTCCGTCACTGGGGGTCCCTAATACTAGGTATGGGCCGGGGGTGCAGGACCCCACGATGTCGGCACAGGTCGGCCACCCCAGGTCAGCACACAGGTGAGAATTAATAGGGGTTAATAAGAAGCACAGAAGTGCTATGTAAGTGGTGTGATTAAAATAATATATACAAAGTGATAGGAAAAATAATAAGTGTGCTGACCTGGGGTGGCCGACCTGTGCCGACATCGTGGGGTCCTGCACCCCCGGCCCATACCTAGTATTAGGGACCCCCAGTGACGGAGAAGCCTTGTCGATCGGCCTGGGGGCTTAACCCCGTATTATCTGACTATTATTATGTAGAAATATTATTCACTCGGTGTGCATTAGGGAACACAGTTTTTTTTCCTACACAGAATTACCCCTCCCCTTTTAGCACCTGAGTGACATTACAATCTGATTGAGCAGCTTTCCACTTTGTGTATTGTATATAGAGAGGCATAAATGGGTCAGCATTAGGAGGGATTGCTGACTCCAGAAGTGCCATAGGGGAAGCCAGGGGTATCCCCAGGTAAGCTGGCTCTCAGATGCTGTAGGTGCCATTACCATGTGGCCTTACACTGGGAATTTAACCCAGATATATTTGTAAATATTTATGGGGTGGGTGTGGGGTGCGGTGGCCCCTGTGTCGGTATGGCTGGGCTGCTTCAGGTCGGCACACCCTAACACTTTATTAACACTTATTATTTTTCCTATCACTTTGTATATATTATTTTAATCACACCACTTACATAGCACTTCTGTGCTTCTTATTAACCCCTATTAATTCTCACCTGTGTGCTGACCTGGGGTGGCCGACCTGTGCCGACATCGTGGGGTCCTGCACCCCCGGCCCATACCTAGTATTAGGGACCCCCAGTGACGGAGAAGCCTTGTCGATCGGCCTGGGGGCTTAACCCTATATCTGCAGATATACGCAACTAAGATCTCCGTATTATCTGACTATTATTATGTAGAAATATTATTCACTCGGTGTGCATTAGGGAACACAGTTTTTTTTTCCTACACAGAATTACCCCTCCCCTTTTAGCACCTGAGTGACATTACAATCTGATTGAGCAGCTTTCCACTTTGTGTATTGTATATAGAGAGGCATAAATGGGTCAGCATTAGGAGGGATTGCTGACTCCTGAAGTGCCATAGGTGAAGCCAGGGGTATCCCCAGGTAAGCTGGCTCTCAGATGCTGTAGGTGCCATTACCATGTGGCCTTACATTGGGAATTTAACCCAGATATATTTGTAAATATTTATGGGGTGGGTGTGGGGTGCGGTGGCCCCTGTGTCGGTATGGCTGGGCTGCTTCAGGTCGGCACACCCTAACACTTTATTAACACTTATTATTTTTCCTATCACTTTGTATATATTATTTTAATCACACCACTTACATAGCACTTCTGTGCTTGTTATTAACCCCTATTAATTCTCACCTGTGTGCTGACCTGGGGTGGCCGACCTGTGCCGACATCGTGTGGTCCTGCACCCCCGGCCCATACCTAGTATTAGGGACCCCCAGTGACGGAGAAGCCTTGTCGATCGGCCTGGGGGCTTAACCCTATATCTGCAGATATACGCAACTAAGATCTCCGTATTATCTGACTATTATTATGTAGAAATATTATTCACTCGGTGTGCATTAGGGAACACAGTTTTTTTTTCCTACACAGAATTACCCCTCCCCTTTTAGCACCTGAGTGACATTACAATCTGATTGAGCAGCTTTCCACTTTGTGTATTGTATATAGAGAGGCATAAATTGGTCAGCATTAGGAGGGATTGCTGACTCCAGAAGTGCCATAGGGGAAGCCAGGGGTATCCCCAGGTAAGCTGGCTCTCAGATGCTGTAGGTGCCATTACCATGTGGCCTTACACTGGGAATTTAACCCAGATATATTTGTAAATATTTATGGGGTGGGTGTGGGGTGCGGTGGCCCCTGTGTCGGTATGGCTGGGCTGCTTCAGGTTGGCACACCCTAACACTTTATTAACACTTATTATTTTTCCTATCACTTTGTATATATTATTTTAATCACACCACTTACATAGCACTTCTGTGCTTCTTATTAACCCCTATTAATTCTCACCTGTGTGCTGACCTGGGGTGGCCGACCTGTGCCGACATCGTGGGGTCCTGCACCCCCGGCCCATACCTAGTATTAGGGACCCCCAGTGACGGAGAAGCCTTGTCGATCGGCCTGGGGGCTTAACCCTATATCTGCAGATATACGCAACTAAGATCTCCGTATTATCTGACTATTATTATGTAGAAATATTATTCACTCGGTGTGCATTAGGGAACACAGTTTTTTTTCCTTATAGTAAGAATAGTAATGAGAAGAGGTAAAATATGTTTTTTATTATGTCCTAGATCCCAGGCGGAGAAACTAAGTCCTAGACAGGCTTTCGGATCCGGTCTCAGCTGGAGGTCAAGCACTGAATTTAGAAAACATATTATCTTACACCAAAAATTTCTCAACTTATAGCAATCCCATGTACAATGAATAAAATTTGCAATTGCAGTTCCACATTTAATACAAATACCTTGTTCTTCCTTTACCATATGCCTCCTTTGATGTGGAGTAATATATGCTCTATGTAGTATCCGTATATAAACCTCTTGCAAATATGCAGAAGAGAGAACTTTCAAAGAAATATCCGCTAGTTCTGTCTGTTGTTCTTATTATTATTATTATAATACTGTAGCAGTGGACATATAGCAGCAGCGTATACCACTGTGACTGCCTGGTCACTGGAATAACTGATGGCCAGGACACTACCACTGGTCTGATGCTGCACAACACAGCAACACTGTAAGGGACTTGTTGTTGTTGTTGTTGTTATTATAATAATAATATGGCAGCAGTGGACATATACCAGCAGCTTATACCACTGTGACTGCCTGGTCACTGGAATGACTGATGGCCAGGACACTACCACTGGTCTGATGCAGCACAACACAGCAACACTCTAAGGGTCTTATTATACAGCAGCACTGGACATGTGGTAGCAATGGACACCACCACTGTGAATGGTCACTGGACTGACTGATGCCCAGGACACTAACACTGGTTTGATGCAGGACAACACAGCAATACTGTAAGGGACTTATTATACAGCAGCACTGGACATGTGGTAGCAATGGACACCACCACTGTGAATGGTCACTGGACTGACTGATGCCCAGGACACTAACACTGGTTTGATGCAGGACAACACAGCAATACTGTAAGGGACTTATTATACAGCAGCACTGGACATGTGGTAGCAATGGACACCACCACTGTGAATGGTCACTGGACTGACTGATGCCCAGGACACTAACACTGGTTTGATGCAGGACAACACAGCAATACTGTAAGGGACTTATTATACAGCAGCACTGGACATATGACAGCAGAGGACACCACCACTGTGACTGATGCAGCACAACACACCACCACTGAACTGATGCAGCACAACACAGCACCACTGGACAGCACTGCACACATGGCAGCAGAGGACACAAGCACTGTGACTGGAACATATTCAGCACAAGACACGAACACTGAGGACACTGAGAGAACAGAGACACGTCCTCTCTCTACACTCTCCAATGCTGGAGTGAAAATGGCGGGGATGCGCGGCTCCTTATATGGAATCCAAAACCCGCGAGAATCCGACAGCGGGATGATGACGTTTTGCCTCGTTCTATTTCCGAGTCAGGCGGGAAAACCCGAGCCTGGCTCGGAACCGGATTCGATTGGTGAAGTTCAGGACAGTTCAGTTTTCTGAGAACCGTATCCGCTCATCTCTAAGTTAATATGCAATAAAAAATGTTTCATTTCATTCATGAAGTAATACTTTGACATACTGCTCAAAATGTCACAAAATGCAGTCAATCATCCAGGTATTAGTATATTTACCCATTTCTTCAGAGTATCGTTTAGAGAAACATCAGTCAACTAAATAATTTCGGTGGTAACTGCCACCTTCATCCAGGAATGCCTATTGGAGTGAAGGTGGCAGTTACCACCGAAATGATTTCGTTGACTGATGTTTCTCTAAACGATACTCTGAAGGAATGGGTGAATATACTAAACACCCAGATGACTGACTGCGTTTTGTGACATTTTGAGCAATATGTCAAAGCATTACTTTCGTGAATGAAATTAAACATTTTGTATTGCATTTTAACTGGTTTGCATTTTTTATATATATATATATATATATGTATTATTAAAGAATCTGAAAAAGAATTAAATCTCGTAAGAGATAAAATACAAAAATTTCAACTAACGAATGCACCAATATTATCAGCTGATGCTAACACCGACTGGCGTTCCAAGATTAAAGCTACCATTGAGTCATATCAAAAGGAACTGACAAAGTTCAAATTAAGGAAATATGATACAGTGGTACAGGACTATGAAACCAACAAGGTTTATCACTGGTTGATGGGTGGAGATCGCTTTCCTATGCGATCACAGAAAGTAGGATCTCGACAAAGCTGGCGTCAGTGCCGCGAGATCAGGGGGAGGGACAACTTGGCTTCTAACAGCGACAGTGATTTTCAAATACAAGATTCTGACGACCCTTTAGAAGGGACTTCCACTCCCAGGGAGGAATACGTCAAAAAATCAAAAGAACAAGCTGTCAAATCAAAGCCACCCGCCGCGCGGGTCAGAACACGTGGCAAAAAAGAAGTACCCTCCCAAAAGACAAAATAATCTACAATCTCTCCACTCACGTCCTTACAGAGACCGAGGAGAGGGTCCTCAACAAGGGCCTCTCCTTCGTCCCTACTAATAGACATAACGACCTCAAGTGGAACATTGATTTACATCGTTTCTCTTGGAACCTACGACTCCAGGAGCACTTTCAGCATCAGGTTGATGAACCTATCACGACGCCCATTCAACAATTCATTAGAAAGAGGAGCCAATCTAGATTTGATCCAAACTCACAAAACACCTCCATTCAAACGTTCACCAGAATGATGGACGATTCGGTCCAGAAATTTGTTAAAGCACCAGCGGTCCAACATTTCAACTTAAGCAAACAAGAATATTCAGCTCTAAAGGACCTTTCAAATTATAGAGACATTGTCATCCGGTCAGAGGATAAGAGGGGTGCTGTCGTGGTCCAAAATCTTTGTGACTATATGTCAGAAATTGAACGCCAACTGGCAGATACAGATGTATATCAGAAACTTGATGCGGATCCTACTCATCAGTATCAAACAGAGCTAACCCACATTTTACAACAAGCCAGATCTGACGGCCACATTGATGATGCATTACTGACAGCACTACAACAACCTTTTCCGGTTAGCCCGATTTTATACACTGTCCCTAAGATCCACAAGGACCCGACACCCCCCCTAGCCACCCTATCATCTCAGCCAAGGATTCTCTATATCAGCATACTTCAACCGTATGTTCTAAAACAAGAGCGATTAATTAAGGACACCACCAGCTTTTTAAACCGCTTGGCGGTAATGGAGACCATTCCAACAGATGCACTCTTGTGCACGATGGACATTAATAGTCTGTACACATCAATTCCGCATAAACAAGATTTAATTGTGGTTAGATCCTTCTACATCAAAGAGGGGATTGCTGATTTAAATGTGGGTGTTTTCATCAAACTCCTGGAACTCACTCTAACCCGCAACTATTTCATCTACAATGGCGCATTCTACAGGCAGCTGTCGGGATGCGCCATGGGTAGTAATGTCGCGCCCAGTTATGCCAACATATATATGTTCTTGGAAGAAGAATTCATGTTCTTCTCTATTCCTGAATTCAAGAGGTGCATCAAGACATACATGCGCTACATCGATGATGTTTTCTTTCTATGGGTTAGAGCCGAAAAGGGTTTACTGCGTTTGATTGAGTTCATCAATACAAGACCCTCAACCATTAGAATCACGTTGAGTTACAGCACAACATCCATCCATTATTTAGACGTTAAAGTGTCCATTGTAGATCACAAACTACGGACTGAAGTATTTTCCAAACCAACAGATCGGAACACACTATTGTCATTCTCAAGTTTTCATCCCAAACCACTCAAGAGAGGGCTGCCAAAATCCCAAATGATTCGGGTGGCCAGAATTGCCAGTAATCATGAGATAGCAGTAGCTAGTATTGATACTGTCATAGATAAATTTGTTGCCAGGGGTTACAACCTAACTGATTTGAACAAACAGAAATTGGAGGTTTTGGCATTAGAAAGGAAACATTTGCTTGTCCCACAGGTTAAGGATAAGCAGTCGGTAATTCCTTGGAAGATGGAGTTTTCCACCTCCAGTCAAGTGGTACAGAGGGCGAGTCGAGCTTTGTGGCCTATAGTGGCCTCTGACAAAAACTTGCCGTGTTTCAAATCTAAAAGACCCATGCCTTGCTTCACCAGAGGTCGCAATCTCAGGGACATGGTGGTACATACGGATATTACGAGCTTTACAAAACCTATCCCCCCCCCCCCCCCATTTTCTTTCCAAACCATCTAGCTGTTATAAATGTCCCACATGCTTACGGGACCGTCATTTAAACATCCCCATATCCCTAAGACCATCTTTATTAAGCATAATCTGACATGTCTCTCTACCCATGTGATTTATATCATCATCTGCCCTTGTAATTTGTATTACAGGGGCAAAACCATCCGGACAGTCCGGGAACGCATGGCTTTACATCGGTCGTCTATTGCCAAAGCCATTGCAAGTGGGAACTCTGACCAACCAGTGGCCCACCATTTTCAACTAGCTGGTCACTCTCTAGCGTCTCTAAAACACATGGTCATCGACCATGTTCCAGCCTCTCTTAGAGGGGGTGATCGAAATGGAAAGCTTCTTAAATGCGAAATGAAATGGATCCATTATTTAAATACAGTATCCCCTGCTGGTTTGAATGAACGTTATAACTGGAACATTTTTCTTTGATTTATGACATCTTATTTTCTTCTATCTATACTTTATATATTCTATATTGATTAATAGGTCCCTTATGTGCTGTAGCCCTGAGTAGATTCCAGAGTATTGGCATTATTATTAATTAATTGGTTTCTGCTACATTTGTCCTGTATGTTCACGTATGCATATATGTTTTGAATACTCAATGTTATTGCTATGATTTGTCTGCACTTCTTTTTGTTCCTTCAGGCGCTGGGGGAAGCCGGGGAGGCAATGCAGCGGCTGGCGTCGGGTTTCCAGGCAATGCATGACGCGTCTCCAGGAGACCGCCGGCGCCCATGTGCTGACATCACCGGAGGCGACCAACGTGGACGGATACGCCGCGGGAAACCGTCCAGACCCGGCTTCCTTCAGCGCCGGGGGTTTTGGTATTTAGGTAAGTGCTTTTGTGCTTATTCTGTTTATTTCTACTGCTTGTCAACAAGCGGCTTGACAACGGTGCCTGTGTGTACCGAAACGTTGCCGCCACCTTTTCTTGCTATGATGATTGTGTAAATCAATACATGGTTTACAATTGGAGTGCCGCAGCTTCTTGTGTCTTATTCTATCTATCTCTCTATCTATATATATATATATATCTATATATATATATATATATATATATAAATAAAATATAGGCCCTCATTCCGAGTTGATCGCTCGCTAGCTGCTTTTTTAGCCTGATCGCTACGCTGCGAACAATGGCAGCTAGCGATCAACTCGGAATGACCCCCATAGATGTGCGGCGGGCACTTTTCATGTTTTGGTTTTGGATCTGGATCCTGGCTCGTGTTTTGGATCTGGATAGGTTTTGCCAAAACCACCCTTTCGTGTTTTGGTTTTGGATCTGGATGATTTTTTTTAAAAAACATAAAAACAGCTAAAATCACAGAATTTGTGGGTAATTTTGATCCTACGGTATTATTACCCTCAATAACATTAATTTCCACTCATTTCCAGCTTATTCTGAACACCTCACACCTCACAATATTGTTTTTAGGCCTAAAAGTTGCATTGAGGTAGCTGTATGACTAAGCTAAGCGACACAAGTGTGCGGCACACCTGGCCCATCTAGGAGTGGCACTGCATTGGCAGACAGGATGGCAATTAATAAAAGTAGTCCCCAAACAGCACCTAATGCAAAGTAGTAAAAAAGGTGCAAAGAGGTAGCGGTATGACTAAGCTAAGCGACACAAGTGTGCGGCACAAACACCTGGCCCATCTAGGAGTGGCACAGCTATGGCAGACAGGATGGCACTTAAAAAAAACCTAGTCCCCAAACAGCACACCATGCAAAGAAGTAAAAGAGGTGCAATAAGGTAGCTGTATGACTAAGCTAAGCGATACAAGTGTGCGTCACAAACACCTGGCCTATCTAGAAATGGCACTGCAGTCCCACTGCACTAATGGCGCATACCAGATTTACGTCTAACACCAACAGAGCTGTGAAGGCCTCAGTTATCCGCTTTGCAACAGGATGACTGCTCTCATTTTCTTCTACTTTGCAAAGGACTGTTGGACAGTCATTTGCTTAGTTGAAGTACTGTAGTACAAGTGGTCTTCTGACTTCCCCTCTGGGATGACGATGGACTCCCAGCAGCAACAACAGCAGCGGCAGCAGCAGCCGTAGGAGGAAGTGGTTCTTGATCTTTTGCTATTTTATCCTCCAAATTTTTGTTCTCCATTATTTTTGGAGTTATATAACAAAATGCAGCACAGGAGAGTGCACCTCTACACCACATAGGGAAAACCCTGTAAAAATTATTTGGATTAAATTTTAATAACCCCTTTATTGGAGTAAAAAATATACAGCACAGGACAGCACCACTAAATTTATATGGCAATACCATTAACCTGGACTTATATGGCAGCACCACTGGACTTATACGGTAGTATCACTGGAATTATATGGCAATACCACTGGATTTATATGGCAGTACCACTGGACTGGATTCATACGGCAGTACCACTGGACTTATACGGCAGTACCACTGGACTTATATGGCAGTACCACTTGACTGGATTTATACAGCAGTACCACTGTATTTATAAAGCAGTACCACTGGACATATACAGCAGTATCACTGGAATTATATGGTGGTATCACTGGACTTATATGGCAGTATCACTGGACTGGATATATATGGCAGTACCACTAGATTTATACGGCAGAACCACTGAACATATACGACAGCATCACTGGAATAATATGCAGTACCACTGTACATATATGGCCGTACCACTGGACTTATATGGCAGTACCACTGGACTTATATGGCAGTATCACTGGAATTATATGGCAGTACCACTGGACTTATGCGGCAGTACCACTGGACTGGATTTATACGGCAGTACCACTGGATTTATATGGCAGCACCACTGGACATATACAGCAGTATCACTGGAATTATATGCAGTACCACTGGACTTATACGGCTGTACAACTGGACAGGATTTATACAGCAGTACCACTAGACTTATATGGCAGTACCACCGGACTTATTGTCATGAACCGATCACTCACCTCTGTGGGTTCTGGGGTCTGTCCGTTGCCGGCGTGGTTGCTCGCGGTGCTGTGCGGCCATGTGGGGTCGCAGCGTGGTCAGCGGCAGAGGTGATGCAGGTTCTGGCAGCCGGGAGTGCGGGGACCAAATGGCCAAAGGCACCGCTGTGTGTCTGCAGTATAGGAGGCGGCCATCTTGGAGACCAAATGAGCACCTGAGAGCACTTGTGAAACACCTGTGGGTAAGTGTTAGCCAATCCCGTGCTTGTGCTGCCATTAAGTAGGCTGGGATTTTGTTACTCTGAGCCAGTGCTTTGTTGTAGCTACTCTGTAATCTAGCTCTGTGCTCTCTCCGGGGACTTCCGTGTGATTCCAGTGGTCCAGATATCGCATCTGCTCACAGAAGTCTGCCTGCAGCCTCTACTGCAAAAGATCCACCAGCTTCCTGCTGTGCTGTCAGTCAATCGCTCTCCCAGTGGCAACAAGTGGATTTCCAGAGTCTTGTGAGAGGTTACCCTGTCAGCCTGCTTCAATCACACAGCCTTTGGAAGATTCTACTAAACTCAGGTGCTTGTTTAATCAGCTCTCAGTTTATCTCATTCTTCACCATTGTCGTCTGCTGCAGTTTCACAGTGCTTCAAGTGTTATCATCACAATTTGCAAGTATTCTATTCAGTATTGTATTTTCATTGTTGCTGCAATCAAGGACAATTCTTCACAGCCTTCCAGTTTAACCTTTAAGCTTCAGTACAAGTCTCTACAGTTATTCATTTATGTCTACAATATCCAGTTAATACTCCTTACAGTTTGGAACCAGTCATTGCTTCATTTGGACAATTCTTCACAAGCCTGTTTAAACTCAGTTGTATTAACATTTCTTCAATGCTTCTTTAAGACTGTTCCTGCTTTATCTTTATACCATTCATTGCAATACGTCAGTATATATATGGTGATAATAATTGTCATTTAACTCCTTACTGGAATTGTTGGCTTTAATAAATATATGAAACGGAATGTTCTTCATCCTCCCTGCTTTCATCATACCACAGCACTTACACCTTTAATTGGTCAAGGGTTAACGGATTCACAAAAACACTCGGCCCTGACACTTATATTGCAGTAACATTGGAATTATATGGCAGTACCACTGGACTTATACGGCAGTACCACTGGACTGGATTTATACGGCAGTACCACTGGATTTATATGGCAGTACCACTGGACATATACGGCAGTATCACTGGAATTATATGCAGTACCACTGGACATATATGGCAGTACCACTGAACTAGATTTATACAGCAGTACCACTGGACTTATACGGCAGTACCACTGGACTTATACGGCAGTACCACTGGACATATACGGTAGTACCACTGGACTTATATGGCAGTACCACTGGACTTATATGGCAGTACCACTGGACTTAAACGGCAGTATCGCTGGAATTATTTGGCAGTACCACTGGACTTATACTGCAGTACCACTGGACAGGATTTATACGGCAGTACCACTGGACTTATACAGCAGTACCACTGGACTTATACAGCAGTACCACTGGACTGTATTTACACGGCAGTACCACTGGATTAATATGGCAGTACCACTAGACATATACAGCAGTATCACTGGAATTATATGGCAGTACCACTGGGTTTATACGGAGGTACCACTGGACATATATGGCAGTATCAGTGGAATTATATGCAGTGCCACTGGACATATACAGCAGTATCACTGGATTTATATGCAGTACCACTGGACATATACGGCAGCACCACTGGACTGGACTTAAACGGCAGTACCACTGGACTTAAATGGCAGTACCACTGGACTTATACAGCAGTATCACTGGAATTATATGGCAGTGCCACTGGACTTATATGGCAGTACCTGGACTGGATTTATATGGCAGTACCACTGGATTTATATGGCAGTACCACTGGATTTATACGGCAGTACCACTCGACATATACGGCAGTATCACTGGAATTATATGCAGTACCACTGGACATATACGGCAGTACCACTGGACTGGACTTATACGGTAGTACCACTGGACTTATACGGCAGTACCATTGGACTTATACGGCAGTATGACTGGAATTATATGGCAGTACCACTGGACTGGATTTATACGGCAGTACCATTGGATTTATACGGCAGTCCCACTGGACATATACGGCAGTATCACTGGAATTATATGCAGTACCACTGGACATATACAGCAGTACCACTGGACTGGATTTATACGGCAGTACCACTGGACTGGATTTATATGGCAGTACCACTGGACTTATACGGCAGTATCACTGGAATTATATGGCAGTACCACTGGACTTATACGGCAGTACCACTGGACTGTATTTATATGGCAGTACCACTGGATTTATATGGCAGTACCCCAAGACATATACGGCAGTACCCCAAGACTTATACGGCAGTACCCCTAGACTTATACGGCAGTACCCCAAGACTTATGCGGCAGTACCCCTGAACCTATACAGCTGCACCACTGTACTGGACTTATACGGCAGTACCCCAAGACTTATACGGCAGTACCCCATAACTTATACAGCTGCACCACTGTACTGGACTTATACGGCAGTACCCCAAGACTTATACGGCAGTACCCCTAGACTTATACGGCAGTACCCTAAGACTTATACGGCAGTACCCCTGAACTTATATGGCAGTACCCCTAGTCTTACATGGCAGTACCCCTGAACTATACAGCTGCACCACTGTACTGGACTTATACATCAGTACCACAAGACTTATACGGCGGTACCCCTGAACATATACAGCTGCACCACTGTACTGGACTTATACAGAAGTACCCCAAGACTTATACAGCAGTACCCCAAGACTTATATGGCAGTACCCCTGGGCTTATACGGCAGCACAGGGACACCACAACTGTACTGATGCAAGACAACACAGCACCACTACACTGGACTGGACTTATACAGCAGCACTGAACACATGGCAGCAGAGGACACCACCACTGTGACTGGACTGATGCAGCACAAGACACTACACAGCACTGAGCAGCACAAGATAGCACTGGAATCGCCACATCACTTTCCCGCACAGACACTGAGTGAGGACAGAGACACGTCCTCTCGCTACACTCTCCAATGCAGTGAAAATGGCGGCGATGCACTGCTCCTTATATGGAATCCAAAACCCGCAAGATTCCGACAATGGGATGATGACATTTTGCCTCATTCTGGTTTCCAAGTCAGGCGGGAAAACCCGAGCCGGACTCTGATACGGGCTCGGGACATGATGTTCGGTAGGGTTCGGTTCTCAGAGAACTGAACCTGCTCATCTCTAACATATATAGTACAGAGTACAAAGGCCCTCATTCCGAGTTGTTCGCTCAATAGCTGCTTTTAGCAGCATTGCACACGCTAAGCCGCCGCCTACTGGGAGTGAATCTTAGCTTTGCAGAATTGCGAACGAAAGATTAGCAGAATTGCGAATAGAATAGCGATTAGAAATTTCTTTACAGTTTCCGAGTAGCTCGAGACTTACTCTGCCACTGCGATCAGTTCAGTCCTTTTCGTTCCTGGTTTGACGTCACAAACACACCCAGCGTTCGTCCAGACACTCCCCCGTTTCTCCAGACACTCCCGCGTTTTTCCCAGAAACGGCAGCGTTTTTTCGCACACACCCATAAAACGGCCAGTTTCCGCCCAGAAACACCCACTTCCTGTCAATCACACTCCGTCACCAGAACGATGAAAAATCTTCGTTAAGCTGTGAGTAAAATACCAAACTTTTGTGCTAATTTACTTGGCGCATGCACATTGCGAACATTGCGCATGCGCAGTTTGCGAATTATCGCACCGATGCGAAGAAAAAGAACGAGCAAACAACTCGGAATGAGGGCCAAAGACATTTTGCTACTGTAATTCTAAGAATATTTGACTAGATATAAAAATAGTGTTCTGAAAACAGGTCACTCATTGATTTAAACGGGTGTGGCATGGCTGACCGGCGGTCAGGAGACCAGCGGTCAGCATATAGATGCCGTGATCCCGGTGTAAGGTCTGTGTAATTGTCTGTTCCCGGAGGGGGCACTAGTGGGTCAGTAGGTAGTGGTAGGATGGAGGAAACGAGGAGGCCCTAGTAAGTTCCTGTGCATGTGCGCAATGATGTTTATTAAATACACACAGCAATATAATGATTACTGGAACAGGAATGACAATACAGAAGTTTCACAGCGTGGAAGCTGACATTGGTTTTAAGTACAGTCACGAAGAATGAGCTGAACTGGAAACCAGTGGTGATTAGAAAACAGTAATGACCGGCCTGGGAGCCGAAGGCAATCAACGATGGTCGGCCTGGGAGTTGATGTGAAACAGAGTCTATATTCTGAGGATCAATAATGACACAGAGGATCGGCCTGGAAACTGATGGGAGAATGTGACGGAACAACACAGGCAATAAGTAACTTCTGGTATTCAGTCTGGAAACCTTAACAACTTGCAAATAACGATGGTCGGCCTGGGAGCCGATGGCAACTGAGATCAGTACTCTGGAGGTAAGTAATACAAATGGTATAATAACAGTCACAGGTAAGGAACTGGTCTGGGAACCAATCTAATTAGCAAACTGCGATGATCGGCCTGGAAGCCGATGGTGAACATTGATGGCTAGCTTGGAAGCCGATGGTAACAGGATCAATATGCAGTAGGTAGGTAATGCAATCGATGGTAGTAAACACAGGCAATAAGTAACTCCGTTAATCAGTCTAGAAACCGACAGCAATAGATTCACACAGTCAGAATATATGCACAAAGTCCACAAAGCCATGCAAGGCTATAGCAGGAGACAGTTGGTAATATACTAGCAGGTTGGTTAAGTGCTGGATGCAATAGCACAGTGCTGAATGCAGATTAACAACACACAGGTGAGAATGATGAGGCAGCACCTGGAGAGAGTCTCTTACTGCATGTAGAAGTGGAAGCTGACTGTGGAAGGAGTTGTAGCAGAGCTGGATGACTGGAGCCTGTAGTTCCACAGAGACACTGATGCCAGGAAGTCACTGGAGACAGCTGGTGACTGGATCTGAATGCAGATCTAACTGCACCAAACTGGATGGCTGGAGCCTGTAGTTCCACAGAGCTAATACACAGGGGAATCTCTGAAGACAGGAGACTAGAGCCAGGAGATGCTTGTTCACAGGATGTGACACATTGTTCAAGGCAATGATACTGAGCAGGAACTCTGAGTATATACCACCTGGTCAGCAGGGATTGGAGAATCAAGTCATGTGAGCGCTCCAATGCTCAGGAGTGGATAGCACCAAGTCAGCTGACTGCAGTTGTCATGGCAGCACCCATACTGTGGAGATGGTGGGAATACATCGGGGTACATGCTGTATGGTGAGCGGGGTACACACTGGAGAGCATCTCTGCACATTGCAGGTAATCATGGAACATGCTGCCAGGCTGGGAATGTGACCTCCGGAGGCCAGTACATCAGAGCACTGGTAAGTGACGTGATGCAAAATGCAGATTCCTGACAGTACCCCCCCCTTTTATGGGTGGGCACCGAACACCCACGCTGGAACTTGAGGATCCTTGAAGAAGCACTTAGGAATACACAAAAGCAGAATGCCTCAAAAGTCTTCCCAACTTTCATCTTCAGAAGACTTTTCTCATCAGAACAAGTAGACCATGCATGATCATTTGAGACAGAATTTACTTCCAGGGAGAAGACATAGCTAGGAAGGATAGAACCTCCCATAATGTAAATTGAGTTGTCATCAACAAACTCACTTTCAGAGTCACAGTTCAGGTCTAGTGTGGTCATGGGAGTCTTTTGTTTAGGAACAACAATATCTGAGTAAACCTGTGGTCCAGTGAATTTGAAACTATGTGAGACACCAGGAATAGAGTTAACGGAAGCATAGCCAACTCTTACGTTAACAGATGGTAGACTTTGAACTGGTTTTGAAGCTCTCCAATTCCTGTAATTCTAGAAATCTCTGGTGCATTGATTCAACAAAGCCTGATTATGCTTGGAAAGAGTTGGATCAAAAAACTGAGAACTGGAAGACTGATTAGAAGACTGAGTAGATGCTGAACCCGGGGAGTCAATACTTTCATAAGTGTTGCTGTAAAATGGAGACACAGAAGTATATGCAACTTTCAAATCCAAAGTCTGAGATCCTTGTTTTGACTTTGAGGGGTTTCCTTTCTTCGCGGCTTGGAAATCTTTGATAGCTTGGTCTAATGTAGCCTGATCTTGCACAGACAGAGATGCTGGGGAGGATTTAGCAGTAGGCAGACTGTTGACAAATTGGGCAGAATGCCCACATGTCTTCGAATGGACTAACTTTGGAGCAAACTCCTGTTTTACTGCTTCGAGGAAAGCAACAAAGATCATTCAGTAGCGGATCTTTAGATTCAATGAGAGGATTTGCCTAATCCAGTGCTTTACCTTTGAAGAACAGGAAAAAATATCTGATTTCATTGACTGGAGCACTACTCATTGAAGATCCGGACTCAGTAAAAGCGAGGTATTGGCTCGCTAATGCATGGAACTGAGCATAATCACCATCAAAGTAAATTGGAGCTTGAGTATCAAGTGGACACTTGGAAGGCTGAATGTCAATTGAAGTCTCAGAAGACAATGTAGGACACTTGAGAGTAGAGGACTGGAATAAGCATTCAGAAGCAGGAGTAGAATCAACTTGAAATGCTCTAGGGTGGATAGAGGGCGTCATCTCCAGAAATGACTGACAGGAGTTCCCAGCTGAGGGTGACTGAACACTAGAAGCTTCATCTTGGGGTGAGATGCTTAGAGCTTCCATCTGGGTTGAGGCAACTGCAATATCTGCAAGAACTGTGGACTCTGGACATATCGACAGGAGTTCATTACTTGAAACACTGGAGAGAACCGCACCGGGTTCGGAGGAACTGGAATCGGTAGGAACCGAAGGCGACTTTGGATAGACAGATGGAATTGGGATTTATCCAGGAGTACTTGAATTGACTTGAACTGAAGGAGGCTGATCCTGACAGACGGGTGGGACCGGATTGGGTCCAAAAAAGCTTGAACCGGCTGGGACCAGATTGGGTCCAGAAAAGCTTGAACCGGTTGGAACTGTAGGAGTCTTCGGACTGACGGATAGGACCGGATTAGATCCGAAGGTGCTGGAATCGGCTGGAACCAAAGGAGGCTGATCCGGACAGACGGATGGGACCGGATTGGGTCCAGAAAGGCTTGAACCGGCTGGAACCGGAGGAGTCTTCGGATTGACGGATAGAACCGGATTAGGGGGGTCATTCCGAGTTGATCGTAGCTGTGCTAAATTTAGCACAGCTACGATCATGTTCCCTGACATGCGGGGGGGCGCCCTGCAGAGGGCTAGTCCGCACCGCATGTCAGTGCCGTCACCCCCGCAGAAGTGCAAAGGCATTGCACAGCGGCGATGCCTTTGCACTTCAGGAGTAGTTCCCAGCCAGCGCAGCTTTAGCATGCTGGCCGGGAGCTACTCCTCACTCCCCAACCCGCAGCGGCTGCGTATGACGTCACGCAGCCGCTGCGGCCCGCCCCCCATTCGGTCCGGCCACGCCTGCGTTGGTCGGACCACGCCTACGAAACAGCAGCCAAAGGCTGCCGTTTCGCCCCCTCCCGCCCATCGATTGCCTCTGCCTGTCAATCAGGCAGAGGCAATCGCTGTCCTGCTACGGCCTTCAGCCGTCCGGCATGCGCAGGCGCACTACGGCGCAGGTGCATGCGCAGCAGGGACCCGTTCGCTCTGCTGCGTTAAAACGCAGCGAGCTAACAGGTCGGAATGACCCCCTAGATCCGAAGATGCTGGAATCGGCTGGAATTGAAGGAGGTAGCTCAGCATTGGAAACAGAGCTACTCGGGCTGTCTGGAACCAGTGGAATATTTGGACCGACGGCTGGAACCGTTTTAGGTCCATTGATACTTGACTCTTTATAAACAGAATCCGGATGTTCAGAGGGTCCATCTTGGAGCTGTACAGAGCTGGTAGCACTCTCAGAAGATGACGATCAAAAGTTCATGTCTGTATCTGTGGCTTTAAGAATTCCTCCTGGGATCTTGGCCCTGGATACCTCTCTTGAGGATGAAACTCCAAAGATCTCTCCTGGGTTTAATATATCAGACACACTTCTTTGAGTGGTATGCCTGGATGCCGCTTCTGGAATCTGAACATCAGATACCCCTTCTGGGGTCACAACATCAGATGCCCCACCTGGGGCTGTAGAAACAGAAACTACTTTAGTTTTGGGTAACATAGCCAGTCTCTTTTGATTTCTGAACTTGGAATTGGGCCTATTTGTCACCGGACCCCAATCGTAGACTTTTTGGACACTCCTATCCGGAATAGATAAAATTAGAACTGTAGACGATACACTGGAAGGTTTGCAGGTGAGAACTCTGTGATGTTGGGACCTGTCAACAACTTTTTACTTGTAGAAAGAACAGTCTTTAATGAGGTGACTAGAACTCCCACAGTAGAAACAGAGGTGAAGCTGCTTGCGATGCCGGCATTCAGCTTCCGTGAGTTTGGAGCACGGGTAGCTCTGGAATCTACCCTCTCTCTGCATAGGCGGATAGACTTTAGTTTTAGGGAAGTCTGACACAGTGGTTGTATAAGTCTCAGTAGGTTGGACAGAACTTTATACTGCGTTTAAAGCACCACCTAGGATTTCTGGTATTATTGGAATAAATTTTGATAGAAGACTTTGAAGTTGTTCCAATAGATGACAGATAGTGCTTATTGGTTCAGGTTTCACAGCTGAAGACAGAGGAGTCCTGGAACCTTTGAAGGAGGAAGTCGCCCTCTCAGGAGAATTAGCTTTAAAGGGAGTGCCATAGGACTGACTTGAACGAGGTCCAACCATAGGAACGGATTGTGCAGGAGTAGCTGGAATAACTGGAGCAGGAGTGACTTGAACAGGAACTGGAGGAGAAACAGAACTTGGAAGGGATTGCTGCAAAGTATCCAAGCGGGTAGACATTCCCTGTAGAAACTGGATCACTTGATGTTGCGCAGCCTCTTGACCATCAAGTCGCGATGCAAGACATTGAAGGGCCCATGACCCCACACTCTGACCGCCGTCCGAGTCCATGGGCCTTGAACAAACTGTCAGGTCTGTGTAATTGTCTGTTCCCAGAGGGGGCACTAGTGGGTCAGTGGTGGTAGGATGGAGGAAACGAGGAGGCCGTAGTAAGTTCCTGCGCATGTGCGCAATGATGTTTATTAAATACACACAGCAATATAATGATTACTGGAACAGGAATAACAATACAGGAGTTTCACGGCGTGGAAGCTGACATTGGTTTTAAGTACAGTCACGAAGAATGAGCTGATCTTGAAACCAGCGGTGATTAGAGAACAGTAATGACCGGCCTGGGAGCCGAAGGCAATCAACGATGGTCGGCCTGGGAGCCGATGTGAAGCTGAGTCTTTATCCTGAGGATAAATAATGACACAGAGGATCGGCCTGGAAACTGATGGGAGAATGTGATGGAACAACACAGGCAATAAGTAACTTCTGGTATTCAGTCTGGAAACCGTTAACAACTTGCAAATAATGATGGTCGGCCTGGGAGCCGATGGCAACTGAGATCAGTACTCTGGAGGTAAGTAATACAAATGGTATAATAACAGTCACAGGTAAGGAACTGGTCTGGGAACCAATCTAATTAGCAAACTGCGATGATCGGCCTGGAAGCTGATGGTGAACATCGATGGCTGGCATTGAAACCGATGATAACAGGATCAATATGCAGTAGGTAGGTAATGCAATCGATGGTAGTAAATACAGGCAATAAGTGACTCCGTTAATCAGTCTGGAAACCGACAGCAATAGATTCACACAGTCAGAATATATGCACAAAGTCCACAGAGCCAAGCAAGGCTATAGCAGGAGACAGTTGGTAATATACTAGCAGGTTGGTTAAGTGCTGGATGCAATAGCACAGTGCTGAATGCAGATTAACAACACACAGGTGAGAATGATGAGGCAGCACCTGGAGAGAGTCTCTTACTGCATGTAGAAGTGGAAGCTGACTGTGGAAGGAGTTGTAGCAGAGCTGGATGGCTGGAGCCTGTAGTTCCACAGAGACACTGATGCCAGGAAGTCACTGGAGACAGCTGGTGACTGGATCTGAATGCAGATGGAACTGCACCAAACTGGATGGCTGGAGACTGTAGTACCACAGAGCTAATACACAGGGGAATCTCTGAAGACAGGAGACTAGACCCAGGAGACGCTTGTTCACAGGATGTGACACGTTGTTCAAGGCAATGATACTGAGCAGGAACTCTGAGTATATACAACCTGGTCAGCAGGGATTGGAGAATCAAGTCATGTGAGCGCTCCAATGCTCAGGAGTGGATAGCACCAAGTCAGCTGACTGCAGGTGTCATGGCAGCACCCATACTGTGGATATGGTGGGAATACATGAGGGTACACGCTGTATGGCGAGCGGGGTACACACTGGAGAGAGTCTCTGCACATTGCTGGCAATCATGGAACATGCTGCCAGGCTGGGAATGTGACCTCCGGAGGCCAGTACATCAGAGCACTGGTAAGTGACGTGATGCAAAATGCAGTCTCCTGACACCCGGCAACGGAATTCCGGCAGGGGGTGGCGAGTGCAGCAAGCCCCTTGCAGGCTCGCTGCCCTTGCCACGCTGCGGGCTCGGTGGCGACACGCGTTCTATTCCCACTCTATGGGTGTCGTGTGGGAATAGCCCCTGTTAGTCGGCATGCCGACCATCGGGATAGTGAGGGGGCAGGATGTTGGTGGAGGTCATGTGACCATTGGTCTCCTGACCGCTGGTCACATGAATACATCCCGATTTAAACTAGTAACTTCACAGAAATGTTACAGCTTTCACTATGCAATTATTTTGCATACACCTTTTTTTTCTATTATTGCTTTTGCTAACCTGGTGGTTGTGGAGGTATTGCGATGAAGTTGGAGATATTAGCATTACACTTTGGTGAGTCACATTCAGCTTTATGGGTTCGAAAAAACAAACCATGGGTAATGACATAATCAGTAGAGATAATAGATGATGCAAAACTTATTCCACAACCCTTCTGTATCCTGGTCTCCGTCCGAGTACCTGAAGGGAGACACATATAACATACAATGAAGTCAGGTCTTTTAATTACTTTTGACCAGTGTGTTAAAGTCTCCATGAGTCTGGTTTTATTGCTACAAAATTAACCATAAATTTTTCAACTTTGTGGATTCCTCATTAACATAAATTAATCTAACTTTCCATGAATTTGATGTGTGGTTTGTAAATCAAGTGATTTACTAAGAGCCAAACTGCCCACTATAGATGCATGACCAGCCTACTTAGATTTACACATGGAGTACATATATATATATATATATAAACTGTTCTACAGTATGTACAGGGTTTAGAGGAACTGATTGGCATACAGTGCAGCCACATAGTAGTTAGAATGTTGCTGGAAAAATCTTCCAGGTCATAATGTAAAAAAAACAAACAAGAAAAACTCTTACTGTTATAACAAGCCCAGCCTATTCAGCCTTCCTCTAAGGAAGAAAGGTGCCCAAAACCTCCAGTCATGAATGATCAGTGCATGTGTACAGTACATTTTATCTGCCTGCATGAGGGGCTAGGGTTAGGCTGTGGGAAGGGTGGGTTATGTTTAGGCTGCAGGGGAGGGGGGTGAGTTAGGGTCAGGCTGCGAGTGAAAGGTTAGGTATAATCTGCAGGAAGGGAGGGTTAGGGTTAGGCTGCAGGGGAATGTTAGGTTTAGAGGCGGGCTCTGAGCTTAGAAAGGGCATGACTGATGGGGCTCTGTGGCTGACATATAGAAGGAAATACAGAAAAAAGAGAAAATTCAGGTGCACACTCTAAATACTAAACACTGCTAATCAGAATAATTATAATAAATTCTGCAATATACTGTAACATAAATTACATTTTAGGTGATCAGCATAAGTTTAGCCAACAATATAGGCCAACCAACCACGACCAGGTGACATCATCTGCTAGGTCCCTAACACTAAGGTCCAAGTCCTGGACACAGGATCCTTCCAGGCCAACACAAGTCAACTGCCCCAAGGCATCACAGCAGTGTGCGGTTTAAGTGTTAAAATGTGTTACATTAGTATGAAGCAGTAGCTATGTGTTTAGAGTGTTACATAGGTGAGATATAATAATTAGAGTGTAAGATTAAGTGTTACAATGTAAATGCCAGAGATCCATACTAATTAAAAACACCCTTTGTCAGGTGGGAGGGGTGCAAATCCAAACTGAAGGAGTCTCCGACTTCAATTGTACAAGTGTACGCAATATGTGAGAACTTACCTGCTGTCATGGAGACACTAATTCCTCTGCAGGTGTTCAGTTCACTGCAATTTGTAGTCGTAATGCACTCCTCTTCCACAACTTCATTACAGTTGTAACACTCCAAGCAAAGGAGGCCTAAAACACAATAAGAGATAAAATTTTTGTTTTGTGTAAACAGAGCTATAACCATACTTACCTACTTTTCTTCTCTCCTCTCCGGGAGATATTCGGAGAGGAGAAACAGGTGGGCGGCGACAGAGGCGGGACTGGGTCAATGACGTCATCAGGCTCTGCCCACTGCACAAGCAAATAACGCGATTGGGCGGTATTTGCATATGGGCAGAGCTTCAATGACACGATTAGCATATCATTGCATCATTAAACCCCGCCCCCTCCGCCGGGTCCTCGATTCAGCACTGTTTAGCTCCCCATTCTGCCCACTTTCCTAGGAAGTGGGCAGAATGCGGGAGAGATGCCCACTCTTCCGGGGCTGCGGGGGACTACCCGAGAAACAGGGTGTCTCCCGCAGAATCCGGGAGAGTAGGCAAGTCTGGCTATAACTAGACATTTTGGTGTCCTATGCAAAAAGAGTGTCGGTGGCAACATACATAAACTTCCCAATATACCAGTGCCCATATACCCAGTACAATAGTCCCAGTACAATCCACATAAACAGTGCAATACTCATACATCCAGAAAGTGCCCAGTATACCCAATCTTTGCCTCAATGTTTATTCATGTACTTCACTTTTATAACCCCACTGAAAGTGACATTTTCCATCTTTTCACCATCTGCCATAAGCCCCTTTGTCCTGCCAGACCTTCTGTGATATGGTGATGGATAGTTTCTGCTGTGAACAGTTCAGAGATACAATAGATCAGGGGTGGCCAACCAGTCAGTGACAAAGAGCCAATAAACCTTGTTAAGTACGTCAAAGAGCCGACATCGAGCCGACGGCATGCATGCAAAAATGGAATGTGGCCTTGTGCTTGCTAGACCACGCCGCTGGTGTAAAATACATTGAAAAAGCCAGAACGACATAAAATACATTTTTTAAAGCCATATCCATTAAAAAAAAGCCACTTTCGCATAAAATAATTGAAAAAGCCAGAATTCACATAATAAATTTCAGCTCCCCCATGTGTCACTCCAGCCAGCTCCCCCAATTGTCAATCCTGCTAGCACCCTCTTATGTCACTATGTCACAACACCCGTGAGTCCCTACTGTCAGCACTCCCCTGTGTCACTCCAGCCAAAACCCTGCTGTCACTCCAGCCAGCTCTCCCATGTGTCATTACTTCCAAGAACCTGCTGTGTCACTCCAGCCAGCTCTTCCATGTGTCATTACAGCCAGGACCCTGCTGTGTCACTCCAGCCAGCTCTTCCATGTGTCATTACAGCCAGGACCCTGCTGTGTCACTCCACCCAGATCTCCCATGTGTCACTCTTGCTACTACCCTCCTATGTCACTCCAGCCAGCTCTCCCATGTGTCACTCTTGCTACTACCCTCCTATGTCACTCCAGCCAGCTCTCCCATGTGTCACTCTTGCTACTACCCTCCTATGTCACTCCAGCCATCTCTCCCATATGTTACTCTTGCTACTACCCTCCTATGTCACTCCAGCCTTCTCTCCCATATGTTACTCTTGCTACTACCCTCCTATGTCACTCCAGCCAGCTCTCCCATGTGTCACTCTTGCTACTACCCTCCTATGTCACTCCAGCCAGCTCTCCCATGTGTCACTCTTGCTACTACCCTCCTATGTCACTCCAGCCAGCTCTCCCATATGTTACTCTTGCTACTACCCTCCTATGTCACTCCAGCCATCTCTCCCATATGTTACTCTTGCTACTACCCTCCTATGTCACTCCAGCCATCTCTCCCATATGTTACTCTTGCTACTACCCTCCTATGTCACTCCAGCAATCTCTCCCATGTGTCATTACTGCCAGGACCCTGCTGTGTCACTCCAGCCAGCTCTCCCATGTGTCACTCTTGCTACTACCCTCCTATGTCACTCCAGCCAGCTCTCCCATATGTTACTCTTGCTACTACCCTCCTATGTCACTCCAGCCAGCTCTCCCATATGTTACTCTTGCTACTACCCTCCTATGTCACTCCAGCCATCTCTCCCATATGTTACTCTTGCTACTACCCTCCTATGTCACTCCAGCCATCTCTCCCATATGTTACTCTTGCTACTACCCTCCTATGTCACTCCAGCAATCTATCCCATGTGTCATTACTGCCAGGACCCTGCTGTGTCACTCCAGCCAGCTCTCCCATGTGTCATTACTTCCAAGAACCTGCTGTGTCACTCCAGCCATCTCTCCCATGTGTCATTACAGCCAGGACCCTGCTGTGTCACTCCACCCAGATCTCCCATGTGTCACTCTTGCTACTACCCTCCTATGTCACTCCAGCCAGCTCTCCCATATGTTACTCTTGCTACTACCCTCCTATGTCACTCCAGCCAGCTCTCCCATATGTTACTCTTGCTACTACCCTCCTATGTCACTCCAGCCAGCTCTCCCATATGTTACTCTTGCTACTACCCTCCTATGTCACTCCAGCCAGCTCTTCCATGTGTCACTACTTCCAGCACCCTCCCACATCACTCCTGCCAGGATCCTCCTATGTCTCTCCAGCCAGCTCTGCCATGTGTCTACTCTCATGTATCACTACAGCCCACCCACCAACTCGTGCCATTGCAGCAGCCCCTAATGTGTCCTCCATTTGCTGGTGGGTGTCTCACCTCTAGTATCTGGCTCCTTCAGATTTCACTCCCTGTAGTGCTGCTGCGTGTCTTGCTGGAGTGCAGCGGTTTGTGTATCTGTTGTGGTCACATGATTTTGAGTGATGGGAGCCACATTTGAATAAAGAAAGAGCCACATGTGGCTCAAGAGCCACTGGTTGGCCACCGCTGCAATAGATACTTCCCTTTTTAAACGGTCATTCTTACGCAGGACTGCAGTTACTTCTGCATCTATTAAAGGATTCCCTTTAAAATACATAATACGTGCTGCTTGTTGGTTTTCCACAATACTTTCTAAAAGCATTGTTAGAAACCTTCTGACTTGCAATGGATCAAGGTGGTCATTCCAAATTGATCGCAGCCAGCAACTTTTTGCTGCTGCTGTGATCAATTAGTCCACGCCTATGGGGGAGTGTATTTTAGCTTTGCAGGGCTGCGATCGCTTGTGCAGCCCTGCTAAGCTTAAAAAGTTTCAAGCACAAGTAGACCAGCCCTATACCTACTTACCCTGTGCGACAATCTCAGCGATGCAAGAGTCGGCATTGACGTCAGACACTCCCCAAAAACGTCTGGAAACGCTGCGGTGACGCCCAGGTCCACCTTCTTCCTGTCCATCTTCTTTGCGGTCCGCTCTGCGACCGCTTCCTTCTCAAGATGCAACAACACTCAGCAACCGCTATCGCCGGGCAACATCGCACACGCGCACTGCGGCCGCCGCGCATGCACATTCTGCACCCGTTCGCACCGCAGTGATAAACCGCTGCATGCGAATGGGTCGGAATGACCCCCCCAAGTTCCTTAGAGCAACTGCCAGGTATGTGGTAGGAGACGAGAGGCCTGCCATCTGGTCACAGGTAAGTATAATACTCCCTCTATCTTTCTTTCTCACTCTGCCCCTCTAATATTTAAAAAGGGGGACTGTGCTGACATAAAGCGTAACTAAAGGGGGCTCTGCTGCCATAATGTGTAAAAAAGAGGGATTCTGCCTGCCTAATGTGTAAAAAGTGGAACTCTGCCTGCCTAATGTGTAAAAAGAGGGACGCTGCCTGCTGTAATGTGTAAAAAAGGGGGACTCTGCTGCTGTAAAGTGTAAAAAAGGGGGACTCTGTCTGCCTAATGTGTAAAAATGGGGGGACTCTGCCTCCCGTAATGTGTAAAATGGGGGACTCTGCTGCTGTTATTTGTAAAAAGGGAGCTTTGCCTACCGTAATGTGTAAAAGGGGACTCTGCCTGGCGTAATGTGTAAAAGGGAGCTCTGCCTGCCGTAATGTGTAAAAGGGATCTCTGGCCATGCCCCTTTTCCATGACGCAATGCCCCTATATTTGTGGAATGCGCCGGCGGCGCGCACTGGCCCTATTTTGTATATGGGGGGGAGCTAAAAAGTCTGGTTATGGACCTGGTTGTACATGTTTTTTTATGTGCATATGTGTAAACACAAATATATGTTTATTAATCTGTATTTAAAAAAGGTTTTCTTCTGTGCAGCATCACTTGCGGGTGTCAGTGGCAGAATTACAATTATTTTTTATTGACTTAGTAAAAGTGCTAGGTTGCATCTCCTGTCTGTTTCTATATTTTGCAACTTGAGTAGTTGCATCATTGCCACCTGTTAGGGGTCTAGAAAAAAAGGAGAGATAAACTCTGCGCTTGAAACAATATATCTAAAGTAAATGTGCAGTCGGACACAGAAGATTGACTCAGTACAACTTAAATGTAATGAAAAACAACTTTATAGTTTCTATTAAAGCAGAGAATGTAACATTTGGAAAGATAAATGAATTAATTATTTGGACATTTTACTCATATGTACTATCTAGATGTAAACATACAACATACAATAGGTTTGTTAAAATAACTTTTTCAAGTGGTGATAGTAAAAAATCAAAAATCAAAAATACTGGCGTCCCAGTGTATTGATTAAGGTTTGTAATTCCCGCAGAATTGATTGATAGTTCCACAGTCTCAGGAAATATAACACTTTAGAGGAAATGGTGTAAACTGTGTTTAAAGCTCCCGTGCTGGTTCCTGCATTAGTATGCAAACAGGGTCCTTTTGAATAGATTAAGTACACGTGGAGTGAAAGAGTTTCATTTAGTTCCTATTATAATAGCAGCTGGTAATTGCAGTATTTCCCAAACAGGTGTTGGTTGGTTTAGATATAAGGTAACGTTCATATAAATATAGCCGCCGTGAATGAAACTTCTGGAGACAGGTGTTAGGCCCCACAGCGAGGGTCACATGGAACTCACCAGACCAGTGTTTCTGAAGCCGTGCGGCAGTGAAGGATCCAACGTGCGGCAATAAGCTGCGGCCAAAGCTGTCGCGGATGAACTGAGCTGCGGGCTGCGGGCTGTGTTCATACAGCAGGTATCACCAATTGAATGATGTAACAGAAAGTGGGCGTCAACGCGTTTCGTCTCCTAGCAACGGAGACTTCCTCAAGACAGATATCTCCCCTCCTCCTAGTCACGAATATATACCTGTCTAATGACTTTCATGTCGATCAGTTGTGGTTTAATTGATAATTAATAACATTCTCTATAATTAAAATCAAAAATAAACATACTAAAAAGAGACATATAAAATGATATAAACTAATATGAATGTACTACAATCTTGTAAAATACTAAAAGTATGTACTGAGTCAAACATTTATAATATAGTGAAATGCAGGCATAATAATTTAATTAGGAACAATTTAGACTTAATATCAAAATCCGTCTGGGTTTCTGTTCCACTTAGTGTCCCGAAATCCCGGATCTCTAAGTAACAAACCCACACATCATGTCTGGCTGTCTGTTATATATCAATATATGTCTAGTACGCAAATTATAGATAAACCTACAGCAGCCAGTTATTCTGTTTTAGTAGACCAAACTAAAGATAAATATAGTAAATAATTAATATAATACACACATATTCAACAAGAATAGTTTCTGATACGGAAAACACTTAAAATTAAAGGTATAATGACTTTATGGTTCTCTCTGATTTACTCACAGAACCATATGTAAAAATGAATATATCAATATTGAAAATAAACAAAGATAGATAGAAGAAGAACAATAATAAAAATAAAGGTAAAAAATAAAATAAAAAATAATAAATAACAATAAGGAATAGAGTGGAAAATGGATGTTAGTGGATGTAAATATTCTAAACTACCTAAACTACAATTCTTCGGTGGAACAAACTAATCTGATAAAATTATCGTGCAGATGTGCATAGTTCAATCCATTTATTTGGATTAAGCATGGGTAGGTCTCTGAGCTATTAGAACTAGCAGGTAACCTGTGGATTTATTCTAAACAGGAGTAATCTAGGGCTTCATTAAGGCCATTTGGATAGAGAGAATTCAATTTAAAAATCCATGATGATTCCCCCAAACAGAGTTTTCGAAATCTATCACCTCCCCTTTTTGTGCTGGCAAATTGTTCTAGCCCGACAATAGAGAGGGATGATGGATCACCATTATGTGCTCTTGAAAAATGGCGGGACACGCTATGAGTTTGAAGTTTTTTAATAATATTAAGCCTGTGTTCTCTGAATCTAGTTTTAATTGATCTGGTTGTTCTTCCCACATATTGGAGAGAGCATGAACATTGTAATAGATATACGCAATATTCTGAGTCACAATTAATAAATTGTTTTATCTGAAAGGTGGTACCATTAGTTTGGGAGGTTATACAAGATATTTTGTTCCTCATATGTTTACATGTTAAGCATACCTTTTTATTGCATCGGAAATTACCTATAGGTTTCTTTGGTAGCCAAATAGGGTGTGTGTCCAAAGCTATAGGTTTAAGATAACTAGGAGCCAACATTTCTTTTAAATTGGTATTTCTTTTAAATATAATTAGTGGTTTATCTGATAAGCTTTTGTTCAAAACTGGATCTTGTTTAACTATCTCAAAATTACTTTGAATTATCTTTTTTATACTCTTGGACTTATTATTAAATTTGGAAATGAATTTAACAGAGTCTCCTGTCGAGAAACTGTTCAATTTACTTTTGGGTTCAATTTTTTCTTTATTAGGATTCTGAGGCTTATCTACTTTAGCAGTGGTAACTTTCAGAAGTGAATTAGCATAAATCTGTGAATCCTCTAGGAGTTGAGGAGGATAACCTCTTTCTCCAAACTGTTTCAAAAGAGCTTTAACTTGAGAGAGAAATGCTATGTCCTCAGAACAATTGCGTCTGAGTCTAATGATTTGATTTTTTGGAATATTTTTTATCCAAGGTTTATAGTGGCTACTTGAATAATGAAGGTAATTGCCTGTACCTACCGGTTTAATGTAATTAGTGGATATAATTTTGTCATTGGCAATAGAAAACGTGATATCAAGAAAGTGAGTAGTGAAAAAATCAAAATTGAAAGTGAATTTTAAATTATAAGAGTTATCGTTCAAGAAATTTACAAAATTAAGTGCTTGTTGGTGACCCCCATTCCAAATAATGAGCAAATTGTCTATGTAACGGCAATAGAGAACCAGGTTCTCTCTATATGGGCCGCTCCAGATGTACTCCTCTTCGAAGCGGCCCATATAGAGGTTAGCAAAACTAGGTGCAAACCTGGTCCCCATGGCCGTCCCAAGGCGTTGTAAATAATAAAGATTGTCAAACAAAAAATAATTGTGAGTTAAAATAAAAGAAATTGCTTCCAGTACAAAGTCACGTCGGCCTGGTTTGATGATAGGGTCACTATCTAAATAGTGTTTGACCGCATTAATCCCTCCTTGATGGGGTATATTGGTATAAAGAGATTGTACGTCTAGGGTTAAAAAACCCCTGTCCTTATTCCAGTTTTTTCCTACTGTTTGTTGTAGTATTTGTTGGGTATCTTTAATGTATGATTTTAGCATGGCGACGTGGCTTTGTAAATGGAAGTCAACAAAATGTGATAAATTAGATGTAAGTGAATCCACTCCCGAAATAATAGGTCTCCCAGGTGGGTGTAACAAGTCTTTGTGAATTTTAGGTAAGTGATAAAAAATGGGTGTGACAGGATGTGAGGGCAACAAAAAATAATACTCATCTTCTGATATCACAACATCTTCTTTCACCTTTTGTAGTACATTTTTTAATTCTAGCATAAAGGAGGCACTTGGGTTACTCGATAATACTGTATAGTAATCCGTGTTATTGAGTTGTCTATGAGCTTCTGCAACATAGTCAGATCTCGATTGTAATACTATGCCCCCCCCCCTTATCAGCTGACTTTATCACTAATGAAGAGTTATCCTTAAAAGCTTTGATTGCACAATCGGTTACCGATTTGTGATTTTTCTTTTACCTGTTAGGGGTCTCCCTTATTTCATTTCCACACATGTCATTAGTGAGAGGCTATGCACAATTCAGGTCATGGGCCGGATTTAAATGCAGTGCGTGATGACCGGAGCTCTGAGATTCTGGCCGAACACATACGTGTTTACAAGGCAAAACCAGTTTAGTTTTGCCTTGTAAATGATTGTCACTTTAAAAAAACGTTAGAGTTCGGCTGGTATCTCAGACCTCTGGCAATTATCTCACACTGCATTACATCCGACCTCATGGGTTGAATGAATAGCCTTTGCCACTAATAAAGATTGAGCTATATAAATTATAGAAAGCTTGCGAGCAGGGCCCTCCTACCTCTATTGCTGTATGTTATTACCCAGTTTTGGTTTAGCACTGTTTCCAATTCTAAAGCGCAACAGAATTTGCTGCACTGTATAAGAATTAAGTAAACAATGCAGCAAGGCACTAACAGTCTCTTGTTTTTCTTCTGTAGGTTTGTGTTGGGCGTGGGGTGCTAGGAACGGTAGTGGCGGGGGGGGGGGGGGGGGGGGAGCCCAAAGCATATTGTTGCACCTGGGCCCACCACTCTCTACTTCCACCACTTCCCCGATGTGACCATTGTGAGAACGGGGAATTTCTGCAATCCATCGCTGGTGTAAGGCGGGCATAACTGACAAGTGCAAACTACTTCAGTTTTTAGCTACTATTGGTCCTTATTACTCACAGACTGCATATTGTAAGGCACAATGGGCCTAATTCAAGGTTGATTGCAAAACAACATTTTCCTCTAATGGGCAAAACCATGTGCAGTGCAGGGGGGGGGGGGCAGATATAACATGTGCAGAGAGAGTTAGATTTGGGTGGGTTATATTGTTTCTGTGCAGGGTAAATACTGGCTGCTTTATTTTTACACTGCAATTTACATTTCAGTTAGAACACACCCCACCCAAATCTAACTATCTCTGCACATGTTGTATCTGCCCCACCTGCACTGCACATGGTTTTGCCCATGTTGTTTTACAATCAACCTTGAATTAGGCCCAGTGAGCATAAGTCCTACAAATTTATACAATTTGTCAGTTTTAGGGTTGAGTTTGGGGCACGGGACCCTCTGAATTTTTGTATCTGGGTTGCTTTGGAGTGGGACATTATAACACTTAATTTAGCACTTTTTTTTAACACCTTCAATTTTTTTTCTCTATTATATCACTTTTTAGCATTTTAAGTAATACCTCTCACTTTTAACACATAGCTTTTGCTTCTTTCTTACTACCACCTACCAGTGCCGTAACTAGGCATTTTAGTGCTGTGTGCAAGAAATGACATTGGCGCCCCCCCATGCAAGATAGGGTCAGTGCGCGCCGTAGGCGTGTGAAAAATATATAGGGGCGTGGCTTCATGGGGAAGGGGCGTTGCCACAAAATAATAGCAATTCATACTACGGTGCACAGTAGTCTCCATTATTCAAATTACGCTGCACAGTAGCGCCACTACACCAGGTAGAGCCCCTTTTATACATTACAGCAGACAGCGTCCCCCTTTTTACACATTACAGCAGATAGTCCCCCTTTTTACACATTGCGGCAGCCAGTCCCCCTTTTTACACATTGCGGCAGCCAGGACCCCTTTTTACACATTGCGGCAGCCAGTCCCCCTTTTTACACATTGCGGCAGCCAGTCCCCCTTTTTACACATTGCGGCAGCCAGGCCCCCTTTTTACACATTGCAGCAGCCAGGCCCCGTTTTTACACATTGCGGCAGCCAGGCCCCCTTTTTACACATTGCAGCTGCCAGGACCCCTTTTTACACATTGCGGCAGCCAGTCCCCCTTTTTACACATTGCGGCAGCCAGTCCCCCTTTTTACACATTGGGGCAGCCAGGCCCCCTTTTTACACATTGCAGCAGCCAGGCCCCCTTTTTACACTTTGCGGCAGCCAGGCCCCCTTCTTACACATTGCGGCAGCCAGTCCCCCTTTTTACACATTGCGGCAGCCAGTCCCCCTTTTTACACATTGCGGCAGCCAGGCCCCCTTTTTACACATTATGGCAGACGGTGTCCCCCAGAGAGAGAGAGAGAGAGAGAGAGAAAGAGAGAGAGAGAGAGAGAGAGAGAGAGAGATACATACTTACCTTCTTCCCGCTGACAGGCTCCTCATGCTGACATCTCCCTCTCTGTGCAGGCAGGTGAGAAGGAGGAGGAGGGAGGGGGACTGGAGCTGCAGCAGCGCTATGTCATTGGTAGTAAGCGCCGCTGCAGCATCCCCCTCTCCTTCCGTATAGGCTGCCCGGCGCTGCTGTGGATGCTGGGATGGAGGAACCGCATCCCAGCATCCACAGCAGCGCCGGGCAGCCTATACGGAAGGAGAGGGGGATGCTGCAGCGGCGCTTACTACCAATTAAATAGCGCTGCTGCGGCTCCAGTCCCCCTCCCTCCTCCTCCTTCTCACCTGCCCGGCGCTGTAGCTCTCCTCCCTGCACAGCGCGGCTGCGGCGCACGGCGCAGACTTAGAGGCGGCATGTAATGAGTCAATTTGACTCATTACATGCCTCTGGCCGTGCGCCCTCAGGGCAACTGCGCTGTGTGCCAAGCCCACTTGGCACACACGTAGTTACGGCCCTGCCACCTACTAATACCTTATACTCTCACTTGTGTGTTGCCCTTGGTGGGGTTCCATGCCCTGTACTCAAACTTAGTATTAAGGACCCACCAGAGATGCTGGTCACCTGGACGCTGGTTCATGGGATGATATTTTTTGGCCAAAAAGTATGTCAAGAACCTCTATTTTGCTCTATGTCAGATTGCAGAGTTCATTATAATTATTCACATTAGCAGTGCTTGGTACTGTGGAGTGTGCATTGGCATTATGTTTTATCTTTCCTCTATCCCCCGACAGATTGCCGAACATTGATGCCCGCCGATCAGCTGATCCGTTCGGTGGATTGGTGCTTCCAGCGGGTCTTGGGATTAGGGAATCGCACAGCCTGGTGTATGAGCACCTTTAGATATAAAGGGTCTATTCATGTAAAAAAATGAAAAATGAATTGTTACTAATCACTATACATCGCATCGGTTTGATGAGATATATAGCTGTGATAAGTAGAGATGAGCGGGTTCGGTTCCTCGGAATCCGAACCCGCCCGAACTTCAGCTTTTTTTACACGGATCCGAGCGACTCGGATCTTCCCGCCTTGCTCGGTTAACCCGAGCGCGCCCGAACGTCATCATGACGCTGTCGGATTCTCGCGAGGCTCAGATTCTATCGCGAGACTCGGATTCTATATAAGGAGCCGCGCGTCGCCGCCATTTTCACACGTGCATTGAGATTGATAGGGAGAGGACGTGGCTGGTGTCCTCTCCATTTAGATTAGAAGAGAGAGAGTGAGATTGAGACAGAGACACTTGATTTACTGGAGCTTAGGAGTACTAGAGAGAGAGTGCAGAGTTTACTAGTGACTGACCACTGACCAGTGACCACCAGTGCAGTTTTATTTAATATAATCCGTTCTCTGCCTGAAAAAAACGATACACAGTGACTCAGTCACATACCATATCTGTGCTCAGCCCAGTGTGCTGCATCATCTATGTATAATATCTGACTGTGCTCACACAGCTTAATTGTGGGGGAGACTGGGGAGCAGTTATAGGTTATAGCAGGAGCCAGGAGTACATACATATTATTAAAATTAAACAGTGCACACTTTTGCTGCAGGAGTGCCACTGCCAGTGTGACTGACCAGTGACCTGACCACACTGACCACCAGTATAGTATACTATATTGTGATTGCCTGAAAAAGTTAAACACTCGTCGTGTGACTTGTGTGGTGTTTTTTTATTCTATAAAAAACTCATTCTGCTGACAGACAGTGTCCAGCAGGTCCGTCATTATATAATATATACCTGTCCGGCTGCAGTAGTGATATATATATATTTTTTATATCATTATTTATCATCCAGTCGCAGCAGACACAGTACGGTAGTTCACGGCTGTAGCTACCTCTGTGTCGGCACTCGGCAGTCCATCCATAATTGTATACCACCTACCCGTGGTTTTTTTTTTCTTTCTTCTTTATACATACTACATCTCATTATCATCCAGTCTATATTAGCAGCAGACACAGTACAGTACGGTAGTCCACGGCTGTAGCTACCTCTGTGTCGGCACTCGGCAGTCCATCCATAATTGTATACCACCTACCCGTGGTTTTTTTATCTTTCTTCTTTATACATACTACATCTCATTATCATCCAGTCTATATTAGCAGCAGACACAGTACAGTACGGTAGTCCACGGCTGTAGCTACCTCTGTGTCGGCACTCGGCAGTCCATCCATAATTGTATACCACCTACCCGTGGTTTTTTTTTCTTTCTTCTTTATACATACTACATCTCATTATCATCCAGTCTATATTAGCAGCAGACACAGTACAGTACGGTAGTCCACGGCTGTAGCTACCTCTGTGTCGGCACTCGGCAGTCCATCCATAATTGTATACCACCTACCCGTGGTTTTTTTTTTCTTCTTTATACATACTACATCTCATTATCATCCAGTCTATATTAGCAGCAGACACAGTACAGTACGGTAGTCCACGGCTGTAGCTACCTCTGTGTCGGCACTCGGCAGTCCATCCATAATTGTATACCACCTACCCGTGGTTTTTTTTTTCTTTCTTCTTTATACATACTACATCTCATTATCAACCAGTCTATATTAGCAGCAGACACAGTACAGTACGGTAGTCCACGGCTGTAGCTACCTCTGTGTCGGCACTCGGCAGTCCGTCCATAATTGTATACCACCTACCCGTGGTTTTTTTTTCTTTCTTCTTTATACATACTACATCTCATTATCATCCAGTCTATATTAGCAGCAGACACAGTACAGTACGGTAGTCCACGGCTGTAGCTACCTCTGTGTCGGCACTCGGCAGTCCATCCATAATTGTATACCACCTACCCGTGGTTTTTTTTCTTTCTTCTTTATACATACTACATCTCATTATCATCCAGTCTATATTAGCAGCAGACACAGTACAGTACGGTAGTCCACGGCTGTAGCTACCTCTGTGTCGGCACTCGGCAGTCCATCCATAATTGTATACCACCTACCCGTGGTTTTTTTTTCTTTCTTCTTTATACATACTACATCTCATTATCAACCAGTCTATATTAGCAGCAGACACAGTACAGTACGGTAGTCCACGGCTGTAGCTACCTCTGTGTCGGCACTCGGCAGTCCATCCATAATTGTATACTAGTATCCATCCATCTCCATTGTTTACCTGAGGTACCTTTTAGTTGTGCCTATTAAAATATGGAGAACAAAAATGTTGAGGTTCCAAAATTAGGGAAAGATCAAGATCCACTTCCACCTCGTGCTGAAGCTGCTGCCACTAGTCATGGCCGAGACGATGAAATGCCAGCAACGTCGTCTGCCAAGGCCGATGCCCAATGTCATAGTACAGAGCATGTCAAATCCAAAACACCAAATATCAGTAAAAAAAGGACTCCAAAACCTAAAATAAAATTGTCGGAGGAGAAGCGTAAACTTGCCAATATGCCATTTACCACACGGAGTGGCAAGGAACGGCTGAGGCCCTGGCCTATGTTCATGGCTAGTGGTTCAGCTTCACATGAGGATGGAAGCACTCAGCCTCTCGCTAGAAAACTGAAAAGACTCAAGCTGGCAAAAGCACCGCAAAGAACTGTGCGTTCTTCGAAATCCCAAATCCACAAGGAGAGTCCAATTGTGTCGGTTGCGATGCCTGACCTTCCCAACACTGGACGTGAAGAGCATGCGCCTTCCACCATTTGCACGCCCCCTGCAAGTGCTGGAAGGAGCACCCGCAGTCCAGTTCCTGATAGTCAGATTGAAGATGTCAGTGTTGAAGTACACCAGGATGAGGAGGATATGGGTGTTGCTGGCGCTGGGGAGGAAATTGACAAGGAGGATTCTGATGGTGAGGTGGTTTGTTTAAGTCAGGCACCCGGGGAGACACCTGTTGTCCGTGGGAGGAATATGGCCGTTGACATGCCTGGTGAAAATACCAAAAAAATCAGCTCTTCGGTGTGGAAGTATTTCACCAGAAATGTGGACAACATTTGTCAAGCCGTGTGTTCCCTTTGTCAAGCTGTAATAAGTAGGGGTAAGAACGTTAACCACCTCGGAACATCCTCCCTTATACGTCACCTGCAGCGCATTCATAATAAGTCAGTGACAAGTTCAAAAACTTTGGCCGACAGCGGAAGCAGTCCACTGACCAGTAAATCCCTTCCTCTTGTAACCAAGCTCACGCAAACCACCCCACCAACTCCCTCAGTGTCAATTTCCTCCTTCCCCAGGAATGCCAATAGTCCTGCAGGCCATGTCACTGGCAATTCTGACGAGTCCTCTCCTGCCTGGGATTCCTCCGATGCATCCTTGCGTGTAACGCCTACTGCTGCTGGCGCTGCTGTTGTTGCTGCTGGGAGTCGATGGTCATCCCAGAGGGGAAGTCGTAAGCCCACTTGTACTACTTCCAGTAAGCAATTGACTGTCCAACAGTCCTTTGCGAGGAAGATGAAATATCACAGCAGTCATCCTGCTGCAAAGCGGATAACTGAGGCCTTGACAACTATGTTGGTGTTAGACGTGCGTCCGGTATCCGCCGTTAGTTTACAGGGAACTAGACAATTTATTGAGGCAGTGTGCCCCCGTTACCAAATACCATCTAGGTTCCACTTCTCTAGGCAGGCGATACCGAGAATGTACACGGACGTCAGAAAAAGACTCACCAGTGTCCTAAAAAATGCAGTTGTACCCAATGTCCACTTAACCACGGACATGTGGACAAGTGGAGCAGGGCAGGGTCAGGACTATATGACTGTGACAGCCCACTGGGTAGATGTATGGACTCCCGCCGCAAGAACAGCAGCGGCGGCACCAGTAGCAGCATCTCGCAAACGCCAACTCTTTCCTAGGCAGGCTACGCTTTGTATCACCGCTTTCCAGAATACGCACACAGCTGAAAACCTCTTACGGCAACTGAGGAAGATCATCGCGGAATGGCTTACCCCAATTGGACTCTCCTGTGGATTTGTGGCATCGGACAACGCCAGCAATATTGTGTGTGCATTAAATATGGGCAAATTCCAGCACGTCCCATGTTTTGCACATACCTTGAATTTGGTGGTGCAGAATTTTTTAAAAAACGACAGGGGCGTGCAAGAGATGCTGTCGGTGGCCAGAAGAATTGCGGGACACTTTCGGCGTACAGGCACCACGTACAGAAGACTGGAGCACCACCAAAAACTACTGAACCTGCCCTGCCATCATCTGAAGCAAGAAGTGGTAACGAGGTGGAATTCAACCCTCTATATGCTTCAGAGGTTGGAGGAGCAGCAAAAGGCCATTCAAGCCTATACAATTGAGCACGATATAGGAGGTGGAATGCACCTGTCTCAAGTGCAGTGGAGAATGATTTCAACGTTGTGCAAGGTTCTGATGCCCTTTGAACTTGCCACACGTGAAGTCAGTTCAGACACTGCCAGCCTGAGTCAGGTCATTCCCCTCATCAGGCTTTTGCAGAAGAAGCTGGAGACATTGAAGGAGGAGCTAACACGGAGCGATTCCGCTAGGCATGTGGGACTTGTGGATGGAGCCCTTAATTCGCTTAACAAGGATTCACGGGTGGTCAATCTGTTGAAATCAGAGCACTACATTTTGGCCACCGTGCTCGATCCTAGATTTAAAACCTACCTTGGATCTCTCTTTCCGGCAGACACAAGTCTGCTGGGGTTGAAAGACCTGCTGGTGAGAAAATTGTCAAGTCAAGCGGAACGCGACCTGTCAACATCTCCTCCTTCACATTCTTCCGCAACTGGGGGTGCGAGGAAAAGGCTCAGAATTCCGAGCCCACCCGCTGGCGGTGATGCAGGGCAGTCTGGAGCGACTGCTGATGCTGACATCTGGTCCGGACTGAAGGACCTGACAACGATTACGGACATGTCGTCTACTGTCACTGCATATGATTCTCTCAACATTGAAAGAATGGTGGAGGATTATATGAGTGACCGCATCCAAGTAGGCACGTCACACAGTCCGTACTTATACTGGCAGGAAAAAGAGGCAATTTGGAGGCCCTTGCACAAACTGGCTTTATTCTACCTAAGTTGCCCTCCCACAAGTGTGTACTCCGAAAGAGTGTTTAGTGCCGCCGCTCACCTTGTCAGCAATCGGCGTACGAGGTTACATCCAGAAAATGTGGAGAAGATGATGTTCATTAAAATGAATTATAATCAATTCCTCCGCGGAGACATTGACCAGCAGCAATTGCCTCCACAAAGTACACAGGGAGCTGAGATGGTGGATTCCAGTGGGGACGAATTGATAATCTGTGAGGAGGGGGATGTACACAGTGATATATCGGAGGATGATGATGAGGTGGACATCTTGCCTCTGTAGAGCCAGTTTGTGCAAGGAGAGATTAATTGCTTCTTTTTTGGGGGGGGTCCAAACCAACCCGTCATATCAGTCACAGTCGTGTGGCAGACCCTGTCACTGAAATGATGGGTTGGTTAAAGTGTGCATGTCCTGTTTTGTTTATACAACATAAGGGTGGGTGGGAGGGCCCAAGGACAATTCCATCTTGCACCTCTTTTTTCTTTTATTTTTCTTTGCGTCATGTGCTGTTTGGGGAGGGTTTTTTGGAAGGGACATCCTGCGTGACACTGCAGTGCCACTCCTAGATGGGCCCGGTGTTTGTGTCGGCCACTAGGGTCGCTTATCTTACTCACACAGTCAGCTACCTCATTGCGCCTCTTTTTTTCTTTGCGTCATGTGCTGTTTGGGGAGGGTTTTTTGGAAGGGACATCCTGCGTGACACTGCAGTGCCACTCCTAGATGGGCCCGGTGTTTGTGTCGGCCACTAGGGTCACTTATCTTACTCACACAGCGACCTCGGTGCAAATTTTAGGACTAAAAATAATATTGTGAGGTGTGAGGTATTCAGAATAGACTGAAAATGAGTGGAAATTATGGTTTTTGAGGTTAATAATACTTTGGGATCAAAATGACCCCCAAATTCTATGATTTAAGCTGTTTTTTAGGGTTTTTTGAAAAAAAACACCCGAATCCAAAACACACCCGAATCCGACAAAAAAAATTCGGTGAGGTTTTGCCAAAACGCGGTCGAACCCAAAACACGGCCGCGGAACCGAACCCAAAACCAAAACACAAAACCCGAAAAATTTCCGGCGCTCATCTCTAGTGATAAGTAGCAATTCATGTAAACTCACATTTCTGGCGATGTGGTATCCTGATCTCCAGTGGTGCTTTCTTCTCCTGTGGTCCCCCTCTGCCATGTTAGATTCAGCCGACGGGTCCCTTTATGCTTGCGCTGGTGCCTGAGGTCCCGGGAGGCTGCGGTGGTTGCTAGGAGGTCAGGGGACAGAGCTATCGTCAGGTGCAGGGCAGAGAACTTCCCTGCCGTCTCTGCACCGATGTTCAGACTACGCCACCTGAACTCAATGGAGAAGCTGAAAGCCGAGCTTTCCGTTTCTTCATGAATCGCACTCACCATATTAACGTATGGTGATGTGATTCAGGCAAGGAGCGTGGGTGCCACTGAAGAAGTCAGGAACTTCTCCTTGGTAATCCTCTCTGTGAATAGCCCAAACCAGAGAAAAGCCCTGTTTTCCGCAAAACCATTTTTTTCCCTGCTACATGAATAGACCCCACAGTGAGAAGCTATTAACGGGAATAACTGCTCTTGCTATAATGGATGTTGAAATCCTGATGGCTCAGAGCAGAACTTAATGGCAATTAAATCTCTGTCATTGTCCTTTATCTTTTAGAACATTCCAACTGGCTCAAATAATAGAATGTTAAAGAAAACTATTCCTGAATCATAACGGCCGTGAGGGCTTGCTACCTGCCGTAAAGGTATGGGGTTGGATACCCTCTGTCTTTTGGGGGCTATTCACTTGACTGAATGCAGAACTTTCTCACGTAAATACGGACAGTCTATCGCTGCAGAAGGTAAACTAGCAGGTTTAACATGAGCCTGTTAATCAGTAACTGATTAGTGTCCTCTGTGATATTGGTGATGCACCATGACCTAAGCTGAAGGTATTGTGTCACTCTAAGGTGTCTGAAGTTTCCTGTGGTGTCCATGGTCTGAAGCTGGCGTCCTAACACAGATCCCGGACAGTGGCCCTCATTCCGTGTTGTTCGCTCGCTAGCCGCTTTTCGCAGCAGTGCACACGCTAAGCCGCCGCCCTCTGGGAGTGAATCTTAGCTTAGCTGAATTGCGAACGAAGTATTCACAATATTGCGAAAAGATTTTTCTTTGCAGTTTCTGAGTAGCTCGAGACTTACTCTTCCAGTGCGATCAGTTCAGTGCTTGTCGTTCCTGGTTTGACGTCACAAACACACCCAGCGTTCGCCCAGACACTCCCCCGTTTCTCCAGCCACTCCCGCGTTTTTCCCAGAAACGGCAGCGTTTTTTCACACACACCCATAAAACGGCCAGTTTCCGCCCAGAAACACCCACTTCCTGTCAATCACACTCCGATCACCAGAACGATGAAAAAACCTTGTAATGCCGTGAGTAAAATACCTAACTTCTTAGCAAATTTACTTGGCGCAGCCGCAGTGCGAACATTGCGCATGCGCAGTTAGCGGAAAATCGCACTGATGCGAAGGGAAATAACCAGTGAACAACTCGGAATGAGGGCCAGTGTTCTTTCACAGGACCTGCTGTAGTCAGTGTCTCCGAGGGGAATCCACCTTCTTCTTCCTACCCGCTCCTCCTTTACCACCCAGTGCCCTCCTCAGGCACACAAGGCATAATCCCCAATAAGCAGCTGCCGGAGCAACAATAACACGTGGCACTGGAAACATATCCATGATCCCATGTGTTATCGTGCAATCTCGGGTCCAATTTTGCCCATTTAAAATGGCCTCTACATGGATACCGCGATAATGACCATCAGTCATAAACCGCAATATCCGTCCATTTTTAATGGCCGAAAATGCATCAGGGCTAACTTGAAACCCCCCCATGTCTCTACGAATCCCGACAAATAGCTCCACCTGAGTCACAGATCCTGTAACTGCTTCACACTTCCACTTGGATCCTCTGGAGATAGGGGGCAGCAACATCTGACAGTTCATCAGCAGGGCATCATCACTGCTGAAGCCCAGTCACATGTTATATTATTTCTGTGCAGGGTAAATACTGGCTGCTTAATTTCTACACTGCAATTTAGATTTCAGTTTGAACACACCACACCCAAATCTAACTCTCTCTGCACATGTTATCTCTGCCTCACCTGCAGTGCAACATGGTTTTGCCTAATTGCTAACTTTTTTGGTTTGCTAACAAACCTGAATAAGGCCCTACAGGTATGTGCTCTTACAGGATGTAATCATGTGACCGACGGTCAGGAGACCGACGGTCACATAACCTCCACCTACATCCCGAAGCCTCACAATCCCGACGGTCGGCATGCCGACCAACAAGGATTATTCCCAATCGTGGGTGTCCACTACACCCATAGAGTGGGAATAGAACCCGCTGCAACCGTAAGTCGCCCCCGAGCCAGCAGCGTGGCAAGTGCTGCGAGCCTGCAAGAGGCTTGCTGCACTCACCTCCCCCAGCGGGATTCCGCTGCCGGGATCCTGGTGCCGGTATGCTGACCGCCAGTCTCCTGACCGCCGTTCAAGCATACCACACCCTTCTCTTACCTAGGTCAGAGGAAGGCTTAGCATTTCCTGATTTGGAATTGTATCTAATAACAAGCCTTTTGGGCCAAGTAAGGAATTGATTTGTAGTTGATAACCTTAAACAGTGGGTTCTCTTAAAAAAAGGCCTATCCCAACCATATTCTTTATCTGATTTATTATGGTTATCCCTGACTAAAGCTCATCAGATGTTTTCTTGCTAGTTCAAATCTCCAATGACTTTTGTTTACCCTTCACTAGTTTTACGTTGGATGGTCTAGCTAATGTCATTCTTAACCTGATATTTACTAACTTAAGGGCATTATGGGGCTCTCTCATTTAAAGAAGTGTCTTCTAATGGTGCTTTTTTTCCCCTACTGGAAGCCATGATTTCAATATCCTAATGGGACTTTTATAAATATTTACAATTACACTATTGGCAGTTGTGCTCTCAAAAGTTGACAGACACTCCCAAATATTTCCTAGGGAAATTTCACTTGGTTTCATTGTAAAGCTTTCATTGTAAAGCGAGGAAGTAGTCTGTGACAGATTTAAAAAAATTAAGATTAATTAATCACCTGTCCTCGACGGAATTCACTCCGAGTTAGCAAGACACCTATATTTGATTTTCATTGACTCACTTACATCAGGCATGGTTCCAAAGACTGGTGTTTAGCAGAAGTAGTGCCAATATTTAAAAAGGGAGGTAAATTTGAACCAGGTAATTATAGCCCAGTAAGTCTTACATCTATAGTGGGGAAAGTACTGGAAGGTATTTTAAGGGATAGAATACAGGAATTCCTTGAAACCAATAAGGTTATTAATAGGAACCAACATAGATTTGTGAAGGATAGATCACGTCAAACTAACTTAATTAACTTTTATGAAACAGTTAGTGCAAACCTAGATCAGGGTTGAAAGGTGGACGTAATCTTTTTAGACTTTTCTAAAGCTATCGATACAGTACCTCACATGAGACTAATCTACAAGTTAAAAGAACTTGGGCTAGGGAACACATTATGCACTTGGGTGAGGAATTGGTTGTATAAAGGGAGCAGCAAGTGGTGGTAAATGGAACTTTTTCGAAATGGACGAGGGTACTCAGTGGTGTGCCACAGGGGTCTGTACTTGGACCACTATTGTTCAACATTTTCAGAAATGATCTAGAACCAGATATAGAGAGCATAGTGTAAATTTTTGCAGATGACATCAAATTGTAAAAACAAAGTATAAATAGATTATCTGCTAAAGGAGCGCCTCTATCAATAAAATACCACAAGAAGTATATGTGTGTAATTAATAAATTTCTGAGTTACTGCGCTTGCCAACCAACTATGTGTAGTTGAGAAACAAAGAGGAAAGAATACATAAAAAACGGCTGCGCTGTATGTCAGAAATAAAATATGAGAGAGAGAGCCAGCATATAAAAATATAATGTTTAATAACAATGATATTAAGATTATTCCAATATGGTAATACCAATAAACAACAATGTGAATAAAAAACACCCGTACAATGCAGTACTTTATGCCAGTAGCAGCCGCTACGGATCACAGCGCTTCAGCCAGCTAAACACGGCGCGGCATCTCCTCTCCGCTGCACAGCTTATGTGGACAACGCAGGACATCTGACCGGGGACGCCCGGTTTACTAACCAGCCCATCGGAGAGGTATTAACTACTGCATTGTACGGGTGTTGCACAGACATTCAGTTCTGGAACTCCATTTGTTTTACTGATCTCCCAGTGTTTGATCAGCAGCTAGCATCGGCAGCTGTGGATAGAGACTGCAGTCTTCATCTCAGTCATTACCTATTGGAAGGTTTCAAGTTCTATCTGACACTCTGTGACAAGTGTTGTGTGGTTTTTTATTCACATTGTTGTTTATTGGTATTACCATATTGGAATAATCTTAATATCATTGTTATTAAACATTTTATTTGTATATGCTGGCTCTCTCTCTCATATTTTATTTCTGACATACAGCGCAGACATCAAATTGTGCAAGGTTATAAATTTGGTGGAGGATGCTGAGTCTCTAACGACTTATTTAAACTGGAAGCATGGGTAGCAAAATGGAGAATGAGGTTTAATAAAGACAAATGTAAGGTAATGCACTTCGGTAGCAAGAACAAGAACACTACCTACATGGGGAGAAACTAGGGGATTCTGTACTGGAAAAAGATTTAGGCATTCACATAAATAACAAACTTAACAGTAGTACCCAAAGTAGGAGTGTAGCCAAAAAGGCAAACAAGGTATTAGCCTGCATTAAGCGGGATATTGATGCAAGGGATGAAAGTGTTATCCTCCCTTTATGTAAATCACTAGTGAGGCCACATCTATGCACAATTTTGGGCACCATACTATAAAAAGGATATCCTGGAACTAGAAAAGGTTCAGAGACGGGCGACTTAATTGATAAAGGGGATATAGACTCTAGAATATGAGGAAAGGCTTGCTAGGCTAGATATGTTTACACTGGAAAAAAGGAGATTAAGAGGGACATGATTAACATTTACAAATATGTCAGGGGTCAATACACAGAGCTAGCGGGGGATTTGTTAATTGTAAGATCATCAAAAAGGACACATGGACACCTGCTTAGGTTAGAGGAGAGGAGATTTCACACAAAGAGACGGAAAGGTTTCTTCACAGTAAGAACAATACATATTTGGAATTCCCTGCCTGAGAGAGTAGTAATGGCGGGCTCTGTCATTACTTTTAAGAAAGGGCTAGATAAATTCCTAATGGATAAGGATATACAGGATTATGGTGGGTAAATCATGTACTATAGTAATAAAAAACTGAGTATTTTAGTTTACAGCTAAACATTCACCAAAGTTAAAATTAGTCTTAAAAATATGTCAATGTACGGAGACCACTAACAGGTTGAACTCGATGCACAAATTGTCTTTTTTCAACCTCAGAAACTATGTAACTATGCTACTATGTTAATATGTTACCTTAGATGATGCGCAAATGATGTGATGTCATCAACGATTTCTCCTGAACGTTCTAGAACTCCCAGACAAATGATATATTGCATACACTCTGTGCAGTCTTACAAAAGATATTGTCAGTGACCACATCCAGGAGTGTGCTGTTGTTACCAATATTTACAAATCTTTCTGTATGTTCAAAGGATCAGAAGAAGCGACCAATGACCAGCAGGAGTGCGCATTAGCATCATGATACAGCGCACTCGCTGGACAATTTAAATGATTTGGCGTTCCGTCGGAATCATCCAGGTTTTTCATGGTGGTATGCTTTACTGATTGAGGCCAATCACCTCTTGAAACTTTCTGCCCAACTGAAATGGGAAGTGGATCTTTCCTAGACACTGGATATATTTAATAAAACATACTTATCTCATAAAAGCTGGAAAATGTGATATTTGCTGTATGTTTTCTGGAGATGGAGATAAATATCTCCTCTCCAGTGGCAATTGCAGAGCAGTCCACAATTCAAAAAAGGGGGCCACATCGACTGCCACCCCAAACACTGCCAGACATTGCTGTTTGGGAATCACTGGCAGTTGGTGTGGCTCCGCTGTTCGAATTTTGAGTATCCGGATGATATAGACAGTGTCTAGTTAGACATAAAAAAGGTTGACACAGTTTTTTTTTTCTTAACAGGTTTTTGGACTATTTCATACCTTCTCTATCCATGTTGGCATAGAGTTGGTTATAAACCTTGTGGTGAGCGCAGTGAGCACCGAGCCTGAAGCATGGCGAGCGAATCGAGCACCGCGAGGGGATTTCTTTCTACAATTGGGGTCCAAGATGATAAAACTATCCACACAAACCACAAAAATGCAAAAAAAATGGTGTCTACTTTTTTTGTGTTGACCATTTTCATGTTGACCTTTGGACTCTGTCGACCTTTTGTACTGTCTACCTTTTTCATGTTGACCTGTTGACCCTGTCGACCTAATGTCTGTCTAACATGTGGTGTCTATCTATTGACTGTCTAACTAGACACTATTTGTTATACCACACCCTGAATTTTGGACTGTGCTGCAACTGTCACTGGAAAGGAGATATTTATCTCCATCTCCAGAGAACATAAATATCACATTTTCCAGCTTTTATGAGATAATTATCTTTTACTAAATATACCTCACTATCTGATGATGAATGGAGTTCAGTATTTCAAACTTGTTTTCATCTATCTAAATGCATTTCTCATGCTGGAATGTTTGTTAAACTTTTTCACAGAATGTATTTAACTCCAGAAAAATTTGGCCTTCGCTATCTAAAAACTGTTAGCATTAGTGATGAGCGGGTTCGGTTTCTCGGAATCCGAACCCCCCCGAACTTCACCCATTTTACACGGTTCCGAGGCAGACTCGGATCCTCCCGCCTTGCTCGGTTAACCCGAGCGCGCCCGAACGTCATCATCCCACTGTCGGATTCTCGCGAGATTCGTATTCTATATAAGGAGCCGCGCGTTGCCGCCATTTTCACTCGTGCATTGGAGATGATAGGGAGAGGACGTGCAGCGTTCTCTCAGTTTCTGTGTTCAGTGTGCTGCAAATATCTGTGCTCAGTGTGCTGCAAATATCTGTGCTCAGTGTGCTTGCAAATATCTGTGCTCAGTGTGCTGAAAATATCTACGTTCTCTGCATGACAAACGCTCCATGGGGGTAATTCCAAGTTGATAGCAGCAGGAAATTTTTTAGTAGTTGGGAAAAACTATGTGCAGTGCAGGGGGGGGGCAGATATAACATTTGCAGAGAGAGTTAGATTTGGGTGGGTTATTTTGTTTCTGTGCAGGGTAAATGCTGGCTGCTTTATTTTTACACTGCAATTTAGATTGCAGATTGAACTCACCACACCCAAATCTATCTCTCTCTGCACATGTTATATCTGCCTCCACTGCAGTGCACATGGTTTTGCCCAACTGCTAAAAAAATGTCCTGCTGCGATCAGCTTGGAATTACCCCCAATATCTGTGCTGCATTGTAGTATAGGAGGACAGTGCAGAATTTTGCTGACCAGTGACCACCAGTATTATATAGCAGTACGGTACAGTAGTCCACTGCTCTACCTACCTCTGTGTCGTCAAGTATACTATCCATCCATACCTGTGGTGCATTTTAGTTGTGCGCAGTATTATATAGTAGGAGGACAGTGCAGAATTTTGCTGACCACCAGTATATAATATATAGCAGTACGGTACAGTAGTCCACTGCTCTACCTACCTCTGTGTCGTCAAGTATACTATCCATCTATACCTGTGGTGCATTTTAGTTGTTCGCAGTATTATATAGTAGGAGGACAGTGCAGAATTTTGCTGACCACCAGTATAGTGTCGTCAAGTACACAATCCATCCATACCTGTGGTGCATTTTAGTTGTGCGCAGTATTATATAGTAGGAGGACAGTGCAGAATTTTGCTAACCACCAGTATATAATATATAGCAGTACGGTACAGTAGTCCACTGCTCTACCTACCTCTGTGTCGTCAAGTATACTTTCCATCCATACCTGTGGTGCATTTTAGTTGTGCACAGTATTATATAGTAGGAGGACAGTGCAGAATTTTGCTGACCACCAGTATATAATATATAGCAGTACGGTACAGTAGTCCACTGCTCTACCTACCTCTGTGTCGTCAAGTATACTATCCATCTATACCTGTGGTGCATTTTAGTTGTTCGCAGTATTATATAGTAGGAGGACAGTGCAGAATTTTGCTGACCACCAGTATAGTGTCGTCAAGTACACAATCCATCCATACCTGTGGTGCATTTTAGTTGTGCGCAGTATTATATAGTAGGAGGACAGTGCAGAATTTTGCTGACCACCAGTATATAATATATAGCAGTACGGTACAGTAGTCCGCTGCTCTACCTACCTCTGTGTCGTCAAGTATACTTTCCATCCATACCTGTGGTGCATTTTAGTTGTGCACAGTATTATATAGTAGGAGGACAGTGCAGAATTTTGCTGACCACCAGTATATAATATATAGCAGTACGGTACAGTAGTCCACTGCTCTACCTACCTCTGTGTCGTCAAGTATACTATCCATCCATACCTGTGGTGCATTTTAGTTGTGCGCAGTATAATATAGTAGGAGGACAGTGCAGAATTTTGCTGACCACCAGTATATAATATATAGCAGTACGGTACAGTAGTCCACTGCTCTACCTACCTCTGTGTCATCAAGTATACTATCCATCCATACCTGTGGTGCATTTTAGTTGTGCGCAGTATTATATAGTAGGAGGACAGTGCAGAATTTTGCTGACCACCAGTATATATATAGCAGTACGGTACAGTAGTCCATTGCTCTACCTCTGTGTCGTCAAGTATACTACAAAAGTTCAGTAAAATTACCCAAAAATCTAAATTGAAAGCGTCTGATAAGAAGCGTAAACTTGCCAATATGCCATTTACGACATGGAGTGGCAAGGAACGGCTGAGGCCCTGGCCCAGGCCTGGCCAACCTGTGGCTCTCCAGATGTTGTGAAACTACACATCCCAGCATGCCCTGCCACAGTTTTTTAGCCTTCCCGAATAGCAAAACTGTAGCAAAGCATGATGGGACTTGTAGTTTTACAACAGCTGGAGAGCCACAGGTTGGCCAGGCCTGCCCTGGCCTATGTTCATGGCTAGTGGTTCAGATTCACATGAGGATGGAAGCACTCATCCTCTCGCTAGAAAACTGCAGTGCCACTCAGAAGCGGAACTACCGCCAGTGCAAGCAGTGCGTTGCACTGGGGCCCGCGTCTGTCCAGGGGCCCAAGCATGTAATGAGTCAAATTGACTCATTACGTGCTGCTGTGCGCTGCGGGCAACCGCTGCCCGCAGCGCGCAGCCGCCCACAGAGGAGAGGAGCAGCGGCACGGACGGGGGAAGGAGGAGGAGGGAGGTGGAGGAGGGAGCCGCAGCAGCGCTTTGTTACTGGTGGAGGCGCTGCTGCTGCTGCCCCTCTGCTTCACTATAGGCTGCGGCTCCCTCCTCCACCTACCTCCTCCTCATTCTCTACTGACGCTGCACCGAGGAGCCTGAGCCAGCGGAGAGGGTAAATATAATTCTTCTTTCTGTCTTTCCTCTTTCTCTTTTTCTTTCTTTCCTACAAAAAAGGGGGACTGTGTGCCGCAATGTGTAAAAACGGGGAATCTGCCTGCCGCTATGTGTAAAAATGGGGAATCTGCCTGCCGCAATGTGTAAAAAGGGGGAATCTGCCTGCCGCAATGTGTAAAAATGGGGAATCTGCCTGCCGCAATGTGTAAAAAGGGGGAATCTGCTTGCCGCAATGTGTAAAAAGGGGGAATCTGCCTGCCGCTATGTGTAACAAGGACACGCTGTCTGCCGCAATGTGTAAAAAGGGGGAATCTGCCTGCCGTAATGTGTAACAAGGGCACGCTGTCTGCCGTTATGTGAAAAAAGTGTACGCTGTCTGCCGCTATGTTTAACAAGGGCACGCTGTCTGCCGTTATGTGAAAAAAGTGTACGCTGTCTGCCGCTATGTGTAACAAGGACACGCTGTCTGCCGCAATGTGTAAAAAGGGGGAATCTGCCTGCTGTAATGTGTAACAAAGGCACGCTGTCTGCTGTTATGTGAAAAAAGTGTACGCTGTCTGCCGCTATGTTTAACAAGGGCACGCTGTCTGCCGTTATGTGAAAAAAGTGTACGCTGTCTGCCGCTATGTGTAACAAGGACACGCTGTCTGCCGCAATGTGTAAAAAGGGGGAATCTGCCTGCCGTAATGTGTAACAAGGGCACGCTGTCTGCCGTTATGTGAAAAAAGTGTACGCTGTCTGCCGCTATGTTTAACAAGGGCACGCTGTCTGCCTTTATGTGAAAAAAGTGTACGCTGTCTGCCGCTATGTGTAACAAGGACACGCTGTCTGCCGCAATGTGTAAAAAGGGGGAATCTGCCTGCCGTAATGTGTAAATAGGGGACGCTGTCTGCTGTAATGTGTAAAAAGAGGAATCTGTCAGCCGTAAGGTGTAAAAGGGTCTCTACCTGGTGTAGTGGTGCTACTGTGCGGCGTAATTTGAATAATGGAGACTACTGTGCACCGTTTTATGAATTGGTATTATTTTGTGGCCACACCCCTTCCCCACGAAGCCACGCCACTATGTATTTTTGCGCGCGCCTACGGCGCGCACTGCCCCTGTTTTGTATGCAGGGGTGGGGCTCCAATGCCATTTCTTGCACACAGTGCTAAAATGTCTAGTTACAGCACTGTTGCTAGGTATCCACTTCCCTGAGCAGGTTCCCCTCACCAGATCCTCTCCAGGGGTGAGGGGGTGGACTTGGATGGGATGGGGGGAGGGAGGGGGGGGCAAGCCATTTTGTCGCACATGGGCCCACCGCTCGCTGGTTCCGCCACTGGTGCCACTCCTAGGTGGGCCAGGTGTTTGTGTCGGCCACTTGGGTCGCTTAGCTTAGCCATCCTGCGACCTTGGTGCACCTCTTTTTTTCTTTACATCATGGCTGTTTGGGGACTATTTTTTAAATCGGCCCACTGCAGTGCCACTCCTAGATGGGCCAGTTGTTTGTGTCGGCCACTTGGGTCGCTTAGCTTAGCCATCCAGCGACCTTGGTGCACCTCTTTTTTTCTTTGCATCATGTGCTGTTTGGGGACTATTTTTTAAATCGGCCATCCTGTCTGACACTGCAGTGACACTCCTAGATGGGCCAGGTGTTTGTGTCGGCCACTTGGGTAATAATACTATGGGATCAAAATGACCCCCAAATTCTATGATTTAAACTGTTTTTGAGGGTTTTTTGTAAAAAAACACCCGAATCCAAAACACACCCGAATCCGACAAAAAATTTTCAAGGAGGTTTTGCCAAAACGCGTCCGAATCCAATACACGGCCGCGGAACCGAATCCAAAACCAAAACACAAAACCCGAAAAATTTTCGGTGCACATCACTAGTTAGCGTAACTGCGGACAAGTAGCGATTATTTACCATGTGTTCTGGGCCCGTCCACTCCTAGTACCACTATGCAACAGTGTTTGCCTTAATTTCCAAGGTTACTGGGATTAGAGTGGTGCCAGATCTGCTCTTAGCGCTGTTTCATGTATATCTTGGGGATGTCGCATCCAGTGATAGATATGCAATGGAACATACTTTAATAGCAACCAAAGCACAGATGCTGTATCTTATTATTGGCGTTCAGCGATTATACTGGATATACACACCATTGAGTCTAAGGTACAAACTCACTGTGAATTTGAAGCAGGGGGATATCCATACTCCTCCTCAGCTGCTAATCCACTGATGAAATGGTTTGGGTGGAGTGAGCACTGGGCAGAGACTTGGCCACATGCTGGTACAGATTACCCCCTTTACCTCATACAGATGCTTAAGATAGTGATGAGCGGGTTCGGTTTCCGAGAAACCGAACCCCCCCGAACTTCACCCTTTTTAGACGGGTCCGAGCCATACTCGGATTCTCCCGTATGGCTCGGTTAACCCGAGCGCGCCCGAACGTCATCATCCCGCTGTCGGATTCTCGCGAGATTCGGATTCTATATAAGCAGCCGCGCGTCGCCGCCATTTTCACACGTGCATTGAGATTGAGAGGGAGAGGACGTGGCTGGCGTCCTCTCCGTTTATATAGTTATATACTACACAGTTGATCTGATTGCTTAGCTTATTGTGGGGAGGATTGGGGAGCAGCTGTTAGGAGTACAGTGCAGAGTTTTGCTAATAGTGACCACCAGTTTTTTATCCGTTCTCTGCCTGAAAAAAACGCTCCATACCATATCTGTGCTCAGTGTGCTGCATGATATGTCTGTGCTGAGTGCTCACACTGCTTAATTGTGGGGACTGTGGAGCAGCTATAGCAGGAGTACAGTGCACAGTTTTGCTGACAGTGACCACCAGTATACGTTTGTCTGCCTGAAAAACACTCCTGTGGTGTCTTTTTTTTTATACTATAAACGCAGTCTGCTGACAGTGTCCACCAGGTCCATTAAACTGTATATAGCAGTACGATAGGCCACTGCTGTACCTACCTCTGTGTCGTCACTCGTCGTCCATAAGTATACTATCCATCCATCTACATTGTATACCTGTGGTGTCTTTTTTTCTTTATACTATAAACGCAGTCTGCTGACAGTGTCCACCAGGTCCATTATACTGTATATAGCAGTACGGTAGGCCACTGCTGTACCTACCTCTGTCGTCACTCGTCGTCCATAAGTATACTAAGTATCCATCCATCTACATTGTATACCTGTGGTGTCTTTTTTTTTTATACTATAAACGCAGTCTGCTTACAGTGTCCACCAGGTCCATTATACTGTATATAGCAGTACGGTAGGCCACTGCTGTACCTACCTCTGTGTCATCACTCGTCGTCCATAAGTATACTATCCATCCATCTACATTGTATACCTGTGGTGTCTTTTTTTCTTTATACTATAAACGCAGTCTGCTGACAGTGTCCACCAGGTCTATTATACTGTATATAGCAGTACGGTAGGCCACTGCTGTACCTACCTCTGTGTCGTCACTCGTCGTCCATAAGTATACTAAGTATCCATCCATCTACATTGTATACCTGTGGTGTCTTTTTTTCTTTATACTACAAACGCAGTCTGCTGACAGTGTCCACCAGGTCCATTATACTGTATATAGCAGTACGGTAGGCCACTGCTGTACCTACCTCTGTGTCGTCACTCGTCGTCCATAAGTATACTAAGTAAGTATCCATCCATCTACATTGTATACCTGTGGTGTCTTTTTTTCTTTATACTATAAACGCAGTCTGCTGACAGTGTCCACCAGGTCCATTATACTGTATAGAGCAGTACGGTAGGCCACTGCTGTACCTACCTCTGTGTCGTCACTCGTCGTCCATAAGTATACTATCCATCCATCTACATTGTATACCTGTGGTGTCTTTTTTTATACTATAAACGCAGTCTGCTGACAGTGTCCACCAGGTCCATTATACTGTATATAGCAGTACGGTAGGCCACTGCTGTACCTACCTCTGTGTCGTCACTCGTCGTCCATAAGTATACTATACATCCATCTATATTGTATACCTGTGGTGTCTTTTTTTCTTTATACTATAAACGCAGTCTGCTGACAGTGTCCACTAGGTCCATTATACTGTATATAGCAGTACGGTAGGCCACTGCTGTACCTACCTCTGTGTCGTCACTCGTCGTCCATAAGTATACTAAGTATCCATCCATCTACATTGTATACCTGTGGTGTCTTTTTTTCTTTATACTATAAACGCAGTTTGCTGACAGTGTCCACCAGGTCCATTATACTGTATATAGCAGTACGGTAGGCCACTGCTGTACCTACCTCTGTGTCGTCACTCGTCGTCCATAAGTATACTATCCATCCATCTACATTGTATACCTGTGGTGTCTTTTTTTCTTTATACTATAAACGCAGTCTGCTGACAGTGTCCACCAGGTCCATTATACTGTATATAGCAGTACGGTAGGCCACTGCTGTACCTACCTCTGTGTCGTCACTCGTCATCCATAAGTATACTATCCATCCATCTACATTGTATACCTGTGGTGTCTTTTTTTCTTTATACTATAAACGCAGTCTGCTGACAGTGTCCACCAGGTCTATTATACTGTATATAGCAGTATGGTAGGCCACTGCTGTACCTACCTCTGTGTCGTCACTCGTCGTCCATAAGTATACTAAGTATCCATCCATCTACATTGTATACCTGTGGTGTCTTTTTTTCTTTATACTATAAACGCAGTCTGCTGACAGTGTCCACCAGGTCCATTATACTGTATATAGCAGTACGGTAGGCCACTGCTGTACCTACCTCTGTGTCGTCACTCGTCGTCCATAAGTATACTAAGTAAGTATCCATCCATCTACATTGTATACCTGTGGTGTCTTTTTTTCTTTATACTATAAACGCAGTCTGCTGACAGTGTCCACCAGGTCCATTATACTGTATATAGCAGTACGGTAGGCCACTGCTGTACCTACCTCTGTGTCGTCACTCGTCGTCCATAAGTATACTATCCATCCATCTACATTGTATACCTGTGGTGTCTTTTTTTTTATACTATAAACGCAGTCTGCTGACAGTGTCCACCAGGTCCATTATACTGTATATAGCAGTACGGTAGGCCACTGCTGTACCTACCTCTGTGTCGTCACTCATCATCCATAAGTATACTATCCATCCATCTACATTGTATACCTGTGGTGTCTTTTTTTCTTTATACTATAAACGCAGTCTGCTGACAGTGTCCACCAGATCCATTATACTGTATATAGCAGTACGGTAGGCCACTGCTGTACCTACCTCTGTGTCGTCACTCGTCGTCCATAAGTATACTAAGTATCCATCCATCTACATTGTATACCTGTGTTGTCTTTTTTTCTTTATACTATAAACGCAGTCTGCTGACAGTGTCCACCAGGTCCATTATACTGTATATAGCAGTACGGTAGGCCACTGCTGTACCTACCTCTGTGTCGTCACTCGTCGTCCATAAGTATACTAAGTATCCATCCATCTACATTGTATACCTGTGATGTCTTTTTTTTTCTTTATACTATAAACGCAGTCTGCTGACAGTGTCCACCAGGTCCATTATACTGTATATAGCAGTACGGTAGGCCACTGCTGTACCTACCTCTGTGTCGTCACTCGTCGTCCATAAGTATACTATCCATCCATCTACATTGTATACCTGTGGTGTCTTTTTTTCTTTATACTATAAACGCAGTCTGCTGACAGTGTCCACCAGGTCCATTATACTGTATATAGCAGTACGGTAGGCCACTGCTGTACCTACCTCTGTGTCGTCACTCGTCGTCCATAAGTATACTAAGTATCCATCCATCTACATTGTATACCTGTGGTGTCTTTTTTTCTTTATACTATAAACGCAGTCTGCTGACAGTGTCCACCAGGTCCATTATATTGTATATAGCAGTACGGTAGGCCACTGCTGTACCTACCTCTGTGTCGTCACTCGTCGTCCATAAGTATACTAAGTATCCATCTACATTGTATACCTGTGGTGTCTTTTTTTCTTTATACTATAAACGCAGTCTGCTGACAGTGTCCACCAGGTCCATTATACTGTATATAGCAGTACGGTAGGCCACTGCTGTACCTACCTCTGTGTCGTCACTCGTCGTCCATAAGTATACTAAGTATCCATCCATCTACATTGTATACCTGTGGTGTCTTTTTTTCTTTATACTATAAACGCAGTCTGCTGACAGTGTCCACCAGGTCCATTATACTGTATATAGCAGTATGGTAGGCCACTGCTGTACCTACCTCTGTGTCGTCACTCGTCGTCCATAAGTATACTGAGTATCCATCCATCTACATTGTATACCTGTGGTGTCTTTTTTTCTTTATACTATAAACGCAGTCTGCTGACAGTGTCCACCAGGTCCATTATACTGTATATAGCAGTACGGTAGGCCACTGCTGTACCTACCTCTGTGTCGTCACTCGTCGTCCATAAGTATACTATCCATCCATCTACATTGTATACCTGTGGTGCCTTTTAGTTGTGCGCATTAAAATATGGAGAACAGGTAGAGCTAACATACTTCGTATGATATATTTTCCTAAAATATTATACCCATTACAGGTTCTTCCTATATTATTGTCCCGAAACGATTTGCTGCAGTTAACCTCCCTTTTTAGAAAATTTATTTGGAATAATAAACGGGCACGCATTGGATTAATAAAGTTGTGTCAGCCCAAATCTAACGGAGGAATTAATTTTCCTGACATTCTAACATACAATTATGCTGCCCATGTCCGTTATATTAAGGACTGGTTGCATCACGAGCAAACATATACTGACACATCCTTGGAACAACAGTTCATCCCTACACTATCATTGGCAGCCTTTTTGCACACTAAAGATACAGAACTACCTTTAGATTTGACCAACAACCCTCTCCTTCTTACCACTAGAAAAGTTTGGCTGCTCTTGCGACATAAATATAAAATTCACCAAAACGTCTCCATACACCTACCCTTTTTACTGAATCCAAATTTCCAACATGGTAATGCTGCTCACCCATTCTATGTATAGAACCTAGAAGGACTTTATAGAGTAGGCCAACTGATTAATTATAAAACTCATAAACCGCTTTCATACTCAGATGCAGTGACTAAATTTACATTTCTTGGTCCTTACAACCTTATATTTTTACAAGCTCAACATTATGCTAACCAGATTTCTAAACTAATCCCGGCGAACGATTGGGGCAACCCTCTGGATGACATGTTGTTAAAGTCGCCTCTATCTAAAGGGGCTATTTCCTCTTATTATAACTATCTTAGAACCTCACTGGAACACTCATCCCTTAAAACTGGTATTGCTAAATGGTTGGAACATTTCCCATCCCTTACGGTAGACACTTTGTTAAAAATGTTACAGACCTCGATTGCCACATTCCCAGCGGCGAAGTAAGCAGAGATGTATCTTAATATTTTTCATCGATCTTATATTTCGCCGTACAGGGGTCATATAATGGACCTTTTGGACAATCCTTGTTGCCCTAAATGTGGACATCAATCCGCTGACCTTTACCACTGCTTTTGGGCATGTCCTTCCTTAAGGCAATTTTGGCTAATGGTATGGCGCTTTGCCTCTCAACACTTAGTAAATTATATTCCCCATACGCCGGAGTGGGCAATATTTGGTCTAATACCACCAAATATTCGAGTACCCAAACCGGTTAAGAAATTATTATTGGCAATATCATCTGCAGCCCGTAAATCGATCCTACACATGTGGATACAAAGTTCAATACCAACTTTAGATATGTTTACAGATAAACTATTTTTTATTTGTCACATGGATTGGTTGGAGGCCTCTCTCCAAAAAGAATCCCGTACTGAAATTTTTTTTGCCACTTGGGAGAGTTTCATTGAGGTTCTTCCTATATCCACTAAATAAACTATTATTAAATGCCTCCGTGATACCATATGGTATGAAACTCGTGTCTTTCTTCGGGACCCTCCTATCACTATTTGATAAGATTGATTGCATTTCCGTGGTCTCTGACTCCTCTTACTACACATATATTTACTTTATCTCCGCTTCTCATCTATATAATATATTACATGTATAATATTTACAATGTTTGATTTATTCTTTCAACACATATTGTATTGAGCTCTCTGATGTACTCTATTTTTGTGTTTAACAGATTCATAATCACACACATGTACTTGTTGTACTTCACTTTTATTGCTTCAATAAAAAGAAAAGTAAAAAAAAAAAAAAAATATGGAGAACAAAAATGTGGAGGTTAAAAAAATAGGGAAAGATCAAGATCCACTTCCACCTCGTGCTGAAGCGGCTGCCACTAGTCATGGCCGAGACGATGAAATGCCATCAACGTCGTCTGCCAAGGCCGATGCCCAATGTCATAGTACAGAGCATGTAAAATCCAAAACACAAGAGATCAGTAAAATGACCCAAAAATCAAAATTAAAAGCGTCTGAGGAGAAGCGTAAACTTGCCAATATGCCATTTACGACACGGAGTGGCAAGGAACGGCTGAGGCCCTGGCCTATGTTCATGGCTAGTGGTTCAGCTTCACATGAGGATGGAAGCACTCAGCCTCTCGCTAGAAAACTGAAAAGACTCAAGCTGGCAAAAGCACCGCAAAGAACTGTGCGTTCTTCGAAATCCCAAATCCACAAGGAGAGTCCAATTGTGTCGGTTGCGATGCCTGACCTTCCCAACACTGGACGTGAAGAGCATGCGCCTTCCACCATTTGCACGCCCCCTGCAAGTGCTGGAAGGAGCACCCGCAGTCCAGTTCCTGATAGTCAGATTGAAGATGTCAGTGTTGAAGTACACCAGGATGAGGAGGATATGGGTGTTGCTGGCGCTGGGGAGGAAATTGACCAGGAGGATTCTGATGGTGAGGTGGTTTGTTTAAGTCAGGCACCCGGGGAGACACCTGTTGTCCGTGGGAGGAATATGGCCGTTGACATGCCTGGTGAAAATACCAAAAAAATCAGCTCTTCGGTGTGGAAGTATTTCACCAGAAATGCGGACAACATTTGTCAAGCCGTGTGTTCCCTTTGTCAAGCTGTAATAAGTAGGGGTAAGGACGTTAACCACCTCGGAACATCCTCCCTTATACGTCACCTGCAGCGCATTCATAATAAGTCAGTGACAAGTTCAAAAACTTTGGGCGACAGCGGAAGCAGTCCACTGACCAGTAAATCCCTTCCTCTTGTAACCAAGCTCACGCAAACCACCCCACCAACTCCCTCAGTGTCAATTTCCTCCTTCCCCAGGAATGCCAATAGTCCTGCAGGCCATGTCACTGGCAATTCTGACGAGTCCTCTCCTGCCTGGGATTCCTCCGATGCATCCTTGCGTGTAACGCCTACTGCTGCTGGCGCTGCTGTTGTTGCTGCTGGGAGTCGATGGTCATCCCAGAGGGGAAGTCGGAAGACCACTTGTACTACTTCCAGTAAGCAATTGACTGTCCAACAGTCCTTTGCGAGGAAGATGAAATATCACAGCAGTCATCCTGCTGCAAAGCGGATAACTGAGGCCTTGACAACTATGTTGGTGTTAGACGTGCGTCCGGTATCCGCCGTTAGTTCACAGGGAACTAGACAATTTATTGAGGCCGTGTGCCCCCGTTACCAAATACCATCTAGGTTCCACTTCTGTAGGCAGGCGATACCGAGAATGTACACGGACGTCAGAAAAAGACTCACCAGTGTCCTAAAAAATGCAGTTGTACCCAATGTCCACTTAACCACGGACATGTGGACAAGTGGAGCAGGGCAGGGTCAGGACTATATGACTGTGACAGCCCACTGGGTAGATGTATGGACTCCCGCCGCAAGAACAGCAGCGGCGGCACCAGTAGCAGCATCTCGCAAACGCCAACTCTTTCCTAGGCAGGCTACGCTTTGTATCACCGCTTTCCAGAATACGCACACAGCTAAAAACCTCTTACGGCAACTGAGGAAGATCATCGCAGAATGGCTTACCCCAATTGGACTCTCCTGTGGATTTGTGGCATCGGACAACGCCAGCAATATTGTGTGTGCATTAAATATGGGCAAATTCCAGCACGTCCCATGTTTTGCACATACCTTGAATTTGGTGGTGCAGAATTTTTTTAAAAACGACAGGGGCGTGCAAGAGATGCTGTCGGTGGCCAGAAGAATTGCGGGACACTTTCGGCGTACAGGCACCACGTACAGAAGACTGGAGCACCACCAAAAACTACTGAACCTGCCCTGCCATCATCTGAAGCAAGAAGTGGTAACGAGGTGGAATTCAACCCTCTATATGCTTCAGAGGTTGGAGGAGCAGCAAAAGGCCATTCAAGCCTATACAATTGAGCACGATATAGGAGGTGGAATGCACCTGTCTCAAGTGCAGTGGAGAATGATTTCAACGTTGTGCAAGGTTCTGATGCCCTTTGAACTTGCCACACGTGAAGTCAGTTCAGACACTGCCAGCCTGAGTCAGGTCATTCCCCTCATCAGGCTTTTGCAGAAGAAGCTGGAGACATTGAAGGAGGAGCTAACACGGAGCGATTCCGCTAGGCATGTGGGACTTGTGGATGGAGCCCTTAATTCGCTTAACAAGGATTCACGGGTGGTCAATCTGTTGAAATCAGAGCACTACATTTTGGCCACCGTGCTCGATCCTAGATTTAAAACCTACCTTGGATCTCTCTTTCCGGCAGACACAAGTCTGCTGGGGTTGAAAGACCTGCTGGTGAGAAAATTGTCAAGTCAAGCGGAACGCGACCTGTCAACATCTCCTCCTTCACATTCTCCCGCAACTGGGGGTGCGAGGAAAAGGCTCAGAATTCCGAGCCCACCCGCTGGCGGTGATGCAGGGCAGTCTGGAGCGACTGCTGATGCTGACATCTGGTCCGGACTGAAGCACCTGACAACGATTACGGACATGTCGTCTACTGTCACTGCATATGATTCTCTCAACATTGAAAGAATGGTGGAGGATTATATGAGTGACCGCATCCAAGTAGGCACGTCACACAGTCCGTACTTATACTGGCAGGAAAAAGAGGCAATTTGGAGGCCCTTGCACAAACTGGCTTTATTCTACCTAAGTTGCCCTCCCACAAGTGTGTACTCCGAAAGAGTGTTTAGTGCCGCCGCTCACCTTGTCAGCAATCGGCGTACGAGGTTACATCCAGAAAATGTGGAGAAGATGATGTTCATTAAAATGAATTATAATCAATTCCTCCGCGGAGACATTGACCAGCAGCAATTGCCTCCACAAAGTACACAGGGAGCTGAGATGGTGGATTCCAGTGGGGACGAATTGATAATCTGTGAGGAGGGGGATGTACACGGTGATATATCGGAGGATGATGATGAGGTGGACATCTTGCCTCTGTAGAGCCAGTTTGTGCAAGGAGATATTAATTGCTTCTTTTTTGGGGGGGGGTCCAAACCAACCCGTCATATCAGTCACAGTCGTGTGGCAGACCCTGTCACTGAAATGATGGGTTGGTTAAAGTGTGCATGTCCTGTTTATAAAACATAAGGGTGGGTGGGAGGGCCCAAGGACAATTCCATCTTGCACCTCTTTTTTCTTTTATTTTTCTTTGCGTCATGTGCTGTTTGGGGAGGGTTTTTTGGAAGGGCCATCCTGCGTGACACTGCAGTGACACTCCTAGATGGGCCCGGTGTTTGTGTCGGCCACTAGGGTCGCTTATCTTACTCACACAGTCAGCTACCTCATTGCGCCTCATTTTTTCTTTGCGTCATGTGCTGTTTGGGGAGGGTTTTTTGGAAGGGCCATCCTGCGTGACACTGCAGTGACACTCCTAGATGGGCCCGGTGTTTGTGTCGGCCACTAGGGTCGCTTATCTTACTCACACAGTCAGCTACCTCATTGCGCCTCTTTTTTTCTTTGCGTCATGTGCTGTTTGGGGAGGGTTTTTTGGAAGGGCCATCCTGCGTGACACTGCAGTGCCACTCCTAGATGGGCCCGGTGTTTGTGTCGGCCACTAGGGTCGCTTATCTTACTCACACAGTCAGCTACCTCATTGCGCCTCTTTTTTTCTTTACGTCATGTGCTGTTTGGGGAGGGTTTTTTGGAAGGGACATCCTGCGTGACACTGCAGTGCCACTCCTAGATGGGCCCGGTGTTTGTGTCGGCCACTAGGGTCGCTTATCTTACTCACACAGCTACCTCATTGCGCCTCTTTTTTTCTTTGCGTCATGTGCTGTTTGGGGAGGGTTTTTTGGAAGGGACATCCTGCGTGACACTGCAGTGCCACTCCTAGATGGGCCCGGTGTTTGTGTCGGCCACTAGGGTCGCTTATCTTACTCACACAGCGACCTCGGTGCAAATTTTAGGACTAAAAATAATATTGTGAGGTGTGAGGTATTCAGAATAGACTGAAAATGAGTGTAAATTATGGTTTTTGAGGTTAATAATACTTTGGGATCAAAATGACCCCCAAATTCTATGATTTAAGCTGTTTTTTAGGGTTTTTTGAAAAAAACACCCGAATCCAAAACACACCCGAATCCGACAAAAAAAATTCGGTGAGGTTTTGCCAAAACGCGGTCGAACCCAAAACACGGCCGCGGAACCGAACCCAAAACCAAAACACAAAACCCGAAAAATTTCCGGCGCTCATCTCTACATTAAACCTGTCATTATTCTATTGTTTTTCAACAATGGCTCAATCATTATTAATTGTGCATTCAGTCAGAACATCTTATTACAATTTTAACTTTTAAATACAAACATAAATTCTCCTTACCTGTTACAAGGCAGCTGGTGAACAAAGCCAGGAAAATAGTTTGACTGATTGTCATTTTTTAAAAATACTAATTTGTCCAACCGGAGCCACTACTGACAGCTGAGTAATGAAGTACAAATACAGGTAGGTGCCTCTAAAACATTTAATAAGATGGGCTTGGCTCCGCCACTATAGGAGAGATGTGCGTCACTTGGACTCTTTACCCTCTGTTATAAAACGGTGAAAGCTGCATCTCCTGGTTCAGTCTTACTGGGTAAAATGTACTGTTTCCAACCATTTTATTGTTTCTATACTTAACTATTTGGGAACCACAGCCGAATTCTGGAAAATTTGCAAATAAAGCTGTGAAAAAATGGAAATATAAATAAACATCCTTAATTTTTAGATGATTAAGAATAGTTACAGAAAAATTCTCAGCGATCAAAAAGACTACTACATTTTTATGGTTAAAAAAAGGGACAGACTAGATGGGCCAAGTGGTTCTTATATGCCATTACATTTTATGTTTCTACTTTCACCTACTTTTGTAGATATGAAGAAATGGTGTCATTCCTCACAAAGGCAACGCTGGTGATATCACATTAATCTCCTGCTTACCTCTTAATGCCGTTTCTGGTGTGATGCTCCCATAAAATAGTATTGGGACCTTAATTGATCAAGCTCTGTAACGCTAGGAACTGGCAGCATTTTTACAGATTGCGACGGTTCCCGGACATCCGCTAATTGCTCTGGACAGGAGGTCCAGGATTGCGAAAAAATAAATCCTTTCAGATCCCTTCACCCCCGTTCAAATCCTTTCATAGATCATCTGGAATCTCTGTACTCATGCATGAATCCAAGTACAGTGTTAAGTTACACTGCTATGGAAGTATGGATTTTCAGATCACTGTTCTTGCTACTATACTTAGCAATGTGCCAGATAATGCTGGGTAAATGGCCACTCCGTCATTCTCTTTGTGATTTGTGTGCTGACATGGCACTCCTATTCCACCTCCTATATGATGTTGTATTTAATAATCCACTCTTTTATATAAAGTCTGTGGGACTCTAGGATTAATCACTTGTGGCAATACCCTTACCAGATTTCAGTTGAACGATGATACTCTCATTTTCTTTGCGGAGAGGTCTGAATGTGTTATTCGCACACTTTTGAGCATGGAAGACAACAATTGTTAGTAATGCACGTTTATTCAACTCGATCATCAGTGTGTGTGACACCGTTGGGATGTGGACTAGCACCAAACCACTTAATACATATACGAGATTATCCAGGTGCACACTATCACGGTAGCAACCCAGTAGAGAACATATAAACACAACAATGATAACTTCAGTGCCCAACATCACATATTATTGCTATCGGCCTAGTCCTTTCTCTGTACTAACGTAGTGGCAACCTCTGAGTCACTTGCTAGCATTTTCCTGCAGGGATGGGCAATAATCACAGCCATTCTAGGACTACAATACAGATGGCTTGAAATGCAGGACTTTTAGACAGTGTTAAGCTATACTCTCTGAAGTGTAGTACAACCTGACTCTGGGATATAACTAAAAGCCAAATAACTCTAATGCGGTCCAAGAACAACATTTAAATAATACAATACTCTATTGTCACAACAATGTTCAATAACAACCCCCTTCTCCTGGCTAAACCTGGCCCCCCTCCCCCATGTTCAGGATTCCGGCCGTCAGTATTGTGACGCCGGTATCCCGAGTGGTGTTGCTAAATTCCTGCCTTGCCCTGCGTGCCGAAAATTTTTGTTTTTGCCCTGGCTAGGACACCCGTAGAATAGAACATAGAAGACATCCTCATAGAAGAGAACATGATCTCTATAACAGCGACAACGGGCCTGATTCAGAGGTTAATGCAATGACGATGTTTGCGTAGTTGAACAATATTTTGTACTGCACACGTGTGTGGGTCGCATTGATTGTCAAACACGAGCACATTGGAAGCCTTTTCTTAGAGTGTCACAGCCAGCGACTGCATCTTTGTTCACAGTTGTACTGGTCCCAGCATCTGAGTTCCAATGGACAGTCTGAGCAGCCATAGGACTGCTCAGAAGTTCTATGGTGCAACTTATTTGCAACCGATGTTGCCGATAGTGCATCTTCGTAAGCAAGTGGTGGATTAAAGATGCTGGGATTTGTGTCTATCTCTGAATCAGACCCAGTGTATTGTAGTGGAGGCAGAGCCATTATGGTGCTAATTCAGACCTGATCGCTGCTGTGCGTTTTTGCACAGCGGACGATCAGGTCTGAACTGCGCATGCGCAGGCGCCGCAGTGTGCCGGCACATGCCAGAGATGTTATCGGCATCTCAGCCCAGCGATCGCCTCTGCCTGATTGACAGGCAGAGGCAGTCGCTAGGCAGGGGAGGTGGGCCGGCGGCATTAGGCTGCCATTTTGGGGTGCATGGTCCGGGCAACATAGGCATGCCCGGACCATGCAGGAGGCGGGCCGCGGCGGCTGCGTGACGTCACACTGCACTGTAAACCTGCTGCATATTGATTAACCATGTGTTACTCTGCACCTGTTTTCTTCTGCTTATGTTATCTACCATGTGGACTAACCTCATTGCACACAGCTGACACCTATTAACATCATGGGTTCTGCCAATAACATGCTGCATGGAAATGACAATAGGAAAAACAGTTGCATGTAGCAGACCCAAGGGGTGTAGTATGTCTGACCGGCGGTCAGGAGACCGCCGGTCAGCATACCGACGCCGGGATCCCGGCAGCATACCAACACCGGGGAGGGGCGAGTGCAGCAAGCCCCTTGCGGGCTCGGTGGTGACCTGCGGTCGCCACGGGTTCTATTCCCACTCTATGGGTGTCGTGGACACCCACGAGTGGAAATAGTCCCTGTTGGTCGGCATGCCGACCATCGGGATAGTGAGGGGGCGGGATGTCGGTGGAGGTCATGTAACCGTCGGTCTCCCGACCGCCGGTCACATGAATACCACCCGACCCCAGGGATCAGGCTACAATGTGGTGCCCCAGTTACAACACCTTTTTTTGCACAATACAGAAGTACGTAATCTTGTGAACAAAATGGCAATGGATGGGGATATGTGTAAAGGGGTTGGGTATGAAATGAAGGCTGTCGGGGATGCATGCGGTCATAAGAGCAACAGCAGCATCCTGACAGTTGAAATCCCGACAAGGCCCGGTAAGTAGTCTAACCCTCCCTTTTAGGTGCCTAACCCTAACACTCCCCTTCTTGGTTGGTGCCTAAACCTAACCCCCCCCCTCTCTGCACCCTAAATCTAACCGTCTTCCCGCAGCCTAACCCCATCACCCCTAGTGGTCCCTAACCCTAAACTTTCCCCCCTTCGTGCAGCCTAAACATAACCCTCCTCCCCTGCACCCTAACCCTAAGTCCCCCCAGGGGTCGCCTAAAGCTAACTTAGCCCACCGGTAATTGGGATCCCGGCGGTCGGGATTCTGGCGTCGGTGTCCAGGTCCCTTTCGGGATTCTGGCATCGGCATTCAGCCATGTGTCAGGATTCTGGTGCTGGTATCTAGTGCGCCGGGATCCCAACCGTCGGGATTGTAAGCGCAGCCCGTGAGCAGGATAAGCTAAGGTAATTGAGGCTTATAATTGGTCTCTACACTCATTCCTAGCTTTGAGAGTCTGTGCTCTACCACCATTTATTCTGTGCTACTGTTGCATTAAACAGTTAAAACAGCCGGAGTGATGCCAGTGAGGTTAGTGGGCTTATTTACAAAGCATTGGGTAGTAAAACCTGGCGCCTCTGATCATGTTTATGCCTGATACTGTATATAAAAGGACAAGAGCAGGAAGGATAACATGAATCAAATACCATGTACATGAGTAATCAGTAGAGGTAATTGTCACTAAAACAGCAATATGTGTAAAGGCATACAGAAATAATATACTTACAATACAATGATCATGATATAATGCATGGACATAGAAATGCAAGTGTAGACAATAAAGGTACAGCAGTATAATCTAGGCACAATAAAAAATGTAAAACGTAATACAAAAAACACAACAAATCAGACGTAAGAAGTGATCAATTGAAATATGAAGAAAATATAAAAACTAGAGATGAGCAGGTTCGGTTCCCTGAGAACCAAACCCCTCCCCCCCCGAACATCCGGTTCCGAGCCTGGAGCCGAGTCTGACTCAGGATTTCCCACCAGACTCGGAAACCAGAACAAGGCACAACGTCATCATCCCGCTGTCAGATTGTCGCGGGTTTTGGATCCCATATAAACAGCCGTGCGTTGCCGCCATTTTCACTCCAGACTTGGAAAGTGAGGGGGACAGACCTCTGTCACTCTCTGTGGGTGGTGGCGTCGGGTGGGGTTAGTGTGTGCTCTGTAGGGGTGCTGCTGCAGTCACTGTGGTTGGTTAGGGGTGCTATCCTGGCTGTCACTGGTTTTTCATGTGCTGTTACGGCTGGGAGCTGCAGCTGTACATGGGTGTTGCTGTCCTGGCTGTCACTGTGTTGTACAGGGTGCAGGGGCACTGTCCTCCCGTATGCTGTAAAATATAGGGGTGCTGCTGGCCCTGTATGTTGTAAAAATTCAGAGATGCAGTTGTTAAAAATTAAAAGCACACTGCTCCTCTATGCTGTAAAATATAGGGATGTTGCTGTTCAAATAACATTACACTGGCCCTGTATGCTATAAAAATTAAGGGGTGCAGTAAAAATCAATGTACACTGGCCCTGTCTTGTATGCTGTAATAATTCTAGGGTGCAGTGAAAATCAATGTACACTGGCCCTGTCTTGTATGCTGTAAAATTACAGGGGTGTTGTGAAAATACAGGGGTGCTGGCACTGTCTGCAGTTGCGATGTCTAGGCCTTACCTTCACAACACTGTATGGGAAGAGGAGGCTCCTACCATCATTTGCACATGCTTGCTAGTGCTGGGAGGAGCATCGTCAGTCCAATTGATGATATTGAGATTGAGGATGTCACTGTAGAAGTACACCAGGATGAGAAGCATATGGGTGCAGCTGGTGCTGCGGAGGAAGTTGACGATGAGGATTCTGAGGGTGATGTGGTTTGTTTGAATAAGGAACCAGTGGTAACAGTTGTTGGTCATGGGATGAAAAAGCCCATTGTCATGCCTGGGTAAAATACCAAAAAAGCCACCTCTTCAGTGTGGAATTATTTCTCTACAAATCTGGACAACACAGTCAGTATTTACTAAAAATCCGAGTTTTGCTGATTTGTGTTTTTTTTTCTAAGTCCCAATCCGGGAATTCACTAAGCACAAATCTCGGCAGTGTTTGGACTATTCGTAATGGTTTGAATGACAACATTCAGAAATACGAATGAATAGACCATCGGTCAAACGCGGCTGTTATTTCATAGAACACGGGTATTCACTATTCATTCGTATTTGGGTGTTAGTCTCTGAGTGCTCAAATGCGGTCGTATTTTTTTGCGAATCGTTAAAAAAAGCGGCAAAAAAATAGACCTGCTTTTTTCAGGCATGTTTACATGTGTTGCAAATAACAAATCACTCACACCTGAATTAGGATGCCTATAAAAGGATCTTAGGCCCATTTCAATACACCTACACTCAGAAATGGCAGCAGGCCTGTGGGCCAGTGATATTTTGTGTGCTGTGGGATTCCTCAGACTCAGACATCAGCCTGTAAGTACCCTGGGCCAAGAAACTGAACATGGTTGTACAGGTTCTGCGGAGGCTGCGCAGGCCTCGTTTTTTTAGGGGGCGTTTAAACTTGAACGCATTGTCCGATGATAAGGTCATACAGATGTTCCGTCTAAATCGTAACAATATTTTCCGTCTGTATGACCTTGTCAAACTGGGCCTAGACCCTGAGACAGCACGCTCTCGCTCTGTCTCACGCCTGCACAAACTCCTGGCTGTGTTGCACTTTATGGCTACTGGCAGCTTTCAGGCTGTGTCTGGGGATGTCATAGGAATCTCACAGCCCTCATTTTCGAGAATATTAACACAGGTGATACATACCTAACTACCCACTCTGTTTTTGCTTGGTTTTAATTACTCGGTGGCCAGTTCTGTGCTAAAATCTCATGTATAATTTTCTATCAAATATACACACAGGTGTTGGCTGTTTTGCAGCCCCACATCGATGCCTCAATCTGCTTCCCTACCCAGGAGTCTCCGTGGCATGCCATCAGGGTAGATTTCTATGAGCTGGCTGGCATGCCCAATGTGCTTGGAGCCATAGATTGCACACACATTCAGCTGAGACCACCTAGGGGCAGGCAGCACATATATACTAATCGACATCAAGAGCACTCCACAAATGTGCAGGTGGTTTGTGATGCAAATCTCAAAATAATGAGTGTTGTTGCTGGTTACCCTGGGGGCTGCCATGACTCCTTCATCCTCAGTCAGTCATCCCTCTTTGATAAGTTTGAGGACGGACAAATGCCAGATGGATGGCTGCTGGGTATGTAATTTGATATGTGTAGGCCTGTGTATACTTTGTCCAAATACAGGGGCAGATGTATTAACCTGTAGAAGGCATAAGGAAGTGAGAACCCAGTGATATGTGCAAGGTGATAAAGGCACCAGCCAATCAGCTCCAATATGTAAATGATCATTTAGGAACAGATTGTCCGCTGCCTTTATTACCTTGCACATATCACTGGTTTATCACTTCCTTATGCCTTCTACAGGTTAATACATCTGCCCCACAGTGTGTTACTTATGTGTTGCTGTATCTTAATAGAATCACGTTACTATATCTGTCTTTTAGGTGATGGAGGATATGGCTGTTTCTCTTGGCTTCTAATTCCATTGTCCCGACCTGATACCCCTGCTGAACACAATTACAATAATGCACATAAGTCCACGCGGAATGTGATAGAAAGATGTTTTGGTGTGCTGAAATCTAGGTTTCGGTGTCTGGATAAGTCTGGTGGCCTTTTGTTGTATAGTCCCTCGAAGGTGACTCAAATTGTGTTCTGCTGCTGCTTTTTTCATAACATGTGTTTGCAACAACATCTGCCACATGTTGAGGAGGAGGAGGAGGATGAAGAAAGCAGCCAGCAAGCAGAGGAATTAGAGACATCTGGTGATACTTGGAGTACAGATGTGGGGAGGCAGGTTAGGCAAGAGCTCATCACTCGCTATTTCTAAGGTAAGTTTGGTTTTCTTATTTCATTTGTTGTGTAATCATAAATAGATGTTGGCCCATTTTTATTTTAAAAACCATTACTCAGAATGTGTCTGTCTCCTTGAGACATACAAACATACCCTCGCTTTATGCAAAACAAATGTCGCATGTGTATTGTGTTTATTTTAAAACTCAAAACAACAGATTATGAGTGGCATGCATTAAGTCTGGATAAGTGTTCGTAAACTTGCACTGATAATTTATTACAAGCACACATAATCCACATAGTAATAAATTTAGTTTTTTTACTTTATGATTGTGTGTAACGTCCTAATGCACAGGTTCTCAAACTCGGCCCTCAGTACCCCACACAGTGCATGTTTTGCAGGTAACCCAGTAGAAGCACAGGTATATGAATTACTCACAGACACATTTTAAAAGGTTCACAGGTGGAGCTAATTATGTCACTTGTGATTCTGTGAGCAGAACTGCAAAACATGCACTGTGTGGGGTCCTGAGGCCCGAGTTTGAGAACCTGTGTTCTAAATAAACAGTCCTCAACATATAATATGTTGGCCTTGAGGAATACATGTGTCCCTATGTGTGATGCTCCATCGTATTTAAGGGAAACAAACTTACTCTCATAAAAAATAATTTATTTCGGAATGTTTGCTGCAGTAAACTTGCTGATTTGTAAGTAAATACACAGTTTGCCACATATATACATTATTATACACATTATTAGTTTTTTGCTTATAAATTTCATATTTTTTTGTTTCTGCATCATGTGTAAGAACATTATTACTCATTTTTAACACACACAAACATGGCCCAACAATAATGACATTCATTTTGGCACTGAATTATCTAAATTCAATGACAACATATTAAAGGTTTTTTACGCAACTCAATTGTGTTATTCTTGTAATGTTGTATAGAGAAGAAAGGTAAAATAGTTAACAATCACATTGTAATTTGTATTGGCTGCAGGATATGAGAATGATTGGAATCTAGAAAGAGTAATGATTATAAAAAAATCAAGTGGTCTGGTTACTTCCTGCTAACATGTATGTGCCTGCCTGGCAATGATTGTGTGTGCAGGATAGGAGAATGATTGGAATCTAGAAAGAGTAATGATTATAAAAAAAATCAAGTGGTCTGGTTACTTCCTGCTAACATGTATGTGCAGCTCAAACAACATTTCCCTCCTCCAAAAAAACAAACAAAGATAGTAAAGAATAAATGTGCGTACAAATTTAATGTTGTTGTTTGTACCACTTATAATTAATGATGTTGTATAAGTTGTCAAGGAGCTAAGTGTTATATATATTTTGCCAAACATACACTTACTAACTATTTTGATTTACTTATCAGAAATGTAAAAATTTATTTTTTTGTTTTAATTTTTTTTTGGGTGCCTGCTTGTCCTGCCCTTTGCCTTTAGCACTGTCATGTTGTCGTGCTCTGGTCGAGCGTATTGGTGGTGATGAGACTGGCGTGATATTTGGAGTAGTCGTACCAGAACTGCTGCTTGTTTGCAGTTGGTGCATGGATCTGAGTGTTTCATTCAGGTTAGTGAGGGTGGCATTGAGTTCACGTGTAGCAGAATTTTGATTGTCTACAATTCGGAATAAACTTTCATTTATCTTTTGATTGTTTTGAAAAATGTTCATATAACTTTGCTGTTGTCTGTGCTATTCTTCCATTAGTCTGTGCTGTTCTTCCATTATGCGCTGTAAGTTGGCCATGACCTGTGTAATGTCTGTACGAATGAGTTCCATGGTACTGCCAATTCTCGTGGTTTGTTCATTTTGTCTACTAATATTTCTGGTTATTCTTCTGAGGTGACATGGTAGGCTTGCAAACATTTGTGTCTGCCTATGCAGGCAATCTTTATTAGTGGCCTGCTGTCTAGCCCAAATGGTCCAAAACACCTGATCAGGGCCTTGTGTTGCTGGTGTTGTTGGGCTGTGTTGTGGTGGTGGTGTGCTTTGCTGTGGTGGTGTACTCACAGGTGCTGGGTGGCTGATTCTTTGGCTTAATGGCTGCATTTCTAAGATGATTGTCTCATCCATGTCACTGTGTTGCTGTTGTTGCGGAGGGATGCTGTTACCAGGACTAGAAGCTGAAATGTCGAAAAAATCTCTGTTAGCTATCCATATGTTTGATAAATGAAAACAAATCACTACACATGGAACACATGTCATTCACTGTTGCTTTCAGATATTCTGCCTAGCAACATCATCACTCAGAACTGAAATACATATGCCTGTTTGTGGCAAATGTGTCTGGTTACTTCATTGTGAAAGCAAACACTTTAGTTTTATTGTAGATCAGACATACTCCACCATAAAAACACATTGTAATCCATAATGTGTTACCTTATAGCTTTTCTAAAACAAACATAGTAATGTTTTTATATGTATTTGGCAATGTGAGGTCAAACACACATGTGAAAATTTGTTAAACAACCTTACTATTTTCAAAAATTAAACATGAGTTTCTGTTGCAGCATCTTACACACAATGTGCTACTGTATGGCTCAAGTGGACATACATATCTTTACTGGATGTGGACAAGGCCATTTTGCTTGGATTCCATTTCATGTTTTACTTACTTCGGTAAGTATATAAGATTTTGATGTGTTTTGACTTAATGCGGTTAAGAAAAAGTTTGATTACAATCTGAAATTGTTTACATTTATTTCAGTTTTATACTCACAATCAAGATGAGGGGAGTGTGGTTGACGTCTTGGAGGTGTGTCCAAAATTTGGAGTGGGGGGACCGAACATACTGTCGATAATCTTCGTGGCGGGGTAGCCTGCTGTGTTTGGCCCTGGACATCAGACCTTGCTTTCTTTGGTGCCACAGGTTTTTTGTGGTGGTGTCTTACAGAAGTCCCACTTCTGCTGCTCCAGACTTCTTTTGATGGACCTATTATTGAAAGTGAAATTTTGTTATGGCCATTCCTTTACAAACATACCCTATACTACAATGGACACTTTACCTGCTTCTGCAGCGTCATCATCATCAGATGTGATGGGAGTTACTGTAGGACGAGTAGTACTGCTTTTTTCAAACACTGTAAAAACAAAATAAAAACTCATGTATTCATGCTATTGTTGATACATCCACCCATTATGCTTATAAACATTTATTCTTTAAGAAATGCTTGCTTTATTTTTAAGAAAAACATAAGGACCGGAAACCAAAAAACCACTACATAAAACAATAAACATTGTCCAATAGCCATATGCACTGTGGATAGTGCAACACAGGAAAACATGTACAGGACACTGACATAGGACACAAGTAAAAATACATACATTAACAACCAAGAACACACACATATTCATTTTGTAATGAAAGGAAAAATATTACAGATGCAATATATAAATTGCTCTGTGATGTGGCACTCCAAACACACATTACCACTATATGAGCCAAACAAAAACAAAACACAAAGAAAAAAATTACACTGCAGTGTTGTGTCAGGGTACAAATACAAACTCAAACTGAACAAACAAATAGTGTTTTTTTTTTTTTTTATTACATTCAGTAATAATGACATTACACATGTAAGTTGTTTCCAAACCACTTTCCACTACTCCAGCCTCTAACATGACAACCACTGTTTTTGAAACATTGCACATGGATAACCTAAATATAAAACATAGTCCAAATTAAAAAAATAAAAATGTCCAAAAGGAAAACATTATTGCTGGACAATTCAATAACACACCAAGTCCAAACTACACATGGAAAATATACTGGAAAAAAACACATGACGTACAATAAAGTAAGATGTTACATTGGCTTTTTGGATAAAACATTACCCAAAACAATGTATTTGCTGACACACACTTGAAGATGGGAGTAATATGCAACGTGACATGACACACATTTTAAAATAAAAATAAATAAAAAAATAAGGTCATAGAATGTTAATGCAAATACACATGCTCACTATTCTTCCTGGGCCTGTCTGAATCCCGGACATGGGTTGCAGAGACTACTTCAGGAGGTATTACACTCCGCATGGGCTAATCATACTCCAGATATCTTGCAATATAGGGCTGCCCACCACCATTTTTTTGAGCCGACTTCGCCTCCTTGGCCATTTTGGACTTGACACGTCGCTTTATGTCATAGTACCATTTGCGGCACGTGTCCTCCGTCCGCTTGACCACCCCCTCACTATTCACAGCAGCAACAACTTTCGCCCACAACACCGTCTTCTTCCGTGTTGGCACCTTGGCGGACTCAGGACCAAATATCTGCCGCTGATACTTCATCAGCTCACGCACCAATGCCACATTTTCTGCATAACTAAACTTTACATTCCGCCCAGTCTTAGTAGTGGTGCGTGGCTGTGGAGCTGTGTGACTGTCACTATCACTGTCACTTGAGGCTGCTGCAGCAACCTCACCCACCTCCTCCACCTCACTAACCTCACTCACCTCCTCCACCTGACCGACCTCCTCCCCCTCACTCACACTCTCCACCTCACCCACCTCTGAGTCACACATAATTGTGTGTCTAAACACTTAACACAGAAAAAAATAGACAAACAACACACTCCTCCACTACCACTGCACAACTCACACACACACACACACACACACACACACACACACACACACACACACACACACACACACACACACTGACAAGGGACTATAAAGAAAAATTACTTGGACAAAAAATGAGACAAAACCACTAAAAACAAGACTACAAGAATGACAAGACGACTTTCAAACACAATACTACAATCAGAAATCGCTACCAACACTCCTCACCAAACCACAAATTCACCTACCTCCACAGCACAACCTCCCTCCTCACCACTAACTAAACCCACGAGGTGCGGACGGTTTGGGGCGTATTTATATGGTTGCGCACAGACACTTCTACATCTGAAACACAACCAATCACGAACGGGGATGAAAAACGAAACTAAAAGTGAAAATGCGGCCGGAGTCTTAAAAAAACCCTGCCGCGTTTAACTTAGAAAAAATACAGGTAAAAACAACAAATACACGTACGCAGACGACAATGACGGCCGAAAATGGTCCAAAAAAAAAAACGACTGGCATCGACATTGGAGAACACGAAAACCATAAAGTCGACTGCTTCGTAACTTTGCGTATATAGGCCCTCATTCCGAGTTGATCGCTCTCAAGGCGATTTTAGCAGAGTTGCTCACGCTAAGCCGCCGCCTACTGGGAGTGAATCTTAGCTTCTTAAAATTGCGAACGAAGTATTCGCAATATTGCGATTACACACCTCGTAGCAGTTTCTGAGTAGCTTCAGACTTACTCGGCATCTGCGATCAGTTCAGTGCTTGTCGTTCCTGGTTTGACGTCACAAACACTCCCAGCGTTCGCCCAGACACTCCTCCGTTTCTCCGGCCACTCCTGCGTTTTTTCCGGAAACGGTAGCGTTTTTTCCCACACGCCCATAAAACGGCCTGTTTCCGCCCAGTAACACCCATTTCCTGTCAATCACATTACGATCGCCAGAACGATGAAAAAGCCGTGAGTAAAATTACTAAGTGCATAGCAGATTTACTTGGCGCAGTCGCAGTGCGAACATTGCGCATGCGCACTAAGCGGAAAATCGCTGCGATGCGATGAAATTTACCGAGCGAACAACTCGGAATGAGGGCCATAGTTTCAAAAAGTTGCATGAAAATGCACCCGATACAAAACGAGTTTAAACACTACACAAACCGACTCAAACACGAATATTAGTAAATATTGCCCCAGGTGTCAAGCCATCTGTTGCTTTTGTCAATACATAATAAGTATGGGTAAGGACATTAACCACCTTGGAACATCCTCCCTTATACGTCACCTGCAGCACATTCATCATAAGTCATTGTTAAGTTCAGAAACTTTGGGTAAGAGTGTAAGCAGTCCACTGACACCTAAATCCCTTCTTCCTGTTGTACCCAAGCTCCTGCAAGCCACACCACCAACTCTCTCAACGTCAACTTCCTCCTCAGTCAGGAACGTCAGTAGTCCTGCAGGCCATGTCACTGGCATTACTGACGAGTCCTCTCCTAACCGGGATTCCTCCAGAGAATCCTTGAGTGGTACGCCTATTGCTGCTGCCGCTGCTGTTGTTCAGAAACTTTGGGTAATACCGTAAGCAGTCCACTGACACCTAAATTACGTGGTTTTGTTTAAATATTATTTCTCTGTCAGGATGAGGATGTAAACACTGAAGGGGGGGGGGTCTGAGGATGAGGACGACATCTTGCCTCTGTAGAGCCAGTTTGTGCAAGGAGAGATTAATTGCTTATTTTTTGGTGGGGGCCCAAACAAACCAATCATTTCAGCCACAGTCGTGTGGCAGACCTTGTTGCTGAAATGATTGGTTTGTTAAAGTGTGCATGTTCTGTTTATACAACATAAGGGTGGGTGGGAGGGCACAAGGACAACTCCATCTTGCACCTATTTTTTTTCTTTGCATTATGTGCTCTTTGCAGCCTTGTTTTTAAAACTGCCATCCTCTGTGCCACTGCAGTGCCACTCCTAGATGGGCCAGGTGTTTGTGCCGCCCACTTGTGTTGCTTAGCTTAGTCACCCAGCGACCTCTGTGCATCTCGTTTTTTTCTTTGCATGATGTGCTGTTTGAGGCCTAGTTTTTAAAACTGCCATCCTGTGTGCCACTACAGTGCCACTCCTAGATGGGCCAGGTATTTGTGCCGCCCACATGTGTCGCTTAGCTTAGTCACCCAGCGAACTCAGTGCACCTATTTTTTTTCTTTGAATAATGTGCTGTTTGGGGCCTAGTTTTTTTAAACTGATATATATATATATATATATATATATATATATTTTTTTAAAACTGATATATATATATATTTATCTATGCATCATGTGCTGTTTGGGGACTATTTTTTAAGTGCCATCCTATCTGCCACTACAGTGCCACTCCTAGATGGGCCAGATGTATGTGCCGCACACTTGTGTCGCTTAGCTTAGTCACCCAAAGATCTAGTTGCACCTCTTTTTTTTCTTTGCATGATGTGTTCTTTGGGGCCTAGTTTTTAAAATTGCCATCCTGTCTGCCACTGTAGTGCCACTCCTAGCTGTACCAGGTGTTTGTGCAGCAAAGTTTTGTCGCTGAACTTAGTCATCCAGCGACCTCGGTGAAACCTTTTGGCCTAAAAACAATATTGTGAGGGGTGAGGTGTTCAGAATAGACTGGAAATGAGTGGAAATGAATGTTATTGAGTTTAATAATCCCGTAGGATCAAAATTACCCCTATATTCTGTGATTTTAGCTGTTTTTATGTTGTATATATAGGACATGCACACTTTAACAAACCAATAATTTCAGTGACAGGGTCTGCCACACGACTGTGGCTGAAATGATTGATTTGTTTGGGCCCCCACAAAAAAAGAAGCAATTTATCTCTCCTTGCACAAACTGGCTTTACAAAGGCAAGATGTCGTCCTCATCCTCATCCTACGATTCTTCACCCCTATCAGTGTGTACATCAACCTCCTCACAGAGTATTAATTCGTCCCCACTGGAATCCACCATCACAGGTCCCTGTGTACTTTCTGGAGGCAATTGCTGGTAAAGGTCTTCCTGGAGGAATTTATAATTCATTTTGATGAACATCATCTTCTCCACATTTTGTGGAAGTAACCTCCTACGCCGATCCCTGACAAGGTTAACGGCTGCAGTAAACACTCTTTCGGAGTGTAACCTGGAGGAGCGGCAACTTAGGTAAAATAAAGTCAGTTTGTGCAAGGGCCTCCAAGTTGCCTCTTTATCCTGCCAGTATACATACGGACTGTCTGACATGCCTACTCCACCATTCTTTCAACGGTGACAGCAACATATGCAGTGACAGTAGATATGTTAGTAATCATTGGCAGGTCCTTCAGTCCGGACTAGATATCAACACTTGCTCGTGACTGCCCTGCATCACCGCCAGCGAGTGGGCTAGGAAATGTTATCCTTTTCCTTGCAGTCCCAGTTGCCGGAGAAAATTAAGGAGGAGCTGTTGATGGGTCACGTTCCGCTTGAGATGACAATTTTCTCACCAGTGGGTCTTTGCACCTCTGCAGACTTGTGTCTGCCGGAAAGAGAGATACAACTTAGGCTTTAAACCTAGGATCGAGCATGGTGGCCAAAATGTAGTGCTCTGATTTCAACAGATTGACCACCCTTGAATCCTGGAAAAGCGAATGAAGGGCTTCATCCACAAGCCCCACATACTTAGCGGATTTGCTCTGTCTTAGCTCCTGCTTCAATTTCTCCAGCTGCTTCTGCAAAAGCCTGATGAGGGGAATGACCTGCCTCAAGCTGGCAGTGTCTGAACTGACTTCATGTGTGGCAAGTTTGAAGGGTTGGAGAACCTTGCACAAGATGGAAATCATTCTCCACTGCGCTTGAGTCAGGTACATTCCCCCTCCTTTGCATGGCCTTTTGCCATGGCCTTTTGCCTCAATCCTCTGAAGCATGTAGAGTGTTGAATTCCACCTTGTTACCACCTCTTGCTTCAGGTGATGGCAAGGCAGGTTCAGGAGTGTTTGCTGGCATTCCAGTCATCAGCACGCAGTGGCTGAATGTAGAAAGTGGCCCGCAATTTTTCGTCCCACAGACAGCATCTCCTGCACACCCGTCATTTTTCTAAAAATTCTGCACCACCAAATTATTTGTATGTGCAAAACATGGGACGTGCTGGAATTTGCCCAGATGTAATGCACGCACAATATTGGTGGCATTGCCCGATATCACAAATCCCCAGGAGAGTCTAAGTGGGGTAAGCCATTGTGCGATGCTGTACCTCAGTTTCCATAAGAGGTTGTCAGCGGTGTGCCTCTTACGGAAACTGGTGATACACTGCGTAGCCTGCCTAGGAAAGAGTTGGTGTTTGCGAGATGCTGCTACTGGTGCCACTGCTGTTGTTGCTGTTGCAGGCAATACATCTACCCAGTGGGCAGTCACAGTCATGTATTCCTTAGTTTGCCCTGCTCCACTTGTCCACATGTACGTGATTAACTGGACACTGGGTACAACCGCATTTTTCAGGATACTTCATCTACCATTATATATGTCTATTGTAAGAGGCGGAGAGGTTCCTGCCTTAGGAGGAGGTGCAGGCCCTGACATGCCACATGGAGCATTATGGGGTTGCTCCAAGGTAGGAAGCTCTTAGCTTAGACATATTGTAGTAAGGAGCCATTATCATGTGGCTCCTTGCTGGTTAATCATAGACCCAGATTGGGGTAATGGAGGTGTGAGGTGTGGTGCCTCTGGACTGGCTGAGCTGGATGGCTTTAGTGTGGCATACCTTTACATTCTATTAAGACTTTTCACTTATTCATTTATTAACACTATTTCTCTATTTTAATTACATTTCATATTTGTATCACCCTCTCTATAGCTTCGGCTTCCTAAATACTAATTTATTAACACTATAGTTTTTTCACTGATATGCTGCGCTGGGCTTTCTGGCTTATGCTGGTGTTTTGGGGTGCCACACCCTGCACCTAGATATAGCGCTAGGGACCCCAAATATACAGAGACTCCTTGATGCGGCTTTGGGGTTTATTTACACATTTGCGCAAATATGTGTAACCAAGAACTCTGAATTCTAATATTATGTGGGATTTATATCTGGTTACTGTTATCATTCAGGGTGCTGGGGGAAACAATGTCTCTTTTTTTCTTGCTTAGAAATACCCCTCCCTTTCGAGCACCTGAATGATATCATTAAGCTGATTGAGCATATACCATTATATAAATCTGGAAAAAAATACTGTGGGGGTAAGACACCACTAGCACCCCTAGGGGTGGGGGTGGGAAGGGGTGACATAAAAATCCATAGTTTTAAGCATAACTCTGGAATAGCTGGAGCAATTTACACAGAGGCACACATGGGTAGGGGCAGAGGCACCCACAAGTAGGGGCAGAGACACACGGTTAGCGGCACAGGCACCCACGTGTAAGGGCAGAGGCATCCACGGGTAGGGGCAGAGGCATACATGGGTAGGGGCAGAGGCACTTACGGGTAAGGATAGAGGAACCCACGTGTACGGGCAGAGGCCCACACAGGTAGGAGCAAAGGTTAGGGTCAGAGGCACCCACAGGTAAGGATAGAGGCACACATGGATAGGGGCAGAGGCACCCACTGGTAAATATAGAGGCACTCACGAGTAGGGGCAGAGGCACACACGGGTAGGGGCAGGGGCACCTACTGGTAAGGATAGAGGCACACAAGTGTAAGGGCAGATGCACACACAGCTGGGGGCAGAGGCATACTTTAGTGTCGAAGCTAAGCAAGGAGACCTAGGGACCTTTGACCTAGAGTCAGCCTGCAACCCTAACATATTTAATATACAGGGAGCGGAGCTTGGCCCGTCATCCAGCACTGAGCAGGGCTGCATCAGAGGCAGGACAGGGACGAGAAGGAGGCGGATTATTCTCCGCAGCACCAGCATTTTGACTGCATCAATCCGGGGAAGCCCGGAGGTGCAGCTTGACAAAGATTGGCATTATGCTTTACTTTCGAAGCATGGGTATTCAGCTAGTATAATATAAAGACATTGGGTGGGACGTAATGAAGTCCAAGTTGCCAGCCAAACTCTGACTTTTTTTTAAAGAGGCAATCATTAACAAGGCATGGTTTAGCCATTTAAATGATTGCCCCTTTAAAAAACATCCGCGTTTACCAGCATCCCGCACAGCCGCTGAACTGGGACTTTATTATATCCTGCCCCATACATGATGTTCTCCAACATACAGTACCAATATGTGTACTGTACAAAATGTCATCATCCCGCTGTTGGATTCTCGCGGGATTTGGATTCCATATAAGGAGCTGCGCGTCGCGGCCATTTTCACTCCAGTCTCGGAGAGTGTATTGAGAGGAAGTGTCCTCAGTGTTCAGTCTCTGTGTGGGGGCGGGAAAGTGGTGTGGCGAGTCTTGTGCTGTGTTGTGCTGACCAGTGTAGTCTGGGTATTGTGCTGCATCAGTCCAGCCAGGCACAGTGTTGGTGTCCTTTGCTGCCATATATCCAGTGTAGCTGTATAAAGTGGTGCTGTGTTGTGCTGTCCAGTCCAGTGTAGTCAGTGTATTGTGCTGCATCAATCCAGCCAGTCACAGTGCTGGTGTCCCCTACTGCCATATATCCAGTGTTGCTGTATAAAGTGGTGCTGTGTTGTGCTGCATCTGACCAGTGGTAGTGTCCTGTCCATCAGTCATTCCAGTGACGAGGCAGTCACAGTGGTATACGCTGCTGCTATATGTCCAATGCTACAGTATTCTAATAATTATAACAACAAGTCTCTTACAGTGTTGTTGTGTTATGTTGCATCAGACCAGTGGTAGTGTCCTGTCCATCAGTCATTCCAGTGACGAGGCAGTCACACTGGTATACGCTGCTGCTATATGTCCACTGCTACAGTATTATAATAATAACAGTCTCTAACAGTGTTTAGTGTTGTGTTGCATCAGACCAGTGGCAGTGTCCTGTCCATCAGTCAATCCAGCCATTCCTGTACCGCATATTGTCTTATATAACTCACAAAAAATAACGGAGAACAAAAATTTGGAGGATAAAATAGGGAAAGATTAAGAACCACTTCCTCCTAGTGCTGCAGCTGCTGCCACTAGCCATGACATAGACGATGAAATGCCATCAACATCGTCTACCAAGGCTGATGCCCAATGTGATAGTAGAGGGAATGTAAAATCCAAAAAGCCAAAGTTCAGTAAAAAGACCCAAAAAAAGAAATTTAAATGGTCTGAGGAGAAACGGAAACTTGACAATATGCCATTTACGACACAGTGTGGCAAGGAATGGCTGAGGCCCTGGCCTATGTTCATGGCTAGTGGTTTAGCTTTCCATGACGATGGAAGCCCTTATCAGTGTCAGACTGGGGCATGAAGGGCCCACCGGGGGAATGCAGTTATAGGGGCCCATACCTAAGGGTGTGGCAAGGATACAAAGGGGGTGTAGCCAGTGTCCATAGAGGCTTGACATACACAATAGTCTAGTGCAGTGTAATACAACATATCTACCATGTCAATAAAAGTGCTCAGTCTGGAACCTGCTCCCTAGAGGAAGGAGTGGGCACTCAGGCAGTGAGGCCTACCAGTGGTCTCCCTGGTACCCCTATGGGCCAATCCGACCCTGGCCCTCATCCTACCACTAGAAAAATTTAAAGAGTTAAGCTGGAAAGAGCACAGAAAAGAACTGTTTGTTCTGAGAAGGTATCACAAATCCCCATGGAGAGTCCAACTGTGTCGGCGGTTGCGATGCCTGACCTTCCCAACACTGGACGGGAAGAGGTGGCTCCTTCCACCATTTGCATGCCCCCTGCAAGTGCTGGAAGGAGCACCCGCAGTCTAGTTCCTGATATTGAAATTGAAGATGTCACTGTTGAAGTACACCAGAATGAGAATATGGGTGTTGCTGGCGCTGAGGAGGAAGTTGACGATGAGGATTCTGATGGTGATGTGGCTTGTTTAAGTCAGTCCATGGGATGAAGAAGCCCATTGTGATGCCTGGGCAAACTACCAAAAAAGCCACCTCTTCGGTGTGGAATTATTTCTCCACAAATCCGGACAACAGGTGTCAAGCCATCTGTTGCCTCTGTCAATCTGTAATAAGTAGGGGTAAGGATGTTAACCACCTAGGAACATCCTCCCTTATACGTCACCTGCTGCGCATTCATCATAAGTCAATGTCAAGTTGTGAAACTTTGGGTAAGAGTGTAAGCAGTCCACCACACCTAAATCCCTTCTTCCTCCTGTACCCAAGCTCCTGCAAGCCACACCACCAACTCCCTCAATGTCAACTTCCTCCTCAGTCAGGAACGTCAGTAGTCCTGCAGGCCATGTCACTGTCAAGACTGAGGAGTCCTCTCCTAACTGGTATTCCTCCAGAGGATCCTTCAGTGGTATGCCTGCTGTTGCTGCTGTTGCTGCCGCTGCTGTTATTGTTGCTGGGAGTCGATCATCATCCCAGAGGGGAAGTCGGAAGACCACTTGTACTACTTCCAGTAAGCAATTGACTGTCCAACAGTCCTTTGTGAGGAAGATGAAATATGACAGCAGTCATCCTTTTGCAAAGCAGATAACTGAGGCCTTGACAGCTATGTTGGTGTTAGACATGCGTTCCGTATCCGCCATTAGTTCAGTGGTACTTATAGTATTGTTTGAGGTACTGTGTCCCCGGTATCAAATCCCATCTAGGTTCCTCTTCTCTAGGCAGGCGATACCGAGAATGTACCAGTGTCCTACAAATTGGGGTTGTATCCAGTGTCCACTTAACCACGGACATGTGGACAAGTGGAACAGGGCAGACTAAGGACTATATGACTGTAACAGCCCACTGGGTAGATGTATTGCCTCCCGCAGTAACAACAGGCGCAGCACCATTGGCAGCATCTCGCAAACGCCAACTCGTTCCTAGGCAGGCTATGCTATGTATCACCACTTTCCGTAAGAGGCACACCGCTGACAACCTCTTACGGAAACTGAGGAACATCATTGCAGAATGGCTTACCCCAACTGGACTCTCTTGGGGATTTGTGATATCAGACAACGCCACCAATATTGTGCGTGCATTACATCTGGGCAAATTCCAGCATGTCCCATGTTTTGCACATATAATTCATTTGGTGGTGCAGAATTTTTGGAAAAATGACAGAGGTGTGCAGGAGATGCTGTCGGTAGCCTGAAAAATTGCGGGCCACTTTCGGCATACAGCCACCACGTGCCAAAGTCTGGAGCGCCAGCAAACACGCCTGAACCTGCCCTGCCATCAACTGAAGCAAGAGGTGGTAACGAGGTGGAATTCAACACTCTATATGCTTCAGAGGATGGAGGAGCAGCAAAAGGCCATTCAAGCCTATACATCCACCTACGATATAGGCAAAGGAGGGGTAATTCACCTGACTCAAGCGCAGTGGAGAATGATTTCCGTCTTGTGCAAAGTTCTCCAACCCTTCGAACTTGCCTTATGTGAAGTCAGTTCAGACACTGCCAGCTTGAGTCAGGTCATTCCCCTCATCAGGCTTTTGCAGAAGTAGCTGGAGAAATTGAAGGAGGAGCTAAGACAGAGCGATTCCGCTAAGTATGTGGGACTTGCGGATGGAGCCCTTCATTCGCTTTGGCAGGATTCAAGGGTGGTCAATCTGTTTAAATAAGAGCACTATATTTTGGCCACCATGCTCGATCCTAGGTTTAAAGCCTACATTGTATCTCTCTTTCCGGCAGACACAAGTCTGCAGAGGTGCAAAGACCTGCTGGTGAGTAAATTGTAAACTCAAGCGGAATGTGACCCATCAGCAGCTCGTCCTTCAATTTCTCCCTCCACTGGCGCTGCAAGGAAAATGATAAGATTTCCTAGCCCACCCACTGCAGGGCAGTCAGGAGCGAAAGCTGACATCTGGTCCGTACTAAAGGACCTGCCAATGATTACTGACATATCTGCTGCCACTGCATATGATTCTGTCACCATTGAAAGAATGGTGGAGGATTATATGAGTGACAACATCCAAGTAGGCATGTCAGACAGTCCGTTTGTATACTGGCAGGATAAAGAGGCAATTTGGAGGCCCTTGCACAAACTGGCTTTATTTGACCTAAGTTGCCTCCCCTCCAGTGTGTACTCCGAAAGAGTGTTTAGTGCAGCTGGTAACTTTGTCAGCAATCGGCGTAGGAGGTTACTTCCACTAAATGTGGAGAAGATGATGTTCATCAAAACGAATTATAAATTCCTCCAGGAAGACCTTTACCAGCAATTGCCTCCAGAAAGTACACAGGGACCTGTGATGGTGGATTCCAGTGGGGACGAATTAATACTCTGTGAGGAGAATGTACACAGTGAAAGGGGTGAGGAATCGGAGGATGAGGATGAGGTTGACATCTTGCCTCTGTAGAGCCAGTTTGTGCAAGGAGAGACTGATTGCTTCTTTTTTGGTGGGAGCCCAAACAAACCAGTCTTTTCAGCCACAGTCGTGTGGCAGACCCTGTTGCTGAAATGATGGGTTTGTTAAAGTGTGCATGTCCTGTTTATACAACATAAGAGTGGGTGGGAGGGTCTAAGGACAATTCCATCTTGCACCTTTTTTTCTTCTTTGCATCATGTGTTGTTTGGGGACTAGTTTTTTTAAGTGCCATCCTGTCTGACACTGCAGTGCCACTCCTAGATGTGCCAGGTGTTTGTGCCGCATACTTGTGTCGCTTAGCTTAGTCATACAGCAACCTCATTGCGCCTCTTTTTCTTCTTTGCATCATGTGCTGTTTGGGGCCTATTTTTTTTTAAATCAGCCATCCTGTCTGACACTGCAGTCCGACTCCTAGATGGGCCAGGTGTTTGTGCCGCCCACTTGTGTCGCTTAGCTTAGTCATACAGCCACCTCGGTGCAACCATTTGGCCTAAAAACAATTTTGTGAGGTGTGAGGTGTTCAGAATAGGCTGGAAATAAATGAAAATGAATGTTATTGAGGTTAATAATACCGTAGGATCAAAACTAGAGATGTGCACCGGAAATTTTTCGGGTTTTGTGTTTTGGTTTTGGGTTCGGTTCCGTGGCCGTGTTTTGGGTTCGAACGCGTTTTGGCAAAACCTCACCGAATTTTTTTTGTCGGATTCGGGTGTGTTTTGGATTCGGGTGTTTTTTTTCAAAAAACCATAAAAAACAGCTTAAATCATAGAATTTGGGGGTCATTTTTATCCCAAAGTATTATTAACCTCAATAACCATAATTTCCACTCATTTTCAGTCTATTCTGAACACCTCACACCTCACAATATTATTTTTAGTCCTAAAATTTGCACCGAGGTCGCTGGATGACTAAGCTCAGCGACCCAAGTGGCCGACACAAACACCTGGCCCATCTAGGAGTGGCACTGCAGTGTCACGCTGGATGGCCCTTCCAAAAAACACTCCCCAAACAGCACATGACGCAAAGAAAAAAAGAGGCGCAATGAGGTAGCTGTGTGACTAAGCTCAGCGACCCAAGTGGCCGACACAAACACCTGGCCCATCTAGGAGTGGCACTGCAGTGTCACGCAGGATGGCCCTTCCAAAAAACACTCCCCAAACAGCACATGACGCAAAGAAAAAAAGAGGCGCAATGAGGTAGCTGTGTGACTAAGCTCAGCGACCCAAGTGGCCGACACAAACACCTGGCCCATCTAGGAGTGGCACTGCAGTGTCACGCAGGATGGCCCTTCCAAAAAACACTCCCCAAACAGCACATGACGCAAAGAAAAAAAGAGGTGCAATGAGGTAGCTGTGTGAGTAAGCTAAGCGACCCTAGTGGCCGACACAAACACCTTGCCCATCTAGGAGTGGCACAGCAGTGTCAGGCCGGATGGCCCTTCCAAAAAATACTCCACAAACAGCACATGACGCAAAGAAGAAAAAAAAGAGGCGCAATTAGGTAGCTGTGTGACTAAGATAAGAGACCCTAGTGGCCGACACAAACACCTGGCCCATCTAGGAGTGGCAAACAAAGAGGAGGAAGGGGGGTGCAAATCCCCACCCCCAAATTCCCTTCCGCACACTGAAAATTACCTGTAACCATCCCTGAATCTATCTGGTAATAAAATTCAGAGAATTTGTCACAAATGTTTGCAAACACATGTTTAAGCTGCTGGCCACTTCACGGCTTCTCTGATACAGCAGTCCTAACTACTTAATAGCAGTGCCCACATTGGGCCATGTAATTTGTCACAGTACGCCTCATGATAAAGGTCAATACTAAAACATTTCCAGACAGAGAGCTAACTTACCAGGGAGCCACCCCCAGGATCTCCCATTGGCACTACAAGGAACAGCATGCCTTCCAAATGCTGCTCCCATTCAATGCCTCATGCTCACAAGCAGACAAACAATTTGGAAGCTGCTCAATCATACCTGGAGATAATTATATATCAGGTGCTGGAAGGGGGAGGGGTCATAGACAGACAAACAAAGAGGAGGAAGGGGGGTGCAAATCCCCACCCCCAAATTCCCTTCCGCACACTGAAAATTACCTGTAACCATCCCTGAATCTATCTGGTAATAAAATTCAGAGAATTTGTCACAAATGTTTGCAAACACATGTTTAAGCTGCTGGCCACTTCACGGCTTCTCTGATACAGCAGTCCTAACTACTTAATAGCAGTGCCCACATTGGGCCATGTAATTTGTCACAGTACGCCTCATGATAAAGGTCAATACTAAAACATTTCCAGACAGAGAGCTAACTTACCAGGGAGCCACCCCCAGGATCTCCCATTGGCACTACAAGGAACAGCATGCCTTCCAAATGCTGCTCCCATTCAATGCCTCATGCTCACAAGCAGACAAACAATTTGGAAGCTGCTCAATCATACCTGGAGTGGCACTGCACTGTCACGCAGGATGGCCCTTCCAAAAAATACTCCCCAAACAGCACATGACGCAAAGAAGAAAAAAAGAGGCGCAATGAGGTAGCTGTGTGACTAAGATAAGCGACCCTGGTGGCCGACACAAACACCTGGCCCATCTAGGAGTGGCACTGCAGTGTCACGCAGGATGGCCCTTCCAAAAAACACTCCCCAAACAGCACATGACGCAAAGAAAAATGAAAGAAAAAAGAGGTGCAAGATGGAATTGTCCTTGGGCACTCCCACCCACCCTTATGTTGTATAAACAGGACATGCACACTTTAACCAACCCATCATTTCAGTGACAGGGTCTGCCACACGACTGTGACTGAAATGACGGGTTGGTTTGGACCCCCACCAAAAAAGAAGCAATTAATCTCTCCTTGCACAAACTGGCTCTACAGAGGCAAGATGTCAACCTCATCATCATCCTCCGATTCATCACCGTGTACATCCCCCTCCTCACAGATTATCAATTCATCCCCACTGGAATCCACCATCACAGCTCCCTGTATACTTTGTGGAGGCAATTGCTGCTGGTGAATGTCTCCATGGAGGAATTGATTATAATTCATTTTAATGAACATCATCTTCTCCACATTTTCTGGAAGTAACCTCGTACGCCGATTGCTGACAAGGTGAGCGGCGGCACTAAACACTCTTTCGGAGTACACACTTGTGGGAGGGCAACTTAGGTAGAATAAAGCCAGTTTGTGCAAGGGCCTCCAAATTGCCTCTTTTTCCTGCCAGTATACGTACGGACTGTCTGACGTGCCTACTTGGATGCGGTCACTCATATAATCCTCCACCATTCTTTCAATGGTGAGAGAATCATATGCAGTGACAGTAGACGACATGTCCGTAATCGTTGGCAGGTCCTTCCGTCCGGACCAGATGTCAGCATCAGCAGTCGCTCCAGACTGCCCTGCATCACCGCCAGCGGGTGGGCTCGGAATTCTGAGCCTTTTCCTCGCACCCCCAGTTGCGGGAGAATGTGAAGGAGGAGATGTTGACAGGTCGCGTTCCGCTTGACTTGACAATTTTCTCACCAGCAGTTCTTTGAACCCCTGCAGACTTGTGTCTGCCGGAAAGAGAGATACAACGTAGGTTTTAAATCTAGGATCGAGCACGGTGGCCAAAATGTAGTGCTCTGATTTCAACAGATTGACCACCCGTGAATCCTTGTTAAGCGAATTAAGGGCTCCATCCACAAGTCCCACATGCCTAGCGGAATCGCTCAGTGTTAGCTCCTCCTTCAATGTCTCCAGCTTCTTCTGCAAAAGCCTGATGAGGGGAATGACCTGACTCAGGCTGGCAGTGTCTGAACTGACTTCACGTGTGGCAAGTTCAAAAGGTTGCAGAACCTTGCACAACGTTGAAATCATTCTCCACTGCGCTTGAGACAGGTGCATTCCACCTTCCTATATCGTGGTCAGTTGTATAGGCTTGAATGGCCTTTTGCTGCTCCTCCAACCTCTGAAGCATATAGAGGGTTGAATTCCACCTCGTTACCACTTCTTGCTTCAGATGATGGCAGGGCAGGTTCAGGCGTTTTTGGTGTTGCTCCAGTCTTCTGTACGTGGTGCCTGTACGCCGAAAGTGTCCCGCAATTCTTCTGGCCACCGACAGCATCTCTTGCACGCCCCTGTCGTTTTTTAAATAATTCTGCACCACCAAATTCAAGGTATGTGCAAAACATGGGACGTGCTGGAATTTGCCCAGATTTAATGCACACACAATATTGCTGGCGTTGTCCGATGCCACAAATCCACAGGAGAGTCCAATTGGGGTAAGCCATTCTGCGATGATCTTCCTCAGTTGCCGTAAGAGGTTTTCAGCTGTGTGCGTATTCTGGAAAGCGGTGATACAAAGCGTAGCCTGCCTAGGAAAGAGTTGGCGTTTGCGAGATGCTGCTACTGGTGCCGCCGCTGCTGTTCTTGCGGCGGGGGAGTCAATACATCTACCCAGTGGGCTGTCACAGTCATATAGTCCTGAGTCTGCCCTGCTCCACTTGTCCACATGTCCGTGGTTAAGTGGACATTGGGTACAACTGCATTTTTTAGGACACTGGTGAGTCTTTTTCTGAGGTCTGTGTACATTTTCGGTATCGCCTGCCTAGAGAAATGGAACCTAGATGGTATTTGGTACCGGGGACACAGTACCTCAAACAAGTCTATAGTTGGGTCTGCAGTAATGATGGATACCGGAACCACGTTTCTCACCGCCCAGGATGCCAAGGCCTCAGTTATCCGCTTTGCAGCAGGATGACTGCTGTGATATTTCATCTTCCTCGCAAAGGACTGTTGGACAGTCAATTGCTTGGTGGAAGTAGTAAAAGTCGTCTTACGACTTCCCCTCTGGGATGACCATCGACTCCCAGCAGCAACAACAGCAGCGCCAGCAGCAGTAGGCGTTACACGCAAGGATGCATCGGAGGAATCCCAGGCAGGAGAGGACTCGTCAGAATTGCCAGTGACATGGCCATGCAGGACTATTGGCATTCCTGGGGAAGGAGGAAATTGACACTGAGGGAGTTGGTGGGGTGGTTTGCGTGAGCTTGGTTACAAGAGGAAGGGATTTACTGGTCAGTGGACTGCTTCCGCTGTCGCCCAAAGTTTTTGAACTTGTCACTGACTTATGATGAATGCGCTGCAGGTGACGTATAAGGGAGGATGTTCCGAGGTGGTTAACGTCCTTACCCCTACCTATTACAGCTTGACAAAGGCAACACACGCTTGACACCTGTTGTCCGCATTTCTGTTGAAATACTTCCACACCGAAGAGCTGATTTTTTTTGGTATTTTCACCAGGCATGTCAATGGCCATATTCCTCCCACGGACAACAGGTGTCTCCCCGGGTGCCTGACTTAAACAAACCACCTCACCATCAGAATCCTCCTTGTCAATTTCCTCCCCAGCGCCAGCAACACCCATATCCTCCTCATCCTGGTGTACTTCAACACTGACATCTTCAATCTGACTATCAGGAACTGGACTGCGGGTGCTCCTTCCAGCACTTGCAGGGGGCGTGCAAATAGTGGAAGGCGCATGCTCTTCACGTCCAGTGTTGGGAAGGTCAGGCATCGCAACCGACACAATTGGACTCTCCTTGTGGATTTGTGATTTCGAAGAACGCACAATTCTTTGCTGTGCTTTTGCCAGCTTAAGTTTTTTCATTTTTCTAGCGAGAGGCTGAGTGCTTCCATCCTCATGTGAAGCTGAACCACTAGCCATGAACATAGGCCAGGGCCTCAGCCGTTCCTTGCCACTCCGTGTGGTAAATGGCATATTGGCAAGTTTACGCTTCTCCTCCGACGATTTTATTTTAGATTTTTGAGTCCTTTTTTTACTGATATTTTGTGTTTTGGATTTTACATGCTCTGTACTATGACATTGGGCATCGGCCTTAGCAGACGACGTTGATGGAATTTCATCGTCTCGGCCATGACTAGTGGCAGCAGCTTCAGCACGAGGTGGAAGTGGATCTTGATCTTTCCCTATTTTTGGAACCTCAACATTTTTGTTCTCCATATTTTAGTAGGCACAACTAAAAGGCACCTCAGGTAAACAATGGAGATGGATGGATACTAGTATACTTATGGATGACGAGTGACTGACGACACAGAGGTTGCTACAGCCGTGGACTACCGTACTGCGTCTGCTAGTATAGAGATGATAATGATATAAAAAATATATATATATCACTACTGCAGGTATATATAATATAATTACGGACCTGCTGGACACTGTCAGCAGACTCCTAAACTACTAGTATGAAGAAGATAGAAAAAAAAAACCCCACCACAGGTAGGTATACAATTATGGACGAGCACTGACGACACAGAGGTAGCTACAGCCGTGGACTACCGTACTGCGTCTGCTAGTATAGAGATGATAATGATATAAAAAATATATATATATCACTACTGCAGGTATATATAATATAATGACGGACCTGCTGGACACTGTCAGCAGACTCCTAAACTACTAGTATGAAGAAGATAGAAAAAAAAACCCCACCACAGGTAGGTATACAATTATGGACGAGCACTGACGACACAGAGGTAGCTACAGCCGTGGACTACCGTACTGCGTCTGCTAGTATAGAGATGACAATGATATAAAAAATATATATATATCACTACTGCAGGTATATATAATATAATGACGGACCTGCTGGACACTGTCAGCAGACTCCTAAACTACTAGTATGAAGGAGATAGAAAAAAAAACCCACCACAGGTAGGTATACAATTATGGACGAGCACTGACGACACAGAGGTAGCCACAACCGTGGACTACCGTACTGCGTCTGCTAATATAGAGATGATAAAGATGATAGAGATGAACAAAAAAAATATAACACTACTGCAGGTAAATATTTATATAATATAATGAATGACGGACCTGCTGGACACTGTCAGCAGAATGCGTTTATAGAATAAAAAAAAAAAACACCACAGGAGTGTTTAACTTTTTCAGGCAGACAATATACTGGTGGTCACTGGTCAGTCACACTGGCAGCAAAAGTGTGCACTGTACTCCTGCTATAACTGCACCCCAGTCTCCCCCACAATTCAGCTGTGTGAGCAGTGAGCACTCAGCACAGTCAGATATACATAGATGATATTATCATGCAGCACACTGAGGCTGAGCACAGATATGGTATGTGACTGTGTATCGTTTTTTTTCAGGCAGAGAACGGATTATATTAAATAATAAATAAAACTGGTGGTGGTCACTAGTAACTATTGTTAGGCGCCGGGGTCCGCTCGTCGGTGCGGCCCGGCGCCTAGCAACCAGGGACGCCGTGCGCGTACAGCCGCCGGCTCCCTGGCAACGCTAGACGCCGGGCGCACGGAGCCGCACGGACCCTAGCAACGGGGACGCCACTTTCGGACTGCGTTTCCCCGTTGCTGGGTTCAATTTAATTAATAGATATCTGTTTTCCTGGCCATGCAGCTTGGCAGCTGTATGGCATCTAATCCAATCAGCCTCCAAACAGCTGATTGGATGACTCCCTGTTAAATACACTTCCTGGGCTTCTCACAGATGCCGGTAATAGCTTCCTGCATGCTGAATCTGTTTGCTGTTAGTGTTTCCAGTCCTGCTGTATCCGGTCGTTCCTGTTCTCAGTTGTCCTGTACTCGGAAGTCGTCATCTGTTCCTGGAGTCCTGACTGAGCACCTTTTGAACATCCAGTGGTGTTCGTGAGTCACGGCGTAGCCGTGTGTTGCGGCTTGGGCCGCTTCATTATTTGTCATTTATTATTTGTGTTTCGGAGCTTTTGCGGAGGATTCCGCTCCCACAGATCCACTCTGGTATCCAGCGGTGCTGGGTAGGAGTACGGACTAGTGGATTTTGGTTGTCCTTTTCCCTGGCGGGTTACCGCACATACCTCAGGTTTAGTCAGTTAGCTTGTAGCCCCTGGCCTGGTTGTTTAGTCAGAGGGCCCCTTGTTATCACCCTGTCTCGGATTTCCCTTTGTCTCCCATTAAGACCTGAGGGGGCATCGGAGTTGGGCTGACATAATCCGCCCTTCAAACGCGGCTGCCATGGGCTCAAGCAACCATAGTCTCGCAGGGGACTTCTGACAACACGGGTGAGACAACGGAGTTAGGGCGCCAGGGGCTACTTTCTATTCCCGCTCCCTTCCCCAGCATTCCGTTCCAGTGCTCCGGTCCTTGCAATAGGACCACCTCAGACCAGAGTGCAGGAATCATAACATTATTACCGGCCAAACCAAAACTTAAAATTAAACAGGGTTTGATTTTTTCCCTTATTCAGTTTTGTAAGAATTGTCGGCCCCATGAATCCCACTAGTTTAGGGCCAAATCCTGGCCAGCTTCTAGTTAGCCAGATTCAAGAACTTACTCAAATGGTTCAGGATCTTTCCCTTCGGGTGAAGTCGCTGGAAGATCTTTTACGAACTTCCCCGAGGGTAGTCCCTGAACCAAAAATGCACTTGCCTGTCCGTTTTTCTGGTGATAGGAAGCAGTTTTTTTAATTTTAAAGAGTCCTGTAAACTTTATTTTCGTTTAAGACCAATCTCCTCAGGTACTGAATCTCAGCGGGTCGGAATTATTATTTCTTTGCTCCAGGGGGATCCCCAGACCTGGGCTTTTGGTTTAAAAGCAGAGGATCCGGCATTGTTGTCAGTAGACGCCTTTCTGGGGTCTTTAGGGCTTTTGTATGATGACCCTGATAGGGAGGCATCCGCCGAGAGTCAGTTACGCGCTCTCAGACAAGGTAGAGATCCTGCAGAGGTTTATTGTACAGAGTTTCGCCGTTGGTCGAACGACTGTGGCTGGAATGACCCAGCTCTGCGCAGTCAGTTTCGCCTCGGCTTATCTGAGTCTATAAAAGACAGTCTCCTTCAGTATCCCGCTCCTGAGACGCTCGATAAACTCATGGAGCTTTCTATTAAGATTGATCGTCGTCTCAGAGAGCGGAGGGCTGAAAAAGGAGCACCTGTCAGGTCTACTCCTTGTGTATTTTCCATTCCTGAAGACATAGAGGAGCCCATGCAGATGGGTCTCTCCAGGCTGTCTCCAGAAGAAAGAGCCAGAAGGCAAAACTCTGGTCTTTGTTTGTACTGTGGGGGTAAGGGACATTTTGCCCGTAATTGTCCGAACAAGTCGGGAAACGCCTCGACCAAGTGAATTGTGAGGGGGTTCACTTTGGTCTGCAGCTTATCTCCTCGAGTAACTCCCTGTTAGTCCCAGCTAAAGTTTCCTTTGGCAGCCTCGGTTCTTCGGTGTCGGCTTTTGTTGACAGTGGAGCTGCAGGGAACTTTATGGACTTAACGTGGGCCAAGGCCTTAGGTATTCCTCAGTTAACCTTGGGTAGGTGTATCACCATGCATGGTTTAGATGGGAGTCCCTTGTCCAATGGGGTTATTTCCCTCTGTACACCCCCTGTACTACTTACGGTAGGAGCTCTTCATTCCGAAAAGATTGAGTTTTTCCTTACCCATTGCCCAGCAGTTCCAGTGGTTCTGGGTCACCCTTGGCTGGCCTTTCATAATCCCATCATTGATTGGCAGTCGGGGGAGATCTCACAATGGGGTACCATCTGTAATAAGGAATGTATTACGTTTCCCGTCAGAATAGCTGCTGCCATTCCTGAACCCATTCCCGTGGAATACCAGGACTTTGTTGATGTATTTTCCAAGGGCAATGCGGACATTCTGCCTCCCCATCGGCCTTATGATTGTGCTATTGAGCTAATTCCTGGTGCCACATTGCCAAAGGGAAGGTTATATGCATTGTCCGGACCAGAAACTGCGGCCATGAATGAGTATGTTAAGGAGAGCCTAGGGAAAGGATTTATCAGGCCATCTAAATCCCCTTTAAGTGCAGGCTTCTTCTTTGTGGAGAAGAAAGATGGATCACTCAGACCTTGCATTGACTTTAGAGCTCTGAATAAGATCTCAATTAAAAATACTTATCCTCTGCCGCTGATTTCTGTCCTCTTTGATCAGCTGCGCTCGGCTGTGATTTTTTCTAAGATTGACCTGAGGGGAGCGTATAACCTCATCCGAATCAAGTCGGGAGATGAGTGGAAAACGGCGTTCAGTACTCAGTCGGGTCACTACGAGTATCTGGTGATGCCGTTCGGCTTGTCTAACGCTCCGGCAGTTTTCCAGGATCTCATTAACGATGTGCTCCGTGATTTTCTTGGAAGATTCGTGGTCGTTTACTTAGACGATATCCTGATCTATTCTGACTCTATAGAACAACATGTTACCCAGGTGCGTCAGGTTCTTCAAAAATTACGTGAAAATCACCTTTATGCCAAGCTGGAGAAGTGTGAGTTTCATGTCACGGAGGTATCCTTTTTAGGGTACATTATTTCCCCTCGGGGATTCTGTATGGAACCAAAGAAGCTCCAAGCCATCCTTAGTTGGGCGCAACCCACCAACTTAAAAGCAATTCAGCGCTTTTTAGGGTTTGCAAATTATTATAGAAGATTTATTCATTCTTTTTCCGACCTGGTTGCTCCCATTGTGGCACTGACTAGGAAGGGAGCGGATCCTACCAACTGGTCACGTGAAGCTGAGTTATCATTTCAGGCCTTGAAACAAGCTTTCGTCTCAGCCCCAGTCCTCAGACATCCCAACCCAGAATTGCCCTTCATTGTTGAGGTTGATGCCTCGGAGGTTGGAGTGGGGGCTATCCTATCTCAGAAGGATCCGGACTCTCTAGAATTACATCCTTGTGCCTTTATGTCCAGGAAATTCTCTTCCGCTGAATCCAACTACGAAGTTGGTAACCGGGAGTTACTGGCTATTAAATGGGCTTTCGAGGAGTGGAGGCATTGGCTTGAGGGAGCAACACATACCATTTCAGTATTGACTGACCACAAAAATCTTCAGTACATCGAATCAGCTAAACGGCTGAATGCCCGGCAGGCTCGTTGGGCTTTATTTTTTACTCGTTTCAAGTTTATTATCACCTTCAGGCCAGGTTCCAAGAATACCAAGGCGGATGCCCTGTCACGCAGTTTTCTTCCAGTTCATAATAACAGTCCTGTTACTCCCATACTTCCGTCTTCAGTCATTTGGGCAGGCCTCACACAAGATTTATTTACCCAGTTAAAGCAGCTTCAACATCAAGCTCCTGGAAATACTCCTGCTGGTCGTCTTTATGTCCATGAGTTTTTGAGAGCTACTGTTTTGACTGAGTTTCGTGATAGCAAAGTTGCCGGGCATCCGGGGACCTCTAAGACTTTGGAATTAGTCTCCCGCTCAGTATGGTGGCCTGGTCTTTCTAAAGACATTAAGGAGTTTGTTTTTTCTTGTCAGGTCTGTGCACAGCATAAAGTTCCCCGTTCCTTACCCATCGGGCAACTTATGCCCTTAAATGTTCCTCTCAGGCCATGGTCTTATATTTCCATGGATTTTGTGGTAGACCTCCCTCTGTCAGCCGGATTCCGAGTCATATGGGTGGTAGTGGACCGTTTTAGCAAGATGGCCCATTTCATTGCTCTTCCCCGACTGCCATCTGCCCAGGAATTGGCAGTTTTGTTTCTCCGCCATGTTTTCAGACTTCATGGGTTACCCACTGATATTGTTTCTGATCGGGGTCCACAATTCATTGCACAATTTTGGAAGTCTTTTTGTGCCTCATTAAAGATGAAATTGTCTTTAACGTCCGGCTACCATCCCCAATCCAACGGGCAGACCGAGCGAGTTAATCAATCATTAAAACAGTATTTGCGTTTGTACTCAGCCAAACTCCAGAATGATTGGTCCGAGTTTCTTCCTTTGGCAGAGTTTGCTTACAACAATTCTTGTCATTCCTCCACTAATGTGTCTCCATTCTTTTCAGTTTTTGGTTTTCACCCCAGAGCTAATTCTTTTTTTCAACATTCCTCTGTCTCCTCGCTAACCTTAACCTCTCATCTCAGACTCATTTGGAGAAAAGTGCACCTTGCTCTCAGAAAAGCGGCATTTCGAGAGAAAAAAATTTCTGACAGGCTCCGGCGGCCTTGCACTTTTAAGGTGGGAGATAGGGTATGGTTGTCGACTCGTAACATTAAACTTCGACAAACCTCAGCTAGATTGGGCCCCAAATTTATTGGACCATTTCATATTATTAAAAAAATCAATCCAGTTGCTTTCCGGTTACGTTTACCAAGAGCTCTCCGGATCGGAAATACGTTCCATTGCTCCTTGTTGAAACCATACGTTTCTTCCAGTAGATTTCCTCGGAAGATCTCTCAGGGGAAATCACCAGTAGATGTACAGGGTCATCAGGAGTTCTTGGTGGAGAAGGTTCTCGATTCCAAATTGTCCCGGGGTCGGCTTTATTTTCTGGTGCACTGGAGAGGCTATGGTCCAGAGGAAAGGTCTTGGGTCCTGGATAAGGATCTCCATGCCCCGAGGCTCAAGAGGGCATTTTTTCGGGAATTTCCTCGGAAACCTGGCTTTAGGGGTTCCTTGACCCCTCCTCAAGGGGGGGGGTACTGTTAGGCGTCGGGGTCCGCTCGTCGGTGCGGCCCGGCGCCTAGCAACCAGGGACGCCGTGCGCGTACAGCCGCCGGCTCCCTGGCAACGCTTGACGCCGGGCGCACGGAGCCGCACGGACCCTAGCAACGGGGACGCCACTTTCGGACTGCGTTTCCCCGTTGCTGGGTTCAATTTAATTAATAGATATCTGTTTTCCTGGCCATGCAGCTTGGCAGCTGTATGGCATCTAATCCAATCAGCCTCCAAACAGCTGATTGGAGGACTCCCTGTTAAATACACTTCCTGGGCTTCTCACAGACGCCGGTAATAGCTTCCTGCATGCTGAATCTGTTTGCTGTTAGTGTTTCCAGTCCTGCTGTATCCGGTCATTCCTGTTCTCAGTTGTCCTGTACTCGGAAGTCGTCATCTGTTCCTGGAGTCCTGACTGAGCACCTTTTGAACATCCAGTGGTGTTCGTGAGTCACGGCGTAGCCGTGTGTTGCGGCTTGGGCCGCTTCATTATTTGTCATTTATTATTTGTGTTTCGGAGCTTTTGCGGAGGATTCCGCTCCCACAGATCCACTCTGGTATCCAGCGGTGCTGGGTAGGAGTACGGACTAGTGGATTTTGGTTGTCCTTTTCCCTGGCGGGTTACCGCACATACCTCAGGTTTAGTCAGTTAGCTTGTAGCCCCTGGCCTGGTTGTTTAGTCAGAGGGCCCCTTGTTATCACCCTGTCTCGGATTTCCCTTTGTCTCCCATTAAGACCTGAGGGGGCATCGGAGTTGGGCTGACATAATCCGCCCTTCAAACGCGGCTGCCATGGGCTCAAGCAACCATAGTCTCGCAGGGGATTTCTGACAACACGGGTGAGACAACGGAGTTAGGGCGCCAGGGGCTACTTTCTATTCCCGCTCCCTTCCCCAGCATTCCGTTCCAGTGCTCCGGTCCTTGCAATAGGACCACCTCAGACCAGAGTGCTGGAATCATAACAACTATCAGCAAAACTCTGCACTCTGAGTACTCCTAATGCTCCCCAAAATTACTAAGTTAGTAGTAAATCAACTCAAGTGTCTCTATCTATTCTAACGGAGAGGACGCCAGCCATGTCCTCTCCCTATCAATCTCAATGCACGTGTGAAAATGGCGGCGACGTGCGGCTCCTTATATAGAATCCGAGTCTCGCGATAGAATACGAGCCTCGCGAGAATCCGACAGCGGGATGATGACGTTCGGGCGCGCTTGGGTTAACCGAGCAAGGCGGGAAGATCCGAGTCTGCCTCGGACCCGTGTAAAAAGGCTGAAGTTCGGGGGGGTTCGGATTCCGAGGAACCGAACCCGCTCATCTCTAATCAAAACTACCCCCAAATTCTGTTATTTTAGCTGTTTTTATGTTTTTTTCAAACATCATCCAGATCCAAAACCAAAACACGAAAGGGTGGTTTTGTCAAACCAAGCCAAAACCAAAACACGAAAGTGGAATTAGAACCAAAATCAAAACACAAAACACGAAAAGTGCCAGCCGCACATCTCTAGTATATATATATATAGTATACACATTTCAAAATCTTGTTTTACACATTTTGGTTGCGTAAATTACCTCCTATATGGGGAGATGTACTAAGCCTGAAAAGTGATAAATATCACTGTGATAAAGCACCAGCCAATAGGCTCCTAACACAGGCTGTGTTTGAAAAATGACAGTTAGGAGCCGATTGGCTGGTGCTTTATCACAGTGATATTTATCACTTTTCAAGCTTAGTACATCTGGCCCATAATATGAAAAATGGAAAAGGAATTATGCAAAAATATGTATCCAGTAGACATGACAAAGGAATACTTTTGAAAAATAATGACCACTTCACAGTACAGTACTGGTACCGTGTTCCTTTAGCTGATGTGAATATGTCATCCTAACTCTGGTAGGTTATCCTAAGTAAAAAAAACATGGATTTATATATTTTAGGCTGATTGCTTATTATTTTGTGTGCTATTGTTTTTTTCATTAAATGGATATTTTTATAATGTTGCACTAGAGATTATGTGTAGCCCCCTGGGACATGATGTCAGTACACAGGCGCCTGGAGTCTGGAGTTGCAACCATTTCAGAGTTGTACTTCCTGATGAACTACTGGTCTCCGGTATCTGTGACAGGAGGCAGTACTGACCAGAGGATCTCCCAGGTGATGTAGTGTATCCGGGGAGGGAGCTAAGCTCAGCCGCTGCAAATAGCCAGGACGAAGGGAGGAGGGACTGAGGCTAGTCTACCGGGAGGTGGCTCTGGGACCCAGGGGTGGGGTGGAGGCTGATCTCCCTCAGTACAACTCAGCTAGGTAGCAGCCAAGAGAAAGAGCAGTTGACAGTCATGACAGGAGCCTGAGATTCTTGACAAGAGCATAGACTCTGGACTAAACAGATGATCGTGTCTTTGTTAAATAAACACGAGGGTGAGATATCACTCACATTTAAGGCACAGAGACCTACAGTAAATAAACCCTAATGAAAAATATATACTTCAAAGCTAAAAGTTGGGCATACTAAGGAGTTAGCTACAGTACATTGAATGACATCTATTATAGTAGTTGAGCAAACAAAACTCCCCTTAAGGCTCAAACCTAGAATTGCAGTAGTAGCACAGTGCAAATAGGTTATTGCACTGATTATTATAGTGAAAACGCTCACCAAGCATATTAACCAAATAGACAGATCAACTAATACCATTGTCACAAATAGGGCCACCAACTAGGCTATGGAGTCTCTGAATTGAAACTTTACTTTAAGCAACTTAAGTACTGCAACTGCTTACCGTCTTACTCTACCTGACAATGTTGATTCACTGGCTTGCACGTGTCAGCTGGCCAGTCATGTCACAATTCTCCCATAGCTTCGGTCCGGCACAGCAACTGTGCCGCCATCTTGCCTAAGGTCAAGTGAATGGTTCCAGCCATCCACAGAGTTCCTACGCTGCACATGACTTACACGTCCAATCCACTGCTGGAGCTACTGTTCTGTTCCAAAAACATACACTTAAGGCAACCTCATCACCAGCATCCACTTTTAATAGTCAATAGATACAGTGGGCGGGATATACTTAGCAGAAAATGCAGAAAACCCCCTGTTTACCACATTTTCTTAATGTACTATCCCCCGGACGCCAGGTCAGTGCCGCGGAGGGGCTCGCCAGCTCTTGCTGGCGATACCCCACATAAGCATTTGGGCTACTCTCCGCAGTGCTGTGTGAGGGATCTGATCGGATCCCTCCCAGCAAGCCTCGCGCCTGTCCCCGTCACCCCGTGCATGCGCAGACTGACTCCTGGGGCCGAAACCCAGAAGTCAAGCTGCCGCTGCACATTGCCCAGTGTGCTTTAAGAGTATCATGATGTGGCGGCATACTTGAAACATCATTCACCATCTACTTGCTAGATGGCACCATGTTCCTGGAGACCTGAGCATAGGCCTGGCAGAGTGCCGGAGTCTACTTGGCAACTGTGTTGTGAGAGAGAACTTTGGATTACAAAGGCATACATGTAATAGGACAGTAAGCACCTAGAAACAGAGTACTCCAATGAAAGAACACAGTGGCTATGTTTGAACGTCGTCAGGGCCATGGTGGTTTACATGATGGCCACCAACTAGGCTATGGAGTCTCTGAACTGAAACTTTACTTTAAGCAACTAAAGTACTGCAACTGCATGGACCTGAAGGCACAGGCTGATATATACCCGTGGGGAGCAGGTAGAGCACCAACAGAAAAGCAGTGAGCCGGAGGACCAACTGTCACACTGCACTTGCACCCGGGGACATGGAGGGCCACGCCGGGCCTGGTAAAAGGGAGGGGGGTGGCTTATAAAATGGGTGTGATGACACCTGTTATTTTTAAATTATGTAAAAAATATAATAATTGCAGGGATGCACGGGGGGATGGGGGGTGCATTTTAACTAGTGATGAGCGGGTTCGGTTCCTCGGAAACCGAACCCCCCCCCAAACTTCACCCATTTTACACGGATCCGAGGCATACTCGGATTCTCCCGTATGGCTCGGTTAACCCGAGTGCGCCCGAACGTCATCATCCCGCTGTCGGATTCTCGCGAGATTCGGATTCTATATAAGCAGCCGAGCGTCGCCGCCATTTTCACTCGTGCATTGGAAATGTTAGGGAGAGGACGTGGCTGGTGTCCTCTCCGTTTATTAATCTTGATGCAAAAATATTTGTGCTTATTCCTTAATTGTGGGGAGGGCTGGGGAGCAGCTGTATATAGGAGGAGTACAGTGCAGAGTTTTGCTGACAGTGACCACCAGTATACGTTGTCTGCCTGAAAAACACTCCATATCTGTGCTCAGTGTGCTGCATATATCTGTGCTCACACTGCTTAATTGTGGGGACTGGGGAGCAGCTGTATTATATAGGCGGAGTACAGTGCAGAGTTTTGCTGACAGTGACCACCAGTATACGTTGTCTGCCTGAAAAACACTCCATATCTGTGCTCAGTGTGCTGCATATATCTGTGCTCACACTGCTTTATTGTGGGGACTGGGGACCACCAGTATATTATATAGGAGGAGTACAGTGCAGAGTTTTGCTGACAGTGACCACCAGTATACGTTGTCTGCCTGAAAAACACTCCATATCTGTGCTCAGTGTGCTGCATATATCTGTGCCATACTTGCCTACTTTTGAAAAGTAGTTTCAGGGAGATTCTAGATTACCTGATAACGCGTCGCACCTCATCACTGAGGGGGATCCATGCTCCGTCTAAAGAGCGTGTCTAGCTCCGCCTATGGGCATGCCTATTGCCGTTCACGGTTTATCCTGCAGCATGCTGCCAAAAGGGGGTTTCTAAATAGGTGGCATGTGCAGGCACAAAGAAAACGCCAATCTACATTAGCCTACACACACGGCTCAATGGCAGCCTATGCGCGCACACACTCAACCAAGGGTCAGTACAAGCTTACACCCACATACACAAAGGGGTCGGTGCCAGTGTACCCCCACACATGGGGATAAATGCCAGGCTACACTTACACACAGGAATCAGTGCCAGCCTACACCCACACACAGGAATCAGTGCCAGCCTACACCCACCCACGGGTCGGTGCCAGCGAACATACACATGGGGGTCGGTGCCAGCATACACACACACATGGGGGTCGGTGCCAGTGTACATACACACATGGGGGTCGGTGCCAGCGTGCACACACATGGGGGTCGGTGCCAGCGTACACACACATGGGGGTTGGTGCCAGAGTACACACATACATGGGAGTCGGTGCCAGCGTACACACATTCATGGGAGTCGGTGCCAGCGTACACACATACATGGGAGTCGGTGCCAGCGTACACACACACACAAACACATGGGGGTCGGTGCCAGCGTACACACACATAGGGGTCGGAGCCAGCGTACACACACACACATGGGGGTCGGTGCCAGCGTGCACACACATGGGGGTCGGTGCCAGCGTACACACACATGGGGGTTGGTGCCAGAGAACACACATACATGGGAGTCGGTGCCAGCGTACACACATTCATGGGAGTCGGTGCCAGCGTACACACATACATGGGAGTCGGTGCCAGCGTACACACACACACACACATGGGGGTCGGTGCCAGCGTACACACACACACATGGGGGTCGGTGCCAGCGTACAAACACACACATGGGGGTCAGTGCCAGCGTACACACACACACATGGGGGTCGGTGCCAGCGTACACACACACACACACATGGGAGTCGGTGCCAGCGTACACACACACACATGGGGGTCGGTGCCAGCGTACACACACACACATGGGGGTCGGTGCCAGCGTACACACACACACACACACACACACACATGGGGGTCGGTGCCAGCGTACACACACATAGGGGTCGGAGCCAGCGTACACACACACACATGGGGGTCGGTGCCAGCGTACACACACACATGGGGGTCAGTGCCAGCGTACACACACACACGGGGGTCGGTGCCAGCGTACACACACACACGGGGGTCGGTGCCAGCGTACACACACACACATGGGGGTCGGTGCCAGCGTACACACACATGGGGGTCGGTTCCAGCGTACACACACACGGGGGTCGGTGCCAGCGTACACACACAAAGTTATTGCTGCCAGCGTACACACACACATAGCGATTGGCATCAGTGTACACACACACTCATGGGGATCAGTACCAGGTCCATACACAAATGTATCAATAGCGGGCCACACACAAATGGGTCAATGCCAGCCTACACATAGTTCCAGCCTATGGAGCCGCTGTGAGTAGAAATACAGACACCCACCTTAGTATGGGCACTCCTCCTCTTCCTCCTCTGAGCTCCCAGCCAGCTGCCTCCACATTGCCAAGTCTCCCTGCCAGATCTGCTCTCCACGCGGGCCAGCATCTCATCCAGTGACAGCTGCTACCTGACATGCCGCTCCACTAGCTCAGCCTCAGTGTGGAGATGCGGGAGCGCAGCAATCCCTTGCTCCCTGCAGACTCTAATAGTGGATCTGCTGGAGCAAGTACACTTGTCTCCACTCTCCACGTGTGTGGGGCCCGGGTGCGGGAGCGCTGCGAGGCTGTGCTGCAGTGACTCACCGCACGTCCCTGCAGTGTGCAAGCTCTCCTCCGAGGCCTCCTGTTATAGTGGGTGAGCTCTGAAGCGCTCACCTCCTGCAGTCACCGCCAGCAGAGTATTTGCTGGCGGGATGGACTGCAAGTGTCCCTCTACAGTTCATCCGGGTGCTGCTCACTGTGTGTAGTGCGGTTAGGTTTGGCTCCCGATTCCGGGTGACGTTTTCTCTTCCAGGTCCTGCCCCCATAACTTCCTCATGTGGCAGCAGGTAATCCAAGGTTTTATGTAATTTTCCAGGGCAGCGGGGGACTCCACAGCAAACCGGGAGTCTCCCGCAGAATGCGGGAGGGTAGGCAAGTATGATCTGTGCTCACACTGCTTAATTGTGGGTACTGGGGAGCAGCTGTATTATATAGGAGGAGTACAGTGCAGAGTTTTGCTGACCAGTGACCACCAGTATTATACGTTGTCTGCCTGAAAAACACTCCATATCTGTGCTCAGTGTGCTGCATATATCTGTGCTCACACTGCTTTATTGTGGGGACTGGGGACCACCAGTATATTATATAGGAGGAGTACAGTGCAGAGTTTTGCTGACAGTGACCACCAGTATTATACGTTGTCTGCCTGAAAAACACTCCATATCTGTGCTCAGTGTGCTGCATATATCTGTGCTCACACTGCTTTATTGTGGGGACTGGGGAGCAGCTGTATTATATAGGAGGAGTACAGTGCAGAGTTTTGCTGACAGTGACCACCAGTATACGTTGTCTGCCTGAAAAACACTCCATATCTGTGCTCAGTGTGCTGCATATATCTGTGCTCACACTGCTTAATTGTGGGGACTGGGGAGCAGCTGTATTATATAGTAGAGATGAGCGGGTTCGGTTTCTCTGAATCCGAACCCGCACGAACTTCATGTTTTTTTCACGGGTCCGAGCAGACTCGGATCCTCCCGCCTTGCTCGGTTAACCCGAGCGCGCCCGAACGTCATCATGACGCTGTCGGATTCTCGCGAGACTCGGATTCTATATAAGGAGCCGCGCGTCGCCGCCATTTTCACACGTGCATTGAGATTGATAGGGAGAGGACGTGGCTGGCGTCCTCTCCATTTAGATTAGGGTTGAGAGAGAGAGAGAGAGATTGACCTGAGGCTGTGATACTGTAGAAGAGAGTGCAGAGTTTAGTGACTGACGACCACAGTGACCACCAGACAGTGCAGTTGTTTGTTTTATTTAATATATCCGTTCTCTGCCTGAAAAAAACGATACACACAGTGACTCAGTCACATACCATATCTGTGTGCACTGCTCAGCCCAGTGTGCTGCATCAATGTATATATATATCTGACTGTGCTCAGCTCACACAGCTTATAATTGTGGGGGAGACTGGGGAGCACTGCAGTGCCAGTTATAGGTTATAGCAGGAGCCAGGAGTACATAATATTATATTAAAATTAAACAGTGCACACTTTTGCTGCAGGAGTGCCACTGCCAGTGTGACTAGTGACCAGTGACCTGACCACCAGTATATATAATATTAGTAGTATACTATCTCTTTATCCACCAGTCTATATTAGCAGCAGACACAGTACAGTGCGGTAGTTCACGGCTGTGGCTACCTCTGTGTCGGCACTCGGCAGCCCGTCCATAATTGTATATACCACCTAACCGTGGTTTTTTTTTCTTTCTTTATAGTCATACTAGTTACGAGTATACTATCTCTTTATCAACCAGTCTATATTAGCAGCAGACACAGTACAGTGCGGTAGTTCACGGCTGTGGCTACCTCTGTGTCGGCACTCGGCAGCCCGTCCATAATTGTATATACCACCTAACCGTGGTTTTTTTTTCTTTCTTTATACATACATACTAGTTACGAGTATACTATCTCTTTATCAACCAGTCTATATTAGCAGCAGACACAGTACAGTGCGGTAGTTCACGGCTGTGGCTACCTCTGTGTCGGCACTCGGCAGCCCGTCCATAATTGTATATACCACCTAACCGTGGTTTTTTTTTCTTTCTTTATACATACATACTAGTTACGAGTATACTATCTCTTTATCAACCAGTCTATATTAGCAGCAGACACAGTACAGTGCGGTAGTTCACGGCTGTGGCTACCTCTGTGTCGGCACTCGGCAGCCCGTCCATAATTGTATATACCACCTAACCGTGGTTTTTTTTTCTTTCTTTATACATACATACTAGTTACGAGTATACTATCTCTTTATCAACCAGTCTATATATTAGCAGCAGACACAGTACAGTGCGGTAGTTCACGGCTGTGGCTACCTCTGTGTCGGCACTCGGCAGCCCGTCCATAATTGTATATACCACCTAACCGTGGTTTTTTTTTCTTTCTTTATACATACATACTAGTTACGAGTATACTATCTCTTTATCAACCAGTCTATATATTAGCAGCAGACACAGTACAGTGCGGTAGTTCACGGCTGTGGCTACCTCTGTGTCGGCACTCGGCAGTCCGTCCATAATTGTATACTAGTATCCAATCCATCCATCTCCATTGTTTACCTGAGGTGCCTTTTAGTTGTGCCTATTAAAATATGGAGAACAAAAATGTTGAGGTTCCAAAATTAGGGAAAGATCAAGATCCACTTCCACCTCGTGCTGAAGCTGCTGCCACTAGTCATGGCCGAGACGATGAAATGCCAGCAACGTCGTCTGCCAAGGCCGATGCCCAATGTCATAGTACAGAGCATGTCAAATCCAAAACACCAAATATCAGTAAAAAAAGGACTCCAAAACCTAAAATAAAATTGTCGGAGGAGAAGCGTAAACTTGCCAATATGCCATTTACCACACGGAGTGGCAAGGAACGGCTGAGGCCCTGGCCTATGTTCATGGCTAGTGGTTCAGCTTCACATGAGGATGGAAGCACTCAGCCTCTCGCTAGAAAAATGAAAAGACTAAAGCTGGCAAAAGCAGTAGCACCGCAAAGAACTGTGCGTTCTTCGAAATCCCAAATCCACAAGGAGAGTCCGACTCCAATTGTGTCGGTTGCGATGCCTGACCTTCCCAACACTGGACGTGAAGAGCATGCGCCTTCCACCATTTGCACGCCCCCTGCAAGTGATGGAAGGAGCACCCGCAGTCCAGTTCCTGATAGTCAGATTGAAGATGTCAGTGTTGAAGTACACCAGGATGAGGAGGATATGGGTGTTGCTGGCGCTGGGGAGGAAATTGACCAGGAGGATTCTGATGGTGAGGTGGTTTGTTTAAGTCAGGCACCCGGGGAGACACCTGTTGTCCGTGGTAGGAATATGGCCGTTGACATGCCTGGTGAAAATACCAAAAAAATCAGCTCTTCGGTGTGGAAGTATTTCACCAGAAATGCGGACAACAGGTGTCAAGCCGTGTGTTCCCTTTGTCAAGCTGTAATAAGTAGGGGTAAGGACGTTAACCACCTCGGAACATCCTCCCTTATACGTCACCTGCAGCGCATTCATAATAAGTCAGTGACAAGTTCAAAAACTTGGGCCGACAGCGGAAGCAGTCCACTGACCAGTAAATCCCTTCCTCTTGTAACCAAGCTCACGCAAACCACCCCACCAACTCCCTCAGTGTCAATTTCCTCCTTCCCCAGGAATGCCAATAGTCCTGCAGGCCATGTCACTGGCAATTCTGACGAGTCCTCTCCTGCCTGGGATTCCTCCGATGCATCCTTGCGTGTAACGCCTACTGCTGCTGGCGCTGCTGTTGTTGCTGCTGGGAGTCGATGGTCATCCCAGAGGGGAAGTCGTAAGACCACTTTTACTACTTCCACCAAGCAATTGACTGTCCAACAGTCCAATGCGAGGAAGATGAAATATCACAGCAGTCATCCTACTGCAAAGCGGATAACTGAGGCCTTGACATCCTGGGTGGTGAGAAACGTGGTTCCGGTATCCATCATTACTGCAGAGCCAACTAGAGACTTGTTGGAGGTACTGTGTCCCCGGTACCAAATACCATCTAGGTTCCATTTCTCTAGGCAGGCGATACCGAAAATGTACACAGACCTCAGAAAAAGAGTCACCAGTGTCCTAAAAAATGCAGCTGTATCCAATGTCCACTTAACCACGGACATGTGGACAAGTGGAGCAGGGCAGGGTCAGGACTATATGACTGTGACAGCCCACTGGGTAGATGTATGGACTCCCGCCGCAAGAACAGCAGCGGCGGCACCAGTAGCAGCATCTCGCAAACGCCAACTCTTTCCTAGGCAGGCTACGCTTTGTATCACCGGTTTCCAGAATACGCACACAGCTGAAAACCTCTTACGGCAACTGAGGAAGATCATCGCGGAATGGCTTACCCCAATTGGACTCTCCTGTGGATTTGTGGCATCGGACAACGCCAGCAATATTGTGTGTGCATTAAATCTGGGCCAATTCCAGCACGTCCCATGTTTTGCACATACCTTGAATTTGGTGGTGCAGAATTTTTTTAAAAACGACAGGGGCGTGCAAGAGATGCTGTCGGTGGCCAGAAGAATTGCGGGACACTTTCGGCGTACAGGCACCACGTACAGAAAACTGGAGCACCACCAAAAACTACTGAACCTGCCCTGCCATCATCTGAAGCAAGAAGTGGTAACGAGGTGGAATTCAACCCTGTATATGCTTCAGAGGTTGGAGGAGCAGCAAAAGGCCATTCAAGCCTATACAATTGAGCACGATATAGGAGGTGGGATGCACCTGTCTCAAGCGCAGTGGAGAATGATTTCAACGTTGTGCAAGGTTCTGATGCCCTTTGAACTTGCCACACGTGAAGTCAGTTCAGACACTGCCAGCCTGAGTCAGGTCATTCCCCTCATCAGGCTTTTGCAGAAGAAGCTGGAGACATTGAAGGAGGAGCTAATACGGAGCGATTCCGCTAGGCATGTGGGACTTGTGGATGGAGCCCTTAATTCGCTTAACAAGGATTCACGGGTGGTCAATCTGTTGAAATCAGAGCACTACATTTTGGCCACCGTGCTCGATCCTAGATTTAAAGCCTACCTTGGATCTCTCTTTCCGGCAGACACAAGTCTGCTGGGGTTCAAACACCTGCTGGTGAGTAAATTGTCAAGTCAAGCGGAACGCGACCTGTCAACAACATCTCCTCCTTCACATTCTCCCGCAACTGGGGGTGCGAGGAAAAGGCTCAGAATTCCGAGCCCACCCGCTGGCGGTGATGCAGGGCAGTCTGGAGCGACTGCTGATGCTGACATCTGGTCCGGACTGAAGGACCTGACAACGATTACGGACATGTCGTCTACTGTCACTGCATATGATTCTCTCACCATTGAAAGAATGGTGGAGGATTATATGAGTGACCGCATCCAAGTAGGCACGTCACACAGTCCGTACTTATACTGGCAGGAAAAAGAGGCAATTTGGAGGCCCTTGCACAAACTGGCTTTATTCTACCTAAGTTGCCCTCCCACAAGTGTGTACTCCGAAAGAGTGTTTAGTGCCGCCGCTCACCTTGTCAGCAATCGGCGTACGAGGTTACATCCAGAAAATGTGGAGAAGATGATGTTCATTAAAATGAATTATAATCAATTCCTCCGTGGAGACATTGACCAGCAGCAATTGCCTCCACAAAGTACACAGGGAGCTGAGATGGTGGATTCCAGTGGGGACGAATTGATAATCTGTGAGGAGGGGGATGTACACGGTGATATATCGGAGGATGATGATGAGGTGGACATCTTGCCTCTGTAGAGCCAGTTTGTGCAAGGAGAGATTAATTGCTTCTTTTTTGGTGGGGGTCCAAACCAACCCGTCATATCAGTCACAGTCGTGTGGCAGACCCTGTCACTGAAATGATGGGTTGGTTAAAGTGTGCATGTCCTGTTTATACAACATAAGGGTGGGTGGGAGGGCCCAAGGATAATTCCATCTTGCACCTCTTTTTTCTTTTCTTTTTCTTTGCGTCATGTGCTGTTTGGGGAGGGTTTTTTGGAAGGGACATCCTGCGTGACACTGCAGTGCCACTCCTAGATGGGCCCGGTGTTTGTGTCGGCCACTAGGGTCGCTTATCTTACTCACACAGTCAGCTACCTCATTGCGCCTCTTTTTTTTTTTGCGTCATGTGCTGTTTGGGGAGGGTTTTTTGGAAGGGACATCCTGCGTGACACTGCAGTGCCACTCCTAGATGGGCCCGGTGTTTGTGTCGGCCACTAGGGTCGCTTATCTTACTCACACAGTCAGCTACCTCATTGCGCCTCTTTTTTTCTTTGCGTCATGTGCTGTTTGGGGAGGGTTTTTTGGAAGGGACATCCTGCGTGACACTGCAGTGCCACTCCTAGATGGGCCCGGTGTTTGTGTCGGCCACTAGGGTCGCTTATCTTACTCACACAGCTACCTCATTGCGCCTCTTTTTTTCTTTGCGTCATGTGCTGTTTGGGGAGGGTTTTTTGGAAGGGACATCCTGCGTGACACTGCAGTGCCACTCCTAGATGGGCCCGGTGTTTGTGTCGGCCACTAGGGTCGCTAATCTTACTCACACAGCTACCTCATTGCGCCTCTTTTTTTCTTTGCGTCATGTGCTGTTTGGGGAGGGTTTTTTGGAAGGGCCATCCTGCGTGACACTGCAGTGCCACTCCTAGATGGGCCCGGTGTTTGTGTCGGCCACTAGGGTCGCTTATCTTACTCACACAGCGACCTCGGTGCAAATTTTAGGACTAAAAATAATATTGTGAGGTGTGAGGTATTCAGAATAGACTGAAAATGAGTGGAAATTATGGTTTTTGAGGTTAATAATACTTTGGGATCAAAATGACCGCCAAATTCTATGATTTAAGCTGTTTTTTAGGTTTTTTGGAAAAAAACACCCGAATCCAAAACACACCCGAATCCGACAAAAAAAATTCGGTGAGGTTTTGCCAAAACGCGGTCGAACCCAAAACACGGCCGCGGAACCGAACCCAAAACCAAAACACAAAACCCGAAAAATTTCCGGCGCTCATCTCTATTATATAGGAGGAGTACAGTGCAGAGTTTTGCTGACAGTGACCACAAGTATACGTTGTCTGCCTGAAAAACACTCCATATCTGTGCTCAGTGTGCTGCATATATCTATCTGTGCTCACACTGCTTTACTGTGGGGACTGGGGACCACCAGTATATTATATAGGAGGAGTACAGTGCAGAGTTTTGCTGACAGTGACCACCAGTATACGTTGTCTGCCTGAAAAACGCTCCATATCTGTGCTCAGTGTGCTGCATATATCTGTGCTCACACTGCTTTATTGTGGGGACTGGGGACCACCAGTATATTATATAGAAGAAGTACAGTGCAGAGTTTAGCTGACCAGTGACCACCAGTATACGTTGTCTGCCTGAAAAATACTCCATATCTGTGCTCAGTGTGCTGCATATATCTGTGCTCACACTGCTTTATTGTGGGGACTGGGGACCAGCAGTAATATATAGGAGGAGTACAGTGCAGAGTTTTGCTGACAGTGACCACCAGTATATATAGCAGTACGGTACGGAAGGCCACTGCTCTACCTACCTCTGTGTCGTCAAGTATAGTATCCATCTAGATTCTATACCTGTGGTGCATTTTAGTTTTGCAGTTTGCTGACAGTGACCACCAGTATATATAGCAGTACGGTACGGAAGGCCACTGCTCTACCTACCTCTGTGTCGTCAAGTATACTATCCATCCATACCTGTGGTGCATTTAAGTTTTGCACAGTTTGCTGACCACCAGTATATAATATATAGCAGTACGGTACAGTAGGCCACTGCTCTACCTACCTCTGTGTCGTCAAGTATACTATCCATCCATACCTGTGGTGCATTTCAGTTTTGCACAGTTTGCTGACCACCAGTATATAATATATAGCAGTACGGTACAGTAGGCCACTGCTCTACCTACCTCTGTGTCGTCAAGTATACTATCCATCCATACCTGTGGTGCATTTCAGTTGTGCGCAGTATATATAGTAGTAGGCCATTGCTATTGATACTGGCATATAATTCCACACATTAAAAAATGGAGAACAAAAATGTGGAAGGTAAAATAGGGAAAGATCAAGATCCACTTCCACCTCGTGCTGAAGCTGCTGCCACTAGTCATGGCCGAGACGATGAAATGCCATCAACGTCGTCTGCCAAGGCCGATGCCCAATGTCATAGGAGAGAGCATGTAAAATCCAAAAAACAAAAGTTCAGTAAAATGACCCAAAAATCAAAATTAAAAGCGTCTGAGGAGAAGCGTAAACTTGCCAATGTGCCATTTACGACACGGAGTGGCAAGGAACGACTGAGGCCCTGGCCTATGTACATGGCTAGTGGTTCAGCTTCACATGAGGATGGAAGCACTCATTCTCTCGCTAGAAAACTGCAGTGCCAATCCTAGATAGGCCAGGTGTTTGTGTCGGCCACTTGGGTCGCTTAGCTTAGTCATACAGCTACCTCATTGCGCCTCTTTTTATCTTTGCATCATGTGCTGTTTGGGGACTGTTTTTTTGAAGTGCCATCCTACCTGACACTGCAGTGCCACTCCTAGATGGGCCAGGTGTTTGTGTCGGCCACTTGTGTCGCTTATCTTAGCCATCCAGCGACCTTGGTGCACCTCTTTTTTTCTTTGCATCATGTACTGTTTGGGGACTATTTTTTAAATCTGCCATCCTGTCTGACACTGCAGTGCCACTCCTAGATGGGCCTGGTGTTTGTGTCGGCCACTTGGGTCGCTTAGCTTAGTCACACAGCTACCTCATTGCGCCTCTTTTTTTCTTTGCATCATGTGCTGTTTGGGGACTATTTTTTTGAAGTGCCATCCTGTCTGACACTGCAATGCCACTCCTAGATGGGCCAGGTGTTTGTGTCGGCCACTTGGGTCTCTTAGCTTAGTCACACAGCTACCTCATTGCGCCTCTTTTTTTCTTTGCTTCATGTGCTGTTTGGGGACTATTTTTTTGAAGTGCCATCCTGTCTGATACTGCAGTGCCACTCCTAGATGGGCCAGGTGTTTGTGTCGGCCACTTGGGTCGCTTAGCTTAGTCATCCAGCGACCTCGGTGCAAATTTTAGGACTAAAAATAATATTGTGAGGTGTTCAGAATAGACTGAAAATGAGTGGAAATTATGGTTATTGAGGTTAATAATACTATGGGATCAAAATGACCCCCAAATTCTATGATTTAAGCTGTTTTTGAGGGTTTTTTGTAAAAAACACCCGAATCCAAAACACACCCGAATCCGACAAAAAAATTTCAGGGAGGTTTTGCCAAAACGCGTCCGAATCCAAAACACGGCCGCGGAACCAAATCCAAAACCAAAACACAAAACCCGAAAAATTTCCGGTGCACATCACTAATTTTAACACAGGGGAGCAGGGGGCAGAGGGTGGGTGCGGGGCAGGGCACCAGCTTCCTACCTTACTTGATCAGGAAGTGGGCCCCCCCTCCCAGGCCAGTGCCATCTTCCTAGTGATGTTTGGGGAAGAAGACGCTGGCCACTAGAGAGCAAATACTCTGGCAGTGCCATCTTCCCGAAGATATCACTGGGAAGATGGCATCGGCCACAGAGGAATGAACTCGGGCCTCTCCACTAGCCCGGGCGCGGGAAATTAGCACCCGCTCCCCCCCACCCTCTTGACACCACTGCTTGCTCCATGGTCTCCAATGTTGGTCTGCAGAAATTTCTGCTCAGCAATGATTTCTCTTCTGCAATGATTTCTAAAACCAGAGTGATTTTGGAAACTATACTGATATCTGTTAGGTAAATCAGTCTGCTCTTGATATACCCCCATTCCAAACAGTCAGAGAAAATGCTTGCCCGCACTGTCATTAACTCCTAGTTTGTAGTGTTATCCAGGTGTGAATGATTTCTCTTTTCCTTTTCAAAGCTTTCTTCCTTTAGTTTACCACCACATTCAGACTCAGTTTACTTATTTTCACATCTTAGTCTTCAAAAATGTGGTCCTTTTCAGAACCATTCACTGGTAAAGCATAACCACAGGCTGAGAAAAGAAATGCCATCAAAAAAACAAACAAACAAACAATAAATCCAGTCTGGGCCGCAGCTTCTCAGCTGCTAGAAGTAAAAGAGTAGCAAGACATGAGGAGACTTCAGAGGAAGCACAAGCACACTTGGCAGCTCAACAAGAGAGACAAGCAGCCACTTGAGAAAGAGAATCACTCAATGCAAGGCTATCTTGCCAATCTGCTGATGCTGCTAGACATGGAGGCCCCAGCTGCAAGACAAACCCACTACTCAGCCAATGCTGTGCAAGCTGCAGCCTCGAGAGCCATGGAGTCCCCAGCTGCAAGACAAACACGTCAGTCAGCTGATGCTGCTAGACATGAAGCCTCAAGGGACATGGGTGGTCATTCCGAGTTGTTCGCTCGCTGCTATTTTTAGCAGAATTGCTAATAGGCTAAAATCCGGCAGTTCTGCGCATGCGTATGCACAGCAGGGCGCACGCGCTAAGCAATTTTACACAAAACTATGCTATTTTACTCACCGGCGAACTAAGCTTTTCAATCGCTCTGCTGATCGTAGTGTGATTGATAGGAAGTGGGTGTTTCTGGGCGGAAACTGGCCATTTTCAGGGAGTGTGCTAAAAAACGCAGGCGTGCCAGGTAAAAATGCAGGAGTGGCTGGAGAAACGCAGGAGTGACTGGCCGGCGCTGGGTGTGTTTGTGACGTCAAACCAGGAACTAAACGGACTGAGGTGATCGCAATCTAGGAGTAGGTCTGGAGCTACTCAGAAACTGCAAGGAAATACTTAATAGCAGAATTGCTCATCTTTTGTTAGCAATTCTGCTATGCTAAGATGCACTCCCAGAGGGCGGCGACTTTGTGTTTGCCTTTCTGCTAAAAGTAGCTAGCGAGCGAACAACTCGGAATGAGGACCATGGAGCAGGCAGCTGCAAGACAAACACATCTGTCAATCAACACTGTACAAACTGCTACATCCAGGGCATTAGAGTCCCCAGCTGCAAGACAAACCCACTACTCAGCCAATGCTGTACAAGCTGCAGCCTCGAGAGCCATGGAGTCTCCAGTAGCAACACAAATCTGACAATCAGCTAATGCTGCAAGAACTGCAGTTCTCAGATTAAAACTATGGCAAGACTTTTTAACAATTCTACATTTCACTATGATGCACCCTTAGGTCAATATTGGGAACATGTCCAGGCAATGCATGCTCTACAGTGCATCGGGCAGAGAATAAACTGGTACAGGTTGAGTATCCCTTATCCAAAATGCTTGGGACCAGAAGTATTTTGGATATCGGATTTTTCTGTATTTTGGAATAACTGCATACTATAAGGAGATATCATGGCGATGGGACCTAAGTCTAAGCACAGAATGCATTTATGTTTCATATACACCTTATACACACAGCCTGATGGACATGTAATACAATATCTTTAATAACTTTGTGTATTAAACAACATTTGTGTACATTGAGCCATCAGAAAACAAAGGTTTCATTATCTCACTCTCACTCAAAAAATTCCGTATTTCAGAATATTTGGATATTGGGTACTCAACCTGTATATGTAGTTTTGGGGGCAAAGAGAAACTCCCACCACTCTCTAACCCACCTGATCCACTTAAGTCTCTGGTTGCTGGAACACACAATAAAACAAAAGTATTTTGCTCAGACATTTGAAAAAATGACTCTTATCTCCAAATGACATCCTTTGGAGCAACAGGTTCAGTAGATGATTCATCATCCATGTATGGAAAAATTAAAGTTGAGGGTCAAGTCTACCATTGAGTAGGATCCCTACTGACACTTTTCAATGAGAGTCATAATTTACTTCAAAGTTACTTCATTGGAGATGGGAACCTGGAAGCAAAAATTCAATGTGAACATTTTCCTGCCATTGATTTCTACATAGTCTTTCAGTTGCAGGAAACGTTGCATGCTGCCAATAACTAAAACGAGAGCTTTAAGAGTGCCTTAGAGAACATGCCATCAGATGATCACAGAGTGCTCATCCATGCTGACAGGATACCTGTTGGTGAACATCAAGGTCGATTCAATGCTCCAATCTCCTTTTCACAAATTAAACCATGTTAGCAAACAATGGGGTACTGCTGAGGATCAATGGAATGGTATTATAGTTGAGGACAATGTAAAAAACCATAGGCTGCAGATGTACAGTACTTCAAGGTCCATTTTCATCCCAGGTAACCCCAGGTATCTCAGCTAGTCTATAAATAAATGGCTAATCCGTATAAGGGATTTATAGTCTGTTGTGTGATAATAAAATTGACTGTTTTATTATATGAGCTTTTGTGAAAGTTCCTATCTTGGCTGATTTGCTGAGGGTGGACTTTCCATAGAAACCGTCCATCTCATAGCCAAGCAGTGCTTCCCTACTCATTTCAGTGATGTTCCTTGGAGTGACCTGTCATTTTGGAACAGGTGGCCTGTTTGTTATTTTAGGAAGATAAATTTACTATTTCAGGAAAAGAAGAGCTGACACCACTTATCCCCCGTATCAACACATCATACATCTACCCCTTGGTTCCTGTATCCTCTCCTGGTTACTGGCCACTGGTGAACTGAGCTTTGTCCTCACTCTGAGTACTACCGTCTTGACCTACTCCAGCAACTCCTACTTCCTTGAGCATAAGGGTCGATTTACTAAGCCTTGGGTGGATATAAAGTGGACGGCAACTTTTTCTCCATCCAAGGCTTAGTAAATAGACCCCTAAGTCCTGGGTGTACCCAAGTAACTGTAAGAATATTGATTACTATGGGAAAGGTTGCTGCTGAAGGTGAAGACCTCCTTCTCTGGGTTCTAGGAGTTCATGTTGTTATCTGGGTGTGCCGTAGCAGGCATGAGGTGATATGGCTGTGAGACATACAGGGTGATTTAAAAGTCGCAGTACACCCTTTTGTTTCAAAAACTGTGCAGGAAATGAGAAAACTGAATACTCCAGTAAGGTATGGGTGAGGTGGGCTATCTTTTACGGTATGTACCGAACATAGGTGCCATCTTGAAATCGGGCATCTTGAATCTAAGTCAGTTTTTTTTCAAATAGAAAGGGGGTCACGTAACATGTCAAACAACATCAGAATTTGCTGAAAAGTTTATTGCTGCAAACAGATTTGAGATAGCAGTTATGGTTCAAAAGTTACAAAAAAAATTGTTGGAATTACAGGCTGAACTGTTCTCCATAAAGGACACTCATTTAATGTGTTCAACATGTTGTCCCTCTTGGTCAACACAAATTCAACCATTCAACCATTGTTGAGGTTGTCTCGTCAGTAGCACTTTTTGGCACCTGACAGTGTTATGTGAAATTGGAGGTCTTTCTGGGTGCCGGTTGTTAAAATATGCAGCTATGACATGGAAACTTTGTTCTCCAGACATCAAAATGACCTCAATTCTCTCCTCTTTTGTCAAAGCCATCTTCAGTTACCTGCAACAACAAAAGTGTTGTAACTTTTGAACCATAACTGCTATTTCAAATCTATTTGCAGCAATAAATTTTTCAGCAAATTCTGATGTTGTTTGACATGTTATGTGACCCCCTTTCCATTTGAAAAAAACTGACTTAGATTCAAGATGGCCGATATCAAGATGGTGCCCATGTTCAGTACATACCCTAAAAGATAGCCCACCTCACCCATACCTTACTGGAGTATTCAGTTTTCCCATTTCCTGCACAGTTTTTGAAACATAAGGGTGTGCTGCGACTTTTGAATCACCCTGTAGATGCCACCAGGTGAGGCGACTTTATACAGAGTACAGGAGACACTATGTGTAGTGGCATGTGTTAAGGGTTAAGCTCTGCTGTACGTAAATGTCACCCCTACCCCTGTTCTCAATATTTCCTAGAATGAGGTTCCACTGCCTCCCAGACACTGTTGCTTGCCACCGCCTCTTTCTCCTGTAAAATGCCAATGGATTTACTCTACCAGCTGAGTGCAGAACTATTCCACCCCCTCCTGCTGTCAAGTGCTCTTAATGATGTGATACCACTAAGATCTGTGAATGACAAACCTATGATTCCACACTAGACAGCATTACTGTCGGAGACTGACAGCTGGGGGATGGCATCGTTTATGGAGAGTGAGTGAAAGAATGAGGGGTGGCTACTGCTAGAGTGCAGCACTTCAAAACGCAAAGTGTCACAGTATGCATAGTCTTGACACACAATTGTTGTTTTTTAAATATGGCATGTTTTGTGATTTTTGACCAACATTTACATTGTGCTCTAAAGGTCCATACCCAAAAGATGACGTCGCTCTATGAGCAACGTTGTCTAGTGTTTCCCCTCCCAGGCCGGGCAGTCGGCGGCCGCCCGTACACACTGAGCGATATGACCGTTCATATCGCTCAGTGACATAACACAGCCGCAGGCCGTGCATGCAGCTCCTGGACGACAGTCCAGATCGAGCATGTATGCACTGCCGATAGCGACGATCGTTGCCGACCCGCAAGGGCCATACATCGATCGTCACTGGCGGCATACACACTTGCCGAGAAAATGAGCGCCGTCACTCAGGAAGGGGGAAAATGAGCGACGTGGCTAATTTTCTCAGCAAGTGTGTATATGGACCTTAAGAGTCAGCAACGCATAACTTGTATACCATATGGTTTCGTGTTTGCTGTATTTATTTTTATTTCAAAAGTCACTGCAATCTTTTTTTATGATGTATTTATGATGTATATTTATTTGTGTGTGCAAAGCTATAAATGTAAAATGTACAAATTTAGGAGTTTAGTACCTGATTATGAGTCAGATACAGTTGTGGCTGCTGTTGCATTTTTTGCCAAAGTCGTGTCTGCATCTTATGCTAATTCAATAGACAGTATTCCAAATACCGAGAGACAGCCCACTCTTATTGCTGTGTAAATCCATCTCAGTCTGTCTTTAGACACATCATCTTTGGATGCACCATCAAATCATGCACCAGTCCTATAGTAGGTGCAGTTTCTCTATCTGAACTAGGGACGAATTAAGGGAGGGGCGACAGGGGCGGTCATCCTTGGGCCCCCACATAAGGCAGTGTGGAGCAGAGGAGTCCCCTCCGGTGACAGAGCTTGCGTCCCCCCTGGCGGCTGAGCTGGCGCCGAGGAGGTCCTTCATCAAGAGTCAGTCTTGCGGGATAGGTAATCCCACTAGACATTGACTTTGAGCAGGCTGCGTCTGTCCACTGCTGGTGCGTCATGCTGTCCCTGCAAGCTGCAACGTCCAGGTAAGACGCCGCTGTGGTGTGTGTGTATTAGGGGTGTGTATGTATGGTGGTGTATATGTGTATGTATGGGTGGGGGGCTACAATCAGGATTTCTGTTACTAGTGGGGGCCCACACAACTTCATTGTCCCTGGGCCCCCACCAGTCTTAAAATCCGGCCCTTATCTGAATAAGACATCCTGTGAGCGGTTGTCTGTCCTTAGATGCAGCCGCTGTCAGTAACACACATGACATGCCCCTGTATGCCTCGCCACACCCCAGTTGCCTCCCAGAAGCACTCACCAAAAATCCACACTCCCTGCATCCAATTTTCGTTCTGCATCTCAGTGCGGTAAGAAACGGTATGTGTGCGCAGTGCACGCACGGTGCTTTAAATAATGGCCAACTGTGTGAATATCGGCGTAGCGCGCCACTCTGAATCAGGTTCTTACAGTGTGAAATAAAGTGTGAAGAAACATGCAGTTTTCACAACGCTATCTTACAAGAGGGAATACAAATTTTATTCACTTGATTGTGGAAAAGCACAAGTCATCCTTCAGCCATCCTGGGTTTTCAACACGATATACACCCAAGTTGAACAGACATACAGTTTTCATACATGAGACATAATAATTTAAAAAAACATAAGTACTACCTAAATCTCATCCTGGACGCAGTGAGTACTCAGTGTTCAGTTCAGTAATAGCAGTGCAATGGTGCAGAGGATTACAAAGCTCAGAGTTTCTCTGCTATGAGAGGAGGCATGGTTGGACATGGTACCATTTCCTCTGCCGGTGCTGTTGCCAATGCCACCGTATGAATTATGTGTACTTTCTCCCGGATTTGTATTATAGCTGTTGCTACCGCCATGGGCACTGGTCAGATTGTTGTCATTACCGTAAGATGATCCATCGCTGCTCCCTCCAGGAACCATAGCACCTGAATTATAACCACTGCTGGTGCCACCTGCACTGCCATTGCCAACATTATTCATTACTTCAAAGAAATCTCCATTATGATATTTTTCCGGAGGCATTAGATCGGGATTATAGACATTGCTATCTCCAGTGCCAAAGCCAAGATTGTTGTCATTAGTGTAGTCAATTCCATTATCCTGTGGATTATAGCTACTGATGTCAACACCGTCACTGCCAGGGCTGCTGCTGTTGCCCCTGGAAGACCCATTGTTATTTCCATCCGAGGGCATAGAATTCATGTTGTAACCATTGTTGTTATTCCATGAACTGCCCAGGTTGCTGGCATTGCCATAGGTGGATCCATTATTATTCTCAGATGAAGGTATCGGATTTGGACTGTAGTTGCTGTGAGTGGACCCGTTATTTACCCCAGGATGCATCATATTTGAGTTATAGCCATTGGTGTTGGTCCAGGCACTGCCAAGATTGCTGCCATTCCCATGGTTATATACATCTTCTGTGGACACTGTATGTGAGCCATAGCCGTTACTAGGAGCAGAGCCATTATGGTTTCCCTCTGGAACCATCATATTTTGGTCATATTGATTGATGTGATGTTCTCCACTGCCTTGACTGTTAACGCTGCTATTGGAAGACCCATTGTTATTACCACCCGAGGGCACTGCATTCATATTGTAACCATTATTGCTATTCCATGAACTGCCCAGATTGTTGAGATTGTCGTAGGCAGATCCATTATTATTTACGTATGAAGATATGGGATTTACACTATTGTTGTTGTGAGTAGACACATTATTATTATTATATGCAACGGGGAACATGGTGTTTGAATGGTGACCACTGGTGTTGGTCCAGGCACTGCCAGGCTTGCTATCATTGCCATGGTAACTTCCATTGTATACAGTGTTTTGGTTATAGATGTTTTCGATAGAACCATTATTGTTATTCTCGAAGGGCCTCACACCTGGATTATTATTAAGGCTATAGAGCCATGCATTGTAAGCATTGCTTCCATTGCCGTGGCTAGATCCCCCTGGTGATACATGATTTGTCATATAGCTTTCATTAATTGCAGACCCATTGTTATTTTCCCACAATGGCCTATGATTTGGGTGGTAGCCAATGCTGTTGATTGACGTATTGCCAACATCGCTGTCATTGCCTTGAGTAGATCCATTATTTGTGATCATAGAATTGGAGCTATAGCTACTATGATAGACAGACCCATTATTATTCCCCCCAGGGCTTGAGTTATATCCATTGATAAGGGTAGATCCATTAGTCCCCACAGGGATCATCACATTATTATTAGAAATATTGCTGTGTGGCATGTCAGTACCATTGTCGGCACTGTTGTGGGATGTTGAAGTTTCATTATTTCTTGGGTTATTGTTGTACTCTCCTGGTGACATTGAATGTGAGCCATAGGCATTGGCGGGAGCAGAGCCATTATGGCTTTCTTCAGTGATGCCAGCACTAGAATTACCTTCATGACCTGCAGTGTTGTATGTGGAGTCAGCGCTTCCAGATCCATTGTTGTAACCTGGTAACGCAAGAATCGTATGATAAACATTATCGCCATATACTGAATTTTGCATGGCATAATCAGAAACTGGACACTCTAGTGTGTGGGGCATGAATTGTGCCCTGATTTACTGATAAAATTGGAATCATTAGCACTCAAGTTGCCTGATGCCATGAGTGAGTTGTAGACCATGCAGATGGCCATCATCAGTCTTAATGCTTATGTGACTTACTTCTAAGGGGTCAATACAATTAGCTTCGGAGGGTGTGAAGTGCCATTGCAACAGCGTTTAAATGCCGGCAACGGCACCTGATCTCGCACCCTTCGCGGCCTCGAATCAGCCCCAATTTACACAAAACTGATTGGACCTCTATGGGGTGAAGAGCAGTTTTGTGCAAATTAGGCCCTCCGTAAAGTGCGGCCCATGATGCGATGATTCACAGCTGTGATGATATCGCGGCTAATCGGATTGACCCCTATGAATCTAGCAATTTCAGAGTAATTATTGTAACTTGTTAAAGCTTGGAAAATGTAACATAATGTAGATTAGTAAAATACCCTGATAAGTGAAATACCATGATCTCTGAACTATATTATTGTCACCTTAATAGGTTATAGTGCTCTGAGCTTGGGTCAGACTTTGGACACCACTGCGGTTATTGATACTACTCTTATGGTATCTGATGGTGCATCTCCAAAAAGTGTTAAGTTTGAAAATCAACACCATTGTGGCAATTGTGATAGGTTAATGATGCTATGAATGTGCTACTAAATTTCCAATTACTAGTTGGCCAACAATTAATGTTTTTCATGGCCTTTTGCCAGTCCATTACAGGGTTACTGGTAAGAAGTTGTGTTTTGGGTACCTGTTCCAGACAAAGCATTTCCAGTGGGAAAATAGCCAAAGGTATGCAGATTGTCCTGTGTTAATTTGTTGTTGCACAAGGTCCCATTGCAGCACTGAACAGTTGCACTGCTCAACTTCAGCGTCAGAGGAAGGATTGAGCTGTCGCACATGGCCGGTGTAGCACAACCCTTAATCACAGCAGGTGTAGGATCTCCATCTAGAGAAAGAAAAACGATGATTGGTCAGGGGCATCTCAACATCATTATAGGCCCTGGACAAAGACCCTAACCACCCATTCACGTGATCCAATTAAAAACAACAACAACATATCATGCCCCTCCTGTGGTCCTGCACCATCTATCCACATGCTTCCATGCAGTGAATGGCTCTGTAAGATAGCATGCCGATATGCCAGTCAATGTATGAACGGTCAGTTGAACTGACCATTTCCGACACCTGCAGCTATCGATTTTGACAGCTGCAAATGTCATTGCCCATACACCACAGAAGGGACATCGTTGTCCCTGGCTGTGGTGGCTGCCAGCTCCGGGCTGCATAGGAGATCTTGCACATGCCCAATGGCACCGGCCAGCACTGAGACATAGCACATCAGCACTTGGCTGATGCGCTGTGGGAGGTCAGGCAGGAGGGGTGTAGTATGGTATGCCGGCGGCCGGGCTCCCGGCGACCAGCATACTGGCACCGGGAGCCCAACTGCCGGCATACCGACACTGTGGCGAGCGCAAAGGAGCCCCTTGTGGGCTTGCTGCGCTCACCACGCTGCAGGCACGGTGGCACGCTGCAGGCACGGTGGCACGCTACGCGCGCCACGCTATTTTTTTCTCCCTCCAGGGGGGTCGTGGACTCCCACGAGGGAGAATAGATGTCGGTATGCCAGGTGTCGGGATTCCGGCGCCGGTATACTGTGCACCGGGATCCCGACATTCGGCATACTGAAGACCACCCGGCAGGAGAGGGGAAGTTTCACTCCCCCACTTCAGCAGCAGAGATGTTCATACATCTTGGCGCTGCTGCTTCCTGGCAAAGCAGGCAAAGCAGGAAGCATTATAATTGCTCAATACGTGTGCTATAATACATTTTACCCCACAGCCTGTAAAATGACAGTTAGCGCTAAATGGTTAGTAGTATATCTCTCTCCATATTATGCTTTGATAAGTCCCCCCAAGACTCCTTTTCAAACAGAAAGATTCATTTTAAAAGAAAAAATCCTTTATTTCAAAGCAAATCAGCATAGTACTTTTAAATCAATCAATAATTGTATACCAAACGCACTATGGTGGTCATTCCGAGTTGATCGCTCGCTAGATGCTTTTAGCAGCATTGCAAATGCTAGGCCGCCGCCCTCTGGGAGTGTATCTTAGCTTAGCAGAATAGCGAACGAAAGATTAGCAGAACTGCTACTAAATAATTCCCTGCAGTTTCTGAGTAGCTCCAGACTTACTCCTAGACAGCGATCACCTTAGTCCGTTTAGTTCCTGGTTTGACGTCACAAACACGACCTGCGTTCGGCCAGCCACTCCCCTGTTTCTCCAGCCACTCCTGCGTTTTTACCTGGCACGCCTGCGTTTTTTAGCACACTCCCGGAAAACGGCCAGTTTCCGCCCAGAAACACCCACTTCCTGTCAATCACAGTACGATCACTCGAGCGATGAAAAAACGTCGCTCGAGCTTGTGTAAATCTACAAAGTTTTGTGTGAAAGTACTTAGCGCATGCGCGCTGAGTACCTTGCGCATGCGCATTTTTGCAATTTTTTACTTAATCGCTGCACTGCGAAAATCGGCAGCGAGCGATCAACTCGGAATGACCACCTCTATCCACTAGCTCCCCTTACCCTTCAGAATCCATTTCAAGCTTCTGACACTCACTTACAAAGCTCTCAACCACTCCTCAGTCAGTTACATAGATTAGGGAAAAGGGGGAATGGGAATCCTCTGCACTAGACTGTTCTCAGATTAGTAATATTACAATTAATCAATAAGATTCCCCAATTTATATATCACAAATTAATTCACGATACTGTTTAGGGGGTGCTGCCATAGACAAAAAAGTTGAAGAGAAACATTAGAAAGGAAAGGATTGTCTCTTTGTTGGCGCACTTTTGAAAGAGAGGTAAGTATAATTAAAATATAACTTTTATTAACATGCAGTTAAAATCGCCTGATGGTGTGAAAAATTACAGGACAAACAATTACAGACCATACGAATAAATGAATTAATATCAAATGCACTTGTGTGTCTTTATTTATAAAGTCATTGTGTGTGTGTGCAATCATTTCCTAAAACCAACTTGATAAATTTGCTTGAATTATGCCCCTGTTTGGGGTTGTCTGACCATATTGTATAAGGGGTGTTGGGATTCAATAAACCTATCACTAATCCCATAAATGATACAGTGTGATTGTATTATCAAACCCTCATGTAATTAAATTGGATTCGAATGTTTTATAGTCAATGAGCAGACATGAAATGTTCTTTCTTTCAGCTCACTGTGTTAAATGTCTCTAATCGGTCTTAGAATACTGACAAGAGATTCTGTCATAAAATTGCTACTGATAATTCACATTTCTTATGATGTAGCTTTTGTGGTTTGTTGGCTCACTTTCAAAGCCACTGTTCTATTACCGATACCAAGGTTGCAACTATAGTTGCAAATTTACATTGGACAAACACAAGTTACACACTGTATCTATTTATTATATGGATTGTTGCAAAGGTATTCAGAGTAGAACTATCTGCTGTACTGATGTAGTACTATGGGATGTAAGCATATCAATAATTTCAGTTCTGGCTCTCAGATTTATTCTGTCAGAAAATGATAAATTATACGCTGTATCTGATCATTTCATGTATGCTTCCCCTATGTACTTCACAGGATAAGACTGTATAATATGTTGATTCTATTCAGCAAAACACACTTGGATTAATATATCTGAAATACGGCTCTCTCTTGAATTTAACATAAGGGTCTCACTATAAAGGGTTCCAGGAGGCATTGCTTTATAGTAAGACCCTTATGTTAAATTCAAGAGAGAGCCGTATTTCAGATATATTAATCCAAGTGTGTTTTGCTGAATAGAATCAACATATTATACAGTCTTATCCTGTGAAGTACATAGGGGAAGCATACATGAAATGATCAGATACAGCGTATAATTTATCATTTTCTGACAGAATTATTCTGAGAGCCAGAACTGAAATGATTGATATGCTTACATCCCATAGTACTACATCAGTACAGCAGATAGTTCTACTCTGAATACCTTTGCAACAATCCATATAATAAATAGATACAGTGTGTAACTTGTGTTTGTCCAATGTAAATTTGCAACTATAGTTGCAACGTTGGTATTGGTAATAGAACAGTGGCTTTGAAAGTGAGCCAACAAACCACAAAAGCTACATCATAAGAAATGTGAATTATCAGTAGCAATTTTATGACAGAATCTCTTGTCAGTATTCTAAGACCGATTAGAGACATTTAACACAGTGAGCTGAAAGAAAGAACATTTCATGTCTGCTCATTGACTATAAAACATTCAACTCCAATTTAATTACATGAGGGTTTGATAATACAATCACACTGTATCATTTATGGGATTAGTGATAGGTTTATTGAATCCCGACACCCCTTATACAATATGGTCAGACAACCCCAAACAGGGGCATAATTCAAGCAAATTTATCAAGTTGGTTTTAGGAAATGATTGCACACACACACAATGACTTTATAAATAAAGACACACAAGTGCATTTGATATTAATTCATTTATTCGTATGGTTTGTAATTGTTTGTCCTGTAATTTTTCACACCATCAGGCGATTTTAACTGCATGTTAATAAAAGTTATATTTTAATTATACTTACCTCTCTTTCAAAAGTGCGCCAACAAAGAGACAATCCTTTCCTTTCTAATGTTTCTCTGCCAGTTACATCCCTGAACTTATCTCCCTTAACATTCCTTCCCATCCTCTTCGCTCTGCTAATGCATGTGCTGCTCCCTTTCTCTGGAATTCTCTACCTTTCCCCATCAGACTCTCCACCTCTCTACAAAACTTCAAACGGGCTCTCAAGACCCACTTCACCAAACCCAGCCATCTCTCATCCTAAGCCCTCTGTGGCCCACGCTCACTTTCTACCCCGTGTCACCTCTGTTTGTGTGCCCCTCCCCTTTAGAATGTAAGCTTTCACGAGCAGGGCCCTCTTCCCTCATGTGCTTTTGCATCTCTTACTTAACCTATCTTCTTTTCAATACTCCCTCTGATGGCACCAAATCCCTCGGTTTTCTGCCGCCCTGACACTTATTTCAGTGCTGTTTACTGACGCTGCTATGTTTATATACCCTGCACTTGTCCTATATTGTATTGAATTGTAAGTCGCTGTCTTCATGTTTTGCTTATTTGTTTACTCTGTAATTAGGTGCTGCGGATCCCATGTGGCGCCATATTAAAAAGGATAATAATAAGGATAATAATAAAAAATGCTAAAGAAACACACAGAAGATACAGTAATTAAGCAATGTCTTGCGGTTCTCACCTACCTTTCATTGACAAGCCTGCAACTTCTAAGCATGATGTCAAGGGTCCATAGCATTGAGCCTTGGTGACCTCTGTGGGTGCACATCCCATGCCTTCAAATGTGTTGCAGCTGTAGCATGTTACTCCATTGGGTGACTTATCATCTTCTTTAGGTTCTGTACGTAAACAGAAGAACAGGAAAAAATTATGTTGGTTATTTGTTTATACAAAATGATCATAAGGTAAATCTTCTATTGAATTACATTTGAATAAGCTGATGGTAACATTAAGAAGAAAATTATTTCATAAAATTGAACAATCTAAAAAAAATTTACTGAAAATGCATTTCATTACCTATGGCGCTATTACAGAAATTGCTGCCGCAGCAATCTACCTCCACTGCAGAAGTCTGACCGGTGAAGAGTAGTCTCGAAGAGCATGCTGGAACCTCTCCGCATCCTTTTATGTTGACGTCTGCTATTTCACCTTTTGTGGGATTAGGAGGAAAAAAAGCAGAACAGTTAATCATAGACACACAAATAGCCTATTCGGGCTAATTCTGAGTCACTCGGTCAAATCTCTGTACACAGACGCACATGGCTTGTTTTCACCTACAGTACATGCACATGTGCGAATTTACACACTTTTGCCTATCCCTGGCCTACCCTGAGTCGGATAGAACTTAAGTACCTGCTGATACTTATGGTGACTAGCATAAGATCAAAGGGTGGCACAGGTGACACCCCCCATCCCCCCGAGCCCTATTAATTTTTCTATTAGCATTAGGTAGTTTGCCATTTGTTTGCATCCACACACTTTCCTATCTCCCTTTAGGGTTTTGCACAATAGAAATATGTAAAGAACTGTATTGTACTCAGTCTCTGAATGTGGGCTCCTAACTCTGAAGCCAGAACAGTCACCTGTACCTCCAACAGTTTTCTAGGCAAAAATAAATGAGAACAACAACAAAATAATCTCTTAAACTTGAAGCACATATGCAATTTGGGAGGGGAGTGGATGTGTGACAGCAGCACAACCTACCTAATGAGCTCATTAAGGTTTTTAGATTTCATTTCAATAGTAAAATGTGACAGAGCCAGAGTAAGATGATTGGTAGTGGAGCCATCTCTGGCCTCCCCCAATATGTTCTGTAGGCTAGCAACTTTTTTATTTTTATATATATCCCCCACTACCACAGTTACCACCACAACTAACACCACCACCGCCACTACAAGGCTTTGACATCGAGAGACAGACATTAGCATTAAGTGAGGTTCTACTTTATAAACAAGACACAATTGTGCACAGTGATGGAAAGATTGATAGATATGGTTGGGTGCGGCTTATTACCTTAAGGTGTCCTCCTTCAGTAACAAAGGGGTCAATTTACTTAACCTTGGATGGAAATAAAGTGCATGGAGATAAAGTACCAGCCAATCAGCTCCTAACTGCCATGTTACAGGCTGTGTTTGAAAAATTACAGTTAGGAGCTGGTTGGCTGGTACTTTATCTCCATCCACTTTATCTCTATCCAAGGATCCAAGGATTAATAAATAGACCTAATGGTGTCGAAAATGTCATGTATAGACTTGCCCAACAATCAGAACACTCGCTTCTCTTTCATTGTCGCTTGTGTTCAGTAAGTTGCATCCACTGTGGCTGGATCTAGCATGCTTTTGTACTCACCATGCTCTGTAGCTTAGCCCAAGACTCTACGTGCAATTCAGAGTCATATACAACTTATCTGATGGGGTATAACTCGGTGGTAATGGAGATTTTGCCTATAAGCAAAGCTTAGTGAGGTTGAATTGCAGGCTGTGCAGAGTTGTGTGTGCACATTATCTGTTTTCAGATGGATATCTTGCAACATGGATTGGGCTGGTGTCAATGCACCATGAAAATGAAACTTTTTAAAGAAGCATATAGAGTGTACAGTAACCTTACCAACACCCAACCATAGAAATAGAGTGTACTGTAATCTTACCAACAACCAACCATAGAAGCAGAGTGTACTGTAATCTTACCAAAACCCAACCATAGAAGCAGAGTGTACTGTAATCTTACCAAAACCCAACCATAGAAGCATAGTGTACAGTAACCTTACCAACAACCCAACCATAGAAGCAGAGTGTACTGTAATCTTACCAACACCCAACCATAGAAACAGATTGTACAAATACCCTTACCAACACCCAACCATAGAAGCAATGTGTACTGTAATCTTACCAACACCCAACCAGAGAAGCAGATTGTACAATAACCTTACCAACACCCAACCATAGAAGCAGATTGTACAATAACCTTACCAACACCCAACCATAGAAGCAGATTGTACAATAACCTTACCAACACCCAACCATAGAAGCAGATTGTACAAATAACCTTACCAACACCTAACCATAGAAGCAATGTGTACTGTAATCTTACCAACACCCCACCAGAGAAGCAGATTGTACAATAACCTTACCAACACCCAACCATAGAAGCAGATTGTACAATAATCTTACTAACACCCAACCATAGAAGAAGATTGTACAATAACCTTAACAACACCCAACCATAGAAGCAGATTGTACAATAACCTTACCAACACCAAACCATAGAAGCAGATTGTACAATAGCCTTACCAACCCCAACCATAGAAGCAGATTGTACAATAATCTTACCAACACCCAACCATAGAAGCAGATTGTACAATAACCTTAACAACACCCAACCATAGAAGCAGATTGTACAATAACCTTACCAACACCAACCATAGAAGCAGATTGTATAATAAACTTACCAACACCCAACCATAGAAGCAGATTGTACAATAACCATACCAACACCCAACCATAGAAGCAGATTGTACAAATAACCTTACCAACACCAAATCATAGAAGCAAAGTGTACTGTAATCTTACCAACACCCCACCAGAGAAGCAGATTGTACAATTACCTTACCAACACCCAACCATAGAAGCAGATTGTACAATAATCTTAACACCCAACCATAGAAGCAGATTGTACAATAACCTTAACAACACCCAACCATAGAAGCAGATTGTACAATAATCTTACCAACACCCAACCATAGAAGCAGATTGTACAATAACCTTAACAACACCCAACCATAGAAGCAGATTGTACAATAACCTTACCAACACCAACCATAGAAGCAGATTGTATAATAAACTTACCAACACCCAACCATAGAAGCAGATTGTACAATAACCTTACCAACACCCAACCATAGAAGCAGATTGTACAAATAACCTTACCAACACCCAATCATAGAAGCAAAGTGTACTGTAATCTTACCAACACCCCACCAGAGAATCAGATTGTACAATAACCTTACCAACACCCAACCATAGAAGCAGATTGTACAATAATCTTACCAACACCCAACCATAGAAGCAGATTGTACAATAACCTTAACAACACCCAACCATAGAAGCAGATTGTACAATAACCTTACCAACACCAAACCATAGAAGCAGATTGTACAATAACCTTACCAACACCCAACCATATAAGCAGATTGTACAATAACCTTACCAACACCCAACCATTGAAGCAGAGTGTATTGTAAACTTACCAAGGACCAACCATAAAAGCATATTGTACTGTAACCTTTTCAATGCCCAACCATATAATCAGATTTTACGGTAACCTTACCAACACCCAACCATAGGAACAGAGTGTACTGTAATCTTACCAACACCAAACTATTGAAGCAGAGTGTACAGTAATCTTACCAATGCCCAACCATAGAAGCAGCATGTGTGGTAACTTTGCAAAACCAAACCATAGAAGCAGAGTCTGCTGTAACCTTATTAACAATTGATCTTTGGAGCACAGTGTTTAGTAATGCCTGCTCCACCTGTGATAATGTGAGAATATCTTTTCACATACACACACACCAACCCACAATACACAAACACAGACACACACCAACCCACAAATACACACTGCATGATGCTCACCAAAAGACCCTATCACTTTGAGGTCCAAACATTGCTTCTGTTGTCCACTGCATCTCATTGTCTTCATGTTTCCACTGTTGCAGCTTGAGCCAGGGGATATACATGTGTGACAGTAGAGATCACTCAAACTTGTGTCTTTAGCTAAAAAAAAAAAAAAAGTAAATATGAGTTTAAAGCAAATCTAAAACTAAAATATATATCTAGATAGATAGATAGATAGATAGATAGATAGATAGATAGATAGATAGATCGATAGACAGACAGATAGATCGATAGCATCCATAATAAAATCCCAGCAGTTTTATTGCATCGTAGATGCTATGTCAGCCTTAGGGACAAGAGAGGCTGCAACCACTTTTTAAAGGCAGCACTGAGTAAACGAGTGTGGTATGTTAGGTGGATTAAACTTAGGTCAACAGTGTCTAGGTTAACTACTGTCGACATTGTTTCTAGGTCGACAGGGACTCTAGGTCGACATGTACTAGGTCGACATGAGAAAAGGTTGACGTGTTTTTTTGGTGTCGTTTTCTCCATACAGTGACCGGGAACCCCAATTAGTGCACTGTGTCCCTTCGCATGGTTCGCTTCGCTTGCCATGCTTCGGGCAAGGTGCCTCGCCCTGCTACTGCAGCACTTGGCACAGGTTACCATTCCCAATTGTAGTCCACGTGAATCATAAAGTATGAAAAAGTTAAAAAAAATGAATTAAAAAGTGTGAAAAAATCATGTCGACCTTTTTTCATGTCGACCTAGAACATGTTGACCTAGATTCCCTGTCGACATAGAAACCATGTCGAGCTACTTACCGTTGACCAATAGTGGTCGGCCTTAACAGTGTCGACCTACTTACTGTCGACCTAAAGACCGGATCCCGAGTAAACACCACAGTCACCACCAAGTTTGCCAGTTAACAATAAACTACCTTACAGGTTGGGATTGATTTGCCGGTGCTCGGGATGCTGGCGGTCAGACTACTGACTGCAGCATCCTGATGGATAGAATCCCAACAGAGGAAGGTAAGTATGCTTGTCCCCTGTTCCCCTAACTCTCCCTTTCCATAACCTAAACCTAACCCCCCCCCCTCCCCCTGCAGCCTAATCCTATCCCTCCCCAGTGGCACATAAATCTACCCCCCCCCTCCCATTCCCACAGCCTAATCCTCACTCCCAGCAGCAAAACCTTAACCCTCCCTGTTGGTGCCTAAACCTAACCCTCCACTCCTCGCACCCTAAACCTACCCCCACCCGGGGCGCACCCTTAACCTAAACCCAGCTCACCTCTCTGGCGTGGCAAAGGCACCTCTTTCAGGATCCTGCCTATCGGGATTTCAATGTCGGGATGGAGACCCTATTCACGATGTCGGCATTCCGAATGGTGTTGGGGTTCCGACGTCGGTATTCTGAGTGCCGGGATCCCAACCGCCAGGTTCCTGATCGGATCCCTACCTTACTGTTTGGCTGTATGTAAGTTCTAATGACTTACAGAGTGGAACCACAAGTTAGTGTAGGCAAAATGTCATAATATCATTTCATTTGCATGCAAGTCCAATAATGAACCGCAAACCCACTTTATATTGGGTAAATCGTCTGTACAAACAAAGATCAAAAGCAGAGCATACTGTCAGTTTTGCACAAAGAAAGCTGAAAATGGACATCTCAATCCTTGCACACTCATACTGTACATATAGATGTACACCAGGGAAGGGCTTTGTAACCGCATCTGTAAAATATTGCAGATTGCGACCTCCAAGAAACGCGACTGCATCCATCTTTTGAATAAGGCCCTGTATGTTCTGTTGTTGCATGTCTTTGTATGTGTTGCACTTAACCTGAATATCAATGAGAAAATGTCAACCTACCTGAAATCCGTTTCTCATTACAAAGATCAGTTTCACAAATCTCCTCCCGCATTGATAACCTTGTTGCCTCACTTGGGGAAATTGAAAGATTCTTGGAATATCCATTTGAATTAACACAACCTTTAATAATACTCCGGACTTTACAGGGAACTTGATGAAAAGAAATGACAGAGTTATAAATGTTAGCAATGTACATTATTATTATCAATAATAATTAATGATTATGTTTTACTTTGTTGTTAAATTTCTATGTGGTGGGCAATTTTAAGCTGCGGAACCCACAACTCTCTGCTGGTTAGCAAATACTGCCGGCTCTACCATTAGGCAGCTTTAGGCAGTTGCCTAGGGCGCTGGGATCTAAAGGGGGGGAAGGGGGCACTGAGTCTTGGAATTGGTGGTGGTTGGGGGCAGTAGGCTTAAGTTTTGACTAGGGTGCACTGGCCCTGATACTGCAATTGTTATTTATTTATTTATTTTAAAAATATATCATATGCAAAATTATGTAATGCATGTTGCACGTCTTTATTTTTTCTTGCTCTTAAATTCTTGTGACATTTCCAGCTAAGCCCTGTTGAATACAAAGGTGGCCTGATGCAGTGATTGAAAATCAGTGTCCTATCCAGTAATTTTGAAATAGAAAACAATGGACGCTCATGTGATAGGAGTCTGAGGGGCAGATGTATTAACCTGGAGAAGGCATAAGGAAGTGATGAACCAGTGATATGTGCAAGGTGATAAAGGCACCAGCCAATCAGCTCCAAGATGTAAATTAACAGTTAAGATCTGATTGGCTGGTGCCTTTATCACCTTGCACATATCACTGGTTTATCACTTCCTTATGCCTACTCCAAGTTAATACATCTGCCCCTGAGTCTATAAAAAATACCCCTACATTATTTTGCGATGATGGGTGCAACAAACACTGTGGACAAGGGTGTGGCTTTAACGAGACCTTGTAGATAGGCCAAACAGAACATCTGTTCTGATCATTTTTATGTAGGAAGGTGGAAGATGGCAGAGTTCTGGAGAGGAAGACATAGGACATCTGTTAATCAGGCTAGACATAGGGAGGAACTCAGACTCTAAAATACTTGTATTTCCAGTTAGTGGGGTGATTGATGCAGACCAGTGACTGTTAATATCATTAGAATAAGGCAGATACTGTCAGGCTTGGATAATGTGTACCTCCAAAAGAGCTAAAGAGATAGGGGTCTATTCATGAAGCAGTGAGATGTGTGGAGAAGTGAGCCATTGGAAAAGTTGCCCATGGCAACCAATAAGCATTGAAGTTACATTTATAATTTGAATATTATAAAATTATAGAGAGCCGCTGATTGGTCGCCATGGACAACTTCTCCACTGTCTCACTTCTCCACTCTTTTCACTGCTTCATGAATAGACGCCTTAAAGAGAAAGCTACAGTACACCTACATTATCCTAAATGCTGGGAACTTAATTGTATATTGCTACCATATTACATGAAACTCAATACAGAAGGTCAGATTTGTTGACACTATTTGATATAGTAAAAACAGACAATGACATAGAGGGTTAGTGAATACTCACAAGACTGTATGTCCAGGGAAGTTGTGCTACACTTGTCGTTGTCTCCAGGGCATGTAACAGGCTTGCAGTCATTATTGTCTACACATGAGTAGCACTTAAGAGAACTGGCTAAATAGGGAAAATTCAAATATTTTAGTGTATTAAACCATACATATATACAGTAGTATTGTCTGTCCTCCCCTCCCAATTCTAATATGTTCCTAATGCCTCACAACACTCTCCCCTCAAGACTAAGAACTCTAACAGCAAGGCCCCCAATTTCTACAGTTTCATATCGTCACCTCCATGTGTAATCCTATCTGTATTGTCTATGTTTAAAAGCTGTGGCACCATATATACAAACTTTGTTGATGATGATGATGATGATCTCTTACACTTGTCCTATATTCTTATTAGGTGATTCTACCAAATGTGCTCATAATAGTCCATTTAATCATATCTATATTTGTTTTCCTAGTCATCATTTTGGAGACTTGCTGAACCCCTTTTTCAAAAATGTTGGTCAGTAAAAAACCTTTTGTACAACACAAACATGGGCGCTGAGAGGGCGGGGAGCGGGTACTAATTACCCAGGTCCGTGCCTGTTGGAGGGGCCCTGCGTGGACCTGGGCTAGCTGCTTAGGGAAGGGGGGGGGGGGCAATTGCCACCCTATACAGGCAGATTGCCCATATCCCTTTAGTATCCAGATCCCCATGAATGTCTCATTGAACCTGAGTATAAAGAAGGGTTGGGTTGATGTTTATAATCCCAAACACGTATTTTAGCATTTTCTGTTTATGGAACAAATCTTTTTTCGTTTCAAAGTTAGATGGTTGGGTCCTTACTTGAAATTAATTAATTTGCTATGAAATCTGCTTAAAGACAAGAGCCAAGAATTCTGCACCAGTATACCTGGCTTAATGAATCTGGCAGATTGTCTCACTGAGTCTGTCAGAACACAGTGGTATAAGTGGATATTCAAATTTACAATATGTTGCAAATCTACTTCTGAGTGATTCAAGGGGAATAGATACATTTGAGGAAATTGGAATATGATATAGAGCATGAGGTACTGTATATAATCATTTTTGTCTCATTCTGAAACTTTGCAGACTTCAGATTATTTTTTTGTCCTAACTCTTTAAACTATGAGGCCTCAGCTGTTAGCTATTTCCAGCTATTTCAAATTTGTGTGTTCACCATACACTATACAGGTATGTGTTTATATAGCTCTGTGTTTTTCTCTTTCTTTCAAATGTACCCATTCTTTTCAATGTTGTTCCTAACCTATTACAATGAAAGGTCATTTGAAAAGAATGGGAAAAGCCTACTTTATGTTGTTTTCAGTGACTTGCAAAATGGAAATATCTGAAATTTGGACACAGAGGGTACATGTACCAAAGAGTAATTTGTCCAAATTGCTGATTTATGGCAATTTTAGCAGATTTGTTTTTAGAAGAATGTCTGGCTCTGCCTTTCTAAAAATTGCGGCTTTAAAGTACACTGTAAATATTCTCATAAAATTGGCGGTTTGGACAAATCCCTCTTAATTATATTTATCCCCAAATTGGATATGTCAGGAGTATTCCAAACGATTTTGCATTTGTGTATGTGTCTACAGTCTAAGAGCTCTCCATTAACTTCAGCTTTTTTTGTTTTGTTTTGTTTATCACATCAATAGAGATTTGGAATATTTAATTCTGGTTACTGTGTTAATGTTTGTTTAGGTTGAATATTGAATGCTTCCGCTACAAAGATTTTAATGAAATAGTAGTAAGCTTTCAATATTGAGCATAATCACTGTAAACATTGTAATTATCCACTTCAAAAGTTCTAATTGATGTGGAAACAAAATAATTTGCACTGCTGGGGAGCTCTAGAGACATGGAAACACAAAAAGGTTGAACCTTTAATTTATTTACACAACTCCAGAAAGTTGTCAAAATTTTATAGTAATCCTTAGCTATTCAGTTTGATTAGCAATGGAAAATTCCATTTTCATTGAAATGCCCCCATGCATGTCAATGAGGTTAATGGTAAACAAGTGGAATTAACTTTAAAAGAATGAATCCATAGATTTCAATGCTTATACAGTACATGCATAAAGGCTATATAAAACCAGCTTACTGGTTTTATATTTTATATCCATCACTAGTGTCTGGAATCATTGTACATACTTTTAGTTTGGGATTTCTGAGTTGATTTACCAAAATCAACATTTCCTACAGTCACCAGTGGTATGCTTTTCAATAAGAAATCTGTGATTTCAGTATTTTTTTTCCTAATTTAGTCATTTATTTATATATATATATATATATATATATATATATATATATATATATTGGGGGGGGGGGTGTTGTGTCTTTGAAAACTTTATACATTTATAGGTTGTAAGTTTATTACAAAGATTTTGAACCACTGTAAACCACTGTTAGACTTTTGAAATCATTGACAACAGGAAACATTTGGTAACCACAAAGCAGTTTCTTGACTTTTATTTTTTATGGGAACTGGTGTTAAATTTTGTTAAATAATGAATATGTATTTTAATTGTAATGTACTACGATATTGGCGTGTTTCAACACACTCAAGTTTATATTTACAAGGTGCGGCTAAATTCAATTATCAGAAGGCTCTTCTCTTGCTCCTATAATAAAACCCAGCCCAACTAGAAAATGAATAACAATAATTACACAGCAGATTGGGATGATAATCACTTTCTCTTGCCACGTTTTCTGTTCTTGAATCAAAATGTTCTTTCTTATGTTGCATCCCAACCTGATTATTTATATTTATCACCCACATTTCTCACCCACACCCTCTTCTTTTGATTAAATTAAATCAGCTTCTGTGCTAAATAATATCCAGCTCCAACTGGTTCCTTCATACTCAATAAGTGAAAGCTTAAATTTTACATTTATATACCTCACTTAGGGGTATTTATCAAAGCATTGAGAGAGAGATAAATCACTAAACAATCATCTCTTAACTGTAATTTTTCAAACAAAGCTGGTAAACTGAGAGCTAGAAGTTGATTGAATAGGACTTTACCTCTCTCTATGTTATCTCTCTCCAAGCTTTTATAAATACCCCTCTTAGCATTATTTTGACCTGTATCTCTATTTCCCAGAAGCATAAAAATTCAATCCATAGTCACAATAATATATATATATATATATATGCATAATCTTTGCAGATTTGAATTTAGTAATATATTATATATATATATATATATATATATATAGTTCCAAAAAAGGCACTCACCAGGGACTTAATAGAAAGAATCCGGTATTTATTTAACTCACATAGCAGAAGCCAACATGGTCGTCAACGTTTTGGTCACAGAACGGGACCTTCCTCAGGACACAATCCCGCAGGAGAGACAGATACCTGTCTTTCCTGCGGGATTGTGTCCTGAGGAAGGTCATGTTCTGTGACCGAAACATTGACCGCGATGTTGGCTTCCGCTATGTTAGTTAAATAAATACCATCTTTTGGATTTTTCTATTAAGTCCCTGGTGAGTACCTTTTTTGGAACTATATGGATATGGATTTCGTAAGGAATGCATTGGAATGCAGCCCAGGCAGTTGATGTTTTGGGATAAGTGAGTGCCAACCTACCGAAGATATATATATATATATATATATATATATATATATATCTATCACAGAACCATATCCTGAGTGCAGATGAGCTAATCTGATGCTGTGTCCACCAAAGGGCAATTTTCATCAAATGAACACTACTTACGTTTCCAGAATATCAGTTCACAAAGCTTACAAAGCAATAACTGATTGTAAAAGTTAAAAAATTTGAAAGGAATAATTGTTGTATTGTATAATGTACTTTTGTTAATATTTTTATTTTTTTAACAATATGAGAATTTGGGGAATTTGTTGCTAAAATAAATGCTAAAACAATATAATTTTTTTTTTTAAATAGATACTTTTGATCAGATTTCGAGCAAATTCTTTCAACAGTGGGAACTTCTTTAGTTGGTCTGCTGAAGGCAAAACCCTGAAGTTCGCAAAAACTCAAAATGATTTTCACGAGATTATGTGGATCTAGCATGTGGATGTATGGTTTTACAGGTGAAGACTTTGTCCATAATTTGGAGTTACTTAAATACTATAAAAAGAAAATGTAAACAATTTTTGGGAAACTATTGCTGATGTCCTCCTCCTAATTAATTTATTTATTTATTTAGCAGTGTTCTTCCTACTAACTTTCAGAAGAAACACTTTTGGATTTTGTATAAAAAAATCACTGAGCAGTACACATACACATTTTTCTTTCTAATTCTCTTTAAATAAGGGGTAATCACATAAGATACTGCACAGATATACTAGCTCTTTTGTCAGTATCTGCATGTAAATGGGATACTGTAGACCGTGGTTTTCAAACTCTGGGGTCTATTCATAAAGCAGCCAAAAGAGTGGAGAAAAGGATCAGTAGAGAAGTTGTCCAGGACAACCAATCAATGTAAGGGAGATGCTGATTGGTTGCCATGGGCAACTTCTCCACTGCTCTATTTGTTCACTGTTTTCACTGCTTCATAAATAAAACCCTCTGTCCTCAGGACCCCACAAAGTTCATATTTTCCAGGTCACCCATAGATATTTAAAATGTGAAAGTTGGTGATACATATGTGCACCTGCCAGGTGGTGACCTGTAAAACGTGAGCTGTTTGGGGTCCTGAGGACCTAGTTTGAGACCAACTGGGATAAACTAAACCTATATTTTAATATTCAGGGAGTTCTATTCATGAAGCAGTGAAAAGAGTAGTGAAGTGAGCCAGGGGAGAAGTTGCTCATGGCAACCAATCAGCTGCTACATATAATGTTATAGAATGTACTTGATAAATGTTACCTCAAAGCTGATTGGTTGTCATGGGCAACTTTTCCACTGGCTCACTTCTCCACTTTTTCACAGCTTAATGAATAGACCCCATACTGTTAATTATGATTTTCAGAATTCTTAGTTTCCTATTACTGTACCTCTGCAGTCCACAATGTCATTGTTTAAACTTACCTGGGACAAGAAAAGCCACAAAACAGATTAGTAAAAGAGACCTCTCCATTATGTAGGTAGCCATCTGCAGTGCACCCCCGTGTGCCTTTAACCACGGTACAAAATGATGCTTAAATACATGTGCCACCACCTTACATGACACATCAGAAACGCCTGTGACTATCCACTCCCTGTATACCTGATGAGTAACAAATGATACTACCAGCACAGGCAGTAATTAATATTTTGGAATACAGGGAATAATTACAGTATCTCATTGGAAACCACTGCAGACATTCCAAAGTCAATTTACATTATCCATTGTCTCTGCAAAGGTTCTATTTTGTGATGATGGATCTTTTAAATCAGAGAGACGTTTAACCTACATCTTTCAGCATGAATTAATATTTTCTTAATCAAATATACTGTATATTGTGCTAGGCATTTGTTACAGAAAAGTTAAATGTTTAGTTATATGTTAAGGTTCTGAGGTCTTATTATATATACTGTATATATATAATTTTTTTCAGCAACATCCAGGTGTAAGCTGGGTACACACTGGACGAACAAGCAATTAGGCTAATTTAAGGGACGATTTCCCTTGAGCCTGATTGCCCATACACAACTTCTTTAGTTTACACCCGGTCACATGCATATCGTCCTATTTGGCGCGCAGTAGGGACGACTTCAGCACCGCGCAAATCAACCATACACACTAAGGGCGGGATGTATTAACATACATCGCCGCCACTCGCCGCCCATCGCAGTGATGTTGATCGCATATTTACTAACATATGCGATCAACATCGCAATGTGGTGACAGAGGCTCCCCACAATACCTGTGAGGTGGTGTGCGGGGGGTCTCCGTCACATACCTGAGGTTTCCACCTGCTCACCTGCCGGGAAGAAGGCAGCAGGCTGTCCTGGGCACCTCCTCCTTTCCCCTGCAGCCGGAAGGACCTCCGGCTGTTTTGCTAGGGGAGGAGGAGTTTACCTTCCGGGTCCATGCTTCCTGGAAGAAGGTATGCCAGGGGGGAGGTGGGAGGTGTCTGCGGCGGGGTGGTGGTGGAGGCAACGGGTTGCGGCGGCCGGCCATAAGAAGCCCATAGGCTTCTATAGGGTATCGCCATCCAAAGATGGCGATACCCTCATGGGTGTTAGTACATAGTACATATGAAAATGCAATAAATTCCCTGAAAATGGGGGTTTTATCGCATTTTCCCTTTAGTACATCCTGTCCCTAGCGATGTAGATGATTTGTCATTACAAAACAGCAAATTGTCCCAACATCGCTCCAGTGTGTACCCGGCTTAAGAGGTGTGATTTGGATGAGGTTAGATACATCCTGTAGGTAACCAGTGCACTATATTATTTAAAAATTCTTGACCAATTAATGGAGGCAAACTGCGCGGGCATACACAATGCGTCGCATCCCCGATGGATGCTACTACAATGTTATTGAAAGTGGTGGGGGTTGCGGGGTGGCTATGCGGCATTAGGTCGGGGGGCGAGCTGAATGGGTATGGGCCAAGATCATTATTGGGGAGGCTGCATGATGTCACATGCAGCCGCACTGATTAAAAAAATGGCGGCAGACTGCCTGGCAGTGCAAACAGGCTGTGCTTCCAGGGGTCAACCTTAGTTCCGATGAGTCCACAACCTAATTGCGGATGCATCGGGAGGCGGCCTTACACATGCTGGGTGGCTTTGCCCTGTGCTAGGCGGCCCCCATCATGTGAGGAGAGGGACGCAGATCTGACTGTGTATGCTGTGATCTGCATCCATCAAATAAGTTCCTTAGTACATGTATAAGCTACTTAGCCCATAGTGTGATTTCCCACTGAACAAATTGTTCATATACAGTATGTCATATTATTGTACTGTATAAAATTAATTTCTTCTTTTTTTTTCTTTGCAATCTTTATTTAAACGCTACAAACAGGAATTGAAACACTCTCATAGCAACAGCAAAACAATAATATATAACAAAAGAATTCATGGACTACATAGTAGTTGCCAATGGTTTCCAGTGTGTATAATTAAACAAAAAGAGTGAGAGAGGGAAGAGAAGGATGGAGAGTGTAATCTTCCCTGGAATTCAGAGTAGCAACAGCTTGTGGAGGTTGACAGCATCAGAGCAGTAGGAGAAAATACAGTATGTGAGGTTATACAATTACAGCAACTGTAATGCTTCTAGGAGGAGCTACAGTGTCTTTAAAATCCAGCAACCTGTACCAAATCACACAATATTCCTAAAATCTGTCAGCTGAAGACAATGATATGGTCATCCATGGTCATGCAAAAATCTAGTCGAACACACCACTTGGACACAATGGGGGGAATTCATATGTTTGAAAAGTCGGCTGGGTGTCTGTTTTTTCCTGTCTATTAGATAGAAAAAAACAGACACTGAACTGACTTTTCAAACAATTGAATCTCCCCCAATGTAGGAGATCTCCAGTGGACCGGAATTACAGCCTAAACCGCACTAAGAGGTCTATTCATGAAGGAGTGAAAAGAGTGGAGAAGTGAGCCAGTGGAGAAATTGCCCATGGCAACCAATCAGCTGCTCCGTACAATTGTATAGTATGCAAATTATAAATGTTACTTCAATGCTGATTGGTTGCCATGTGCAACTTCTCCACTGGCTCACTTCTCCACACTTTTCACTACTTCATGAATAGACCCCTAAGATGGTGCTTCAACAAGAACCGTTTGAACTGAACTCTACTACAAGGGAGAAGGTTTAAGATTCAAAAGCTTGGATAGGTCTTCATGAAAATTAACTTGGACATGGTTGAAGGCCACTCAGGTGTTTACGTCTGTATAGAATTTCATACTTGAAATGTGATTTGAAACCTGCCCATGCAAAGGCTTTCACAGCTGTATGTAAATCATCACACCATGAGCAGGGGACCATTATGGAGAGGGTTTGCAGGAAGCACAATACTTTTAGGACAAGTTCAGTTTAATCACAGTAATTATCTCAATCCTGGAGGTTTTCTGTGCTCTGGGACTGTAAGTACACACATAGTTTATAGAGCAAGGGGATAAAATTGTATTTAAACATGTGAAAGATCTCTATTAAGGAATATGCCAAACTATCCTACTTGGGTGGGAAGGCATGAGAAGAGAAAGGAGTGTTGCAAGCCTTCCTCTACGTCTGAAGGTAAGGCAAGGTTGAGCACCACAGACTTAGAATAATTCCTTTTGAACTTGGAGAGCTCTCCATATTGTGTTTTTCACAAATCAGGTTGGGGAAACAAATGGGTCAGTGAGCACCGCCAAGAGACCATCCGCAAAGAGGGCCAACTTGCACTCTGCGTCTCCCTGCTTTACTTTTACACTGCAATCGAGATTTCAATCTAGATTTCAGTTTGAAAACACCCCACTCAAATCTCTCTGCACATGTTACATCTGCCCCACCTGCAGTGCAACATAGTTTTGCACTGTTGCTTTATAATTTGCTTTACTTACAAACATGAAACAAGCACAGTGTTTCCTCACAAGATGTAGCCAGTGTGATTGTCTTGCACACAAACTATAAGAATGTGAATCAGCTTTTTGGAGGGAGATGAAAGGAGTGAGAGGCCTTGAGTTTGGGGTTACATGGTTTGTTTGAGAGGGACATGATAGATACAGTATGTTCAATTTATATTTTCCTTCTTTGTAGTACTGAAAGAGCATGGTACACTCATTGTACTTGATGATGAAATTGCCCCCAGATGACAACCTTGAAGTGTAAACTGTAAGGTTTCAGTCATTGGAGCAAATGTACCAAGCCTTGGAGAGTGATAGCTCTCTGGAGCGAGATAAAGTACTACCCCATCAGCTCCTGTCATTTTTCAAATACAGCCTGTAATATGGCAGTTAGGAGCTGATGGGCTGGTACTTTATCTTTCTCCACTTTATCACTCTCCAAGGCTTAGCAGTACATATCCCCCCAATATCACTTACTTGATATGTTGACAAAAATGCCTCCACATATTTTTACTTCAAGTATTCTTTATGACTTTTGGCCACAATGTTGAGCTGCCGGTGAAACCATAAATAGGAGAAAAACAAGACAAATCATTTGAAAAACAGAGATTTTACTGTCGGTCATTGTAATACTTGCCCATTCTTTGTTGAACGTGTCAGAACTGCGCATGGCAGCCGTCGTTGCCTAGCGATCGCCTCTGAGACAGAGGCGGTCGCTGGCCGGGAGGGGGCTGGACGGCGGCGTTAAGACCCCATTTAGGGGGAGTGGTCCAGCCAACGCAGGCGTGGCCGGACCGTTGGGGGGGCGGGCTGCGATGGCTGCGTGACGTCTCACGCAGCCGCTGCGGCCAGCAGCAGCGACGAACAACTCCCGGCCAGCCGCAGGAGCTGCGCTGGCCGGGAGTTACTCCAGAAATACAAATGCATTGCCGCTGCGCGATGCTTTTGTAGTTGTGCGGGGGGGGAGGGCAGACTGACATGCGGGGTGGACTAGCCCTGTGCTGGGCGTCCCCCCGCATGTCAGGGAAGATGATCGTAGCTGTGCTAAATTTAGCACAGCTACAATCATCTCGGAATGACCCCCAAAATGTCATATAACTAAATTAAGCAGAAGGCAACTTCCAAATCTGCTATCTAAGGTCACTTACAGTAAATAACCTAATATCCCAGGGTCAGCTATTGTCACATAACCTCCCATACATTTGTGCTCTATCCTATTATTAGATGGTAATCAGGAGGAGGTTGATGTCCTAGATAATTCCCTCTCCTACTGTAGTAATGTTGGGGGTCAGATCATTCCAGACCACCCGCCATATACCAGCACAAAGCTGCTTGGTTAACTATTAAATAAATGCCCCATGCAAGAACTTTTTGGCAGCAGTGGGAAAAAGATAACCTCTAATGTTTTGCTAGAGAAGATGAGTTCCGGAGGAGCGGGACTGTTGTGTGAGTCTCCACGTTTTTTTTAATACCAGGTTGGATGTTTGCTGCTTTAAAAAAAATAAAAAATGTCCAGACTCGCACAAAAGTCCCTCACCTCCGGAAGTCAGAGGCTATTAAATTTAGCCCACTGCTGTTCCAATACTGAAACAGCCCAGTGTGATGTTAGTGTATTAGAATGCTTAATATTTGTAGACACTCCCTTACTAATCTGTGTAAGCCTGAATCTTCAGTGATGGTCCCTAGGACCAGGGGAATGCTGGGAAATGGGTGGTCCAGTGTGCAGTGTGCCTGGAGTTGGTGATGGAATAAACAGCACAGCAGTGAACGCACATGTCTCTGTGTCCTGATGACTGGATTTACAAACATATGAACAAAACATGGTGTCAGAAGAAGTGTAACTTGGACTGCTAGTGCTGTCAGAGTGTGAAAGAATCCTGCAGAAGTCTGTAAGGCTGTGATACTCGGTGTCTGCAAAGCCTGCTGTGTGCTCCTCTCTTCAAACAGTGAGTAACCATGGATAAACTGGCTCCTCCAACCAGCATGCTGATGTCTGGTAACTTGTATGAAAACTGGAAAAGATTTAAGCAAAGGTTTAATATACATCTTGCTGCATGTGGAGCTGATACAGAGGCTGACAAAACAAAGGCATCCATTTTCCTCCATGTGATAGGAGAGGATGTGCTGGACATTTATAATAGTTTTCAGTTTGATGAGGGGCAGAATATGGTGCTATCTTCTATAATGCAAAAGTTTGAAGATTACTTTGTGCCAAGGAAAAATGTGACATATGAAAGATATAAGTTTTTCACATGTGATCAGAAGTCTGTAGATGGATTTAATCAGTATATTACAGAGCTGCAATCACTCAGTAAAACCTGTGAGTTTGGTGATTTAAAGGATTCACTGATTAGAGATCGTATTGTCTGTGGAATACCTGATAATGGACTCAGAGAGAGATTGCTGAGAGAGCAAGACCTAACACTAGAAAAGGCAGTGGACTATGTGTAGATCTGCAGAAATAACTAGATTTCAAGCCAAAATGTTACACAAGGATGCTGATGCTGCTGTATATGTAGTGCAGAAAACAGAGCAAAGCAAACCTCCATTCTCAAGAATGAAGCAGTCTAAGCCACAGTCTAATAAGGAAACGTGTAGTAGATGTGGAAATGCTCACAATCCTAAAATGTGCCCTGCTTATGGTAAACCCTGCATGAAATGTGGTAGACTTAATCACTTTGCCAAATGCTGTAAAGTTAAAAGTAAAACAACCAAAGTGCATGCTGTTAAACAAACAGATGAATTCTTTGTGGATTGCATTGAACTTTGCAGTGCAGATAAGAAAGAATGGATTGTCCCTTTAACTGTGAACGAGATTGTCATTCCCTTTAAGCTTGATACTGGCACGCAGGTGAATTTAATATCATTTCAAGACTATAAGACTTTTAGAGTAAAACCTAAAATTCATCCAGCCAAAGTGAAAGTTACAGGGTACACTGGGGAGGAAATTCCTGTGAAAGGTACATGCTTAGTGACACTGAAATATAAGGGACAACAGTTTAAAACATCTCTACTGATTGTGGATAAAAATGTGCAACCGATTCTAGGATTAAGTTCCTGTGAGAAACTAAGCTTGCTAAAGAAAGTTTTTATGGTGACATCACAAGTAGAAGATGACTGCAAATCGATGTTTACAGAATACAGAGACTTGTTTGAAGGTCTAGGTTGTTTGCCTGGAGAGCATAAAATAAATAGAGACACGCAAGTTTCTTCAGTGATACACCCCTGTAGAAAAGTGCCGTTTGCGCTGAGAGAAAAACTGAAATAAAAGTTAAATCGCATGGAAGCCTTGGGTGTGATACAGAAAGTTGATGAGCCTACTGAATGGGTAAGCTCCTTAGTAATTGTTGAAAAGAAAAATGGACAACTCAGAATATGTCTAGACCCCAGAGATTTAAACAAAGCTATTAAAAGAGAACATTTCAAACTACCAACCAGAGATGAAATCATGTCGTAATTTGCGGGAGCAAAATGGTTCAGTAAATTGGACGAATCTTCAGGTTTCTGGCAAATGAAGCTAGATGAGGCCAGCTCAAAGCTTTGTACATTTAATACACCAGAAGGTAAATACAGATTTCTTCGACTACCATATGGAACATTGTCTGCTCCAGAAGTATATCACAAAAAGATATACTTGATTTTTGAACATATTCCAGGTGTTGAAACAATGATGGATGACATTATTCTCTGGGGATATACAAAGGAAGAACATGATTCTAGATTGAGACAAGTAATGGAACTTGTCAATAATGTGAATCTAAAGCTAAACAAGGACAAATGTGAATTTGGCGTGAATACACTTACCTTTATGGGCGATGTGGTCTCGGATCAAGGTGTAAAACCAGACCCAAGGAAAATATCAGTCATAGTGAACATGGAACGTCCTAACAACAAAGACGACGTCAGAAGATTCCTAGGGATGATTACTTATTTAGGAAAGTTTATTTCTCAACTCTCTGAATGAACAGCCTCTCTTAGATGGTTGTTGGACAAAGATAACGAGTGGATGCGGTCACATGAACAAGAAGAAATCTGGCAAAACTTGAAACAGATCATTACGGAGCAACCAGTGCTAAAATTCTTTGATCCTGCGAAAAGAATAAGAATTTCAGCAGATGTTTCGCAATTTGGCCTAGGCTCAGTGCTCTTACAAGAACATGAGGATACATGGCAACCAGTAATCTATGCATCAAGAGCACTGACAAGTGCTGAAACAAGGTATGCTCAGATAGAAAAAGAACTTCTAGCGATCACATATGCATGTGAGCGATTTCATCACTTTGTGTATGGTCAAACACTTACAGTGGAAACTGACCACAAGCCATTGGTAGCTATCATGACTAAATCATTGCATGACTGTCCCATGAGAATTCAACGAATGCTTATCAGACTACAGAAATATGATGAAAAAAGTCTACGATATTGTCCCAGCAAGATTTCCTTATTCTTCCACAGGTCCACCTTTCTCCAAACAATCCTCACATCAAAGAACGTCCTGTGTAGTAAATGTCCTTACAAAAAAAAGGAAAAGTAAAAAGGCACATATAGTGTAGTATTTTAGGTTTTAAAATTGGTGATTTATTTTGATTCCAAAAGAATATAAAAAATAATGTTTTACATAAAAGTGAAGGCAATCACTTTAACATTGATAAAAATGGAACCGTACCGTGCCAAGCTCCCAGCATGGAGCAATGAAAAGAGCAACAAATTTTGGAGTTTTCTAGAATTCCTCCTTACTCCTTCCAAGCTAGACGCCGGCAGCAGGACAAGGTAAGTTCCTTTCCAATTATGGATGCAGGTGAATGGATCAGGAAGCCGCCAACGCGTTTCGAGTTCTTATCAACTCTTCCTCAGGGCAGAATGATCCATACCTGCATGCATCCCCTTTTATACTAGAAGTAACCCGGAAATGAATCCATCATTTCCTTTGCAATCCATATATCTTAAACAAATAAAAATTCAAATCAACAATAGCTCATCATACTTATACACTTACGTGTTAAAAATTGATCAGTTATATATCATAAAATTTATATTGTACATCAATATTAAAAAACATATACTGTGAGTACTTCCTGTGGGTCAAAGTTACACCCACAGTAATGACACTTCAAATCACAGAATAGAGTTCCACTTGTCCCATGCTGTCCATCCCCACACAGCCTCCATGTCAAAACGCCGCCTCAAAAGATAAATACATCCACAATAAGTGTTTTTTTAGTTTCGGAACGCTATGCGTTCCACGCTCGCGTACCCGGAAGTTCTATGCGTTCCACCTGTCTTTCCGATGACGCACTTCCGTTATAGTCATAGATAGCGCTCTGCGTTCCACAGTAGCTGTGGAACGCAGAGCGCTATCTATGACTATAACGGAAGTGCGTCATCGGAAAGACAGGTGGAACGCATAGAACTTCCGGGTACGCGAGCGTGGAACGCATAGCGTTCCGATACAAAAAAAACACTTATTGTGGATGTATTTATCTTTTGAGGCGGCGTTTTGACATGGAGGCTGTGTGGGGATGGACAGCATGGGACAAGTGGAACTCTATTCTGTGATTTGAAGTGTCATTACTGTGGGTGTAACTTTGACCCACAGGAAGTACTCACAGTATATGTTTTTTAATATTGATGTACAATATAAATTTTATGATATATAACTGATCAATTTTTAACACGTAAGTGTATAAGTATGATGAGCTATTGTTGATTTGAATTTTTATTTGTTTAAGATATATGGATTGCAAAGGAAATGATGGATTCACTTCCGGGTTACTTCTAGTATAAAAGGGGATGCATGCAGGTATGGATCATTCTGCCCTGAGGAAGAGTTGATAAGAACTCGAAACGCGTTGGCGGCTTCCTGATCCATTCACCTGCATCCATAATTGGAAAGGAACTTACCTTGTCCTGCTGCCGGCGTCTAGCTTGGAAGGAGTAAGGAGGAATTCTGGAAAACTCCAAAATTTGTTGCTCTTTTCATTGCTCCATGCTGGGAGCTTGGCACGGTACGGTTCCATTTTTATCAATGTTAAAGTGATTGCCTTCACTTTTATGTAAAACATTATTTTTTATATTCTTTTGGAATCAAAATAAATCACCAATTTTAAAACCTAAAATACTACACTATATGTGCCTTTTTACTTTTCCTTTTTTTTGTAAGGACATTTACTACACAGGACGTTCTTTGATGTGAGGATTGTTTGGAGAAAGGTGGACCTGTGGAAGAATAAGGAAATCTTGCTGGGACAATATCGTAGACTTTTTTCATCTATTAACTTTGTTCATATGTGTTTAAGGTGGTAGCGCCCAAGCTATATTCAAAATTTGTATATTTAGATTATTCATTATTGGTGATTGGGACTCACCTGAATATATCTGGGCAGCTTTTTAATCCACTAAGCGCTATTGTCTGATCCATATCTCTATATTTTTACAGAAATATGATGTACACTTGCTGTACTGTCCCAGCAAATACATGTACATTGCTGATACACTTTCTCGTGCTGTGGACAAAAGTGAAGGTTCCAAAAGTCTGATGGATGAAGAGATAGAAGCCTATGTTAATTTGATTGTAGCTTCTCTACCAGTGTCTCTTGCAAGACAAGAACAGATTAGGAAAGAAACTGAGACAGATGACACAATGAAAGTGTTGAAAGATATCATTCTGAAAGGTTGGCCAGCAGAAAGACATGCGTGCCCGCTGTCTATCCATGATTATTGGATGTACCGCAGTGACCTTACAGTTGTCGATGGTATTATTTACAAAGGCAATAGGTTTGTCATACCTGCACGACTAAGAAAACTATGCTGTGCAAGATACATGAAGGCCACTTAGGAGAAGAAAAATGTAAGTGGAGAGCGCGTGAAGTTATGTATTGGCCAAGAATGAACCAAGACATAGCACAGACTACAGCTACATGTGAATTATGTCTTACGTATAGACCGAAACAACACGTCGAGCCACTGAGTCCTCACGCAATGCCAGAGATACCGTACCAGAAAGTTGGCGCAGATTTGTTTGATTGTAATGGGAAAACGTACATTGTCATGACTGATTATTACTCTAACTACCCTGAGGTGAAGACACTACATACAACAACTAGTAAAGCCGTAATCAATTTCATGAAGTCAATCTTTGCAAGGCATGGTGTTCCTATGGAAGTGTTCAATGACAATTGTCCTCAGTTTTCCAGTGCTGAATTTAGACAATTTGTTGATGAGTGGGAATTTGTCCATACTACGTCAAGTCCCCACTGTCCACGCTCAAATGGGTTGGTGGAAAGTTCAGTAAAAACTGTAAAGAGTCTCATGAAAAAAGCTCAAGAAGGTAAAGAAGATTTCTACAAAAGTCTTTTAATCTACCGCAGTACACCTTTACAGAATGGACTTTCTCCTGCACAAATGCTGATGGGAAGGAGGATTAGAGCAAATCTCCCGATACATGATGAACTGCTTAATACACATAACTCAGCGTTGGTCAGGGTGTGGTTCGTTTTATCGACAGTATCTAGGTTGACAATGTTTAGGTCGACCACTATAGGTCGACAGTCACTAGGTCGACATGGATGGAAGATCGACAGGGTTTCTAGGTCGACATGTGCTAGGTCGACAGGTCTAAAGGTGGACATGAGGATTTATTTATTTTGGTGTCGTCTTCTTCGTAAAGTGACCGGGATCCCAAATTAGTGCACCGCGTCCCCTCGCATGGCTCGCTTCGCTCGCCATGCTTCGGGTATGGTGCCTTCGCTTCGCTCGGCACACTTTACCGTTCCAATCGTAGTCCACGTGGATCGTTAAGTATGAAAAAAAAAAAAAATATGTGAAAAACTCATGTCGACCTTTAGACCTGTCGACCTAGCACATGTCGACCTAGAAACCCTGTCGACCTTCCATCCATGTCGACCTAGTGACTGTCGACTTATAGTGGTCGACCTAAACATTGTCGACCTAGACACTGTCGATCTTCAGACCGGATCCCGTTGGTCAGACTGAGTAAGGAACGTCAACAGGCGAAACAGAAACTGTTCCATGACAGGCGAGCAAAAAGCTTATCTGATCTAAAATTGGGTGACCAAGTCCGTCTCAGAGATCACGAGAAAGGTATTTGGGTGCAGAAAGGTATTGTGCAAGCACAAGTAGCACCAAGATCTTATACTATACGTACAGAGCGTGGAACGGAAGTAAGAAGAAATCGGGTGGATTTAAGATGTCAACCTAACCATAATGAAGACAACATGACTGAAGAATACCCTTCATCTGACATGTATGATGATCCTGATAATGGTGAACCAACCATGATTCTAGAAAGGTCCAACATGGTCGATGAACACAGACTGTGTATGAAAGACCGAAAAGGGAAATACGCAGACCTGAGAGACTCATTGAAACGTGTTAGATGATGTTCTTAATATGACATTGTTAATTCTTGCATTGAAGCGTATAGGGCATATCTTTAAAGAAAAGAGGATGTGATGTTAGTGTATTAGAATGCTTAATATTTGTAGACACTCCCTTACTAACATGTGTAAGCCTGAATCTTCAGTAATGGTCCCTAGGACCAGGGGGATGCTGGGAAGTGGGTGGTCCAGTGTGCAGTGTGCCTGGAGTTGGTGATGGAATAAACATCACAGCAGTGAACTCACATGTCTCTGTGTCCTGATGACTGGACTTACAAACATATGAACAAAACACTCAGCTTACACAGGGTCTGATTCAGAGTTGTAAGCAACCGTGTGTTTTTGCAGTTGACTGATTATCATCCAACTGTGCGATAGCCTTGTAACAGGGCCGCAGAGAGGATATATTTGCAGAGATTGACAGTCGAGGACTGTTTGGGGGAGGTAACGAGGAATGGCTACTAAAATGCATATTTGTAATGACCATTTATGGGGCATGCCTCAGCCTGTGTCTGCGATTCTGTATGCAGTAACCGTGTCTCCGATGTCTCACCTCCTGCAGCCATGCTGCACGATCACAGCGATACTCAAACTTTGATAATCGACTGATGCCATTTGTACACAGTCGCTGGGACATGCAAAGCAGCCAATGGGTGCCTTAATGCAAACCCAGGAGGCTGCAGTATTTTCAGTATCTGTGTACACATTCACAGCTGGCATTAGTCTACAACCCTGAATCAGGCCCACAATCAGTGTACATATTGAAGCCTAACATAGTAGTGTTGGCTAAGCACCAGTGGGGATAAGTTCTAACGACCTGTACTGTAGGAGTTCCCGCATGGAGGACCTCCTTCAGCATCAGTAGAAGATTCTGCTAAATCTGCTACTGAAAACATCTCATGCTGGGACCCGCCCAGCATGAGAAGCACCACACAGCACTGTCATCGCCTATAAAAATGTGAACGCAATGTGGGCATCGCAACCATCAGTCCTGTCAGTAGCCCTCCTACATACGCAGCATGGATACATATTCAGACGCACTGACGCTTTGTTTTCCCCCGCATCGGCCGCGTGTGATGTCTCACTGCCACCCCTAAACCAGTCCAGACACGCCTGTGTTGTCAAAACCACTCCCCCCAAACACCACGTCCCCCTCCCGACAGCCACCCCTGTCAATCACAATGCCCCTTAGCTACAGGACAACAGGTACAGGTCCTATTAATAACCTGATTAATGCTAATATAAGGTTTGGTTTGTATTAGGCATTTCAAGATGAGTTCATATTTGATTTTTGGATGAAATATTATATGGTCGTCCATTTTAACTTCATAGACTACTGTTTGCAATCAAATACTGTAATTCAATTTAAAGATTAACTTCAAAGACTCAGTTAAAGTATTAAGTAACAGCAGGTAGTGTAAGATAATATCTATCACACAGTTCTATTTTAGATTAGATTACATTATAGCATTATACAATATATAGGGCGGGAGCAGCAACACTAGAAATGCGGCCAAACCTTAGAAAATGACATGTTATGAGGTTTGGCTCTTACCTCACATGCACCAAGCTCTGGAATGCAATACATTGTATGCGGTGGGCAATGCCATTGGGATATGGCATTCAGGGCCTGTTCTGGCGCTCTGAACGCCCCGGCGGCAATAGGGGGCGTGGCTTCGTACAGGGGGCATGGTCATCTACGCCCCCTGTACAGACTGAAATAATGTGCGGTGCGCGATGACGTCATCGTGCACCTCTCCACGAAGGGAAACTAGACGCGTACGTGTTTAGTATCCCTTCGCAGCGGTAGCGGGGGGACAGCGGCCAGCGGCAGCGGGGGGCACACAGCAGCAGCGGATCTTGCCCTGGTGCGGCGCCCTCCGGATGGCACCTTGCGCCCTCCGGAAGGCGGCACCCCGGGCAAAAGTCCTGCTTGCCTGTGGCTAGATCCGCTACTGATGGCATTACCCTATAAAAGCCTGTAGGCTTCCTTTTATCTCAAATACCATGGGGACTAAACATGATGCAATGCAAGGAAGGTACAAATGCATTTTTTATTTGTGCATATAGCATACAAATACTAGATAGATTTATTTGAATACAGCAATTTAGAGTTGAGGTAAGACGTGCATTGCACCTTCTAGCCAGATTTACTTTAAATGAGGCCTAGACCCCTATGTACGAAACTTTGGAGAGAGTTTAAGTGGACGGAGATAAAGTACCAACCAACCAGCGCCTGTCCTTTTTCAAACACTGTGGGCTAGATGCATCATTGTTTGGAGAGTGATAAAATGGAGAAAGAAAAAGTGCCAGCCAATCAGAGACCTAACTGCCATGTCACAGGCTGTGTTTGAAAAATGGCAATTAAGAGCTGATTGGCTGGCCCTTTATCACTTTCCAAGCAACGATGCGTGTAGCCCACAGCCTGAAACATGGCAGATAGATAGGTACTTTATCTCCGTTAACTTTATCTCTCTACTAAGCTTAGTACATAGACCCCCCTAGTCTCCTCATGACATACTGTCAAACACAAGCTGTCAGTAATTCCCCAGGAATCAAATCACCAGTATAATGTATTATTAGCTATTTCCCCAAACAGAAGCAATTATATTATCCTGTGACCAGTGATTCATTTTGTTTGTAGGCTGAATGTACTGGATTTTCTACCTTGTGTTAATCTGGTTATGATGACTGGCCAAAATGTTGGATTCTCTTCCCTTTCATACCAAATTATTTTGGGTGTGCCTATAAGACAGAAAATGGTATCAACTGTTCTTTTCTCCGGTGTTTCATTTGTTCTGGCAGTGGCTGTACCAGGTAAAGACCGAGGTTATGTGACAATAGCTGTCCCTGGAACAAAGCAGTAGAAATATAGGGCCTGATTCATGTTTGGAAGTTAAATAAATGATCACGCAAAACCATGTGCACTGCAGGTGGGGCAGATGTAACATGTGCAGAGAGAGTTCGATTTGGGTGGGGTGTGTTCAAACTGAAATTTAAAGTGCAGTGTAAAAATAAAGCAGCCAGTATTTACTCTGCCCAGAAAAAATATAACCCACCCAAATCTAAATCTTTCTGCACATGTTACATCTGCCCCACCTGCAGTGTACATGGTTTTGTCCAGTTGCATGATAATTTGCTTTACTTACAAACATGAATCGGGACGGAAAGCAGCTAAGTTCCTGAAGGACGGGATCCGACGCCGGAATACCGGAGGACGCCGCAAGCTCGGGGTCTAAATACCGATGCCGCTTGGGAATCGGGATCAAAATACCTACAGCTGGAATCCCGATCGTCCTGGCGTCCTGCCATGCAGGGGGTAGGCATTAGAGGTTTAGGCATGATAAGGGGGGTTAGGGTGCAGGGACGGGAAGGGTAGGGTTAGGTACCCTGGAGGTAGGGTTAGGTTTAGGCACTTAGAAGGGAAGGTTTATGCACCAAGTGGGGAGGGTTAGGTTTAGAAATTGGGGAAGGAAGGGTTAAGGCTAGGCACCACCCGGGAGGGTTAGGTTTAGGCACCCATAAGGGAGGCACTGGTGTTTCTATAATGGATGCAGTGTGTGCGGTGCACATGGGCCTCTGAGTCCAGAGGAGGCCCCCACCGCACACACTGCACCCATTTTCTGAATACTCACCCCTCCGGAGTCCCGCGGCGACATCCACGGCAGCGTTAAAACTCTGCACATGCGCAGTAGAGAAATCTCAGGGAAAATGTCCGCCGCGCCATTTTCCCAGAGATCTGCACATGCGCAGTAGAGTCTGAGCCCCCTAGTGCTCAGACTCTCAGCGCTATCGGCAGAGAGGAGGGGGCCCGAATGGAGGAGGCTGCACCCGGGCCTCCTTCTCTCTTAAAACACCCCTGAGGGTTATGGTAGGGGGCAGGGGAGGGTTCGGGTACTTTACAGGGGGCTGTCGGAATTCTGATGGTCGGGATGCCTCTGTCGTTATTCTGACCGCCGGCATCCCGTCCATTGGGAAATCATACTGAACCCGTCGGGCCCATAGGTCAGGAAGACTGCTGAAAGAAAGCTAAGAGAGAAAAGGAAGAGGCTCAAACTGATTATGTTAGACAGAGAGAGCAGAGACCTCAAATTGTGTGGCTGATTTTGGTTTTGTTTATATGTAAACCAGCTTTAAAACTGTTCATACAAATATACTGTTGGAAGCATTTTATTTTGATGTAATAGGGCCTGAAGTTTCATAAGCAGCCTGATTCCAGCAATCTCTGCTGCAGATTTAGAGAAGTAGAGATGAGCGGTTCTGTTTTGCTGAAAACCAACCAAACCCTAACTCGGGTCATCCTACCAAGGTCTGATCTCTAAAAACTGAATCTCGCGTGTTTTGAATGGCATGGAAGTCCCTCCCTTGTGATTTCAGGCACATTTCACACTGAAAATTAATGTTATTTATGTTAATAATAATACAGTATGATCAAAATTACATGATTTTAACTGTTTTTAGTAGAGATGAGCGGGTTCGGTTCTCAGAGAACCGAACCATACCGAACTTCACGCTCTGAACCCGGTTCCGAGCCTGGCTCGGGTTTTCCCGCCTGACTCGGAAACCAGAACGAGGCAAAACGTCATCATCCCGTTGTCGGATTGTCGTGGGATTTGGATTCCATATAAGGAGCCGCGCGTCGCGCCCATTTTCACTCCAGTCTTGGAGAGTGTATTGAGAGGACGTGTCCTCAGTGTCTGTGTGGGTGGGAAAGTGGGGTGGCGAGTCTTGTGCTGTGTTGTGCTGCTCAGTCCAGTCCAGTGTAGTCAGTGTATTGTGCTGCATCAGTCTAGACAGTCACAGCATTGGTGTTCTCTGCTGTATATGTCCCCAGTGCTGCTGTATAAGTCCCTTGCATTTTTGCTGTGTTATCTTGCATCAAACCAGGGGTGGTGTCTCACATGTGCATCATCAGTCCAGTGACCAGTCACAGTGGTGGTGTCCTCTGCTGCCATATATCCAGTGTAGCTGTATAAGTCCCTTACAGTGTTGTTGTGTTGTGCTGCATCAGACCAGTGGTAGTGTCCTGGCCATCAGTCATTCCAGGGACGAAGCAGTCACAGTGGTATACGCTGCTGCTATATGTCCACTGCTACCGTATAATAATAATAACAACAACAAGTCCCTCACAGTGTTGCTGTGTTGTGCTGCATCAGACCAGTGGTAGTGTCCTGGGCATCAGTCATTCCAGTGACCAGGCAGTCACAGTGGTATACGCTGCTTCTATATGTCCACTGCTACATTATTATAATCATTATAACAACCACAAGTCCCTTACAGTGTTGTTGTGTTGTGTTGCATCAGACCAGTGGTAGTGTCCTGGGCATCAGTCATTCCAGTGACCAGGCAGTCACAGTGGTATACGCTGCTTCTATATGTCCACTGCTACATTATTATAATCATTATAACAACCACAAGTCCCTTACAGTGTTGTTGTGTTGTGTTGCATCAGACCAGTGGTAGTGTCCTGGCCATCAGTCATTCCAGTGACCAGGCAGTCACAGTGGTATAAGCTGCTGCTATATGTCCACTGCTACAGTATTATTATTATTATAATCAGTGCCGTTTCTTGCGGCGGGCGAGCCGTGCAACCGCACGGGGCGACTGCCGCGGCACTTCTAGAACACTGTAGTGTAAAATCCCACCTCCTCCGTCCTCCCTAGTACCCAGCTCGGGGGGGGCGGAGTTTCGCGGAATGACGCGTTGCGTCGTGACTTCACGACGCAATCGCGTCATTCCACGAAACCCCGCCCCCCGAGCTGGGTACTCGGGAGGACGGAGGAGGGGGAGCCAACCAAGCCGGCGGCGCCGCGAAGAGGAGGGAGAGGCAGCAAAGAGCGGTAAGAACCGCTTCAACTGTAAGTCAGCCTCTCCCTCTCTCTCTCTCTCTCTCTCCCCCCTCCCTCTGCCACCTGCCACCATGTATACAAAGGGGACACTTGCCTGCTATAATGTGTAAAATAGGGACACCTGCCTGCCGTACTGTGTAAAATGGGGACACCTGCCTGCCGTACTGTGTAAAATGGGGACACCTGCCTGCGTACTGTGTAAAATGGGGACACCTGCCTGCCGTACTGTGTAAAATGGGGACACATGTCTGCGTACTGTGTAAAATGGGGACACCTGCCTGCGTACTGTGTAAAATGGGGACACCTGCCTGCCGTACTGTGTAAAATGGGGACACATGTCTGCGTACTGTGTAAAATGGGGACACCTGCCTGCCATACTGTGTAAAATGGGGACACCTGCCTGCCGTACTGTGTAAAATGGGGACACCTGCCTGCGTACTGTGTAAAATGGGGACACCTGCCTGCCGTACTGTGTAAAATGGGGACACCTGCCTGCCGTACTGTGTAAAATGGGTACACCTGCCTGCGTACTGTGTAAAATGGGGACACCTGCCTGCCGTACTGTGTAAAATGGGGACACCTGCCTGCCGTACTGTGTAAAATGGGGACACCTGCCTGCGTACTGTGTAAAATGGGGACACCTGCCTGCCGTACTGTGTAAAATGGGGACACATGTCTGCGTACTGTGTAAAATGGGGACACCTGCCTGCGTACTGTGTAAAATGGGGACACCTGCCTGCGTACTGTGTAAAATGGGGACACATGTCTGCGTACTGTGTAAAATGGGGACTTGCCTGCCGTACTGTGTAAAATGGGGACACCTGCCTGCCGTACTGTGTAAAATGGGGACACCTGCCTGCCGTACTGTGTAAAATGGGGACACGTGCCTGCCGTACTGTGTAAAATGGGGACACGTGCCTGCCGTATTGTGTAAAGTGGGGACTCGCCTGCCTTACTGTGTAAAATGTGGACACGTGTCTGCTGTACTGTGTATAATGGGGACACCTGCCTGCCGTACTGTGTAAAATGGGGACACGTGCCTGCCGTATTGTGTAAAGTGGGGACTCGCCTGCCGTACTGTGTAAAATGGGGACACGTTCCTGCCGTACTGTGTAAAATGGGGACACGTGCCTGCCGTACTGTGTAAAATGGGGACACGTTCCTGCCGTACTGTGTAAAATGGGGACTCTTGCCTGCCGTATTGTGTAAAATGGGGACACGTGCCTGCCGTATTGTGTAAAATGGGGACACGTGCCTGCCGTATTGTGTAAAATGGGGACTCGCCTGCCGTACTGTGTAAAACGGGGACACGTGCCTGCCGTACTGTGTAAAATGGGGACTCTTGCCTGCCGTACTGTGTAAAATGGGGACTCGCCTGCCGTATTGTGTAAAATGGGGACACGTGCCTGCCGTACTGTGTAAAATGGGGACTCTTGCCTGCCGTACTGTGTAAAATGGGGACACGTGCCTGCCGTATTGTGTAAAATGGGGACACGTGCCTGCCATATTGTGTAAAATGGGGGCTCTTGCCTGCCATACTGTGTAAAATGGGGGCTGTTGCCTGCCGTATTGTGTAAAATGGGGGCTCTTGCCTGCCGAAATGTGGAAAATGGGGACACTTGCCTGCCGTATTGTGGAAAATGGGGACACTTGCCTGCCGTAATGTGGAAAATGGGGACACTTGCCTGCCGTATTGTGTAAAATGGGGACTCTTGCCTGCCGTGATGTGGAAAATGGGGACTCTTGCCTGCCGTAACGTGTAAAATGGGGATTTAATGTATCAAGGGCATTGCGGTGTATGGCGTAATATATATATTTTTACATTTTTTTCCTGTGCTCGCCGTGATCTGTCTGTGCAAGGTCAAAAACTGGGTTGTAAGGTAGTCTTTTCTGATGAGGTCATGCCCATTTTACAGAGGCCACGCCCATTTTAGCGAGGTCACACCCCTTTGCCCGGAGCGCGCGCGCCTTCGACGCGCACATACCTTTTACTTTTTATATCTATGGGGGGGCGCATTTTTTTATGTCAAGGGGGGGGCGCATTTTTAAATCTCGCACTGGGAGCCAAACTGGCTAGAAACAGCCCTGATTATAATAATAATAATAATAATAATAATAATAATAATCTCTCCTGAGATGGCTGTATCACACCTGAATGAGACTCTAGAACTAGCCTTTGATGAAGTGGCTCCAGCTACCCATCGCACTCCACGTAGGCCTAGATGTCAACCATGGCACTCCAAATTAACAAGACAACTACAAAAACTCACACGAAAACTTGAACGTAAGTGGTGTAAATCTTGTATTTCAAGTGACTTCCTCACATATAAGACTGTCTACCATTCTTATAGAAATGCCCTGGACACTGCCAAACAAACATACTGTATTTCCAAACTCTTATCTCTGCTCAAGCCTCTAACCCCAAACGACTCTTTAATACATTTAAATCACTTCTGTATCCTCCCTCACCTACCCCACCTGCCACTATCAAGGCACAGGATCTTGCTTCCTACTTCAAGGAGAAGATTGATAAGATCCGAGATGAAATGGTATGCTCTTCGGCAGCCAGTGACCTGCTTCATTCTTTACCTGAACCCTCTGGCACTCTTTCTTCATTTGATCCCACAAATGAAGATGAAGTATCATCACTCTTCTCATCCTGCTTCTCTACTACCTTTCCTCTTGATCCTTTACCCTCACAAATAAGTAAAGCTCTGTCTCTGGTGCTCATCCCTACCTTAACTAACATCTGTAATCTCTCTCTCTCTACTGGTATTTTTCCTTCACTCTTCAAGCATGCAGTTATTACTCCCATTTAAAAAAAACAAAATTCTGACCCTAATGCTCTCTCAAACTACCGCCCTATCTCTCAGCTCCCTTGTCTCTCTAAGCTACTTGAGAGACTTGCCTACACTCGACTCACACACTTTCTTAACTCATACACTTTGCTGGACCCACTTCAATCAGGCTTCCGTTCCCAACATTCTACAGAGACCGCACTGACTAAATTGGTTAATGATTTGGTCACTACGAAGTCTAAAGGCCATTACTCACTACTTATTCTTCCAGATCTATCTGCTGCATTTGTCACTGTAGACCACTCTCTTCTCATACAGACACTACAATCCCTAGGTCTTAAAGACACAGCCCTTTCTTGGTTCCTATCCTACCTATCTAATCGCTCCTTCAGTGTTCGCTTCTCTGATTCCACCTCCTCTTCGCTACCTCTTTCAGTTGGAGTACCGCAAGGCTCAGTCTTGGGTCCTCTGCTTTTCTCTATCTATACCTCATCTCTTGTTAAACTAATCAGCTCTTTTGGTTTTCAGTATCATCTGTACGCAGATGATACTCAAATCTACCTATCCTCCCCTGACTTGTCCCTATCTGTACTGGACCGTGTCACTGAATGCCTTTCTGCCATTTCATCCTGGATGACATCTCGCCACCTCAAACTGAATATTTCAAAGACAGAGTTAATTATATTTCCAATAGTAGGTACCAACCTGATATCTCTACCACTGTTGAAAACTTGACTATCTACCCTACCCCACAAGCTCGCTGCCTAGGTGTCATTCTTGACTCTGATCTGTCCTTTGTCCCCCACATTCAATCTGTCTCAAGATCATGTTACATGCATCTAAAAAACATATCCAAAATACAACCATACCTTACACAAGACACTGCTAAAACTCTAATCCACGCTCTCATTATCTCCCGCATTGATTATTGCAATAGTCTCCTAACTGGTCTTCCCAAAACGAGACTCTCACCACTACAATCCATTCTGAACGCAGCGGCAAGGCTTATTTCCCTGGCTAGACGTTCATCGTCTGCAGATCCACTCTGTCAGTCCCTCCATTGGTTACCTGTACTCTACTGCATTCAATATAAAATACTTTTACTCACACACAAGGCTATTAACCAAACTACACCAACGTACATCACTTCGCTTATCTCAAAATATCTCCCAACACAACCTCTCCGCTCTTCACAAGATCTACGTCTCTCATCCACACTCATTACTCGCTCCCACTCACGATTGCAGGACTTTTATCGGGCTGCACCCACTCTGTGGAATGCCCTACCACGCACAATAAGACTCTCCTTTAGTCTCCAAACCTTCAAGCGTTCCCTGAAAACTCACCTCTTTAGGCAAGCATATCAAATTCCAGAACCGCCCACATAACTTTCATAAACCTTCTTATCAAATTGCATCCACTATGTACAGTCCACACATATCCTCACATGTCTTCTCATTCTTCACTTTCCCGTCCTCTCAAACACTGTTCATCATTGCTGTGTGACCATATCATACAGCCCTACAAGAAACTTTGCAATCTGGCGAACAACTATGCAATAGATAGCACCTTTCCTTGTGTATCCATGCCTATTTCCCTATAGATTGTAAGCTTGCGAGCAGGTCCCTTCCTACCTCTATGACTGTTTGTTATCACCCAGTTTGTTATTGTTATTTGAAATTGAACGGAACGGAATTTGCTACGCTATATAAGAAACTGTTAATAAATAAATAAATAACAACAACAACAACAACAACAAGTCCCTTACAGTGTTGCTGTGTTGTGCTGCATCAGACCAGTGGTAGTGTCCTGTGCATCAGCCATCAGTCATTCCTGTGCCGCATATTGTGTTATATAACGCCAGAAAAATAATGGAGAACAAAAATTTGGAGGATAAAATAGGGAAAGATCAAGAACCACTTCCTCCTAGTGCTGAAGCTGCTGCCACTAGCCATGCCATAGACGATGAAATGCCATCAATGTTGTCTGCCAAGGCCTTTTCCCATTGTGATAGTAGAGGGCATTTAAAATCCAAAAAGCCAAAGTTCAGTAAAAAGACCCAAAAAAGACATTTAAATGGTCTGAGGAGGCCTTGACACTTATGTTGGTGTTGGACGTGCGTCCGGTATCCGCCATTAGTGCAGTGGGATTTAGACAATTGATGGAGGTATTGTGTCCCCGGTACCAAATCCCATCTAGATTCCACTTCACTAGGCAGGCGAAAGCGAGAATTTGCCATTTAATTTCAGTGATTTGGACGTATAATTATTAATTACCGTGATCTTACAAATTAATTCCAGTGTTTTGGCCGTATAATTCCAGTGATTTGGATGTATAATTATTAATTACAGTGATCTTGCCAATTAATTCCAGTGATTTGGACGTATAATTCCAGTGATTTGGATGTATAATTATTAATTACAGTGATCTTGCCAATTAATTCCTGTGATTTGGACGTATAATTACAGTGATCTTGCCAATTAATTCCAGTGATTTGGACATATAATTACAGTGATTTGGATGTATAATTCCATTTGGAATTGTTTGTGTCGCTTGGCTTAGTCATACAGCTATCCATTGCACCTCTTCGACATCTTTGCATGAGGTGCTGTTTGGTGCCTAGTTTTTGAAAAGTGCCATCCTGTGTGACACTGCCATATGAGTCCAGAGGTACTGCTGTATTAGTCCTGGGGTACTGCCGTATAAGTCCACCAATTGCAGATTTTTTAAAAAGTGACTGGAGCCTGCTGGAGATGCTGTCAGTGGACCAAATAATAGCGGCCCACTCTCGACATTCAGCCACTGCATGACACTACTAGATGGGCCAGGTGGTTGTGTCGCTTAGCTTAGTCATACAGCAAACTCTGTGTACCTTTTTTTCTTCTTTGCATCATGTGCTGTTTGGGGCCTTTTTTTATATCTGCCCTCCTGTCTGCCACTTCAGTGCCACTACTAGATGGGCCAATTGTTTGTGTCACTTGGCTTAGTCATACAACTACCTTATTGCAATTATTTTTCTTCTTTGCCTGATGTGCTGTTTGGGGCCTTTCTTTTTATCTGCCCTCCTGTCTGTCACTGCAGTGCCACGCCTAGATGGGCCAATTGTTTGTGTCGCTTGGCTTAGTCATACAACTACCTTATTGCAATTATTTTTCTTCTTTGCCTGATGTGCTGTTTGGGGCCTTTCTTTTTATCTGCCCTCCTGTCTGTCACTGCAGTGCCACGCCTAGATGGGCCAATTGTTTGTGTCGCTTGGCTAAGTCATACAACTACCTCCTTGCAATGCTTTCTCTTCTTTGCCTGATGTGCTGTTTGGGGCCTTTTTTTATATCTGCCCTCCTGTCTGCCACTGCAGTGCCACTCCTAGATGGGCCAATTGTTTGTGTTGCTTGGCTTAGTCATACAACTACCTCATTACAATTATTTTTCTACTTTTGCATCATGTACTGTTTGGGGCCTTTTTTTATATCTGCCCTCCTGCCTGACACTACAGTGCCACTCCTAGATGGGCCAGGTGTTTGAGTTGTCCACTTGTGTTGCTTAGCTTAGTTATCCAGCAACCTCCGTGCAACGTTTTGGCCTTAAAACAATATTGTGAGGTGTGAGGTGTTCAGAATAGACTGGAAATGAGCGGAAATTATTGTTATTAAGTGTTTTTATGTTTTTTTTTTCTTCCAAAAATCATCCAGATCCAAAACCAAAACCAAAACACGAAAGTGTGGTTTTGGCAAAACCAAGCCAAAACCAAAACACGAAAGTGGAATTAGAACAAAAACCAAAAAACAAAACGTGAAAAGTTCCAGCCGCACATCTCTAGTTTTTAGCAAATTAAAAAAACTCCAGATGCAAAATCAAAACCAAAAAAACACTTGAGGGTGGTTTTTCCAAAAACTGAAACATGACAATGATTTATAGGGACAAAACCAAAATACGGGGTCTGCGTATATTTATAATTTAAAGCGGCAAAAAAAAAAAAAAAAAAAAACAAGTCTAGTCCATAACTGCAATATAAATATAAACAGCTCTACATTGCTCGAATTTACTTATACTCAGTTCTAAAGCATGCACAGTGCAAATACACACACATTTTTTGCCCCAAACATATGTATGTTCTGCTATGCAGTCATACCACTCCCTGAAAGGTAAAATAGAGATGAGCTGGAATGGCTTAGCTTCTGGTTACATTCAATATGCATATATAGCAATTAACAGATTATACGCATGCTAATATCTGTAATAATAGGCATCTTAATTATAAATAATGTACTGAAAAAAGCAACATTTCCCACTGCTATACTTAATGACACCTCAAAACTCATTATTTCTTGTTCTTGCAACTCCCAGAATGAAATGTAAGTCCTGTCCTTTACCTTCAAAGCTTGCAATCCAATCACTGCACTTCCAAATTGGATTTATTATTATCTTTTATTTATATGGTGCCTCAAGAGGCACCATATCCCAGCATTCAGGATTAGATGCCAGAATCCCGACAGGCGGCTAAATGCCAGCGGTCGGAATCCCTACCGCAGTCTCGTATTCCCACTTGGGTGGTGGTGAGCGCAGCGAGCCCGCTAGGGGACTCGCTGCACTTTTCTTCCACAATACACTGGAACATACAGTAACATTACAAAAGTACAAAGGAATATTACAGACAAATTTACATATACATTATACAGTATACATAATTACATCATTGCAAACAGCAACTATAGTACATTATGACATAGTGATCACAATGGAAAATGGGCCTAGTTTGCGAGATTGTACATTCTAGAGAGGCATATGGGAGGACATATAAAGGATATAAGGGCACAGTTGGTAATTACACAAGTTAAAGGAGGAAGGTTGTTAGACTTAAATCAAGAGATGAGTTTTAAGAACACATTTGAAGGCTGGATTACTGATGTAGTGTGTTACATAGGTTAGACACATCCAGGAAATCTCTTGGAGGAGAGTGTGGGTAGAGGTGATCAAGGAGAAAGAGAGAAGGTGTGGAAGCAGGGGTGGAGACGGGAGGATTGGTTGGACAAGTAGGAGGGGAAATATGAGAGACCTGTTGTCACAGAGGCCAATGGAGTGGAGGATTTGCTGAAGAAAGGAGGAGCTAACTATGTCAAAAGCTGTGGTGATATTGAGGAGGATAAGTATGGCGATATGACCTTGGATATGACAGTAAGGCGGTCCTTGGTGACTTTGAGGTTTGTTGTGGCGGAATAAAGAGATTTCTCTAACGTCCTAAGTGGATGCTGGGGACTCCGTAAGGACCATGGGGAATAGCGGCTCCGCAGGAGACTGGGCACATCTAAAGAAAGCTTTAGGATTAACTGGTGTGCACTGGCTCCTCCCCCTATGACCCTCCTCCAAGCCTCAGTTAGATTTCTGTGCCCGACGAGAAGGGTGCACACTAGGGGCTCTCCTGAGCTTCTTAGTGAAAGTTTTAGTTTAGGTTTGTTACTTTCAGTGAGACCTGCTGGCAACAGGCTCACTGCATCGAGGGACTAAGGGGAGAAGAAGCGAACTCACCTGCGTGCAGAGTGGATTGGGCTTCTTGGCTACTGGACATTAGCTCCAGAGGGACGATCACAGGTCCAGCCTGGATGGGTCCCGGAGCCGCGCCGCCGGCCCCCTTACAGAGCCAGAAGAGCGAAGAGGTCCGGAAAAATCGGCGGCAGAAGACGTTCCTGTCTTCAATAAGGTAGCGCACAGCACTGCAGCTGTGCGCCATTGCTCTCAGCACACTTCATACTCCGGTCACTGAGGGTGCAGGGCGCTGGGGGGGGCGCCCTGAGACGCAATAAAACATGACAGAAATACCTTACATGGCAAAAAATACATCACATATAGCTCCTGGGCTATATGGATGCATTTAACCCCTGCCAGAATATACAAAAAACCGGGAGATAAGGCCGCCGGAAAGGGGGCGGAGCCTATCTCCTCAGCACACTGGCGCCATTTTCCCTCACAGCTCAGTTGGAGGGAAGCTCCCTGGCTCTTCCCTGCAGTCACTACACTACAGAAAGGGTTAAAAAAAGAGAGGGGGGCACTAATTAGGCGCAGTATTAAAACATACAGCAGCTATAAGGGGAAAAACACTTATATAAGGTTATCCCTGTATATATATAGCGCTCTGGTGTGTGCTGGCATACTCTCCCTCTGTCTCCCCAAAGGGCTAGTGGGGTCCTGTCCTCTATCAGAGCATTCCCTGTGCGTGTGCTGTGTGTCGGTACGTTTGTGTCGACATGTATGAGGAGAAAAATGATGTGGAGACGGAGCAGAGTGTCTGTAACAGTGATGTCACCCCCTAGGGGGTCGACACCTGAGTGGATGTTAGAGATGAGCGCCTGAAATTTTTCGGGTTTTGTGTTTTGGTTTTGGGTTCGGTTCCGCGGCCGTGTTTTGGGTTCGAACGCGTTTTGGCAAAACCTCACCGAATTTTTTTTGTCGGATTCGGGTGTGTTTTGGATTCGGGTGTTTTTTTCAAAAAACACTAAAAAACAGCTTAAATCATAGAATTTGGGGGTCATTTTGATCCCAAAGTATTATTAACCTCAAAAACCATAATTTACACTCATTTTCAGTCTATTCTGAATACCTCACACCTCACAATATTATTTTTAGTCCTAAAATTTGCACCGAGGTCGCTGTGTGAGTAAGATAAGCGACCCTAGTGGCCGACACAAACACCGGGCCCATCTAGGAGTGGCACTGCAGTGTCACGCAGGATGTCCCTTCCAAAAAACCCTCCCCAAACAGCACATGACGCAAAGAAAAAAAGAGGCGCAATGAGGTAGCTGACTGTGTGAGTAAGATTAGCGACCCTAGTGGCCGACACAAACACCGGGCCCATCTAGGAGTGGCACTGCAGTGTCACGCAGGATGTCCCTTCCAAAAAACCCTCCCCAATCAGCACATGATGCAAAGAAAAAGAAAAGAAAAAAGAGGTGCAAGATGGAATTGTCCTTGGGCCCTCCCACCCACCCTTATGTTGTATAAACAAAACAGGACATGCACACTTTAACCAACCCATCATTTCAGTGACAGGGTCTGCCACACGACTGTGACTGATATGACGGGTTGGTTTGGACCCCCCCCAAAAAAGAAGCAATTAATCTCTCCTTGCACAAACTGGCTCTACAGAGGCAAGATGTCCACCTCATCTTCACCCTCCGATATATCACCGTGTACATCCCCCTCCTCACAGATTATCAATTCGTCCCCACTGGAATCCACCATCTCAGCTCCCTGTGTACTTTGTGGAGGCAATTGCTGCTGGTCAATGTCTCCGCGGAGGAATTGATTATAATTCATTTTAATGAACATCATCTTCTCCACATTTTCTGGATGTAACCTCGTACGCCGATTGCTGACAAGGTGAGCGGCGGCACTAAACACTCTTTCGGAGTACACACTTGTGGGAGGGCAACTTAGGTAGAATAAAGCCAGTTTGTGCAAGGGCCTCCAAATTGCCTCTTTTTCCTGCCAGTATAAGTACGGACTGTGTGACGTGCCTACTTGGATGCGGTCACTCATATAATCCTCCACCATTCTATCAATGTTGAGAGAATCATATGCAGTGACAGTAGACGACATGTCCGTAATCGTTGTCAGGTCCTTCAGTCCGGACCAGATGTCAGCATCAGCAGTCGCTCCAGACTGCCCTGCATCACCGCCAGCGGGTGGGTTCGGAATTCTGAGCCTTTTCCTCGCACCCCCAGTTGCGGGAGAATGTGAAGGAGGAGATGTTGACAGGTCGCGTTCCGCTTGACTTGACAATTTTGTCACCAGCAGGTCTTTCAACCCCAGCAGACTTGTGTCTGCCGGAAAGAGAGATCCAAGGTAGGCTTTAAATCTAGGATCGAGCACGGTGGCCAAAATGTAGTGCTCTGATTTCAACAGATTGACCACCCGTGAATCCTTGTTAAGCGAATTAAGGGCTGCATCCACAAGTCCCACATGCCTAGCGGAATCGCTCCGTGTTAGCTCCTCCTTCAATGTCTCCAGCTTCTTCTGCAAAAGCCTGATGAGGGGAATGACCTGACTCAGGCTGGCAGTGTCTGAACTGACTTCACGTGTGGCAAGTTCAAAGGGCATCAGAACCTTGCACAACGTTGAAATCATTCTCCACTGCACTTGAGACAGGTGCATTCCACCTCCTATATCGTGCTCAATTGTATAGGCTTGAATTGCCTTTTGCTGCTCCTCCAACCTCTGAAGCATATAGAGGGTTGAATTCCACCTCGTTACCACGTCTTGCTTCAGATGATGGCAGGGCAGGTTCAGTAGTTTTTGGTGGTGCTCCAGTCTTCTGTACGTGGTGCCTGTACGCCGAAAGTGTCCCGCAATTTTTCTGGCCACCGACAGCATCTCTTGCACGCCCCTGTCGTTTTTTTAAAAATTCTGCACCACCAAATTCAAGGTATGTGCAAAACATGGGACGTGCTGGAATTTGCCCATATTTAATGCACACACAATATTGCTGGCGTTGTCCGATGCCACAAATCCACAGGAGAGTCCAATTGGGGTAAGCCATTCCGCGATGATCTTCCTCAGTTGCCGTAAGAGGTTTTCAGCTGTGTGCGTATTCTGGAAACCGGTGATACAAAGCGTAGCCTGCCTAGGAAAGAGTTGGCGTTTGCGAGATGCTGCTACTGGTGCCGCCGCTGCTGTTCTTGCGGCGGGAGTCCATACATCTACCCAGTGGGCTGTCACAGTCATATAGTCCTGACCCTGCCCTGCTCCACTTGTCCACATGTCCGTGGTTAAGTGGACATTGGGTACAGCTGCATTTTTTAGGACACTGGTGACTCTTTTTCTGAGGTCTGTGTACATTTTCGGTATCGCCTGCCTAGAGAAATGGAACCTAGATGGTATTTGGTACCGGGGACACAGTACCTCCAACAAGTCTCTAGTTGGCTCTGCAGTAATGATGGATACCGGAACCACGTTTCTCACCACCCAGGATGCCAAGGCCTCAGTTATCCGCTTTGCAGTAGGATGACTGCTGTGATATTTCATCTTCCTCGCAAAGGACTGTTGAACAGTCAATTGCTTACTGGAAGTAGTACAAGTGGGCTTACGACTTCCCCTCTGGGATGACCATCGACTCCCAGCGGCAACAACAGCAGCGCCAGCAGCAGTAGGCGTTACACGCAAGGATGCATCGGAGGAATCCCAGGCAGGAGAGGACTCGTCAGAATTGCCAGTGACATGGCCTGCAGGACTATTGGCATTCCTGGGGAAGGAGGAAATTGACACTGAGGGAGTTGGTGGGGTGGTTTGCGTGAGCTTGGTTACAAGAGGAAGGGATTTACTGGTCAGTGGACTGCTTCCGCTGTCACCCAAAGTTTTTGAACTTGTCACTGACTTATTATGAATGCGCTGCAGGTGACGTATAAGGGAGGATGTTCCGAGGTGGTTAACGTCCTTACCCCTACTTATTACAGCTTGACAAAGGGAACACACGGCTTGACACCTGTTGTCCGCATTTCTGGTGAAATACCTCCACACCGAAGAGCTGATTTTTTTGGTATTTTCACCTGGCATGTCAACGGCCATATTCCTCCCACAGACAACAGGTGTCTCCCCGGGTGCCTGACTTAAACAAACCACCTCACCATCAGAATCCTCCTGGTCAATTTCCTCCCCAGCGCCAGCAACACCCATATCCTCCTCATCCTGGTGTACTTCAACACTGACATCTTCAATCTGACTATCAGGAACTGGACTGCGGGTGCTCCTTCCAGCACTTGCAGGGGGCGTGCAAATGGTGGAAGGCGCATGCTCTTCACGTCCAGTGTTGGGAAGGTCAGGCATCGCAACCGACACAATTGGACTCTCCTTGTGGATTTGGGATTTCGAAGAATGCACAGTTCTTTGCTGTGCTGCTTTTGCCAGCTTGAGTCTTTTCAATTTTCTAGCGAGAGGCTGAGTGCTTCCATCCTCATGTGAAGCTGAACCACTAGCCATGAACATAGGCCAGGGCCTCAGCCGTTCCTTGCCACTCCGTGTGGTAAATGGCATATTGGCAAGTTTACGCTTCTCCTCCGACAATTTTATTTTAGGTTTTGGAGTCCTTTTTTTTCTGATATTTGGTGTTTTGGATTTGACATGCTCTGTACTATGACATTGGGCATCGGCCTTGGCAGACGACGTTGCTGGCATTTCATCGTCTCGGCCATGACTAGTGGTAGCAGCTTCAGCACGAGGTGGAAGTGGATCTTGATCTTTCCCTAATTTTGGAACCTCAACATTTTTGTTCTCCATATTTTAATAGGCACAACTAAAAGGCACCTCAGGTAAACAATGGAGATGGATACTAGTATACAATTATGGACTGCCTGCCGACTGCAGACACAGAGGTAGCCACAGCCGTGAACTACCGTACTGTACTGTGTCTGCAGCTAATATAGACTGGTTGATAAAGAGAAGATGTCTATGTAACTATGTATGTATAAAGAAGACTGAAAAAAATCCACGGTTAGGTGGTATACAATTATGGACGGACTGCCTGCCGAGTGCAGACACAGAGGTAGCCACAGCCGTGAACTACCGTACTGTACTGTGTCTGCAGCTAATATAGACTGGTTGATAAAGAGAAGATGTCTATGTAACTATGTATGTATAAAGAAGAATGAAAAAAATCCACGGTTAGGTGGTATTACAATTATGGACGGACTGCCTGCCGAGTGCAGAGACACAGAGGTAGCCACAGCCGTGAACTACCGTACTGTGTCTGCTGCGACTGGATGATAAATGATATAAAAAATATATATATATCACTACTGCAGCCGGACAGGTATATATTATATATTATATAATGACGGACCTGCTGGACACTGTCTGTCAGCAGAATGAGTTTTATTTTTATAGAATGAAAAAAAAAAAACACACAAGTGAAGTCACACGACGAGTGTTTAACTTTTTCAGGCAATCACAATATAAGTATACTACTAACTATACTGGTGGTCAGTGTGGTCAGGTCACTGGTCAGTCACACTGGCAGTGGCACTCCTGCAGCAAAAGTGTGCACTGTTTAATTTTAATATAATATGTACTCCTGGCTCCTGCTATAACCTATAACTGGCACTGCAGTAGTGCTCCCCAGTCTCCCCCACAATTATAAGCTGTGTGAGCTGAGCAGTCTGACAGATATATAATATATATAGATGATGCAGCACACTAGCCTGAGCCTGAGCAGTGCACACAGATATGGTATGTGACTGACTGAGTCACTGTGTGTATCGCTTTTTTCAGGCAGAGAACGGATATATTAAATAAACTGCACTGTGTGTCTGGTGGTCACTCACTATATAATATATTATGTACTCCTGGCTCCTGCTATAACCTATAACTGGCACTGCAGTAGTGCTCCCCAGTCTCCCCCACAATTATAAGCTGTGTGAGCTGAGCAGTCAGACAGATATATATAATATTATATATAGATAATAGATGATGCAGCACACTGGCCTGAGCCTGAGCAGTGCACACAGATATGGTATGTGACTGACTGAGTCACTGTGTGTATCGCTTTTTTCAGGCAGAGAACGGATATATTAAATAAACTGCACTGTGTGTCTGGTGGTCACTCACTATATAATATATTATGTACTCCTGGCTCCTGCTATAACCTATAACTGGCACTGCAGTAGTGCTCCCCAGTCTCCCCCACAATTATAAGCTGTGTGAGCTGAGCAGTCAGACAGATATATATAATATTATATATAGATAATAGATGATGCAGCACACTGGCCTGAGCCTGAGCAGTGCACACAGATATGGTATGTGACTGAGTCACTGTGTGCTGTGTATCGCTTTTTTCAGGCAGAGAACGGATTATAAAGTAAACTGCACTGTCCTCACTAGTAAACTCTCTCCACTCAGTCTCTACACTTCTACAGTAACAGTACTCCTCCTAGTCAGCTCCAGTAAATCTCTCTCAGTCTCTTATAATCTAAATGGAGAGGACGCCAGCCACGTCCTCTCCCTATCAATCTCAATGCACGTGTGAACTGAAAATGGCGGCGACGCGCGGCACCTTATATAGAATCCGAGTCTCGCGATAGAATCCGAGCCTCGCGAGAATCCGACAGCGTCATGATGACATTCGGGCGCGCTCGGGTTAACCGAGCAAGGCGGGAAGATCCGAGTCGCTCGGACCCGTGAAAAAAAACATGAAGTTCTGGCGGGTTCGGATTCAGAGAAACCGAACCCGCTCATCTCTAGTGGATGTACTGTTGAAAATTACGTGACAGTGTCAGCTCTATATAAAAAAACAGTGGTTGACATGAGACAGCCGGCTACTCAGCTTGTGCCTGTCCAGACGTCTCATAGGCCGCCAGGGGCTCTAAAGCGGCCGTTACCTCAGATGGCAGATACAGACGCCGACAGACTCCTGTGTCGACGGTGAAGAGACAACCGTGATTTCCAGTAGGGCCACACGTTACATGATTGAGTCAATGGAAAAATGTTTTTATACATTTCTGATAATACGAGTACCACCAAAAAGGGGTATTATGTTCGGTGAGGGAAAAACTACCTGTAGTTTTCCTGAAACTGAGAAATAATATGAGGTGTGTGATGATGCGTGGGTTTCCCCCCGATAACAATTGATAATTTCTTAAAAAGTATTGGCTGCATACCCTTTCCCGCCAGAGGTTAGGGTGCGTTGGGAAACACCCCCTAGGGGGGATAAGGCGCTCACACGCTTGTAAGAACAAGGGCTCTACCCTCTCATGAGATGGCCGCCCTTAAGGATCCTGCTGATAGAAAGCAGGAGGGTATCCAAAAAGGTATTTACACACATACTGGTGTTATACTGCGACCAGCTATCGCCTCAGCCTGGAGGTGCAGTGCTGGGTTGGCATGGTCGGATTCCCTGACTGGAAATATTGATAGTATATTATTGCCTATAGAGCATTTAAAAGATGCATTTCTATATATGCATGATGCACAGCGGAATAATTGCCGACTGGCATTAAGTATAAGTGCGTTGTCCAATTCTACCAGTAAAATGGTCAGGTGATGCGGATTCCAAACGGCATTTGGAAGTATTGCCTTTGAAAGGGTGGCCACGGCAACAGCTGGGAAATCCACGTTTGTACCCCAGGTCGCCTCTCAAAATAAGACGCCGTATTATCAGGCGCAGTCCTTTGTTGGCAAGCGGACAAAAGGTTCCTCTTTTCTGCTCGTGACAGAGGGAGAGGAAAAAGGCTGCAGAGATCAGCCAGTTCCCAGGCAGAAACCCTTTCCCGCCTCTGCCAAGCCCTCAGTATGACGCTAGGGCTTTACAAGCTCAGGCACGGTGGGGGCCCGTTCTCAATGAATTTCAGTGCGCAGTGGGCTCACTCGCAAGTAGACCCCTGGATCCTTCAGGTAATATCTCAGGGGTACATATTGGAATTCGAGACGTCTCCCCCTCGCCGTTTCCAAAAGTCGGCTTTACCGACGTCTCCCTCTGACAGGGAGGCAGTTTTGGAAGCCATTCACAAGCTGTATTCCCAGCAGGTGATAATCAAGGTACCCCTCCTGCAACAGGGAACGGGGTATTATTCCACACTATTGTGGTACCGAAGCCAGACGGCTCGGTGAGACCGATTCTAAATCTAAAATCTAAAATCTTTGAACACTTACATACAGAGGTTCATATTCAAGATTGAGTCACTCAGAGCAGTGATTGCGAACCTGGAAGAAGGGGACTACATGATGTCTCGTGACATCAAGGATGCTTACCTTCATGTCAAAATTTACCCTTCTCACCAAGGGTACCTCAGGTTATGGTACAGAACTGTCACTATCAGTTCAGACGCTGCCGTAGGGATGGTCCACGGCACCCCGGGTCTTTACCAAGGTAATGGACGAAATGATATCCCTTCGAAGGAAGGGAATTTTAGTTATCCCTTACTTGGACGATTCCCTGATAAGGGTAAGATCCAGGGAACAGTTGGAGGTCGGTGTAGCACTATCTCAGGTAGTGTTGCGGCAGCACGATTGGATTCTCAATATTCCAAAATCGCAGCTGGTTCCGACGACTTGTCTTCTGTTTCCTAGGGATGATCCTGGACACAGTCCAGAAAAAAGGTGTTTCTCCCGGAAGAGAAAGCCAGGGAGTTATCCGAGCTAATCAGGAACCTCCTAAAACCGAACCAAGTCTCAGTGCATCAATGCACAAGGGTTCTGGGTAAAAATGGTGGCTTCCTACGAAGCAATCCCATTCGTTAGATTCCACGCAAGAACTTTCCAGTGGAACCTACTGGACAAATGGTCCGGGTCGCATTTTCAGATGCATCAGCGGATAACCCTGTCACCAAGGACAAGGGTATCCATCCTGTGGTGGTTGCAGAGTGCTCATCTTCTAGAGGGCCGCAGATTCGGCATTCAGGACTGGGTCCTGGTGACCACGGATGCCAGCCTGCGAGGCTGGGGATCAGTCACACAGGGAAGGAATATCCAGGGCTTAGGGTCAAGCCTGGATACATCACTTCACATAAATATCCTGAAGCTAAGGGCCATTTACAATGCTCTAAGCTTAGCGAGACCTCTGCTTCAAGGTCAGCCGGTGTTGATCCAGTCGGACAACATCATGGCAGTCACCCACGTAAACAGACAGGGTGGCACAAGAAGCAGGAGGGCAATGGCAGAAGCTGCAAGGATTCTTCGCTGGGCGGAAAATCATATGATAGCACTGTCAACAGTATTCATTCCGGGAGTGGACAACTGGGAAGCAGACTTCCTCAGCACGACCTCCACCCGGGAGAGTGGGGACTTCACCCAGAAGTCGTCCACATGATTAAAAAACTCGACAGGTATTGCGCCAGGTCAAGAGACCCTCAGGCAATAGTTGTAGACGCTCTGGTAACACCGTGGGTGTACCAGTCAGTGTATGTGTTCCCTCCTCTGCCTCTCATACCCAAGGTCCTGAGATTGATAAGATGGAGAGGAGAAAGCACTATATTCGTGGCTCCGGATTGGCCAAGAAGGACTTGGTAACCGGAACTTCAAGAGAGGCTCACGGAGGATCCGTGGCCTCTACCTCTAAGAAGGGACCTGCTCCAGCAAGGACCCTGTCTGTTCCAAGACTTACCGCGGCTGCGTTTGACGGCATGGCGGTTGAACACCGGATCCTGAAGGAAAAAAGGCATTCCGGATGAAGTCATCCCTATCCTGATCAAAAGCCAGGAAGGATGTAACCGCAAAAACATTATCACCGCAATTGGCGAAAATATGTTGCGTAGTGCGAGGCCAGGAAGGCCAGACGGAGGAAATTCAACTGGGTCGATTCCTACATTTCCTGCAAACAGGAGTGTCTATGGGCCTGAAATTGGGGTCCATTAAGGTTCAGATTTCGGCCCTGTCAATTTTCTTCCAAAAAAGAACTAGCTTCAGTCCCTGAAGTTTAGACGTTTGTAAAAGGGGTACTGCATATACAGCCTCCTTTTGTGCCTCCAGTGGCAATTTGGGATCTCAATGTAGTTTGGGTTCCAAAAGTCACATTGGTTTGAACCACTTAAATCTGTGGAGTTAAAATATCTCACATGGAAAGTGGTCATGCTGTTGGCCCTGGCCTGGGCCAGGCGCGTGTCAGAATTGGCGGCTTTATCCTGTAAAAGCCCTTATCTGATTTTCCATTCGGACAGGGCGGAATTGAGGACTCGTCCCCAGTTTCTCCCTAAGGTGGTTCCAGCGTTTTCACCTGAACCAACCTATTGTGGTGCCTGCGGCTACTAGGGACTTGGAGGAATCCAAGTTGCTGGATGTTGTCAGGGCCCTGAAAATATGTTTCCAGGACGGCTGGAGTCAGGAAATCTGACTCGCTGTTTATCCTGTATGCACCCAACAAGCTGGGTGCTCCTGCTTCTAAGCAGACTATTGCTCGTTGGATTTGTAGTACAATTCAGCTTGCACATTCTGTGGCAGGCCTGCCACAGCTAAAATCTGTAAAAGCCCGTTCCACAAGGAAAGTGGGCTCATCTTGGGCAGCTGCCCGAGGGGTCTCGGCTTTACAACTTTGCCGAGCAGCTACTTGGTCAGGGGCAAACACGTTTGCTAAATTCTACAAATTTGATACCCTGGCTGAGGAGGACCTGGAGTTCTCTCATTCGGTGCTGCAGAGTCATCCGCACTCTCCCGCCCGTTTGGGAGCTTTGGTATAATCCCCATGGTCCTTACGGAGTCCCCAGCATCCACTTAGGACGTTAGAGAAAATAAGAATTTACTTACCGATAATTCTATTTCTCATAGTCCGTAGTGGATGCTGGGCGCCCATCCCAAGTGCGGATTGTCTGCAATACTTGAACATAGTTATTGTTACAAAAATTGGGTTATTATTGTTGGGAGCCATCTTTTCAGAGGCTCCTCTGTTATCATACTGTTAACTGGGTTCAGATCACAAGTTATACGGTGTGATTGGTGTGGCTGGTATGAGTCTTACCCGGGATTCAAAATCCTTCCTTATTGTGTACGCTCGTCCGGGCACAGTATCCTAACTGAGGCTTGGAGGAGGGTCATAGGGGGAGGAGCCAGTGCACACCGGTTAATCCTAAAGCTTTCTTTAGATGTGCCCAGTCTCCTGCGGAGCCGCTATTCCCCATGGTCCTTACGGAGTCCCCAGCATCCACTACGGACTATGAGAAATAGAATTATCGGTAAGAAAATTCTTATTTAAAGCCAAATTGGACTGAGTCTTGGAGAGAACTGAAGGCGCTGAAAGAAAAATGGTAGTTATGTACAATATTTAAAAGGTTTTGAAGGCAAGGGGGTAGGGGAGAAATAGAGAGAGTGGAAGTGTTAATGGTTGTTTCTTAAGAAAGAAGGAGACCAGGGTATGTTTGAAGGAGGATGGGAGGGTACAAGAAGAGAGGATTATATTGAGCAGAATGGGCAATGTGTATCAGGTTTAAGGATGGAGCACCTGGAGGAGGTTGGAGGTGAAAGGATCAAGAGGGTAGGTGGAGGGAGGACTAGAGGAGAGAAGTGCATGGACTATGTCAGCAGTCTTGAGGGTGGGAGTGGGAATGAAGACTGTAAAGAGGAGTTGTAGTATCTTTTTTGGCGCTAAACTGAGTGGAAATGTCAATTGTAATTGAATGTGGTGAAAGGGCAGCAATGACTGGAAGATTGGGAAGAAGTGAGAGACAAGGACTATTTAGTTAGTGAAAGTATAGAGTGCAAGAGAAATGAATTCGGTGGAAGTCATCACTAGGCAGCTCCTACCTTTTCAGGCAGGGGGGCTGCTGTTGCCATTGATGGATTGGAAGGGGAGAGAGCCAGCCCCTGGACAGTCGGATCCCAGTGCCTGTGCGATGGATCTGGTAGGTGCTTGAATGTGCATGCGCAAACTAGAGATGTGCACCGGACATTTTTCGGGTTTTGTGTTTTGGTTTTGGATTTGGTTCCGCGGCCGTGTTTTGGATTCGGACGCGTTTTGGCAAAACCTCACCGAATTTTTTTTGTCGGATTCGGGTGTGTTTTGGATTCGGGTGTTTTTTACAAAAAACCCTAAAAAACAGCTTAAATCATAGAATTTGGGGGTCATTTTGATCCCATAGTTTTATTAACCTCAATAACCATAATTTCCACTCATTTCCAGTCTATTCTGAACACCTCACACCTCACAATATTATTTTTAGTCCTAAAATTTGCACTGAGGTCGCTGGATGGCTAAGCTAAGCGACACAAGTGGCCGACACAAACACCTGGCCCATCTAGGAGTGGTACTGCAGTGTCAGGCAGGATGGCCCTTCACAAAAATTGTCCCCAAACAGCACATGATGCAAAGAAAAAAAGAGGCGCACCAAGGTCGCTGTGTGACTAAGCTAAGCAACCCAAGTGGCCGACACAAACACCTGGCCCATCTAGGAGTGTCACTGCAGTTTTCTAGCGAGAGGATGAGTGCTTCCATCCTCATGTGAATCTGAACCACTAGCCATGAACATAGGCCAGGGCCTCAGCCATTCCTTGCCACTCCGTCTCGTAAATGGCATATTGGCAAGTATACGCTTCTCCTCAGACGCTTTTAATTTAGATTTTTGGGTCATTTTACTGAACTTTTGTGTTTTGGATTTTACATGCTCTCTACTATGACATTGGGCATCGGCCTTGGCAGACGACGTTGATGGCATTTCATCGTCTCGGCCATGACTAGTGGCAGCAGCTTCAACACGAGGTGGAAGTGGATCTTGAACTTTCCCTATTTTACCCTCCACATTTTTGTTCTCCATTTTTTAATGTGTGGAATTATATGCCAGTATCAATAGCAATGGCCTACTACTATATATACTGTGCACAACTGAAATGCACCACAGGTATGGATAGATAGTATACTTGACGACACAGAGGTAGGTAGAGCAGTGGCCTTCCGTACCGTACTGCTATTATATATAGTATACTGGTGGTCACTGTGTCAGCAAACTGCAAAACTAAAATGCACCACAGGTATAGAATGTAGATGGATAGTATACTTAATGACGACACAGAGGTAGGTAGAGCAGTGGCCTTCCGTTCCGTACTGCTATTATATATATAGTATACTGGTGGTCACTGTGTCAGCAAACTGCAAAACTAAAATGCACCACAGGTATAGAATGTAGATGGATAGTATACTTAATGACGACACAGAGGTAGGTACAGCAGTGGCCTTCCGTACCGTACTGCTATTATATATAGTATACTGGTGGTCACTGTATCAGCAAACTGCAAAACTAAAATGCACCACAGGTATAGAATGTAGATGGATAGTATACTTACTGACGACACAGAGATAGGTACAGCAGTGGCCTTCCGTACCGTACTGCTATTATATATAGTATACTGGTGGTCACTGTGTCAGCAAACTGCAAAACTAAAATGCACCACAGGTATAGAATGTAGATGGATAGTATACTTAATGACGACACAGAGGTAGGTACAGCAGTGGCCTTCCGTACCGTACTGTTATTATATATAGTATACTGGTGGTCACTGTGTCAGCAAACTGCAAAACTAAAATGCACCACAGGTATAGAATGTAGATGGATAGTATACTTAATGCCGACACAGAGGTAGGTACAGCAGTGGCCTTCTGTACCGTACTGCTATTATATATAGTATACTGGTGGTCACTGTGTCAGCAAACTGCAAAACTAAAATGCACCACAGGTATAGAATGTAGATGGATATACTTAATGACGACACAGAGGTACTGTCGGTACAGCAGTGGCCTACTGTACCGTAATGCTATATATTATATACTGGTGGTCACTGGTCAGCAAAACTCTGCACTGTACTCCTCCTATATAATATTATACTGGTGGTCCCCAGTCCCCACAATAAAGCAGCACACTGAGCACAGATATGGAGCGTTTTTTTCAGGCAGAGAACGGATAACTGGTGGTCACTGATCAGCAAAACTCTGCACTGTACTCCTCCTATATAATACAGCTGGTCCCCAGTCCCCACAATAAAGCAGTGTGAGCACAGATATATGCAGCACACTGAGCACAGATATGGAGTGTTTTTCAGGCAGACAACGTATACTGGTGGTCACTGTCAGCAAAACTCTGCACTGTACTCCTGCTATATAATACAGCTGCTCCCCAGTCCCCACAATTAAGCAGTGTGAGCACAGATATATGCAGCACACAGCACAGATATGGAGCGTTTTTTTCAGGCAGAGAACGGATAACTGGTGGTCACTGATCAGCAAAACTCTGCACTGTACTCCTCCTATATTATACAGCTGCTCCCCAGCCCTCCCCACAATTAAGCAATAGTGCACAGCACAATCAAGTTCAACAATAACGGAGAGGACGCCAGCCACGTCCTCTCCCTAACATTGCCAATGCACAAGTGAAAATGGCTGCGACGCGCGGCTGCTTATATAGAATCCGAATCTCGCGAGAATCCGACAGCGGGATGATGACGTTCGGGCGCGCTCGGGTTAGCCGAGCAAGGCGGGAAGGTTCGAACCTGCCTCGGACCCGTGTAAAAAGGGTGAAGTTCGAGGGGGTTCGGGTTCCGAGAAACCGAACCCGCTCATCACTAGCGCAAACCCACGTCTTCTATGGACTGCATGGGCTACAGCCCATATAGGCCAGATTGGGCTGACGATCAGGCAGGGGGTGTCTTCCTACAGGGAGCCAGCTCTCTGATAATTGCAGTCAGGTCTGGCAGTGCCAGATGGAGGAAACACCTCCCAGTGGGACTGCATGTCCTGTGGGTGACTGGCACACAGGACTTCCAGTAGGATGTCATTGCCAGTCACAGTGAAGCCACTAAGCCAGTGCAGTCACACAGACTGCAACTGGGTCAGCTAAGCCCACTGAAGTGGTGAATTTTACTGGGGGGCTGCAGCCTAAAATCCACCACTGTAACACAACTCAGTCACATCTACACTTGAAAGGACCTAACTGGGTGGCAATAGGACATTTACATTAAGGGTAAGGTTAATGATGGTGCATCATAGGTGTGTTGGCTTCTGATCTTAGATGGATTTCTTTCACCAGGTATTGGGATTCTGCAGTGTTCATGATAATGCTTATTTCAACAAGAGTAGGGATTGGGTCAGTACAGCCACACAGAGGCGTACAATGGCGATTAGCCACATTTATCCATGCAAGCATTGATGATGATGATTTTACATTTGGGGAAATAATTAGCTACAAAATAGTATACAGTACTATATGATTAGGTACCACTTTTGGCATAGTAGTTAGCATTATTTCCTCACAGCACTGAGGTCTTGAGTTCAATTCCTTACCATAGCACTAGCTTTGTGGCGTTTGCATGTACTCCCAATGTTTACGTGGCTTTCCTTACACACTCATAAAAATATATACTGGTTGGTTAATTGGCTTCTGACAAAGAAATAATCAAAGCATGTAGGTGTTCATGTGGGGTCTGGGACTCCAGGTTGACACCACTTAGGTCGACACCAATTGGTCGACACACTATAGGGCGGCACCAGAAATAGGTCGACACAGACAAAAGGTCGACATGAACAAGGTCGACATGGTAAAAGGTCAACGTGAGTTTTTATGTTGTTTTTTGTGTTGTTTTCTTCGTAATGTGACCGGGAACCCCAATTAGTGCACCATGTCCCCTCACATGACTCAGTTTGCTCGGCATGCTTTGGGCAAGGTAACTATTCCCAATTGTAATCCACGTGGATTGTAAAGTATGAAAAAGTTCAAAAAATAAAAACAATTTTGAAAAACTCATGTCGACCTTTTTCCATGTTGACCTTGTTCATGTCGACCTTTTGTCTGTGTCGCCCTATTTGTGGTGTTGACCTAAGGTGTGTCGACCTAAGTGGTATCGACTTAAGTGGTTTCGACCTGGAGTCCGGATACCGTTCACGTGATAGGGAATATAGAGTGTAAGCTCCACTGAGGCTGGGACTGATGTGAATAACGGAAACAATCTCTGCAAATCACTGTGTAATATGTGCGTGCTATATAAATGGGTTGGGTATGGGATTCTGGCAGTGAGGATGCCAGCAGTTAGAGTACCGACACCTGCGTCCCAACTGCCAAAATCCCAAAAGGTGGTCACAACTAAACTAATCCAGAACCTAACCCTGCATCCTAACCCTAACCCTCACTTCTTGCAGCTTAACTCCAACCTTCCGACCCTTCACAGCCTAACCCTAACCCTCCCTATGCAGCCTAACCCTAACTCCTCTCTGACATACTTCTGGATGTCGGCATCCGTCATCAACATTTTAAGAACTGTCAAGATTCTGTCTTCTGACCGCTGGGATCTCGTACATCAGGATTCCAACTACATCCCATATAAATAACTCTTATTTAATAAATAAACAATATTATTGTCCTAATCCACCCACTTCCTTCCATCTGCAAAATATTGAACTTAATCCTGCAAACATATCATCAGTCACTTGAGTCAAAGTTATTTCTATAAAAAAAACACATTATTTTTCAGTAAGTATATTACTTGTTATATTACTTATTGTAACATACTAATGATTATTCTTTCCATTCACAGTATAAAATGGTTTCCACTGAAATCTTACATGAGTACACATATGCTCTTTGCTAATTGCAGAGCAGGGAGGTTACAGTGCCAGCAAAGGAGACAACTAGGCCACAGCCATGGTGGAAAGCTACAAAGTGAGGAGAAAGCAGGAACTTTGTGTTCAGGACAGATTGGGCACATTAAGCAAAACTGTGGGACCATATTTAGTGACTGTGAATATTTATAATGCTGTGTACAGAGGAGGGAGGAGCCGCTGACCTTTTGTTACCATGTAATTAGTCATAAAAATCAAGATGTCTTGTGTAAACCTTTGTTCAATTGCTATAAATATAACCTTTACTATAAATATTAATTAACTGTCCTGTAGATACAGTATCTGTTAAGACAACAAAACTTTAATTATGGATTGAATTCACAAATGTGGTATACTGTAGTTTCTACTTACACAATATGAACATATGCGTAAGATACATTCAATGTTCTGGTCACATTTGTGCAGAGGCAGAACTCTGGGAGGCAACGGAGTCATCTGCCGCCGGGCTCCAGCTCTGAAGGGGGGCTCTTTTCCCCCTATTCTGTGACACCATTGAAGTAAGTTAATTGATGGCTGTTGCTATCTTTTCACTATATGAAGTTACTTCTCTGACAATTACACATAACTTCATATAGTTACAATTCTCATGCTTCCTGTACTGGAGCAAATAGCTCCATCAGTAAAGTGTCTGCTGTCAGTGGGTTCTAATCCTGGGTATGACTGCTAAGAAATGTGTGATTTAAAATAAAAGACAATGAAATGTATATATACAGTATATAAAAAAAAATTCAGAACACTCCATACATACACACACATACAGTACATACATACATTTATCTAAATATAAGGATGGGGGGGGAGGGGGCAACTGGTATGATCTGGCCTTCGGGCAACTGTGACGAACTTACACCACTGCATTTGTGAGGTGCAGTATCTGCAAGGCCAGCACCTAAATTGTACTTTGTAAAGTTTTACTCCAGCTTCAGCAATTCCATAAACATTTCTTCAAGGCTTCCATGTAAAATGTGCACGTTACAAAGTTATTCCCTCATGTTTTTTTCTGGAATAGATAGGGCTGTCTTATGATATTATAATATTTTTAATTGTTAGTATAAATAAATGAACCTAGGGTTATGGATGAGCAAAGCAGGAACTAGTCAATGCCCCAAGATTCTTTACAATAGGGTTTCTCTACACCTGTTTTCAGATATATTGTTTGCACCAGTGATACATCCAGAGCCAGATTAGCGGGGCATAGGGGATATTGTACCCCGAGCCACCCTCAGTTAGGGGTTCCCCTTGGCCAGAGCACACTGACGTTGCCAGCACTCCCTTTTGTGCAGCAGCAGAAAGAAGAACCTGGCTGCCAGAATACGAGCAGGACAGTGTACAGTGCAGACAGAGACACAGTGATATGAGGTTTAATGAGCTGCCAATGAAGGTTCCGGACCAAAGGACAGATAACAGGGAGGAGAAAGCTGTAAGTGACCCAGGGATCCCAGATCCTCCATTCACAACAGGCTGGATTGATGTGTCTGGGTCCTGTGTAACCTATTATCTAATGGTAGCGTTTGTGACTGGAGAACAACACACACAGAGTCCTCCTGAGTCCTGTCCCAGTGTATAAGTTATACAGAGCCTGCTGCTACTGTTGCACGTGACAAGATAAATTACAGATACATTTTTTTATGTGTATTTTTAATTTTAAGGTTTGTTCTACTGCAAGAAATCTTTATAAAACAGTTGTCTCTCAATTATGTGAAGCTATAAACAGTACCCAGGCATTATTAAACTATTAGTTTAAATCTAATATACACCATTGGTTCAAATTTATATAAACAATCTAATATACATCTCCACCCCCGGAGCACACTACTGCACTTGCACAGTGCAGTTCCATAATAGGAGTGGGCAGGATGACAAGCGGAGGTGGTAGGCTGGCGGTGTGGGGGAATGCACCGTGTTTTAAGTGCCCTTGCGCCAGTCCCAGTCCTAGGTACAAATTCTCTAATGTAAGCGATTAAGTGCCTGAGGGGGTCTATGTACTGAGACTTGGAGAGAGATAAAGTGAAGAGAGATAAAGTACCAACCAACCAGCTCCTAACTCCTTTTTCAAACACAGCCAGTAACATGGCACTTAGGAGCTGATTGGCTAGTACTTTATCTCTGTCCACTTTATCTCTCTCCAGAAATCCAAATCCATCCAAAGTTTTAGGATCCTAACCGAACCAAAACTTGGTCCGGATCTCCGGAGGAGATTCGATCTGAGTCCAAGTTCCCATGGTTAGGAATTCAAACTTTAAATACAAATTTCGTGTTTTGGATTGCAAAAATGACATGATTTTAACGATTTTAAGTTTTTAACTGATTTTTTTTTTAATCGGTTTTAAACCGAACCAAAAACCGAATCTAAACCACAACACTTGAGTGTGTTTTCCAAAAACCAAAACACAATGATGAATAAGAACCAAAACACGGGGGGGTCCCAGGACATCTCTAGTTACAGTTCTGTCCATGCTCAATCATACACAAGGGAAATGTAGCTTGTACTGCAGATTAAATAATATTAGAGTAAATAATAGAACGTCAACAAGAAACCAAAGTGTGAACAAACAGAATGCCCAATATGCAGGCTGGAAGTATTGAAAGCTCCTACAAAGAGTATATATGGTGGTATGGTGGATTACTCCTTCAATACCAGCTTCACCAGAAAGTACTGTATATACTCGAGTATAAGCCGACTTTTTCAGCACATTTATCTATGCTGAAAAAGCCCCCCTCAGCTTATACTCGAGTCAACGGCTGCCGCAGACGCCGTGGGCTGTGTGGGCGTCCGCTGCAGCCGGCTCCAGGAACAGACACTAGAGGTCATTATTGACCTCTAGTGCCTGTGCGGCGTTGCTATGGGAGAGACGTCATGATGTCTCTCCCATAGAGATGATCGGGTGCCGGGAAGCGGGCGCCGGAGCGGGCGGCCAGACGGAGCGGAGCAGCGGAGCAGCTGAAGAAGCGGTCGGGAAGCAGGAGTGGGGCAGTGGTAAGTATTGTTTTTGTGTGTGTTTGTGTGTTTGTAAGCGGCGACGGGGGCACAGCAACAGGGGGCAAAGAAAGAGGGGACACAACTACTGGGGGCAAAGAAAGGGGGCACAACTACTGGGGGCAAAGAAAGGGGGCACAACTACTGGGGGCAAAGAAAGGGGGCACAACTACTGGGGGCAAAGAAAGAGGGGTCATAACTACTGGGGGTAATGAAAGAGAGGGCATAACTACTGGGGGCAATGAAAAAGGGGGCACAACTACTGGGGGCAAAGCAACGGGGGCATGTTTTTATCTGGCACTGTGGGGGGATATCTGTCACTGGGGGTATATGTGGCACTGGGGGCACAACCCTAGCAACAAGCATTACCCCCTGGCAACAAGCATAACACCTACCGCATGAAACCCCTGGCAATGAGCATGACACCCTGAGCATGAAAACCCCTGGCACCGTGCATTTCCCACCCTAGGCTTATACTCGAGTCAGTAATTTTTCCCAGATTTTTGTTGTAAAATTAGGTGCCTCGGCTTATATTCGGGTCCAGTTAAGCTGTCAATCACCGCCGACCATCTCAGCATTTGTACTACGGGCGGCCGGCTTGTCGCACGTAAACACACAGCGACGCGCCAATATATCGGTAGATATATTGGCCGTCTGTTGTGCTGCGGGGCCAACGTGATATGTCTGTGAACTATGGAGTTCACAGACATATCGCCCGTACACACTGGCCGACAGACCCACGATATATCGGCCAGTATGTGCCAACCTTAAGTACCACACTAGGGCAGTTAAAAGCATTGGACTTGCTGTTAGCTGCCTGCATATCTTAGCCTAGGTGTTAGTGACAGCTTAGGGCAAATGAGCGGCTATGGCAGAAATGAGCATCGCTGTCGCCGCTTAGAGGTAAAAAAGACCCTTGTTAATCTATTGTACCGGTGCTGCGGCCCCCCCCCCCCCCTTCTCCCAGAACCCAGCGCTCCAGGCTGCAGCCTGATTAGCCTACTGGTTGATCAGGCCCTGAGGGTACCTTATTGTACATGGGTGAATCCAACCACTCAACATAAATCCAAAAGAGATAGATGATATGGGGTGCACTTTGGTCATCTTCCAACCACATTTTCCAACCTCTGAAACAACATGCATATACTGTATAACAAATAATTGCTCTTTTGTATTCCCCCATTGCAAGATGTTTATATAGAACATTTTATAGCAAGATCTGATCACTGTGGGTTTTAAAGGGTGCTTCATCTAACAGGAGGACTGAATATGGGAACCTCCTCTCTTCTAGTCTCATAGTCTCAGAGCCTCATGTGGAAACATGTTTAGTGCCCTACAAATATGGCAACGGTAGATAGATGTACATTTCTGGCTTACTTTCTGGCTGGCATCCCAAAAAATCATTACAGTTGCTATATTTACTTTTATTGAGAAACCTGTTTCGGTTGTACACACTGGGAGTTATGTAGCATTGGACTTATGCCTGTATTTTTTATTGTTATATAATAAACGCATTTTCATCCTACACATTCACAAATCAAGCTCACATACTTTAGATCTGTGTGAGGTTTTAGGGCCAGAGTTCAGTGCAAATTGGGAGAAATGAATCACATCTTGGTGCAAGGAGTTAAATACCTATCATTGTGCACTGGTATTAGCCCTATCAGTGGTGCAAAAGATCTGTCTGAAAACAGATGTAACTAAAGCTGGGCATACACTATACAATTACCTGGCAGATCAGATCTGGCTGATTGGAATGAAAATCTGGTAATGGATGAGAGCAAATGACAATCTACCATTTACTTCCATACGCTGACAAAAACGGAAAAAAACCTGTCATTCATACAAATTGGTTAATTTTGTGATTTAACAAATTTGTCAGTTTTCTAGTGTTTGGGAGAAAGTGGTTGATTGTTCTTTGCTCTGATCCATTACCAGATTTAAAAAAAAAATGGGATATAGGAAAATTACTTTTACTAAATTTTTATCATGTTGTTCTCTCTTTTGTGTCTCGTGTGTTCGGATTACCCTATCTGTACAAACAAATAAAACTTTATTAAAACATGCTATTACATTCAAATTGTGTACAGATCGGGTAATCCAAACAAAAAAGAAAGAACCCCTTTTCCACTGCAACCCTGGATATTGTCGTCTCTATCGACCTGTCATTTCCCGGGTCTCAGCTTCATGATCCCCGTGAGCTGGGTCAGGGACCAGAGAGTTAGTTCCGGGTAGGTTGCGTTTACACTGACCAAATACCCGGGTTTTGCACGTTCTTGGGATTTTGGAGTCAGTGGAAATGGGGTTTAAGAGGATCTATAGATAAAACGCAGCATAAGCCACATCTGAGAGACAACCATGCACAATATTAAATACACAAAAAGAAAAATAGGATAGAACCTGCTGTGGGCGCAAAGTGTGGATGACGATGGTGTTTCGCCGTGGGGTCAATGTCCAAAGTTCTAGGTGAGAGAGTCCTTCGCTGTTCCTAAAACATGTCCCTCGTGCGAAAAGTTCTTTTCCCTCAATCGATGTTACATGTGGAGAAAACACAAAATGTATACAAGGGTTCAAAAGGGAATTTCTCCCAATGCAGATAGTTTAAAGTGATGGTGACTTCTCCCCGGACTCTCTGGACTATGGTGTAGCGGGGAAATGTGAAGATATCCGTAAGGGTTCACCCTGGTGCTTCAAGATAGACGTGGCCCCTCACATGTGTGCTTACTTTCATACATATGAAAAAAGCCTATAAAGGTTTCTTTATAGCCCCTTAAAGGATATTCTTGGTACTGAGGGTGGGTGTGCCCCAAACATTCACATGCAGATACTTCTGAAAGGATGCTCACATCCAGGCTTACTTCAGAAGGCGCCGTACTTTCATGTAAAGGTATCTTTATCTCAGCAGGCTGGATGGTCGTCCTCATTCACTCCCTTTGTTTCGTATTTAGGCACACTGTGCCTCCCTCCTGGGCTGCAGACTGACCTGTAGTAGTAGCAGCACCCCAGCAGCTGCAGCATATGTATACAGGGAGCAGCGTGCAGCAAAGCCATTACATGAAAGTACGGCGCCTTCTGAAATAAGCCTGGATGTGAGCATCCTTTCAGAAGTATCTGCATGTGAATGTTTGGGGGACACCCACCCTCAGTACCAAGAATATCCTTTAAGGGGCTAAAAAGAAACCTTTATAGGCTTTTTTCATATGTATGAAAGTAAGCACACATGTGAGGGGCCACTTCTATCTTGAAGCACCAGGGTGAACCCTTACGGATATCTTCACATTTCCTCGCTACACCATAGTCCAGAGAGTCCGGGGAGAAGTCACCATCACTTTAAACTATCTGCATTGGGAGAAATTCCCTTTTGAACCCTTGTATACATTTTGTGTTTTCTCCACATGTAACATCGATTGAGGGATAAGAACTTTTCGCACGAGGGACATGTTTTAGGAACAGCGAAGGACTCTCTCACCTAGAACTTTGGACATTGACTTCACGGCGAAACACCATCGTCATCCACACTTTGCGCCCACAGCAGGTTCTATCCTATTTTTCTTTTTGTGTATTTAATCTTGTACAGGTGTGTGGTGACACATCAGGATAGGACCTTACGTTGGGCAGCATAGAGAGTGCGCAGGAACCTACCTCACCCTCCCATTTTCAACCATGCACAATAGATTGGAGTTAAGGTCTTCCTCAGGTGCAAAAAATGTAACACATACCAAGTACTGTGTCTGTATATTTATACAGGAAGCTGGTAATTAGTGACACTGGTGGATCACATAGCCACTCATGATGAACCTGTTCCTAAAACCAACAATACTTCAAGATTAACTCTCCATTCATTTCTTAAATAAATATACAATGGAATCAACATATACAAAACCAAGAAATACCCAGAATAAGAAACAAAGAAACAAATTGTTTTAATTATAGGTATTATAATTTATAATTAAATATGGGCTAACCAGTCAACACTGCAGCCTCGTTATAACCATATATCCCAACATGACCCATTCCAGGAGGGACAAAATGCTCTCTACCTGGGCTTCCCTCATTATGATTGCAATTAACAGTGTTGAAACCTCTTTCTTATCAATTTAATAGTTTAACACAAGTGACACCAATCACATATTAGGGGGAAGTCCAGCTAGAGAGCATTTTGTCCCTCCTGGAATGGGTCATGCTGGGAGGTATGTTCTGTCAACTGAAAACATAGTTAAATAACAATATCATGAAAATATAGATATAGGTGGTCATTCCGAGTTGTTTGCTAGCTGCATTCGTTCGCTGTGCATCGAAGAGGCAAAAAAACGGCACTTCTGCGCATGTGTATGCAGCGCAATGCTCAAGCGTGACATATTGTTACAACGGACGATGTAGTTTCACACAGGGTCTAGTGAAGCTTTTCAGTCGCACTGCTGGCCGCAGAGTGATTGACATGAAGTGGGCGTTTCTTGGTGTCAACTGTCCGTTTTCAGGAAGCGTTCAAAAAAACGCAGGCGTGGCTGGGTGAACGCAGGACGTGTTTGTGATGTCAAAACAGGAACTGAACAGTCTGAAGTGATTGCAAGCACTGAGTAGGTATTGAGCTACTCTAAAATTGCACAAAAAAACTTTGCCGCCGCTCTGCGATCCTTTCGTTCGCACTTTTGCTAAGCTAAAATACACTCCCAGTGGGAGGCGGCATAGCGTTTGCATGGCTGTTAAAAACAGCTAGTGAGCGAACAACTCGGAATGACCACCATAGCCACGTACATCGTGCAGTGCAGATTTGGGATGTAGCCATGCTGAGATGAATGTGTAAGATCAATAATTAACCAAAATCAAACAGTTTGAAATCCTTATTCAGTAACTTAGGAAATAATGTATCCATCACCCCTTTTTTAGAACACCTTCTGTTCCACCAGGACCATAACTAGCAGTGGCGTGCGGTGGGGTGAGGCGAGTGAGGCAGGTGAGGCAGAGCCTTTCCTGTCATACTAAAGTTTAAAAAAGAGTTTTGACTGAATAAATTATATGAAAACTACAAAGAATATGTTAAAAATATCTTCTTTGTATTATTCTAATAATTTTTATAGTCAAATCTCTGGAGTAAAAAGTATATGGCAGGTGAGGCAGTGCGCTGTTGACAACACTTGGCAATTATCTGTTTTAATTATTTTCACTTGCAGCTTCTCACTTTTTGAGGCCCAGCATCTCCTGAACGGGATCCGGTCTTTAGGTTGACCACACTTAGGTAAACACTGTCTAGGTCTACCACTATTGGTCACAGTAAGTTATGCTAACATGGTTTCCAGGTCGACAAGGACTCTAGGTTGACATGACAAAAGGTAGATATGAATTTTTCACTTTTTTTTTTAGAACTTTTTCATACTTTACGATCCAAGTGGACTACAATTGGGAACGGTAACCTGGCAAGTGAAGAGAGCCATGCGAGGGGACATAGTGCACTAATTGGTGTTCCCGGTGACTGTACAGAGAAAACGACACCAAAAAAAGTGAAAAACTCTGTTGACCTGTCGCTCTACTGTAAGTCTAATTGACCCAACATACCACACCCCTCCTGACCACCACTGTCTCCTACCCTGACCCCTTCTGTTTGCGAATACCTGCTGTAACACGGGGACAGATGTATTAACCTGGAGAAGGCATAAGGAAGTGGTAAATCAGTGATATGTGCAAGGTGATAAAGGCACCAGCCAATCAGATCCTAACTGTTAATTTACATATAGGAGCTGATTGGCTGATGCCTTTATCACCTTCCACATATCACTGGTTTATCACTTCCTTATGCCTTCTCCAGGTTAATACATCTGCCCTACAATAACAACAAGCTCTCGAGTTCAGTGCATGAATGTGATACAAAGAAGATATGTGTCCAAATCCATTTTCTTAGTTATGTTATGGTTATGGTTCTGTGTTCTACAATACTCAATCTCATCTGTGAGGGAACATGTCTAATTTCAGAGAAATGTTCATGTACTGTACATACAGAATATTGCACATTGTACAAATCAGTTAGGCCAAACCATGAAAAATTCCTTATTTTCATTTTATACGCCATAAGGAGTAGGTTTGTCCTACATGTTGTACTGCATGAAAATTTCAGGTGTAAAATATCTTTAAACTAACAATATAAGGGGTCATTCCAAGTTGATCGCAGCAGCAAATTTGTTAGCAGTTGGGCAAAACCATGTGCACTGCAGGGGAGACAGATATAACTAGAGATGAGCGCCTGAAATTTTTCGGGTTTTGTGTTTTGGTTTTGGGTTCGGTTCCGCGGCCGTGTTTTGGGTTCGAACGCGTTTTGGCAAAACCTCACCGAATTATTTTTGTCGGATTCGGGTGTGTTTTGGATTCGGGTGTTTTTTTCCAAAAACACTAAAAAACAGCTTAAATCATAGAATTTGGGGGTCATTTTGATCCCAAAGTATTATTAACCTCAAAAACCATAATTTACACTCATTTTCAGTCTATTCTGAATACCTCACACCTCACAATATTATTTTTAGTCCTAAAATTTGCACCGAGGTCGCTGTGTGAGTAAGATAAGCGACCCTAGTGGCCGACACAAACACCGGGCCCATCTAGGAGTGGCACTGCAGTGTCACGCAGGATGTCCCTTCCAAAAAACCCTCCCCAAACAGCACATGACGCAAAGAAAAAAAGAGGCGCAATGAGGTAGCTGTGTGAGTAAGATTAGCGACCCTAGTGGCCGACACAAACACCGGGCCCATCTAGGAGTGGCACTGCAGTGTCACGCAGGATGGCCCTTCCAAAAAACCCTCCCCAAACAGCACATGACGCAAAGAAAAAAAGAGGCGCAATGAGGTAGCTGACTGTGTGAGTAAGATTAGCGACCCTAGTGGCCGACACAAACACCGGGCCCATCTAGGAGTGGCACTGCAGTATGTATGTATAAAGAAAGAAAAAAAAACCACGGTTAGGTGGTATATACAATTATGGACGGGCTGCCGAGTGCCGACACAGAGGTAGCCACAGCCGTGAACTACCGCACTGTACTGTGTCTGCTGCTAATATATAGACTGGTTGATAAAGAGATAGTATACTCGTAACTAGTATGTATGTATAAAGAAAGAAAAAAAAACCACGGTTAGGTCACTGGTATATACAATTATGGACGGGCTGCCGAGTGCCGACACAGAGGTAGCCACAGCCGTGAACTACCGCACTGTACACTGGTTGATAAAGAGATAGTAGTATACTCGTAACAACTAGTATGACGACGGTATAAAGAATGAAAAAAAAACCACGGTTAGGTGGTATATAATACAATTATGGTTGGACGGACTGCCTGCCGAGTGCCGACACAGAGGTAGCCACAGCCGTGAACTACCGCACTGTACACTGGTTGATAAAGAGATAGTAGTATACTCGTAACAACTAGTATGACGACGGTATAAAGAATGAAAAAAAAACCACGGTTAGGTGGTATATAATACAATTATGGTTGGACGGACTGTCTGCCGAGTGCCGACACAGAGGTAGCCACAGCCGTGAACTACCGCACTGTACACTGGTTGATAAAGAGATAGTAGTATACTCGTAACAACTAGTATGACGACGGTATAAAGAACGGAAAAAAAACCACGGTTAGGTGGTATATATTATAATACAATTATGGATGGACGGACTGCCTGCCGAGTTCCGACACAGAGGTAGCCACAGCCGTGAACTACCGCACTGTACACTGGTTGATAAAGAGATAGTAGTATACTCGTAACAACTAGTATGACGACGGTATAAAGAACGAAAAAAAAACCACGGTTAGGTGGTATATATTATAATACAATTATGGATGGACGGACTGCCTGCCGAGTTCCGACACAGAGGTAGCCACAGCCGTGAACTACCGCACTGTACACTGGTTGATAAAGAGATAGTAGTATACTCGTAACAACTAGTATGACTGACTATGACGGTATAAAGAATGAAAAAAAAACCACGGTTAGGTGGTATATATTATAATAATACAATTATGGATGGACGGACTGCCTGCCGAGTTCCGACACAGAGGTAGCCACAGCCGTGAACTACCGCACTGTACACTGGTTGATAAAGAGATAGTAGTATACTCGTAACAACTAGTATGACTGACTATGACGGTATAAAGAATGAAAAAAAAACCACGGTTAGGTGGTATATATTATAATACAATTATGGATGGACGGACTGCCTGCCGACTGCCGACACAGAGGTAGCCACAGCCGTGAACTACCGCACTGTACACTGGTTGATAAAGAGATAGTAGTATACTCGTAACAACTAGTATGACACTATGACGGTATAAAGAATGAAAAAAAAACCACGGTTAGGTGGTATATATTATAATACAATTATGGATGGACGGACTGCCTGCCGACTGCCGACACAGAGGTAGCCACAGCCGTGAACTACCGCACTGTACACTGGTTGATAAAGAGATAGTAGTATACTCGTAACAACTAGTATGACTGACTATGACGGTATAAAGAATGAAAAAAAAACCACGGTTAGGTGGTATATATTATAATAATACAATTATGGATGGACGGACTGCCTGCCGAGTTCCGACACAGAGGTAGCCACAGCCGTGAACTACCGCACTGTACACTGGTTGATAAAGAGATAGTAGTATACTCGTAACAACTAGTATGACTATGACGACGGTATAAAGAAAGAAAAAAAAATACCACGGTTAGGTGGTATATAATTATACAATTATGGATGGACGGACTGCCTGCCGAGTGCCGACTGCCGACACAGAGGTAGCCACAGCCGTGAACTACCGCACTGTACTGTGTCTGCTGCTAATATAGACTGGTTGATAAAGAGATAGTATACAACAATATACTACTATACTGGTGGTCAGGCACTGGTCACCACTAGTCACACTGGCAGTGGCACTCCTGCAGCAAAAGTGTGCACTGTTTAATTTTAAATTAATATAATATTATGTACTCCTGGCTCCTGCTATAACAACCTGCAGTGCTCCCCAGTCTCCCCCACAATTATTATAAGCTTTTATACATTGATGTGCAGCACACTGGGCTGAGCTGAGTGCACACAGACTGAGTCACACTGTGTGACTGCTGTGTATCGTTTTTTTCAGGCAGAGAACGGATATAGCAGAGAACGGATATATTAAATAAAAGTTAACTTAACAACAACTGCACTGGTCACTGTGGTAAACTCTGTCTGCACAATCTCTCTCTCTCTCTCTCTCTTCTAATCTATTCTAATGGAGAGGACGCCAGCCACGTCCTCTCCCTATCAATCTCAATGCACGTGTGAAAATGGCGGCGACGCGCGGCTCCTTATATAGAATCCGAGTCTCGCGAGAATCCGACAGCGTCATGATGACGTTCGGGCGCGCTCGGGTTAACCGAGCAAGGCGGGAAGAAACGAGTCGCTCGGACCCGTGAAAAAAAAAGTGAAGTTCGTGCGGGTTCGGATTCAAAGAAACCGAACCCGCTCATCTCTAGATATAACATGTGCAGAGAGAGTTAGATTTGGGTGGGGTGTGTTCAAACTAAAATCTAAATTGCAGTGTAAAAATAAAGCAGCCAGTATTTACCCTGCACAGAAACAAAATTACCCACCCAAATCTAACTCTCTTTGCAAATGTTATATCTGCCACACCTGCAGTGCACATGGGTGGTCATTCCGAGTTGTTCGCTCGTTGCAGTTTTTCGCAACGCAGCGATTAGGTAGAAAATGCGCATGTGCATGGTACGCAAGTTATTTAACACAAAACTTAGTAGATTTGCTGGTGTTTGTGCGGCGCTTTTCAATCGCACTGCTGATCGGTGAGTGATTGACAGGAAAGGGGCGTTTCTGGGAGGTAACTGAGCGATTTCCGGTAGTATGCTAAAATTGCAGGCGTGCCAGGGAAAAACGCATGAGTGGCTGGAGAAACGGGGGAGTGGCTGGCCGAACGCAGGGCGTGTTTGTGACGTTAAATCAGGAACTAAACGGACTGAGGTGATCGCAATCTAGGAGTCGGTCAGAAACTGCATGAAAATTTTTAATAGCAATTCTGCTACTCTTTCGTTCGCAATTCTGCTAAGCTAAGATACACTCCTAGAGGGCGGCAGCCTAGTGTTTGCAATGCTGCTAAAAGCAGCTAGCGAGCGAACAACTCGGAATGAGGGCCATGGTTTTGCCCAACTGCTAACAAATTTGCTGCTGCGATCAACTCAGAATTACCCCCATAATCCCTTTATAGCAATTGGAACGCTGAGCGCTGGCATGTCATCTCTCTCCATTAATAATACCTCATACTCAGTATGGAAAGGTACCACTATTCTGTAGACAAACAAATTTATGTATTTTTTCGAAAAGAGCTGATTTAACAAATTACCAATAGTTCTACCTCTGTTAAAGGCAAAGAATAGAAATAAATTTTCTCTGTAACATGTAAAAATACTTGTTAATCATTCTTTTAATCTCTTCAGCATCACTGTCATAGGACAACGCTCAAGCAGTCTGTTAGGATCTTGGACTCGTAGTTAGGAACCGTAGACTTGCTTGCGTTGAGATACTTGGACTTGATAGGTGTTTATGGTGAACTTCTAGTGCTATTTGAGTGAGACTCCTAGAGCCCTGAAGAGGGTTTTCACCAATAGCAACCCTCTATTTTTCCCCTAGTGCTTGTTGCACACACTGGTACTTAGGGGACCCCCTGGACTTGATACCTGCAGCAGTAGGAGCTCACCCAATAGACAGAAGACCCCAAGTAACACTAAGTAGCACCGGGGAGCTAGAGTTGACAGATGGTGAACGCCACACAAGACCTGGGTACAGCAAGCAGAAAAAGGTTTCGGAGACACTGACAGGCGGGGATTCTGGCAGAGTATTCAAAGTATTATTACCAAGATAGGTAATGGACCATCGGTTTACCCAGTAAGGGTATACTATAACCAGCACAGAAGGAGTTGCCAGAAAGGTATATAAAAGGTAATCTTGGCCAATCAGCAAAAGGGCAGTGAGGAGGGAGCAGTAATATCTATGATGTGCAGCTGCACTGCAGCACGTTCACACATCCCGGGTGAGAACTGGAAGTTGTTTGGACTACGTTGCCTAACAACCAGGAATGCCGTCTGTGCCCACAGTCACAGTTATAAGGCATTGCAGCCACTGCATCGGTGTTGCCAGGAGAAGATGGGGACTGTCAGGCCAGGCAGCCGGAAGAGACGCTGTGCCCCAGCCGCCCATGGGATATAACATAGTCCTAGTAGCCTGTTTCCGCATTCACTATGTAAGTCTGGGATGCAGGATATAACTGAGTTTTAACCCTAGAGCCCACTGCCTACATTCTCAATGGAGGTGTGTATCCCATACTAATGTGGACATTAACAGGACAGTATATTGTATGTACAGTATAACCTGGTGACTCCCTCATGCTATATCAGTGTTTGTGCCTGTTAGGAAATATATTTCTTCCCTGATATATTTCCTACAAAATACCTATGACATGTGTACATGTGATTGTGTTGTATTGCACTAAAGGGTGTAAAGTCTTATTGGCAAGTGTGTGCTCAACCAAGTAAGCTGTTCTAGGACATCTGACTGTATGATGTAAAAGAAGTCCTAATCAGCTGAATGGTCTTTGACATCACAAATTACTACAAGGGGTTAAAATAGACTCAGGTTATGGCACCAGGGCAGTCAACTTTCGTATTTCCATAATTAGTGCCTTTTGTTCTGAATGGCCTTTCAGGAGATGACCTAGAACCATCCCCATGGAAGGAAGGGGGGGGGTCCACTGGTGTCCCTGGAACCATTTAAATATTAGGATTGAAAATCCCACCAATCCCAGAGGTAGAGGTGTTTTCTATCTCAGAAATGCAGCAGAGGTTTTCTAAGGTGACTTGCATGGGTTTTAGGAGAGAGTTGAGTGAAGCTCCTGCCTTGTGAGGAGGTTTTTAATGTGGATGTTGCCAGGAGTCGGGAGAACCTGTCAGCCCGTTTATCGGGAGACCCGGCTCTGCAGAGAGGGTCCAGTATATGCAGCTAAGCATTTGCTCCATTGGGAGCTTTCCTAGTGTGCCTGGTCAAACGGCAACAACTTCCCAGCGCATACAGGGGAGGGGTCCTGGGGTGCACATAGGTAATTAGAGGTGCAACCCTGCCGAGACCTTTCAGTAGTACTGCATACAAAGACAAGGCTGCAGGTGCACAATTAAACACTACCAATTTATTAATAATAATCATTGCAATTGCAATAAAGTTTGCATTTTGAGCGAGGTTCTTTGCATAGTTATGGCCATAAGTAACAGCCTGCCCACCGCGTCCAGGTGACCTCATTAGTCGGGCAAGTCCCTAACATTTTGGGGGGTACAAATCTAGGGCACGGGACATCCCACAACAAAGCAGCTGAGTGACCCCAGGGCAACACTAGAGTGAAAAATATTAAGATAGCTTAGTGAGAGAGGCTGCTGAAAACAGCAGGGTTAAATTAGTGAGAGGTAACAAGGAAAGAAATTAAGTAGTGAGAGGTAAAGTAGTGAGTTGTGAAGGTGGGAAATGAGTTACATTGAAACAAAACACACAATAGTAAATATAAAAATAAGTATTAATCTGTGTTGCTCCTGAGGCCAAGCAGCCACCGCAATCCAGGGGGACCCACATCCCAGAAATCCACCCCCTCCCCCATCTGATAATCCAATAAACATTTGTGCAGGACTCACTTTGTTCCATACTTGCCTACCTGACCCTCTCCATGAGGGAGAAAATGCTCTGTTCCTGGACTTTCCTGGTAATGTATGATTGCCATCACCTGTGGTGAAACACCTTTCTTATCAATTAACTAGCTCACCACAGGTGATGGCAATCATACATTACCAGGAAAGTCCAGGAACAGAGCATTTTCTCCCTCATGGAGAGGGTCAGGTAGGCATGTATGCTTTGTTCTGCATGCAGTCTAAGAAATGTCAGGAACCTAATTAAAATCAATATATAGGACAGGTGGGCATGATTATTATTAATAAATTGGTAGTGTTTGAATTGTGCACCTGCAACTTTGTCTCTGTATGCAGAACTTCCCAGCGCAGCCTACTCTCGGGAGTAAAGGACCACACAGGCCGAGCGGCCGAGATCAGCAAGTCTTGCAACTAGAGATGAGCGGGTTCGGTTTCTCTGAATCCGAACCAGCACGAACTTCATGTTTTTTTCACGGGTCCGAGCAGACTCGGATCCTCCCGCCTTGCTCGGTTAACCCGAGCGCGCCCGAACGTCATCATGACGCTGTCGGATTCTCGCGAGACTCGGATTCTATATAAGGAGCCGCGCGTCGCCGCCATTTTCACACGTGCATTGAGATTGATAGGGAGAGGACGTGGCTGGCGTCCTCTCCATTTAGATTAGGGTTGAGAGAGAGAGAGAGAGATTGACCTGAGGCTGTGATACTGTAGAAGAAAGTGCAGAGTTTAGTGACTGACGACCACAGTGACCACCAGACAGTGCAGTTGTTTGTTTTATTTAATATATCCGTTCTCTGCCTGAAAAAAACGATACACACAGTGACTCAGTCACATACCATATCTGTGTGCACTGCTCAGCCCAGTGTGCTGCATCAATGTATATATATATCTGACTGTGCTCAGCTCACACAGCTTATAATTGTGGGGGAGACTGGGGAGCACTGCAGTGCCAGTTATAGGTTATAGCAGGAGCCAGGAGTACATAATATTATATTAAAATTAAACAGTGCACACTTTTGCTGCAGGAGTGCCACTGCCAGTGTGACTAGTGACCAGTGACCTGACCACCAGTATATATAACATTAGTAGTATACTATCTCTTTATCAACCAGTCTATATTAGCAGCAGACACAGTACAGTGCGGTAGTTCACGGCTGTGGCTACCTCTGTGTCGGCACTCGGCAGCCCGTCCATAATTGTATATACCACCTAACCGTGGTTTTTTTTTCTTTCTTTATAGTCATACTAGTTACGAGTATACTATCTCTTTATCAACCAGTCTATATTAGCAGCAGACACAGTACAGTGCGGTAGTTCACGGCTGTGGCTACCTCTGTGTCGGCACTCGGCAGCCCGTCCATAATTGTATATACCACCTAACCGTGGTTTTTTTTTCTTTCTTTATACATACATACTAGTTACGAGTATACTATCTCTTTATCAACCAGTCTATATTAGCAGCAGACACAGTACAGTGCGGTAGTTCACGGCTGTGGCTACCTCTGTGTCGGCACTCGGCAGCCCGTCCATAATTGTATATACCACCTAACCGTGGTTTTTTTTTCTTTCTTTATACATACATACTAGTTACGAGTATACTATCTCTTTATCAACCAGTCTATATATTAGCAGCAGACACAGTACAGTGCGGTAGTTCACGGCTGTGGCTACCTCTGTATCGGCACTCGGCAGCCCGTCCATAATTGTATATACCACCTAACCGTGGTTTTTTTTTCTTTCTTTATACATACATACTAGTTACGAGTATACTATCTCTTTATCAACCAGTCTATATTAGCAGCAGACACAGTACAGTGCGGTAGTTCACGGCTGTGGCTACCTCTGTGTCGGCACTCGGCAGCCCGTCCATAATTGTATATACCACCTAACCGTGGTTTTTTTTTCTTTCTTTATACATACATACTAGTTACGAGTATACTATCTCTTTATCAACCAGTCTATATATTAGCAGCAGACACAGTACAGTGCGGTAGTTCACGGCTGTGGCTACCTCTGTGTCGGCACTCGGCAGCCCGTCCATAATTGTATATACCACCTAACCGTGGTTTTTTTTTCTTTCTTTATACATACATACTAGTTACGAGTATACTATCTCTTTATCAACCAGTCTATATTAGCAGCAGACACAGTACAGTGCGGTAGTTCACGGCTGTGGCTACCTCTGTGTCGGCACTCGGCAGCCCGTCCATAATTGTATATACCACCTAACCGTGTTTTTTTTTTCTTTCTTTATACATACATACTAGTTACGAGTATACTATCTCTTTATCAACCAGTCTATATATTAGCAGCAGACACAGTACAGTGCGGTAGTTCACGGCTGTGGCTACCTCTGTGTCGGCACTCGGCAGCCCGTCCATAATTGTATATACCACCTAACCGTGGTTTTTTTTTCTTTCTTTATACATACATACTAGTTACGAGTATACTATCTCTTTATCAACCAGTCTATATATTAGCAGCAGACACAGTACAGTGCGGTAGTTCACGGCTGTGGCTACCTCTGTGTCGGCACTCGGCAGCCCGTCCATAATTGTATATACCACCTAACCGTGGTTTTTTTTTCTTTCTTTATACATACATACTAGTTACGAGTATACTATCTCTTTATCAACCAGTCTATATTAGCAGCAGACACAGTACAGTGCGGTAGTTCACGGCTGTGGCTACCTCTGTGTCGGCACTCGGCAGCCCGTCCATAATTGTATATACCACCTAACCGTGGTTTTTTTTTCTTTCTTTATACATACATACTAGTTACGAGTATACTATCTCTTTATCAACCAGTCTATATATTAGCAGCAGACACAGTACAGTGCGGTAGTTCACGGCTGTGGCTACCTCTGTGTCGGCACTCGGCAGCCCGTCCATAATTGTATATACCACCTAACCGTGGTTTTTTTTTCTTTCTTTATACATACATACTAGTTACGAGTATACTATCTCTTTATCAACCAGTCTATATTAGCAGCAGACACAGTACAGTGCGGTAGTTCACGGCTGTGGCTACCTCTGTGTCGGCACTCGGCAGCCCGTCCATAATTGTATATACCACCTAACCGTGGTTTTTTTTTCTTTCTTTATACATACATACTAGTTACGAGTATACTATCTCTTTATCAACCAGTCTATATATTAGCAGCAGACACAGTACAGTGCGGTAGTTCACGGCTGTGGCTACCTCTGTGTCGGCACTCGGCAGCCCGTCCATAATTGTATATACCACCTAACCGTGGTTTTTTTTTCTTTCTTTATACATACATACTAGTTACGAGTATACTATCTCTTTATCAACCAGTCTATATATTAGCAGCAGACACAGTACAGTGCGGTAGTTCACGGCTGTGGCTACCTCTGTGTCGGCACTCGGCAGCCCGTCCATAATTGTATATACCACCTAACCGTGGTTTTTTTTTCTTCTTTATACATACATACTACTACGACATCTCTTTATCAACACAAGTCTGCTGGGGTTGAAAGACCTGCTGGTGACAAAATTGTCAAGTCAAGCGGAACGCGACCTGTCAACATCTCCTCCTTCACATTCTCCCGCAACTGGGGGTGCGAGGAAAAGGCTCAGAATTCCGAGCCCACCCGCTGGCGGTGATGCAGGGCAGTCTGGAGCGACTGCTGATGCTGACATCTGGTCCGGACTGAAGGACCTGACAACGATTACGGACATGTCGTCTACTGTCACTGCATATGATTCTCTCAACATTGATAGAATGGTGGAGGATTATATGAGTGACCGCATCCAAGCAGGCAAGTCACACAGTCCGTACTTATACTGGCAGGAAAAAGAGGCAATTTGGAGGCCCTTGCACAAACTGGCTTTATTCTACCTAAGTTGCCCTCCCACAAGTGTGTACTCCGAAAGAGTGTTTAGTGCCGCCGCTCACCTTGTCAGCAATCGGCGTACGAGGTTACATCCAGAAAATGTGGAGAAGATGATGTTCATTAAAATGAATTATAATCAATTCCTCCGCGGAGACATTGACCAGCAGCAATTGCCTCCACAAAGTACACAGGGAGCTGAGATGGTGGATTCCAGTGGGGACGAATTGATAATCTGTGAGGAGGGGGATGTACACGGTGATATATCGGAGGCTGATGATGAGGTGGACATCTTGCCTCTGTAGAGCCAGTTTGTGCAAGGAGAGATTAATTGCTTCTTTTTTGGGGGGGGTCCAAACCAACCCGTCATATCAGTCACAGTCGTGTGGCAGACCCTGTCACTGAAATGATGGGTTGGTTAAAGTGTGCATGTCCTGTTTTGTTTATACAACATAAGGGTGGGTGGGAGGGCCCAAGGACAATTCCATCTTGCACCTCTTTTTTCTTTTCTTTTTCTTTGCATCATGTGCTGATTGGGGAGGGTTTTTTGGAAGGGACATCCTGCGTGACACTGCAGTGCCACTCCTAAATGGGCCCGGTGTTTGTGTCGGCCACTAGGGTCGCTAATCTTACTCACACAGTCAGCTACCTCATTGCGCCTCTTTTTTTCTTTGCGTCATGTGCTGTTTGGGGAGGGTTTTTTGGAAGGGACATCCTGCGTGACACTGCAGTGCCACTCCTAGATGGGCCCGGTGTTTGTGTCGGCCACTAGGGTCGCTAATCTTACTCACACAGCTACCTCATTGCGCCTCTTTTTTTCTTTGCGTCATGTGCTGTTTGGGGAGGGTTTTTTGGAAGGGACATCCTGCGTGACACTGCAGTGCCACTCCTAGATGGGCCCGGTGTTTGTGTCGGCCACTAGGGTCGCTTATCTTACTCACACAGCGACCTCGGTGCAAATTTTAGGACTAAAAATAATATTGTGAGGTGTGAGGTATTCAGAATAGACTGAAAATGAGTGTAAATTATGGTTTTTGAGGTTAATAATACTTTGGGATCAAAATGACCCCCAAATTCTATGATTTAAGCTGTTTTTTAGTGTTTTTTGAAAAAAACACCCGAATCCAAAACACACCCGAATCCGACAAAAAAAATTCGGTGAGGTTTTGCCAAAACGCGTTCGAACCCAAAACACGGCCGCGGAACCGAACCCAAAACCAAAACACAAAACCCGAAAAATTTCAGGCGCTCATCTCTACTTGCAACAGATCGTCCAGCAGAGCCTAATAGCCATGCAAAGTATTGTGCTCCAGTGACCTGAGGGGGGACTATTGACTGCTTAGGTGTGTGGAGGGTCCTTTTGTGTGGTTTTTCTCTTATATAAGCTTAACTGTAATTGTTATTAATGCTTCCTGTATATATTGTACATATTGTGGTCATGTATGTACATATTGTGGTCATGTATGTTTAGAGTGTATAAAATAAAGGTGCTCTTTTACAGATGGAGCCATGCTCATTGAGCGTGGCTGCCTCACAGGTGGAGTCGAGCGGTGTGCTCCTAGGCTCCCTGCCTCTGATGCAGCCACGCTGCGCAACCTTGCGCACAGAGACACTCACATTCACTTTGAATGAGGCGTGTGCGCGTCTATGACACACACGCACCCCATTCGCTCCCAGGCACAGACGGAGCCACGGTTAGTGTGGCTCCATCTCTGCCTTGCCATTAGGTGCATTCTGCTGTGATCCCAGAACCCACAGCGACCCCGGGGGCCGTGCTGGAACTGTGAGCTCTGCCTTTCTCAAGGCGGAGAGGAGCGATAGGCAAAAATAAGGCACATATGAACCCGGGGTCTTCACATTGATTAGGATCTCTTTTTCTTAAACTTTAGAGTGATGCTATTCAACATGCTTGAACTACACATTCCAGCATGCCCTGCCACACTTTTAGCATGCCCTAATAGCAAAACCGTGGCAGCGCATGCTGTGATGTGTAGTTCCACAGCATTGAATATCCCTGTTTTAGAGGTTTTCATCTAGGCTAGTGTTTCTCATACCAGGCCCTCAAGGAACCTTAACAGGGCATGTTTTCCAGATCATCTAGTTTGAGCACAGATGTGTTAATTGACTAACTCAATAGATCTATAGATGATGTTAATTATTACTGAGTTTATATATATATATATATATATGTAAGTTTATATGTAAGTATATGAAAAATACAAAGAATATATTAAAAATATCTTCTTTGTATTATTCTAATTATTTTTATAATCAAAATTCTTGAGTAAAAAATCTATGACAAGTGAGGCAGTGTCTATTTCCCCTGCCTATCTTTTCTACACATCTCTGATCAAAACTCACCAAATATCCAGCAGTATACAGATGGAGTCACGCTAATCGTGGCTCCGTCTGTGCCTGGGCGCGCCCACCTAGGCAGGCTTATCAAAGGGTCCGGCGCCCAATGAGAGCGTCTCTTTGCACTCCCGTAGCGGGGCTAGGCACCAAATTGCCTATTCCTGCCGGGAGTGCACGTCTGCGATGGAGCTGCACTAGATGAGCACGGCTCCATCTGTATACTGCTGCACCTTTGCAGGAGCAAATACAGGATTTCTTGTGGGTGTTTCCAAGTGTTTGACTTTACAGCAATTGTTGCCAGACCATGAAAGATCCATAATTATCATGTAACAAGCTATAGTCTGCCCCAAACACAGTGCAGAATATGTAATACATTACGTCAGACATATGCAGGCCCAATGATCACGGTAAGCCACTTACCAGATTCTCTTTTTGGTGCGATGATTGAGTACTTACATCCACAGACACACACACCAGACTTGGTAGGAAAATCTGCTGTCACTGGGCATGTGCAAAAGCTGCACTGTACCCCTTAAACAGCATATAGGGGACAGGCTGTAGGGAAGGGGGGGTTTCTGGGCTACTGGAATCCCCCCTGCATCTGCCTATGTCTTTGAATAATGCCCACATGAACCCTTGGGCGCATATGTTGTGTGTAAGTCTTGCTATGGTACTAGCCAGTGCCTCCTCAGCCATTTACCTCAACATACATTCCTGCCATTAAGGTGCCTTGAGGACCGAGTTTGGAAACCACTGGTCTCGGATATTCATCAACTCTTTATTTTCAATACTCTTTCTCCTTTTTTTTCCCTTTCTTTCATAAATGTGTCTACTATGAAGTGGGAGGGGGTTAGGGCGAGGCACTAGATACAGGGATAGTGGTAGAGATTACAGTTATAGGCCCTACACACTGGCCGATAATCCTCAAAGATATGAACGATGTCGTTCATTAATGAACAAGAACTCGTTCATATCTTTGAGTGTGAAGTCGCCAGCGATGAATGATGCGCGGCCCCGCGCTCGTTCATCGCTGGTGCCCCATCGGCTGTGCATGCAGGCCAATATGGATGATCTCGGACATATTTGCCTGCACTTCAATGGAGCCGGGTGACGGGGGGAGTGAAGAAACTTCACTCCACCCGTCACTGCCCCCCCCCCCCCCGCTGCCGGGTCGCCCTTCGGCCGTATCCGCCGTTGGGCAGCTTGGCGTCGGATCTTTAAATGTGTAGGGCCCTTCAGGGGCAGGGGGTTAATACTTACTGAAATGCCAGAGGATCACAGGTCTGACCTGAAAGTGATGGTCACATGACAGCTATGAAACTGGAAGATGCCGCTGCAGTTGTCAGGAGAAGGTAACGCACCACTGGGCCCAGTGGCGTCAGAAGGCGGGTGCGGGGGGTGATCCCCCTCGGAAGGGGTGACATCAAACTACCAGCTCTTCTGCAGTGACTGGATCCAAGTGCCACAGTGAGATAATCTCCTGCAACACTCGGCTCCTGTCACAGATAAGAGACGGCACCGCATGCTGACCAGTTTCCAGGGGCATCCAGCATCTTTGGGGAAGCTGGGCATGTCCCCGGAACGAGGGAGAAAAGACCTGTGAGGTCACGCCCCTTTTAAATTAGGACAGGCCCATTTTCGGGGCCTGGGCAGGGAGGGGGTGGGTGTAAAAGTACCACACCCGGTGACGCCTCTGACTGGTCCACCAGGATGAAATGTCAGCGTTCTAACATGTCGACATTTTATCTCTCTACATAATAAATGTTGACATTGTAACCGTCCAAATTTTGTGGCAGCAATCCTCGTGATTAGCCTGTCCCTAGGCATGATGCATACAATGTTTGTACAGGTGTTTCTCATGATGGGTATGGTTTGTCATTGTATTTGTATACATTCATCACATTGTATATTTATACAAGCAGGGAATGAGAGTAAGTTAGTCTTAAAGAATTGTTGGTATCGGGAACAGGTTCATTATAAGTGGCTATGTGATCCACCTGTGTCATTAATTAGCAGCTTGCTGTGTAAATATACACACACTTGGTATAGAGTCACACACAAAACACACACAATGCTAATGTACATGTAGTTGTGCGATTATTTGAACTGTGTGTGCATACACACTAGGCTATATCGGCCGGTTCAGAACGATATTGCATGCAGGTCCGACGGGCGCTATGGCGGATGAAGGCCATGCTGTCGAATGCAGCATGGCTGCCCTTGTCACATGATTGCTTCTGACATCGGCAAGTGTATATGAACTTGCCGATGTCGGGTCCCGTCGTGAATGACATATATCGTTTGCAATGTCGTCCTATTGTGTACATACCCTTAGAATCATGCCCTGTACGTTAATATTTTTTGCACCTAATGCAGGAGGTACCTTATACCCCTGTCAGACATGTGACCAGGGTATTTGCCAGGTCTAGCAGCTGCATACTTGCCTACCTTACCCTCTCCATGAGGGAGAAAATGCTCTGTTCCTGGACTTTCCTGGTAATGTATGTTTGCCATCACCTGTGGTGATCTAGTTAATTGATAAGAAAGGTGTTTCACCACAGGTGATGGCAATCATACATTACCAGGAAAATCCAGGAACAGAGCATTGTCTCCCTCATGGAGAGGGTCGGGTAGGCAAGTATGAGCAGCTGGCAAGTTCCCAAGTCTTAGCTCCATGACCCAGGTTGGGAGCAGGGTCCGGGAACCGGGATTTACTCCTGGGCTCTGTTCTTTCATGCATGCAGTGATCCCGGGTTGATGCATAATCCTGGGAATTAGCTGCATGTGTGGAAGGGGTATCAGAAACTGTATGGGTGTCTCTTAGCTCCAGTGATGCTGTGTAAATTGCCTTTAATCAGCCTTGCTGAAGCCCAATGAGAGTCATTCTTTGTATGTGGATTTGCTCTGGGGCTCTTTGGGAGATCCTGTTATTCCAGTTTTCGCCATGGCAGTCAGACGTCAACGTCTCAGCTCTGAGAAGAGTGCTGCTGGGAACACGGTTATGTCTAAACGGAGACAAGCCACTTCTGTATTCAGCACTCAGCATGCCTTCTGCCTCCTGCTGCACTTTATAAATGGCTTCCCACACAGTGACATTACAAAAAGAATGACGTTCATGATTGATTTAAGCCATACTATAAATTTATGTAAATAGAGCACTATTTTTAGGAAAATATAAATAATCAATGGATTAGACTTACTTGCCGACCTGGATGCCCCCTCTTCCGGGAGAGGGCAGCCCAGTCGGCGTATAGGGGGCGTGGTTGACAGGGCGGTGTGCTGCAGGGGCGGGCCATTGATGACGTGTCATTGTGGCTCCTCCCCCATTCTATGGTGCTGAGGAAACAGGCACTTGTAGAGCAGGGGTGGGGCTACTATGACGCAATTCGCACTGCCCACTTCCCACTAACAGCAGAAGGGGGGTGCGAGGGTTCATCTAAATCCAGCACATTTGCCTGCCTTTCTGGGTAGCCGGGAGGGTCACCTGATTTTCGGGAGCCTCCCATCCGTTCGGGAGGGTAGGTAAGTCTGGTTAGTAGAACTGGACTGGCTTACAGAGGTATTGATGGGAACCACTGCCAGTCCATTTATTTCAGGACACTTGGTTCTCAGCACCCGCTCCCACGCATACAATTGGTATCACTGATGTCACATACAGTCAGCATTGCCGATTGCAGGTGCAGAGAACTGGGTGTCTTTAAACATTGTCCTGGCATTCACAGGGATAAATTTACTAAACCTGCGTTCTAATACAGAGAATTAGCAATGTTGCCCACAGCAACCAATCAGATGCTGTCTATCATTGTCTAAAAGGCAATAGAACTGGTGTTCAACCTGGACCACTGATTGGTGTAAACCGGTAACCCAGGTCGATGTGACCCATTACCTGTTGGGGATATTACATTACTGTGTGGGAACAAGCGGTGCTTGGAGATCAGATGATCTCCAACCAGCACCTCCAGGGCGCGTCGCCCGTGCCGTCCTCACCCTGGCATATTGCTGGGTTGGGGACGCAGTCTGAAGGGGTCTCTTGCAGGGTTGCACCCAATAAGCACCCATATATTGCACCTGGGCGCGACCCTGCAATGCGGTCTGAAAGGGGTATAAGTCACCGGTGTCCAAGCAAGGATAAACTTAAAACCTGGACTATTAGAGTTCCTTGAGGACCGCACTTGAGAACCTTTGTCGTAGTCTATTGGGTGGATAACTTGGATCCAGACTGTAATTGGGAGCTCCCACTCTGAAGGATAGAGCAGTATAATGGAAGGTTCCATTTGTCCAAAAACAGTTCAGTAATTATGTGATATGAAAACAAACTTCATTTTATGTACAAATAGACTATAGTTAATCTTGTATTTTTCTTAATTATGAAGACTCTCTGTTCTGCATTAGGTGTTGGGCTGTAATTTCAGAGGAGGTGAATATCTGCAGCCGCTCTGGAACGGGAATCATCTTTTAAAGACATCATATAAGCTTTAAATCATTTATCTTATCTGTGCACATTTTTTTATATATATAATCTCGTAATATACTGAGTTTGGCAATCTGCAAAAATGCAGCTTTTCTGGAAGTTGCATTTTACACCTGTGTTTATCTATTTGCTTTATCAATCGTGTTACTAGTGGGCTTTGGGGGTCATTCCGACCCGGTCGCACATGGGTCAGAACTGCGCATGCATGGCAGTCACATTGCACAGGCGCGTCATTGCCCGGCGACACTACCGAAGAAAGCGGTCGCAGCAGCGACCGCCAGAAGATTGACAGGAGGAAGGCAGAACCGGGTGGCAACTCACCATTTTCGGGGAGTGGTGAGTCCAACGCAGGCGTGTCCAGGCGTTTGGAGGGCGGATGTCTGACGTCAATTCCGGGACCTGCATCGCTGGATCGATGGCACAGGGTAAGTAACTCTTACCCTGGTCTTCTTTTTAGGGATGTGCACTTGAAATTTTTCGGGTTTTGTGTTTTGGTTTTGGGTTCGGTTCCGCGGCCGTGTTTTGGGTTCGACCGCGTTTTGGCAAAACCTCACCGAATTTTTTTTGTCGGATTCGGGTGTGTTTTGGATTCGGGTGTTTTTTTCAAAAAAACCCTAAAAAACAGCTTAAATCATAGAATGTGGGGGTCATTTTGATCCCAAAGTATTACTAACCTCAAAAACCATAATTTCCACTCATTTTCAGTCTATTCTGAATACCTCACACCTCACAATATTATTTTTAGTCCTAAAATTTGCACCGAGGTCGCTGAATGACTAAGCTAAGCGACCCTAGTGGCCGACACAAACACCTGGCCCATCTAGGAGTGGCACTGCAGTGTCACGCAGGATGGCCCTTCCAAAAAACACTCCCCAAACAGCACATGACGCAAAGAAAAAAAGAGGCGCAATGAGGTAGCTGTGTGAGTAAGCTAAGCGACCCTAGTGGCCGACACAAACACCTGGCCCATCTAGGAGTGGCACTGCAGTGTCACGCAGGATGGCCCTTCCAAAAAACACTCCCCAAACAGCACATGACGCAAAGAAGAAAAAAAGAGGCGCAATGAGGTAGCTGTGTGAGTAAGCTAAGCGACCCTAGTGGCCGACACAAACACCTGGCCCATCTAGGAGTGGCACTGCAGTGTCACGCAGGATGGCCCTTCCAAAAAACACTCCCCAAACAGCACATGACGCAAAGAAGAAAAAAAGAGGCGCAATGAGGTAGCTGTGTGAGTAAGATAAGCGACCCTAGTGGCCGACACAAACACCTGGCCCATCTAGGAGTGGCACTGCAGTGTCACGCAGGATGGCCCTTCCAAAAAACACTCCCCAAAAAGCACATGACGCAAAGAAGAAAAAAAGAGGCGCAATGAGGTAGCTGTGTGAGTAAGATAAGCGACCCTAGTGGCCGACACAAACACCTGGCCCATCTAGGAGTGGCACTGCAGTGTCACGCAGGATGGCCCTTCCAAAAAACACTCCCCAAACAGCACATGACGCAAAGAAGAAAAAAAGAGGCGCAATGAGGTAGCTGTGTGAGTAAGATAAGCGACCCTAGTGGCCGACACAAACACCTGGCCCATCTAGGAGTGGCACTGCAGTGTCACGCAGGATGGCCCTTCCAAAAAACACTCCCCAAACAGCACATGACGCAAAGAAGAAAAAAAGAGGCGCAATGAGGTAGCTGTGTGAGTAAGATAAGCGACCCTAGTGGCCGACACAAACACCTGGCCCATCTAGGAGTGGCACTGCAGTGTCACGCAGGATGGCCCTTCCAAAAAACACTCCCCAAACAGCACATGACGCAAAGAAGAAAAAAAGAGGCGCAATGAGGTAGCTGTGTGAGTAAACTAAGCGACCCTAGTGGCCGACACAAACACCTGGCCCATCTAGGAGTGGCACTGCAGTGTCACGCAGGATGGCCCTTCCAAAAAACACTCCCCAAACAGCACATGACGCAAATAAAAATGAAAGAAAAAAGAGGTGCAAGATGGAATTGTCCTTGGGCCCTCCCACCCACCCTTATGTTGTATAAACAGGACATGCACACTTTAACCAACCCATCATTTCAGTGACAGGGTCTGCCACACGACTGTGACTAAAATGACGGGTTGGTTTGGACCCCCACCGAAAAAGAAGCAATTAATCTCTCCTTGCACAAACTGGCTCTACAGAGGCAAGATGTCCACCTCATCATCATCCTCCGATATTTTACCGTGTACATCCCGCTCCTCACAGATTATCAATTCGTCCCCACTGGAATCCACCATCTCAGCTCCCTGTGTACTTTGTGGAGGCAATTGCTGCTGGTCAATGTCTCCACGGAGGAATTGATTATAATTCATTTTAATGAACATCATCTTCTCCACATTTTCTGGAAGTAACCTCGTACGCAGATTGCTGACAAGGTGAGCGGCGGCACTAAACACTCTTTCGGAGTACACACTTGTGGGAGGGCAACTTAGGTAGAATAAAGCCAGTTTGTGCAAGGGCCTCCAAATTGCCTCTTTTTCCTGCCAGTATAAGTACGGACTGTCTGACGTGCCTATTTGGATGCGGTCACTCATATAATCCTCCACCATTCTTTCAATGGTGAGAGAATCATATGCAGTGACAGTAGACGACATGTCCGTAATCGTTGTCAGGTCCTTCAGTCCGGACCAGATGTCAGCATCAGCAGTCGCTCCAGACTGCCCTGCATCACCGCCAGCGGGTGGGCTCGGAATTCTGAGCCTTTTCCTCGCACCCCCAGTTGCGGGAGAATGTGAAGGAGGAGATGTTGACAGGTCGCGTTCCGCTTGACTTGACAATTTTGTCACCAGCAGGTCTTTGAACCCCAGCAGACTTGTGTCTGCCGGAAAGAGAGATCCAAGGTAGGTTTTAAATCTAGGATCGAGCACGGTGGCCAAAATGTAGTGCTCTGATTTCAACAGATTGACCACCCGTGAATCCTTGTTAAGCGAATTAAGGGCTCCATCCACAAGTCCCACATGCCTAGCGGAATCGCTCCCTTTTAGCTCCTCCTTCAATGCCTCCAGCTTCTTCTGCAAAAGCCTGATGAGGGGAATGACCTGACTCAGGCTGGCAGTGTCTGAACTGACTTCACGTGTGGCAAGTTCAAAAGGTTGCAGAACCTTGCACAACGTTGAAATCATTCTCCACTGCGCTTGAGACAGGTACATTCCACCTCCTATTTCGTGCTCAATTGTATAGGCTTGAATGGCCTTTTGCTGATCCTCCAACCTCTGAAGCATATAGAGGGTTGAATTCCACCTCGTTACCACTTCTTGCTTCAGATGATGGCAGGGCAGGTTCAGGCGTTTTTGGTGGTGCTCCAGTCTTCTGTACGTGGTGCCTGTACGCCGAAAGTGTCCCGCAATTCTTCTGGCCACCGACAGCATCTCTTGCACGCCCCTCTCGTTTTTTAAAAAATTCTGCACCACCAAATTCAAGGTATGTGCAAAACATGGGACGTGCTGGAATTTGCCCATATTTAATGCACACACAATATTGCTGGCGTTGTCCGATGCCACAAATCCACAGGAGAGTCCAATTGGGGTAAGCCATTCCGCGATGATCTTCCTCAGTTGCCGTAAGAGGTTTTCAGCTGTGTGCGTATTCTGGAAACCGGTGATACAAAGCGTAGCCTGCCTAGGAAAGAGTTGGCGTTTGCGAGATGCTGCTACTGGTGCCGCCGCTGCTGTTCTTGCGGCGGGAGTCCATACATCTACCCAGTGGGCTGTCACAGTCATATAGTCCTGACCCTGCCCTGCTCCACTTGTCCACATGTCCGTGGTTAAGTGGACATTGGGTACAACTGCATTTTTTAGGACACTGGTGAGTCTTTTTCTGACGTCCGTGTACATTCTCGGTATCGCCTGCCTAGAGAAGTGGAACCTAGATGGTATTTGGTAACGGGGGCACACTACCTCAAGAAATTGTCTAGTTCCCTGTGAACTAACGGCGGATACCGGACGCACGTCTAACACCAACATAGTTGTCAAGGCCTCAGTTATCCGCTTTGCAACAGGATGACTGCTGTGATATTTCATCTTCCTCGCAAAGGACTGTTGGACAGTCAATTGCTTGGTGGAAGTAGTAAAAGTGGGCTTACGAATTCCCCTCTGGGATGACCATCGACTCCCAGCAGCAACAACAGCAGCGCCAGCAGCAGTAGGCGTTACACGCAAGGATGCATCGGAGGAATCCCAGGCAGGAGAGGACTCGTCAGAATTGCCAGTGACATTGGCATTCCTGGGGAAGGAGGAAATTGACACTGAGGGAGTTGGTGGGGTGGTTTGCGTGAGCTTGGTTACAAGAGGAAGGGATTTACTGGTCAGTGGACTGCTTCCGCTGTCGCCCAAAGTTTTTGAACTTGTCACTGACTTATTATGAATGCGCTGCAGGTGACGTATAAGGGAGGATGTTCCGAGGTGGTTAACGTCCTTACCCCTACTTATTACAGCTTGACAAAGGCAACACACGGCTTGACAAATGTTGTCCGCATTTCTGGTGAAATACTTCCACACCGAAGAGCTGATTTTTGTGGTATTTTCACCAGGCATGTCAACGGCCCTATTCCTCCCACGGACAACAAGTGTCTCCCCGGGTGCCTGACTTAAACAAACCACCTCACCATCAGAATCCTCCTTGTCAATTTCCTCCCCAGCGCCAGCAACACCCATATCCTCCTCATCCTGGTGTACTTCAACACTGACATCTTCAATCTGACTATCAGGAACTGGACTGCGGGTGCTCCTTCCAGCACTTGCAGGGGGCGTGCAAATGGTGGAAGGCGCATGCTCTTCACGTCCAGTGTTGGGAAGGTCAGGCATCGCAACCGACACAATTGGACTCTCCTTGTGGATTTGGGATTTGGAAGAACGCACAGTTCTTTGCGGTGCTTTTGCCAGCTTGAGTCTTTTCATTTTTCTAGCGAGAGGCTGAGTGCTTCCATCCTCATGTGAAGCTGAACCACAAGCCATGAACATAGGCCAGGGCCTCAGCCGTTCCTTGCCACTCCGTGTGGTAAATGGCATATTGGCAAGTTTACGCTTCTCCTCCGACAATTTTATTTTAGATTTTGGAGTCCTTTTTTTACTGATATTTTGTGTTTTGGATTTTACATGCTCTGTACTATGACATTGGGCATCGGCCTTGGCAGACGACGTTGCTGGCATTTCATCGTCTCGGCCATGACTAGTGGCAGCAGCTTCAGCACGAGGTGGAAGTGGATCTTGATCTTTCACTAATTTTGGAACCTCAACATTTTTGTTCTCCATATTTTAATAGGCACAACTAAAAGACACAGAGGTAGCTACAGCCGTGGACTACCATACTGTGTCTGCTGCTAATATAGACTGGATGATAATGAGATGAAATCAATATATATATATATATAATATCACACTAGTACTGCAGCCGGACAGGTAGATATATTTATTATGTAATGACTGATGACGGACCTGCTGGACACTGTCAGCTCAGCAGCACCGCAGACTGCTACAGTAAGCTACTATAGTAGTATGTATAAAGAAGAAAGAAAAAAAAAACCACGGGTAGGTGGTATACAATTATGGATGGACGAGCGACTGCCGACACAGAGGTAGCTACAGCCGTGGACTACCGTACTGTGTCTGCTGCTAATATAGACTGGATGATAATGAGATGAAATCAATATATATATATATAATATCACTAGTACTGCAGCCGGACAGGTATATATATTTATTATGTAATGACTGATGACGGACCTGCTGGACACTGTCAGCTCAGCAGCACTGCAGACTGCTACAGTAAGCTACTATAGTAGTATGTATAAAGAAGAAAGAAAAAAAAAACCACGGTTAGGTGGTATACAATTATGGATGGACGAGCGACTGCCGACACAGAGGTAGCTACAGCCGTGGACTACCGTACTGTGTCTGCTGCTAATATAGACTGGATGATAATGAGATGAAATCAATATATATATATATATATATATAATATCACTAGTACTGCAGCCGGACAGGTATATATATTTATTATGTAATGACTGATGACGGACCTGCTGGACACTGTCAGCTCAGCAGCACCGCAGACTGCTACAGTAAGCTACTATAGTAGTATGTATAAAGAAGAAAGAAAAAAAAAAAACACGGGTAGGTGGTATACAATTATGGATGGACGAGCGACTGCCGAGTGCCGACACAGAGGTAGCTACAGCCGTGGACTACCGTACTGTGTCTGCTGCTAATATAGACTGGATGATAATGAGATGAAATCAATATATATATATATATATATATATATATATAATATCACTAGTACTGCAGCCGGACAGGTATATATATTTATTATGTAATGACTGATGACGGACCTGCTGGACACTGTCAGCTCAGCAGCACCGCAGACTGCTACAGTAAGCTACTATAGTAGTATGTATAAAGAAGAAAGAAAAAAAAAAAAAACCACGGGTAGGTGGTATACAATTATGGATGGACGAGCGACTGCCGACACAGAGGTAGCTACAGCCGTGGACTACCGTACTGTGTCTGCTGCTAATATAGACTGGATGATAATGAGATGAAATCAATATATATATATATATATAATATCACTAGTACTGCAGCCGGACAGGTGTATATATTTATTATGTAATGACTGATGACGGACCTGCTGGACACTGTCAGCTCAGCAGCACCGCAGACTGCTACAGTAAGCTACTATAGTAGTATGTATAAAGAAGAAAGAAAAAAAAAACCACGGGTAGGTGGTATACAATATTATATATATATTATATACAATTATATATATATATATATATATATATATATATATATTAAACTCACTGGTGGTGATTATTAAACTGGTGGTCAGGTCACTGGTCAGTGGTCACACTATCAGCAACTTGCAAGTAGTACTCCTAAGCAGACAATCACAATATATATTATACTGGTGGTCAGTGTGGTCACAATGGCAGTGTGGCACTCTGGCAGCAAAAGTGTGCACTGTACGTTATATGTACTCCTGAGTCCTGCTCTCAGACTCTAACTGCTCCCCACTGTCAGTGTCTCCCCCACAAGTCAGATAATACAGTCACACTATCTATCACTTCAGCAAGTAACTACTAGTACTCCTCCTAATGCTCCCCAAAATTACTACTGTGTCTCTCTCTACTGTCTCACTCTCTTCTCTATAAACGGAGAGGACGCCAGCCACGTCCTCTCCCTATGAATCTCAATGCACGTGTGAAAATGGCGGTGACGCGCGGCTCCTTATATAGAATCCGAGTCTCGCGATAGAATCCGAGCCTCGCGAGAATCCGACAGCGGGATGATGACGTTCGGGCGCGCTCGGGTTAACCGAGCAAGGCGGGAAGATCCGAGTCGCTCGGCCCCGTGTGAAAAAAACTGAAGTTCGGGCGGGTTCGGATTCTGAGGAACCGAACCCGCTCATCCCTACTTCTTTTACAGGAAACTTTTTTGGCATAGCAGGGCTGCACAAGCGTTCGCAGCCCTGCTATGCAGAAATACACTCCCTCATAGGCGGAGTCTAGTTGATCGCATGGGCAGCAAAAAGTTGTAGCATGCGATCAACTCGGAATGACTCCCTTTGTGCTGTCAGTTACTGTATTTGCAGATACAGATTTTGGATATTACTGTACAGATGTGCCCGTGTGCGCATGCGCACGCATTGCAACAGCGATTATGTGCAGTGTGCGGCGACTAGTCGCAGCATGCATACGCTCCATGCCTTCTTATGGAAGCAGGTACATACGCACGTGCCCACAGACATTCACAGCACACTATTTGTGGCAAACGACTCAAATGCAGGATGAAAGAAGACACATCTGTATGTTATATTTCCAAATATTTTCTATGACACATTAACCACTATTGAACTACAGACAAATAAACTGTAGAGATTTGTATTTCATGCTTATTAACATTGTAAAGAATATTTCAAATTTCAACTTAACTCTAAGGCTTCATTGAGTTAATTTAGGCCCTCATTCCGAGTTGATCGGTCGCAAGGCGAATTTAGCAGAGTTACACACGCTAAGCCGCCGCCTACTGGGAGTGAATCTTAGCTTCTTAAAATTGCGACCGATGTATTCGCAATATTGCGATTACTAACTACTTAGCAGTTTCAGAGTAGCTTCAGACTTACTCTGCCTGTGCGATCAGTTCAGTGCTTGTCGTTCCTGGTTGACGTCACAAACACACCCAGCGTTCGCCCAGGCACTCCCACCGTTTCTCCGGCCACTCCTGCGTTTTTTCCGGAAACGGTAGCGTTTTCAGCCACACGCCCCTGAAACGCCGTGTTTCCGCCCAGTAACACCCATTTCCTGTCAATCACATTACGATCGCCGGAGCGAAGAAAAAGCCGTGAGTAAAAATACTATCTCCATTGTAAAATTACTTGGCGCAGTCGCAGTGCGAATATTGCGCATGCGTACTAAGCGGAATTTCACTGCGATGCGATGAAAAATACCGAGCGATCAACTCGGAATGAGGGCCTTAATTCCCACAATTAAAGTATACTGTAGATATCGTCTGAGAGATACCTAGATTGTGTTCTGCAGGCATGCAGTGTTACATGTTCCACCTGCTGTGTGCTATAATATATTATTATGTATTGCAGTGAATCACACCGGGACAATCTTTGTGTTGTCTCACAAAATACGCAATGAAAACTCATAAAACTCCATACAGCCGAAACTAGGTCAATTTCACTGTTGCTCATCTCGCTGTGACGCCCTGGGGGTTTGAAGCTGAAAGTACATTAAATAATTCATCATTACAAGGGCAATCGGCCCACTTACAGCCAGTGGAACTGCAATCAATTCCTATCCTGGCTGTACAGCTTCTCTGGGAAAGTGTCCCTCTTCTCCAAACAAACTCCATGTAGTGTTTTTTTCCCCAAATTGTCCATCTCTTTTCCCTGATGTTTAGATCCGTAGAAATAAACATTTGACTCCCGCATGTCTGTACCTGGCTCACACATTTGACACGTAAATATACATACCCTCCAACATGACTCATTCCATTAGGTACAAAATGCTCTGTTTCTGGACTTCTTTGCCAATGGTAGTTACAGAGGTGGGGCAGCAGCACAGTCCAATATTCAACTAGGGGAACCGCACCAACTGCCGCAAAAAACACTGCCAAACATCACCGGCCGGGACTCAGTGGCAGTTGGTGCAGCTCCTCTATTTGAATACTAGACTGTACTGCAGCCTCACCTCTGTAACTACCACTGGCAAAGAAGTCCAGAAACAGAGCATTTTGTACCTAATGGAATGGGTCATGTTGGAGGGTATGAATATATGGGATGGGGAACGTAGTGTTTCCAATGACCCCACGTCCAATGCATTGCTCACTTGTGCTCACTGCTAGGGATGGCCATTGACTATCAATGATTCAAAATCATTGATGGTCTATGACCGATGATAACTACTTTTACCATTGATGGGTAGAACCAGATGGTTTCTCGCCATCGATGATAAAGGGCTATCAAATTATTATTATTTTTTCTCCAGGGTGTCAGGAACATGGAGCATAGCTCTGCCCTCTGACACCCATGAAGCCACGCCCCTGAGCCCTGATTGGCCCGTGAATCACTCAATATTAAAGTAAGGGTGACCATCGATGGGCAAAACCATCAATGGTTTCCTTACAGATGGTTTCCCACCATTGAGGTTATCCATCAATGGTACCATCAATGGTAACCATCGATGGATAACCCACTGATGGCCATCCCTACTCACTTCACGGTACCACTCCCTGGTGTAAGTTCATGGGGCTGTTAACCATAGATGTTAAGTAAATGCCACTGACATCACAGAGAGGTGACCGCAGCTGTATTGTTAGTGGCATTTACTTAACATCTATAGTTAACAGCTCCATGATCACTTGTTGCCATGAGTGATGAGATGGTGGGGGATATAAAATAGGATACAGAGGTACAGTCATGCCCCCACCATGCAGTGGCCATGTCTCCTTTAGTGGCCAACCTCTCCAGTTTGGCATTACCACAGCCTCCATACACAGTCACAGCCATTTGTACTGGGGACTAACCTTTCCAATGGCAGCCCTGTGTGTGGCATCCTGATGAAGAGCCTAGTTGAAAAAAAAATACAAAATATAATTTTATAGAACATTTGAAATGAGATTTAAAACTGGACTTTATCTTCAATACCAAACTATTCGCACAGCCACATATTTAGCTAATCACAACATTTCAAATAATCAAATAGACAATGACCCAACGGTAATAGCTGGCAATCTGTCTTAAAACTATTTGCCGCTTTAACTCTACTGACTATCTTGGCAAAACCACATCAGTGCCTGCAATTCAATGGATTTTGCTGTACATTTGGGCCAATATGTTTTGTCGGGATCCAATCAGGATTGCGGCACTCGGGATCACGGCAGTCAGAATATTGCCACCAGAATTTCCGACATTGCTTTGTGGGGACCCAAACAAACCAAGCACTTCAGCCACAATAATGGCAGTCCCGGCCATTGAAGTGCTTGGTTTGATAAAACTGTGCATGTCCTTTTTCATTTTTTATTTTGCAGCAACTGAGGAGAGAAAAGGCCACAGAAGGACATTAAAGTGATTGATTGATTGATTGATGTATTAATTAAAATTAACATGTGTGAGGCTTAGATCAAGAGCTGTAGCCTTGTTTACCGCAACTGAGGACAGAAAAGGCCATAAAAAAGCAAAATAATTTTCAATCATTGATACTATCCCCAATGTCCCATTGATAAATAAAAATTTGCAAATCAAACAATTAAATTAACTTGAATTAATCATCAATACTTCCTCCCTTTACCTGCCTTTCACTCCATATGTAATCCACCTCCCTCGGGCCTCTGATCTAGTTATTGATTAATAAAAACATTCTTATTTACTTTCTATGGGTTGTGTAATTTATTAAACTGCCATTCTGTCTGTCACTGCACTGCCACTGTATTTCCTAGATGTACCATGTTTGAAGTTGAACTGCGAAGCGTTTGTACCACCCACTGCTATCACTTAGCCTAGTCAGCCACCTAGCTTGGTGCAACCTTTTGGCCTAAACTGGATAAAAACAATATTGTAAGCTGTGAGGTGGTCAAAATTGACTTAAAATTAATGTTATTGAGGTTAATAATACTGTATGAACAAAAAGAGACCCAAATTACATGACTTTAAAGATTTTTTGCATTTTTGAAAAATATAGAATAAAAGAAAACCAAAACACGTGAAGGTGGATTTGTCAAATTAGAACCATAACTAAAATAAAAATGAATACAGATCCAAAACCAAAACACAGGAGTTGGCACACATCTCTAATTAATATCCTTCTGGAGATATGGCCTCCATAACGAAACACATAATTGTGCGGTGCCCATAGGCCCCTGGGTCCCATGGCGATGGCTGGCGCTGCAGACATAAATCGCTGAAAAATGTCTGCTGCCACTATTTTCCTTATGATTTTCACATGCGCAACAGAGATGTCCCAAGGCATGGCCGCCATGTTCCCGAAGACCTGCGCATCTGCAGAAGACTCTGGCATAAAGCCAGAGTCCACTTACTGCCAGAAAGTAGTGGGCCCACACAGAGCCTGTACGCGGGCCCTCTTCTCTCTTAAAATGCCCCTGTTTGAGTGTTCTTTTTTACATGTAAACTTTCCAAAAGTCTATGGATGAAAAAGTACAGTAGTAATAACGAGGGAGATGTATTAATACTTGGAAAGAGATAAAATGGAGAAGTTGATTGGTTACTTTGGACAATTTAGCCCCTGTATCTCTCTCCAAGGCTTGGAAATCTCCCTCAATATGTCTGTACATTTTCTGTATCCCTCTTAACCGTGCATTAATCCATCAGATGGTACACCTGCCCTAAGAACCAATGCATTAGTTCTATGGAGCAGAAATTTTACATGTTACTCCTTCTACTGCTAAGCATAATGCAGTATACAGCTACAACCATCGTAAAGCAATATTCACATATTATAAAAAAATAAAAATAAAACATTTCTACAAAACCAAATCTGTACACCAGAAAAGTGCATTTGGAATCCAATGGAAAAATATAACATAAAATAGAGAGAAAACCCAAGAAATGTACAGATCATACTTGGGGATGTAGTTACGTGACAGGCGGTCAGGAGACCACCGGTCACAATAATGGCCTCTACACCCCGCCCCTTCACTATCCCGATGGTCGGCATGCTGACGTACAGGGACTATTCCAACTTGTGGGTGTCCACGACACCCATAGAGTGGGAATAGAACCTGTGGCGAGCGCAAAAAACAAGAGTGGTATAACTTGCGCCCTGTAGCTGCTTTGTACCACTTCCCTAGGATCACCACTCACTAATTCACATATAGTACAAAAATATGGAGTAGTCCACAAGCGCTACAATGCGAGCGCAGCTTGCTACCGAGCACGCAAGGGGCTTATTTGCGCTCGCCCCTCCCACTGGTCACACAAACCCAACCCCATACTTTCCTACCCTATCGGAACGGCAGGGATGCGCCTGAAAATTGGGTGGTGCTCTAGGCCCCCCTGGGAAGGTGGGTAAGTCCCCCGCAACCCTTGTCAGCTGCCTGCAACCCTCTGAACCCGACCCTGAGCAACCCACCTACAGATCACATGTGGTCAGTCCATGAAGACCTGATGGCTCGATTCGTGCTGAATTGTCATCATAGCCACGCCACCCGCTATAAAATGCCTGTTTTCTTGGCTCTGAAAAGCTGGGGTCGGAGCCGCAATGATGCGATTGTGCTACCACACCCCTGCAGAGCCCACTGTCATTCCCACCATGGCTCCTATGTGTTGACCGGGCATCCCCACGGAAGAGGTATAGTACAGATGTGTCCATGCTCATCTTTGCAGTGATTGCGACTAGTCATGCCTGCGCGTGATTCATTTCCGGGAGCCTACGCACCATGCAAATCTATGGGTCATAGGTGCATACACAGCACATGTGCACATTTGCAGGCACACCAATCTCACCCGCTTTGTTGCAAATATTAGCAATCGCGGCAATGATAAGCATGGAGACATACAGTATGTAGTTGACAACCCATAGGACTGAATATCATTGCAGAATAATTTAAAAAAAAGTCTAAGGCGGCCATTATTTTATTGTGATGACACTTTACCATATAATTAGGATAGCTTAGCAAACTACAAATAAAGATATGGACACCAACTGCTAGATTTAAAGGTCAATGAATATTTATTGAATTGCTGACCTGATTATGTATTATGATTGTGGAGGATGGCAAAAGAAAGGCGCTACCAAACGCCAGCTCTAGTCAATAATTCTATACCACAAATACGGAGGAAGGAACTGAACAACCACCACCTAACCGCATAATCCGCATTATGCAGAACCCACCACTCCTTACACTGGCGAAGCATGGACGATCCTGCGGTCCACTTGCAGTCGAAGGACACACTCGCCGTCTTTCCAAAGGAAGGTGCCCCACAATGACCACTTATGCCCAATTTGACCACTGGCTTGTAGCGACTTACCGCCCATCTGGCTTTTAATAGCCGACTATCAAATTGTAGAACAACAAAAGAGAGCTTCCAAAAACAAAATCAAAAATAGATCAGGGAGGACGGGAGGGGCTTCCAAATGGCAAGAGGAAGTCAGAAGCACATGACTCCACTCTATATACCCCTATACTGTCGACACCCACAACTTCTCTGATAGGCAGACTAGATAAACCTGTAACCAATAATAACAACCTGCTACAAAATCTACCTACAGTAGCAACTACTCTGTCATCTTAACAAACTCACAAAAAATCAGGGTTCTTATATGGCTTGTGCCTAGTAGAAAGCCCTGATCTAATCAAAATAAATCTGGTATATTTAGCCATTAACATCTATTTTCTGTTGGCAAAAACCATGTGTATACTGTCTTAAATAGCTTACAGTATATAATCACTGTTAATGTTAATTGCTGCTAGTATTATCACAAACAACACACATTAATCCAACTAATTCCCTGTTTAAACAACAGCTTGCAATTAATGAGAAACAACAATCGAGGCCTCAGAGAACTGTCTCCCAAGCATATGCCCCTAACCCTATAAAAATGATGATAGGCTAAATTAAATAATTTTTTTCAATTTAATAAGGATCCTACAATAAAGCGTCTGAAAAAAGATTTGTTTTCCTTAAACTTCTTCAGTCTACCAATATCAGTTAATGAGCGAAGTACTGTATGCTAGGTTTGTTTTTGGTTAGTGTAGATTTACATGACTGCAATGTTTACATAGTAAAACGTTAGGAGTATTGAAGTGTATCTTATAGGTTATTCAACATATACGGTAATGCTAACACAGTGATTCTAAGCCTTTGTAAAGTCACGACATAGCTTGAACAAAAAAATGTTAAAATAATAATTTGTTCTAGATAGGAAAAAACACTTTATTTAGCAAGAATTTTATTAGTAGCATGAAAATAAACCAGAGCACTTGTTTTGTGGCAAGCGGTGTCTTGTCCGTTAACAACAGTCTGCCAAAAAGGGCATTTACTGTATACCCTCCACTGCCAGGGACAGAAGGGGTGTGGTATTGAACGTGACCACACTTAGGTTGACAGTGTCTGGGTAACTTGTGTCAATTGATAAGGGTATATATATATCTGTTTTTTATGATCCATGTCATCCAAGCTTGAAAAAGGAGATTGCACTTCGAAACGCGTCATTTGGACGATATGGATATCTGCTTGTGAGTGTTTCGCTGGATTCCCTACTCTGCCTCTTAAGGAAAAAAGCTTTTTGCGGTGGTGCCATCTGAATTCCACCGGGACTGGATTGCTTTTTTGCCATAAAAGCCATCTGCCCGCCGCAAATCCAAAAGAGGGTGAGAACTTTTTTTGGGATCAGTGTAATATATCTCATTTATGTTCTTATGATATTTCTATAATAAAGTGTGTTTTTTAATCATAAACACCCATGCCATTTGTCATCTTTGTCACACAAGGTGCCTATGTACACATAACATTTTCTTTGTTGTATACCCTCCTCTGCCAGGGACAGAAGGGGTGTGGTATTGAAGGTGACCACACTTAGGTTGACAGTGTCTGGGTCGACAGTAACTAGGTCGACAGGAATTCTCGGTCGACAAGGTCTCTAGGTCGACATTGGCTAGCTTGACAGGTCAAAAAGTCGACATGAGTTTTTTTAATCTTTTTTGGTGTCGTTCGCCATACAGTGACCGGGAACCCCAATTAGTGCACCGCGTCCCCTCGTATGGCTCGCTTCACTCGCTATGCTTCGGGCAAGGTGTCTCCCTCTGCTACCGCTGCGCTCGGCACAGGTTACCGTTTCCAATCATAGTCCACGGGGATTGTAAAGTATGAAAAAGAAATGAAATGTGAAAAGCCCATGCCGATCTTTTGCCCTGTTGACCTAGAACATGTCGACCTAGAGACCCTGTCCACCTAGAAACTATGTTGACCTAGTTACTGTCGACCAATAGTGTATGACCTATACACTGTCAACCTAAGTCTTGTCGACCTAGAGACTGGATACCGGACAGAAGTCAGGGGCTGACAAATGTACTGGATTGTTGGAATACAGGTAAGTACTATATTAATGTTTACAGTATAACTTACAATGTCACTTAAACCTTCAATTTTGAGTGGCTTTGTCCTCTAATTACATTATCTGGCTGTAGTTCATGACTTAATAACATAGAAGAGACCACCATGTTGTTGTGGCCTAGAGGCAGTTTCACCATCAGGATACTGTATACCACATCTACTGTAGAAGAGCCTTGTGCTGTGATTGGTTACTTGTACCACACTGAGGGGGAGATGCATCAAACCTTGGAGAAAGAAATGGGTCTATGTGCTAATCTTTGTAGAGAGATAAAGTGGACAGAGCTAAAGTACCAGCCAACCAGTTCCTAACTGCCATTTTTCAAACACAACCTGTAACATGGCAGCTAGAAGCTGATTGGCTGGTACGTTATCTCTCTTTCCCTTATCTCTCTCCAACTTTGATACATCTCCCCCACTGTTACCAACAGTAATACTAGCACAGGCTAGTTTTATGCCAAAATAATAACCTATACCTTAAATAGCTGATGCATGAATAAACAATGTTGGAACTAGACCCATTTATTAGTAGTTTTTATGAGCAGGGCCGTCTTTTCGTATGGGCTCAATGGGCTCTTGCCCAAGGGCCCCAGGAGTATAAGAGCCCTAGGCTAGGGGTACCAGATATTTGAAAATCGGCCCAGGGGAACTGGAGATATCCGAATTGAAAGCAGTGGTCCCCATCCAAGCTTGTTTATTGCTCTTCCAAGCCAGATATCTCGGGTTCTGTCTGACTTAAGGGGGGTACTCACGGAGCGATATTCTAAGCAATCTGACTAGATTGCTTAGAATATCGGGATGATCGCTCCGTGTGTAGCCCCCTCGGCGATAGCGATGCGCGGCCCCGCACATCGCTATCGCTGCTGCTAGATTGGCCTGCATGCAGGCCAATCTAGCGGGTCGCTCACTTCACCCGCTGGGTGAAGTGAGAGCCCCCCCCCGCACGCTCAGTACAGATCGTGCTGTGCTGAGCGACAGGAGAGATGTGTGCTGAGCGCTTCGCTCAGCACACATCTCTCCTATATCGGCCCGTGGGTACTGGGCTTTAGAGTTTTTCTGTGGGTATACTCCAAAAGCTGGGACTCTCCCCTTTTGGAGGACATCAGCAGTTTGTCTCTACTATACCCAGAACCAGATATATCAGCCTTCCAGTAGCTGGTCCCTGCTCCAACTCCACATGCCTGGTGTGCAGTTTTATATTTGCATTCGTGAATTGCTCTGGCTCCTGAGCTCTGATCCCCAAGTCCCCAATATCTCCTGTAAGGTGGAACTTTCTAGTTTTTTTCTTAACCCATTCAAAGCTAAGAAATCTAATGCATCTGTGCAGTAAAGGAGTAATTAGCAGAAATTACTGCTCCAGGTCCTACATGCTGAGCGGAAGATAGAACAAACCCCACCTACCGCCCGTGGGACATCAAAGCTGCCGCTGATAGCACCCCCCACCTCTGCCGCTGGAGGATGGGTAGGGGGCCCAGTGCATTTCTGTGCCCAGGGGCCTACACTGCTGTTAAGACGTCTCTGTTTATGAGCTGTGCCCTCATGACGGAGAAAGTAACCCCCCCATCCCCTCAAACAGCTGCTTAAACAGGAAATAAGCTTCAGCAAACTAGAGAGCAGTTTAATAGTTATAGCGGGTAATTCAGACCTGATCGCACGCTAGATTTTTTCGCTGCGTCAGAACTGCGCATGCATATGCATTGCAATGCGCAGGCAGTGGCACGTCACATGAATGCAAAGCGGATCACTGCTGTGCGATGGGTTTTATGAGGAATCCATTTGCACAGCCGATCGCAAGGAGATTGACAGGAAGAAGGCGTTTGTGGGTGTCAACTGACCGTTTTCTGATCGCAGCGGCTGAGTAAGTTCTGGGCAACTCAGAAACTGCACAAAACTTTTTTGTACCGTTCGGCTGCAAAGCGAAAATACACTCCCCTATAGGCGGCGACTATCTGATCGCAGTGCTGCAAAAAATAGCTAGCGAGCTATCAGGTCTCAATTAGGCCCATCAGGGCCGTAACTACGTGTGTGCCAAGTGGGCTTGGCACACAGCGCAGTTGCTCTGAGGGCGCAATGGCCAGCGGCATGTAATGAGTCAAATTGACTCATTACATGCCGCCTCTGTGTGCGCCGCGCTGTGGAGGGGAAGAGACCAGCGCCGAGCAGTGGAGAGAAGGAGGAGGAGGGAGGGGGAGCAGGGAGCCGCAGCAGCGCTATTTGATTGGTAGTAAGCGCCGCTGCAGCATCCCCCTCTCCTTCTGTATTGGCTGCCCAGCGCTGCTATGGATGCTGGGATGCGGTTCCTTCATCCCAGCATCCACAGCAGCGCCAGGCAACCAATACGGAAGGAGAGGGGGATGCTGCAGCGGCGCTTACTACCAATCAAATAGCGCTGCTGCGGCTCCCTGCTCCCCCTCCCTCCTCCTCCTTCTCATCTCACTGCACGAGGAGCCTGTCAGCGGGGAGAAGGTAAGTATATCCCTTTCTCTCTCTCTCTCTCTCTCAGGGGTCCTGGCTTCCGCAATGTGTAAAAAGGTGTTCTGGCTGCCGCAATGTGTAAAAAGGGGGCCTGGCTGCCGCAATGTGTAAAAAGGGGGCCTGGCTGCCGCAATGTGTAAAAAGGGGGCCTGGCTGCCGCATTGTGTAAAATGGGGTCCTGGCTGCCGCAATGTGTAAAAAGGGGGCCTGGTTGCCGCAATGTGTAAAAAGGGGGCCTGGCTGCCGCATTGTGTAAAAAGGGGGACTGGCTGCCGTAATGTGTAAAAAGGGGGACTGGCTGCCGCAATGTGTAAAAAGGGGGACTGGCTGCCGTAATGTGTAAAAAGGGGGACTGGCTGCCGCAATGTGTAAAAAGGGGTCCTGGCTGCCGCATTGTGTAAAAAGGGGGACTGGCTGCCGTAATGTGTAAAAAGGGGGACTGGCTGCCGCAATGTGTAAAAAGGGGGACTGGCTTCCGCAATGTGTAAAAAGGGGTCCTGGCTGCCGCAATGTGTAAAAAGGGGGACTGGCTGCCGTAATGTGTAAAAAGGGGGACTGTCTGCTGTAATGTGTAAAAAGGGGGATGCTGTCTGCTGTAATGTATAAAAGGGGCTCTACCTGGTGTAGTGGCGCTACTGTGCAGCGTAATTTGAATAATGTAGACTACTGTGCACCGTAGTATGAATTGCTATTATTTTGTGGCCACGCCCCTTCCCCATGAAGCCACGCCCCTACTGCCTTTATCTTGCCTGGGGGGGGCGCGCCACTGTCGTTTCTTGCACACAACGCTAAAATGCCTACTTACAGCACTGAGGCCCATAGACCAGTGGCAGAACTAGCGACGTCATCGGAGCCCCACCCCTGCATGCAAAACAGGGGCAGTACGCGCCGTAGGCGCGTGCAAAAATACATAGTGGTGTGGCTTCGTGGGGAAGGGGTGTGGCCACAAAATAATAGCAATTCATAAAACAGTGCACAGTAGTCTCCATTATTCAAATTACTCCTCACAGTAGCACCACTACACCAGGTAGAGACCCTTTTACACCTTACAGCGGACAGATTCCTCTTTTTACACATTACAGCAGACAGCGTCCCCTTTTTACACATTACAGCAGAAAGCGTCCCCCTTTTTACACATAACGGCAGACAGCATCCCCTTTTTACACATAACGGCAGACAGCATCCCCTTTTTACACATAACAGCAGACAGCGTCCTCTTTCTACACATTACGGCAGACAGCGTCCCCCTTTTAAACATGACGGTAGACAGCGTGCCCTTGTTACACATCACGGCAGACAGCGAACACTTTTTACACATAATGGCAGACAGCATCCCCTTTTTACACATCACGGCAGATAGATTCCCCCTTTTTACACATTACGTCAGGCAGGTTCCCCCTTTTTACACATTGCGGCAAAGATTCCCCCGTTTTACACATTACGGCAGACAGTCCCCCTTTTTACACATTGCGGCAAAAATTCCCCCTTTTTACACATTGCGACAGGCAGATTCTTTCTTTTTACACATTGCGGCAGGCAGATTACCCCTTTTTACACATTGCAGCAGGCAGAGTCCCCCTTTTTGCACATAGACAGAAAGAAAGAAAGAAAGAAAGAAAGAAAGAAAGAAAGAAAGAAAGAAAGAAAGAAAGAAAGAAAGAAAAAAAACAAATAATTATACTTACCCTCTCCGCTGGCTCAGGCTCCTCGGTGCAGCTTCTGGCAGATCACGATTCCCGGGAGGGAGAGAAGGAGGAGGAGGGAGGTGGAGGAGGGATCCACAGCAGCGCTGTGTTATTGGTGGAGGCGCTGCTGCCCCTCTGCTTCACTATAGGCTGTTCTCGGAAGACAGCCTATAGTGAAGCAGAGGGACAGCAGCAGCAGCGCCTCAACCAGTAGCAAAGTGCTGCTGCGGCTCCCTCCTCCACCTCCCTCCTTCTCCTTACCCCCGTGCCCGTGATCACTGCACTGCGCTCCTCTCCGACTCCTGTGTCCTGCGGGCGTCTGTGTGCTGCGGGCAGCGGTTGCCCGCAGCACACAGCGGCATGTAATCCGAGTCAGTTTGATTCATTACATGCTTTGGGTCCCTGGACAGAGGCGGGTCCCAGTACAATGCACTGGTTGCACTGGCGGTAGTTCCGCCTCTGCCATAGACACAGTGTAGACTGGAAGGAAAACAACAAAAAGCATAAAACACACAAAGCCTAAAAATAAAAATACAATGTGAACATACTGTATCGGGGTATATTTACTAAGCTCCCGATTTTGACCGATTTGGTGTTTTTTCATCAAATTGTCATTTCGGGAATTTACTAAACCCAAATCTCGGCAATGATGAGGGCATTCGTATTTTTTGGTAAGTCAAAGAAAAAAAATACGAATGAATACACCATCGGTCAAATACGCATGTTATTTTATACAACTCGGTAATTTACTAAAAAATCTAATTCACAAACACTGCCGGCAATAGCCAAACACTGCCATGAAAAAATACAAATCGTAAAAAAAAGCAGTTTTAAAACAGACCGGCTTTTTTTTTACCATGTTCTGATAGTCATGCACGGATCCGTGAGATCCGTGCATGTTTATCAGTGGGAAGGGGTGCGAAAGTGTTAAAATTCTGGGGGGGGAAATGCGTGGGGTCCCCCCTCCTAAGCATAACCAGCCTCGGGCTCTTTGAGCCGGTCCTGGTTGTAAAAATACGGGGGGGAATTAACTGGGGATCCCCCATATTTTAACAACCAGCACCGGACACTGCGCCTGGTCCTGGTGCCAAAAACATGGGGGATAAAAGACGTAGGGGTCCCCCGTATTTTTCACACCAGCACTGGGCTTCACTAGTCAGTGAGATAATGCCACAGCCGGAGGACACTTTCATATTGGCCCCTGCAGCCCTGGCATTAAATCACCAACTAGTCACCCCTGGCCAGGGTACCCTGGAGGAGTAGGGACCCCTTAAATCAAGGGGTCCACCCCCTCCAGCCACCCAAGGGCCAGGGGTGAAGCCCGAGGCTGCCCCCCCCCCCTCCCCCCATCCAAGGGTGGCGGATGGGGGGCTGATAGCCATAGTGTAAAAAAAAAGAATATTATTTTTTGTAGCAGTACTACAAGTCCCAGCAAGCCTCCCCCACAAGCTGGTACTTGGAGAACCAAAAGTACCAGCATGCGGGGGGAAACAGGCCCGCTGGTACCTGTAGTTCTACTACAAAAAAAATACCCAAATAAAAACAGAACACACACACCTTGAAAGTACAATTTTATTAAACATACATGCACACCTACATTCATACATACTTACCTATGTTGACACGAAGAGTCGGCCCCCTTCTCCACGTAGAATCTACGGGGTACCTGTAAATAAAATTATACTCACAACAATCCAGTGTAGATCGGTCCTCTTCTGTTTGTAATCCACGTACTTGGCAAAATAGAAAAACGAAAAACCCAGACCACGCACTGAAAGGGATCCCATGTTTACACATGGGACCCCTTTCCCCGATTGGCGGGACCCCCCGTGACTCCTGTCAAAGAGGGTCCCTTCAGCCAATCAGGGAGCACCACGTCATGACACTCTCCTGATTGGCTGTGCGCTCCTGAGCTGTCAGGCTGCGCACTGTAGAGATACAATGCAGCGCATAGGCGCTCCATTGTATCCAATGGTGGGAACTTTGCAGTGTGCGGTAGACCGCGAGGTTAAGTGGGGCCAACCACAAGAGTAACCCCACTTAACCTCGCGGTCTACCGCTATGGCTATCTGCCCCCCATCCGCTGCCCTTGGATGGGGGGTACAGCCTCGGGCTTCACCCCTAGCCCTTGGGTGGCTGGAGGGAGGGACCCCTGGATTTAATGGGTCACCACTCCTCCAGGGTGCCACGGCCTGGGGTGACTAGTTGGTGATTTAATGCCAGGGTCGCTGCGACCAATATAATAGTATCCCCCGGCTGTGGCATTATCTCACTGACTAGTGGAGCCCGGTGCTGGTGGTAAAAATACGAGGAACCCCTACACTTTTTGTCCCCTGTATTTTTACAACCAGGACCGGCTCAAAGAGCCCGAGGCTGGTTATGCTTGGGAGGGGGGACCCCACGCATTTTTTTTTCTGATTTTTAACACTTTTTTTAAGATACACAATGAAGCCCTGCACGGATCTCACAGATCCGGCCGGGATTCATTGTGTTAAGTTTGGCAGTGTTTTACTAATCACTCGCGTAAAACACTAGCCGAAATTACGAATGACATCGACATCGGAATACACTAAAATGCAGAATACGATAGCATAGTAAATGAGGCGTAAAAAATTCAAAAAGTTGCAAATTCACAGATTCGACGTAATTCGTGTTTAATCTCCCTCCAAATCAACACTAATACGAATCTTAGTAAATATATCCCATACTGTACCGTTTGTTACCCTGGTCTGGACACAACTGATTGAACTTTTCCAGTACTACCAAATTTTCACATCCTTTAACTACCAATTAAACTTGCGTGTTAAATCGTAAACTTTATTTTGGTATTAAGGCATTTCCCATGTTATATTTCTTTGTCGACAATGAGAACATATGTCAGACTCAATTGCAGTTTCATATGCAAAGAAAATAAACACTTGTGTTTCGATTTATCATTGACCTAGATACTCCCAATAGGAGAAAAGGAAGCACACACAGGCTTTGTTTACACAGTGATTTATTACTACCAAATGAGAAAATAAGTTTGGCACACTTCAGTTGGTAGAAGCCTCTTAAAGACACAGTAAAACTGTGCACACTGGAGAATAAGGTTAAAGAAAAAAAATAACGTCTTGGCATGGAAGGGTTAAAATTAAAAATACAAAAAAAAAATAACAACAGTTTACTGGTAACTACAAATAGATCTAATGCCTAATAGAAACCAGAATACATTTTTTTTTTTTTATAATGAATTCTATAAGCACTCAGGGAAACTGGGGGAGATGTATATAAGTTTGGAGAGTAAAAAAGAGAGAAAAGGTACCAACAAATCAGCTCTGACTGTCATTTTCCAAACTCTACTTTTCAAACTCAACTTTATTTCTCCCCAAGCTTTGATAAATTGCCCCATAACTTGTAAAATGTCAGTTAGATGCTGACTGCCTGGTACTTTATCTCTCTCCTTGTAATCTCTCTGCAAGGCTTGATACACTTCCCTACTGACTGTTACAGTTAAGGGTAGAGACTGGTACACTAGTAGGTAAGCAGATGTGGAAAAACATTCCATGTAGCCAGAGTCTAGGATTGAGTGGCAGTTTGAAACAATTGGAGAGCCAAAGGCCACAAGAATATTGTACACGGTGGAACATTTGGAGGTGTAATCAAGTGCACAGAAATTATACAATATTGCAAATTCTATATGTAGTATATGGTAAAGAAATTTCTACACATTGGATATTTTTCTCTAATTTTTTCATGCGAATGAGGTCATCACATATTGAAGACACATTCTTATGAATTATTACGAGAGGATACTTGAAAGAAACCGTGATAGGAGTCCAGATTCCCATTTTCGTGTGAGTTGGGGTACGACATCCAGGACTATCTTGATATAAGATTATTAAAGATACCTTGATGTGCATATTTACAAAGGCCTCAGTCTTGACAGTTTGACCGAGGATCTTCAAGGTCACCGGAATGATAAAAGTCTTCTTGGGAAATTCTGACTTCTGGCCTGACAGGATATTTCCCATCACCCTCAGGCCCTGAAGTTTTCCGGCTTTTCTGGGCATTATACTACCACATGACCTTTATTCCCACAGTACAAACACAACCCCTGCTGTCTCCTCCGCGTCTTCTCACGCGAGGAGAGGCGGGTAGCCCCAATCTGCATAGGCTCCTCGGAAAATTCCTCAGAGTGTGAGGTTCCCTTGGGAAAGAAGGAAACCTCTGTCTCCCTTTCAAGCCTACGCTCTCTCAGCCGTCTATCCACCTGGATGGATAACTGCTTGAGCTGATCCAAGCTATCAGGCAAGGGATATTGTACCAGTTGGTCTTTTATCTGGTTAGAAAGACCTCTTCGGTACTGGTGTCTCAGGGCTGGGTCATTCCACTGGGTATCATGGGCCAACCTCCGAAACTCCGTACAGTAAACCTCAACTGGCCTTCGCCCTTGCTTAAGGATCGAAATCTGAGCCTCGGCTGAGGCCGTCTTGTCAGGGTCATCATACAACATGCCCAGTGCCGTAAAAAAAGCATCAACACTTTTAAGCGACGGACAGTCAGGCTGCAACCCATATGCCCAGACCTGTGGGTCTCCTTGTAGCAAGGAAATCACTATGCCCACCCGCTGAATCTCCGACCCAGAAGACTGAGGCCTAAGCCGGAAGTATAGCTTGCAGCTCTCCTTGAAACAAAAGAACTGCGAGCGATCTCCAGAAAAACGATCCGGGAGAGTTACTTTCGGCTCCTTAACCCCTGAAGGTGCTGCTGCTGCGGGAGCTCCGCCAGCGGCCTGGGAGGTGTGCATTTTAATGGACAAATCATTAAATTGTCGAGTCAGGACCTGCACCTGATCGACCACCTGTTGCAACGTATTTTGAGGGGTATGCTCCATATTCACACAAAATTTCAACAGGAGTATTTGGCTGCTGAATATGTTATGCACACCAGTGCCTACAGGAATGTACTGGTGTCTGAACGGATAGGGATGCAAAACAAATGAACTCACAGACAGACTGGGGAATATGACATTACGTACACAGAAGGTGATAGGGTAACAAAATAAACACAAAGTGAACAGAGAAGCCCAGAGGCTAAGAAACCGGGTGTCTCCCTATTATTAGGAATGCTCAGATGGAAAAAGCAAGATGTTGTGTTTTAATACGTAGAGAACCCGAAATGCTGTTGCTAAGGGCAACAGCAAAACCCTAAAGGGTTACCAACGGGTGTGGCAGTAAACTCCTTGGTCAGAGATGGAATGATAGACACAAGGAGAGTCTCCACAATCCTAATCCTCACTTGCAGTGCACAGGTTCAACTTACTGCCACTAAACTGACACCTGAACACCTTGCACAGTGAGACAGGATATAGGCAGGCAAGTCTGAGAATACAGCCGCAAACTTGCTAAGTTCACAGAGTAGCAAAAGAAACCCAGCAAGTTAAACGACTGACTCCAGTCTTACTGCTAGGTCTGGATTGGCAGAGTGTAGTACCAAATCCCAAGGCCTATTTGCAGTAAGCAACAAACAAATACAAAGCTACACAGTACTGGCTAACTTTCAGGAACTGACTAACCAACAAAGATTCAGCAGCATCTGCTTAACCTGAGAAGAGGGTTTATAAAGCAGGTGCTGTCCACGCCCCACTCAGACCTCACAGACTGTGAGCACAAAAACCAGCACCGGATCCCCTGCCGTGCACAGAGCCTGTAACCACTGCACAGCAAAAGACCCGAACCGGAGTATCAGATGCGCTCAGGTTACTCCGCTAGCACTTGTCTCCCGGTTGCCATGACGACGTGGCAGCACAGGGCAGGAGACCCTAACATGGATGCCCCACTTCTCGCCTATCCGGACTATGAGAAACCTTTCCAGGTCTATACGGATGGCAGCCACCATGGATTGGGAGATGTCCTCTCCCAAATACAAGACGGATGTGAGAGAGTCATAGTGTATGCCAGCCGAGGTCTAAGGAAGACCAAAAGAAACAGCGAAAACTATAGCATCTTTAAACTGGAGCTTCTTGCCCTCATCCGGGCCGTCACCAAAAAGTTCAAGAATTATCTGACTGACACACCCTTTGTGATCATCACGGACAATAATCCATTGGTGCATTTGTCCTCCGCCTGTCTTGGAGCGTTAGAGCAGCGATGGATGGCACATCTTGCCAACTTTAGATATACAGTATCTTACCAAAGTGGCAAATCCAATGGAAATGCTGATGCTTTGTCTTGCCTCCCAACCATCGATGTCACAGAGGAGTAAAAGGATTGGTCTGAAGACATTGAGACCCCTGTGTTTAAGTCCTTACAGCAAAGGAAACCAATAGTTACTTCTGACCCTGTTACCGCTACTGCAGATCTCACCTCTGAAAATGCTTCGCCAAGTAGTCTTGGATTTGACTGGCAACAAGTACAGGTAGCAAGTCCTGTGTGACAAGACCTAATGGGCCTCATCCACAGCAAAGGTTGTCTAACTAAGTCCCAGAGAGCCACTACTGACCCGGAACTGATCAAACTGTTAAGCCACCGAGACCGAATCAGCCTACGACAGGGCCTTGTCATCCGCACCAGCCTTGATCCCGGCATCTCTCAAATTGTAGTACCCAGGCAGCAAGCTGACATGTTGCTTAATGCCTATCACAGCCAGTCAAGGCACTTTGGGACCCAGAAAATGGAGGCTACATCCGATATCGAGCTCTCACCAACTTGAACTTTTTGCTTTAGACCATGTGAAACTTGAGCATAGCTCCGCTGGGTTCCAGTATGCCCTGACCATCACCGATCACTACAGCAAATTCTTGGTGGTGGTACCAGCACGTGACTTGACAGCTGAACTGTTCCTCAAGCATTTCGCCCACCCCTACGGTTACCCTGACAAAGTTCTCACCGATATATACACGGGGGATGGGGGACGGGGATGTCCTCTGCACTAGGATAATTTTGGCATATTTGTAATGAAAGTTTCCCCTAATTTTATGATTATAAGAAAACTATATCACCATTCATCATAGGGGGTGCTGCCATAGACAATAAGTTACAGAACAACACAGGACAGAAAAAGATTGTCTCTTTGTTGGCGCACTCAAGGAAGAAGGAATGAATTTATTTACATATATTATGAATAACAAGTTTCATTAAAAGATAACTTTTATTAATATCATTTTAAAATGTTGCAATTGAGAAACATAAATGTGAAAAAATATGTGCAAATTTATGTGAGTTCAGTGAATTAATTCACAAATTTGAAGAGAAAGAAAAATGTATTTATATAAATAAATAAAAACTGTTACACAATGCCTGATTCTTTTGCTCAGTTAATTGAATGTTGATTTATGGATCGTGAAAAATACATCGTAACTGTATATGGATTATTTCTTCTTGTGTATCCTTTCAGTGGATAATTAAAGATGTAAATATTTAATTATATGTAATTATCATAATTCCGTCACATCTAGATTCCCCATTAATTTCATATGGTTTATTATACTAATAATGTAATCCACTAATTATACAGATTAGGTATTCCCCCTCACTAAATGTGGTGGATAACTGAGTCACGGTACAATATTTGAGGAGTGGGGTCTAGATGTAGTAACCACAGTTATAACCCTATATACAGTAATTTCTACCTCACGTATGGATGAAGGAGAATTCGAGTCATAGGTAATGGACCTATCTTATCCAATGTTGTGTGCACTTCAAGTTTATTGGGGAGCATTCATATCTCTACCAATAAATAAATACAATCCTAGACAACAGTTCATAATACTGGCTCTATGCCTAACAATACACAGCATCTATGTCTGAAATTTATTCATTAAACACTAGGTATATATTCAGACTGCAGGCTCTATAATTAACGGTGTTGCCAGATCGAGACCTAGTGACTGGAGCTGCAATGGATATAGGGCTTACACTAAGATCCCATTTAGATTATATCAAGGGAACATCCTGTATAATTATTACTTCCCATAATAGGCATATCTTATAACATATTACAACTTGCCAGCCAATTCATATAATATTACTGCTGGTCTATGGAAGTTCAAGAATTATCTGACTGACGCACCCTTTGTGATCATCACGGACAATAATCCATTGGTGCATTTGTCCTCCGCCTGTCTTGGAGCGTTAGAGCAGCGATGGATGGCACATCTTGCCAACTTTAGATATACAGTATCTTACCAAAGTGGCAAATCCAATGGAAATGCTGATGCTTTGTCTTGCCTCCCAACCATCGATGTCACAGAGGAGTAAAAGGATTGGTCTGAAGACATTGAGACCCCTGTTTTTAAGTCCTTACAGCAAAGGAAACCAATAGTTACTTCTGACCCTGTTACCGCTACTGCAGATCTCACCTCTGAAAATGCTTCGCCAAGTAGTCTTGGATTTGACTGGCAACAAGTACAGGTAGCAAGTCCTGTGTGACAAGACCTAATGGGCCTCATCCACAGCAAAGGTTGTCTAACTAAGTCCCAGAGAGCCACTACTGACCCGGAACTGATCAAACTGTTAAGCCACCGAGACCGAATCAGCCTACGACAGGGCCTTGTCATCCGCACCAGCCTTGATCCCGGCATCTCTCAAATTGTAGTACCCAGGCAGCAAGCTGACATGTTGCTTAATGCCTATCACAGCCAGTCAAGGCACTTTGGGACCCAGAAAATGGAGGCTACATCCGATATCGAGCTCTCACCAACTTGAACTTTTTGCTTTAGACCATGTGAAACTTGAGCATAGCTCCGCTGGGTTCCAGTATGCCCTGACCATCACCGATCACTACAGCAAATTCTTGGTGGTGGTACCAGCACGTGACTTGACAGCTGAACTGTTCCTCAAGCATTTCGCCCACCCCTACGGTTACCCTGACAAAGTTCTCACCGACCAAGGCTCTGCATTCGAGTCCCAGTTATTCCAAGAACTCTGTTCCCTCTATGGTTGTAAAAAGTTGCAGACTACTTTTAGCAATCCCCGTGTGTGCATATGCAGGAAAAACCTGAAATGAGGTCAGCTGAAGCCAGGTGAAAATTAAACAAGGCTTATTGTAACGAAAAACCAGTATGATGCTGGAATACAGAATGATTAAGTGAATACAGAAAATGGATCTTCGAGTTGCACGGAACAGGATGCAAATATTCCAAGATTATGACAATGGCTTGTTATTGGAACAGTGAGTATGATAATGCTTGATTACAGGTAAAGTCTAGGTTAATACAGAAAACGGATCTTAGAGTTACACGGAACAGGATGCAAATATTCCAAGATTATTGCAATGGCATGTTATTGGAACAGTGAGTATAATAATGCTTGAATACAGGTAAAGTCTAGGTTAATGACAGTGGTGAAGTGAAAATGAAAAAAATCCGGATTTAAACAAAGCAGAGGAAAATAATATACCAAAATCTAGTAACCAGGCAGGGGTGGTAACAGACTGCAGATAATAACTCAGGAATGCAGATATTGCTCCAGCAGGGCAAGAAGTCTTGAAACAAGGCGTAGGTAACACCACACTACAGGAAGTGTTTCCGAGATGCAGGTATGGCTGAAGCAGGACAGGATAACTGGAGAGAGCCTAGTCACAATCCACATGGAACCATAATGATCTGCACATGAATGCTAGTGAGCTGGACCTAAATAGCAGTGCAAGGTGTTGGCCTTAGCTGCTCACAATTGGGTAATAAACCTGCAGGGACAGAGTGTGCAACTGCAATTCAGACATCTGGCAGAAAGTGAGACCCCTAGAGACAGAAAGGAGACATAATGCAAAGCAACACAAAAATACACGGCTTATCACCCGCAGGGGATTGGCCTTTGCAAGAGAACCAACCAGACTGTAATTGGAATGCTCTGAAGTCTTTCAGCAGAGAAACATAACCACTAGCCTAACCTTCTTCCAGAACTGACTTACCTCTATAACAATACGGAGCACTGCTCCACGGGATTAACTCCATTCTACCAAATGTTTGGGAGACAGGGCAAACTCCCAAAAGACTAAGAGCTGGCACCAGTGGTGGATGAGCCTGACACCGTGCGGACTGACTGGGTGCAAGAACATCAGTACCGGATAGAAACGGCTCGGCAACTGGTGGAACAACGGATGGAAATGGTGCATCACCATTAGGAGAAAAACTACAATTTGGATGTCCAGCCAATGCCTCTCAAGATTGGAGATAAAGTTTGGAAAAGGAAAAATCACAGGTCCAGTGAATTAGATGCTATGTGGGAAGATATTCCTTACGTAATTGTCCGAGTTCCAGCTGATGGATATATACCTACCAAATCCAAAGACCCGATGGACATTTGAGTACTGTTCCTCGTGACCAAGTGAAGCTCTGCACCATTGAAATACTGGCAGTAGAGAAAGACTGACCTCTGACAGAGAGGCTGGGGACCCCAGGGGGCATTCCATTCCATGACCCCATAGAGCTCTTACTATTTATGGGTAGCATAACTCCAAGCTCCATAAAACCAGTGACCCCAAGACCCAGCTTAGAGGTATTCACCAAATGTGATGACATGCCTTGTATTGTACCTGAACCAGCCGAAGGGGCACTTACCCCAATTCCTAAAAGGCCAGAATGCAGTACAAGAGGTACATTATCTCTAAGGCACCGCAACTGAAAGTTTTGATACAGTATGTTTCCTCAACCGCTGTTCTGTATTTATGTATATAATGTAATAAGTATGTACTTACCTTGAGTGTATTGTTTATGCTCAATATTGCTCTGCCACATTTAAGACTTGAGTGTGTATTTGACGAAATGGTTTCTCAGAATGCTAGCCTTTGAAAATCTTGTGTGAGGACACGCATGTTTTTAGTGGATGAATATGTGACACTCTGACATGGATATCCTATTAACTTGGATTTATGGGGATATATGTGGCTATATACTGTAGGTACCATCACCCATATACTGGAGACAACCTGGGTGAGAAACCTAAATTTTCCCTAAAAGGAACCCTCACTTCTCACTAGCCGGCACAGTGCAGCTGAAAGGGTTAACAGCTTTCCCTTGCTTAGGTTGCTAGGCAACGCCAGCAACCAAAGGACAGCAACTTGTGGAGCACTAGGACCCAAGTGTAGACATGCAGAGCATGAGGAATCAAAGCTGCTGATTAGGTGGTGCAAAGCGGGAAGTGTAGGAGGCGGGGTTACCTTCTGAGATGATTGCTGAGGAGTCTCCTGAGGTGATCGGGAGAGAGAGATGCTGTGAGGGGTGGTGCTCTGAGGTAGCAGCATGGAGAGAGATGCTGCGCTGAGCTGATGCTGAGGAGACATGCTGTGGAGAGCGGAGTCGGCACTGAGGAGACCACTGTGAGAGTCGCCAGCCACTGCAGTGATACCATCCTGCCTAGTAGTGAGAGACGCTGCCGGGAAAGGTCTCAGGTGATAGAGCGGAGTGGGTGAGGCCACTAATAACAGGTACATATTCCCCATCCTGCTATCCAGATCAATCAGTTACCTCAGTGTTTGCCCACATACTAGCTGACCAGCATCATAGGTTATCAGCCAGCATAGTAAAAGACAGCCAGAGAGCAGTTACCCCAGATCGAGGAGGGGGTTCATTGAACTAACTGGCACATCTACATTCTGTCAGTAACTGAGTGCACATTGAGAGTGTTACAAACCAGTGTTGCTCTATTTGCACAAGTCAAGGAGACTGTTAACCCTCTAATCTGTCCAAGCAACCCAGTCCATTCACTGGGGATGAGGAACTGAGTATTAGAGAGAAAGAGAGAGAGACACTAAACTTGCGTAAGTTACCTCAGAGAGGAAGACGGTGCTTTTCCCTTTATTCTACTAGCTGCTTAACTAACTTCCAACCTGGCTGACTGTTCAGGGCACCTCTCCAGCTGAAAGTTACAGTGGTGGATTATTGTACCTGGTGGTTTATGCTTGCATAGACTTATAGTAGGAGTAACTTGCATACTATTCTTTGCCTACATGACTGAGGACTTGATCTTTGGCTACCACAAACTTATTAACTGCAAACCTTCCTTTCTGCATTTATGTCTGAACTCTGTAGAAATTGAACTGTGTAGTTGTAATTTTAAAGAATTTTAAAGAAATAGCTTGAGACTATGGGGGTAATTCTGAGTTCATCGCAGCAGCAAGTTTGTTAGCAATTGGGCAAAACCACGTGCACTGCAGGGGGGGCAGATATAACATTTGCAGAGAGAGTTAGATTTGGGTGGGTTATTTTGTTTCTGTGCAGGGTAAATACTGGTTGCTTTATTTTTACACTGAAATCTAACTCTCTCTGCACATGTTATATGTGCCCCTCCTGCAGTGCACATGGGCCCTCATTCCAAGTTGTTCGCTCGGTAATTGCGGAATGTTCGCACTGCGACTGCGCCAAGTAAATTTGCTATGAAGATTGGTATTTTAACAGAATGCTTTTGAACGGTTGAAGTTGGCACTAATGGATGCCCCACTAATGGATGCCCCACTTCTCGCCTATCCGGACTATGAGAAACCTTTCCAGGTCTATACGGATGGCAGCCACCATGGATTGGGAGATGTCCTCTCCCAAATACAAGACGGATGTGAGAGAGTCATAGTGTATGCCAGCCGAGGTCTAAGGAAGACCAAAAGAAACAGCGAAAACTATAGCATCTTTAAACTGGAGCTTCTTGCCCTCATCCGGGCCGTCACCAAAAAGTTCAAGAATTATCTGACTGACACACCCTTTGTGATCATCACGGACAATAATCCATTGGTGCATTTGTCCTCCGCCTGTCTTGGAGCGTTAGAGCAGCGATGGATGGCACATCTTGCCAACTTTAGATATACAGTATCTTACCAAAGTGGCAAATCCAATGGAAATGCTGATGCTTTGTCTTGCCTCCCAACCATCGATGTCACAGAGGAGTAAAAGGATTGGTCTGAAGACATTGAGACCCTTGTGTTTAAGTCCTTACAGCAAAGGAAACCAATAGTTACTTCTGACCCTGTTACCGCTACTGCAGATCTCACCTCTGAAAATGCTTCGCCAAGTAGTCTTGGATTTGACTGGCAACAAGTACAGGTAGCAAGTCCTGTGTGACAAGACCTAATGGGCCTCATCCACAGCAAAGGTTGTCTAACTAAGTCCCAGAGAGCCACTACTGACCCGGAACTGATCAAACTGTTAAGCCACCGAGACCGAATTAGCCTACGACAGGGCCTTGTCATCCGCACCAGCCTTGATCCCGACATCTCTCAAATTGTAGTACCCAGGCAGCAATCTGACATGTTGCTTAATGCCTATCACAGCCAGTCAAGGCACTTTGGGACCCAGAAAATGGAGGCTACATCCGATATCGAGCTCTCACCAACTTGAACTTTTTGCTTTAGACCATGTGAAACTTGAGCATAGCTCCGCTGGGTTCCAGTATGCCCTGACCATCACCGATCACTACAGCAAATTCTGGGTGGTGGTACCAGCACGTGACTTGACAGCTGAACTGTTCCTCAAGCATTTCGCCCACCCCTACGGTTACCCTGACAAAGTTCTCACCGACCAAGGCTCTGCATTCGAGTCCCAGTTATTGCAAGAACTCTGTTCCCTCTATGGTTGTAAAAAGTTGCAGACTACTTTTAGCAATCCCCGTGTGTGCATATGCAGGAAAAACCTGAAATGAGGTCAGCTGAAGCCAGGTGAAAATTAAACAAGGCTTATTGTAACGAAAAACCAGTATGATGCTGGAATACAGAATGATTAAGTGAATACAGAAAATGGATCTTCGAGTTGCACGGAACAGGATGCAAATATTCCAAGATTATGACAATGGCTTGTTATTGGAACAGTGAGTATGATAATGCTTGATTACAGGTAAAGTCTAGGTTAATACAGAAAACGGATCTTAGAGTTACACGGAACAGGATGCAAATATTCCAAGATTATTGCAATGGCATGTTATTGGAACAGTGAGTATGATAATGCTTGAATACAGGTAAAGTCTAGGTTAATGACAGTGGTGAAGTGAAAATGAAAAAAATCCGGATTTAAACAAAGCAGAGGAAAATAATATACCAAAATCTAGTAACCAGGCAGGGGTGGTAACAGACTGCAGATAATAACTCAGGAATGCAGATATTGCTCCAGCAGGGCAAGAAGTCTTGAAACAAGGCGTAGGTAACACCACACTACAGGAAGTGTTTCCGAGATGCAGGTATGGCTGAAGCAGGACAGGATAACTGGAGAGAGCCTAGTCACAATCCACATGGAACCATAATGATCTGCACATGAATGCTAGTGAGCTGGACCTAAATAGCAGTGCAAGGTGTTGGCCTTAGCTGCTCACAATTGGGTAATAAACCTGCAGGGACAGAGTGTGCAACTGCAATTCAGACATCTGGCAGAAAGTGAGACCCCTAGAGACAGAAGGGAGACATAATGCAAAGCAACACAAAAATACACGGCTTATCACCCGCAGGGGATTGGCCTTTGCAAGAGAACCAACCAGACTGTAATTGGAATGCTCTGAAGTCTTTCAGCAGAGAAACATAACCACTAGCCTAACCTTCTTCCAGAACTGACTTACCTCTATAACAATACGGAGCACTGCTCCACGGGATTAACTCCATTCTACCAAATGTTTGGGAGACAGGGCAAACTCCCAAAAGACTAAGAGCTGGCACCAGTGGTGGATGAGCCTGACACCGTGCGGACTGACTGGGTGCAAGAACATCAGTACCGGATAGAAACTGCTCGGCAACTGGTGGAACAACGGATGGAAATGGTGCATCGCCATCAGGAGAAAAACTACAATTTGGATGTCCAGCCAATGCCTCTCAAGATTGGAGATAAAGTTTGGAAAAGGAAAAATCACAGGTCCAGTGAATTAGATGCTATGTGGGAAGATATTCCTTACGTAATTGTCCGAGTTCCAGCTGATGGATATATACCTACCAAATCCAAAGACCCGATGGACATTTGAGTACTGTTCCTCGTGACCAAGTGAAGCTCTGCACCATTGAAATACTGGCAGTAGAGAAAGACTGACCTCTGACAGAGAGGCTGGGGACCCCAGGGGGCATTCCATTCCATGACCCCATAGAGCTCTTACTATTTATGGGTAGCATGACTCCAAGCTCCATAAAACCAGTGACCCCAAGACCCAACTTAGAGGTATTCACCGAATGTGATGACATGCCTTGTATTGTACCTGAACCAGCCGAAGGGGCACTTACCCCAATTCCTAAAAGGCCAGAATGCAGTACAAGAGGTACATTATCTCTAAGGCACCGCAACTGAAAGTTTTGATACAGTATGTTTCCTCAACCGCTGTTCTGTATATATGTATATAATGTAATAAGTATGTACTTACCTTGAGTGTATTGTTTATGGTCAATATTACTCTGCCACATTTAAGACTTGAGTGTGTATTTGACGAAATGGTTTCTCAGAATGCTAGCCTTTGAAAATCTTGTGTGAGGACACGCATGTTTTTAGTGGATGAATATGTGACACTCTGACATGGATATCCTATTAACTTGGATTTATGGGGATATATGTGGCTATATACTGTAGGTACCATCACCCATATACTGGAGACAACCTGGGTGAGAAACCTAAATTTTCCCTAAAAGGAACCCTCACTTCTCACTAGCCGGCACAGTGCAGCTGAAAGGGTTAACAGCTTTCCCTTGCTTAGGTTGCTAGGCAACGCCAGCAACCAAAGGACAGCAACTTGTGGAGCACTAGGACCCAAGTGTAGACATGCAGAGCAGGAGGAATCAAAGCTGCTGATTAGGTGGTGCAAAGCGGGAAGTGTAGGAGGCGGGGTTACCTTCTGAGATGATTGCTGAGGAGTCTCCTGAGGTGATCGGGAGAGAGAGATGCTGTGAGGGGTGGTGCTCTGAGGTAGCAGCATGGAGAGAGATGCTGTGCTGAGGTGATGCTGAGGAGACATGCTGTGGAGAGCGGAGTCGGCACTGAGGAGACCACTGTGAGAGTCGCCAGCCACTGCAGTGATACCATCCTGCCTAGTAGTGAGAGACGCTGCCGGGAAAGGTCTCAGGTGATAGAGCGGAGTGAGTGAGGCCGCTAATAACAGGTACATATTCCCCATCCTGCTATCCAGATCAATCAGTTACCTCAGTGTTTGCCCACATACTAGCTGACCAGCATCATAGGTTATCAGCCAGCATAGTAAAAGACAGCCAGAGAGCAGTTACCCCAGATCGAGGAGGGGGTTCATTGAACTAACTGGCACATCTACATTCTGTCAGTAACTGAGTGCACATTGAGAGTGTTACAAACCAGTGTTGCTCTATTTGCACAAGTCAAGGAGACAGTTAACCCTCTAATCTGTCCAAGCAACCCAGTCCATTCACAGGGGATGAGGAACTGAGTATTAGAGAGAAAGAGAGAGAGACACTAAACTTGCGTAAGTTACCTCAGAGAGGAAGACGGTGCTTTTCCCTTTATTCTACTAGCTGCTTAACTAACTTCCAACCTGGCTGACTGTTCAGGACACCTCTCCAGCTGAAAGTTACTGTGGTGGATTATTGTACCTGGTGGTTTATGCTTGCATAGACTTATAGTAGGAGTAACTTGCATACTATTCTTTGCCTACATGACTGAGGACTTGATCTTTGGCTACCACAAACTTATTAACTGCAAACCTTCCTTTCTGCATTTATGTCTGAACTCTGTAGAAATTGAACTGTGTAGTTGTAATTTTAAAGAATTTTAAAGAAATAGCTTGAGACTATGGGGGTAATTCTGAGTTCATCGCAGCAGCAAGTTTGTTAGCAATTGCAAAACCATGTGCAGTGCAGGTGGGGCAGATATAACATTTGCAGAGAGAGTTAGATTTGGGTGGGTTATTTTGTTTCTGTGCAGGGTAAATACTGGTTGCTTTATTTTTACACTGAAAGCTAACTCTCTCTGCACATGTTATATGTGCCCCTCCTGCAGTGCACATGGGCCCTCATTCCGAGTTGTTCGCTCGGTAATTGCGGAATGTTCGCACTGCGACTGCGCCAAGTAAATTTGCTATGAAGATTGGTATTTTACTCACGGCATTATGAGGTTTTTTCTTCGTTTCGCAATATTGCAAATCTTTCGTTCGCAATTTTGATAAGCTAAGATTCACTCCTAGTAGGCGGCGGCTTAGCATGTGCAATGCAGCTAAAAGCAGCTTGCGAGCGAACAACTCGGAATGAGGGCCACGGTTTTGCCGAACTGCTAACAAATTTGCTGCTGCGATCAACTCAGAATTAGGCCCTAGATTGCGTCACTTGCTACTACTTTTGCTAACTCTACATGTGAGACTCTAACCAGAGAACTCTTCACTGCCACCTGGTGGACACTTATAGGTATTGTAGAGTAACAATATTATAGATTTATAATGAACTGCATACGATAGTAATGTGATATTTTGCTGAAACTGTTCTTTGTTCTGGTACAATACTGTCTAGTGTATAATTGTTGTCATTGCTCCTGAAGTGCAAATACCATTTAATTTTAACATCTTAACACAGTTATATCCACAGTGGTGACCAGCCTCTTTACCAGTTGTTCCTGTATAATAAAATATATGTCACCGTCAGGGGTTAAAGTGAGCCGGAATGGGGCGGAACTGCGTTCCGTCAGTTCCACCAGGAGACGGAACGCAGTTCCGCCTCCCCCGGCTCACCTAACCCGATGTCCCGGGCGGCGCTGCAGGGAGATGCCGGGCGCCCGCTGAGATCGCGTTACCAGCGGGCGCCCGTCTCCCTCTCCGCAGCGGCAGCCGGAGGCAGGAGCTCAGTACTGAGCTCCTGCTTCCGGCTCTGTCAGTGCGCGCTATGGGAGAGACGTCATGACGTCTCTCCCATAGTGCCGAGGAGCGGGCGGCGAGAGAGGACTGCGGCGGGGGGAGCGGGGCTTAGTAAGTATGGTGCTCCCCACCCCTCCCTCCTATATGTGTACCACTAGCGGCGTGTCTACTGGGGGCTAGTTACTGGGGGGCTTTTACTACTGGGGGGCTTTACTACTGGGGCAAACTACTGGGGGGCTTTACTACTGGGGCAAACTACAGAGGGGCAAACTACTGGGGGGCTTTAGTACTGGGGCAAACTACTGGGGGGCTTTACTGCTGGGGCAAACTACAAGGGGAAAACTACTGGGGGCATTACTACAAGGGGGCAAGCTACAAAGGGGCAAACTACTGGCAGCATTACTACTGGGGGCTAAACTACAAGGGGGCATAATTACAGGAGCTAAACTACTGGGGGTATAACTACAAGGGGGAAAACTACTGGGGACATTACTAACTTTGGCAAACTACATGGGGGCTAAACAACTGGGGGCACAACTGCAGGGGGCATTACCACTGGGGGCTAAACTAAGGGGGGGGGGAGTAAATCGCTGGGGTCATAACTGCAGGGGCATTACCAGTATGGGCATGACTACTGGGGCTAAACTACAGGGGCTAAACGACTAGGGGCAATACTACACAGGGGCATTACCATTATGGGCATTACTGATGGGGTGCACAGCTAATGAGGGCATTGTAAAGGGGGCACTTCATAAGGGGCACTACTGTTGGGGGCATTGCATAAGGGGCACTACTACTGTGGGCATTGTATAAGGGGTGCTACAGCTGGGGGCATTACTGTATGGGCCAACAAAGAAGCTGTGTTCCCGGTCCGCCCTCCGTCGCTCCGCCCCTACCATCGCCGCCGCACTGGAAGCCCAGGTTCCAGACTCCCAGCTGCAGCGGATCTGGGACCAGGCCGGCTTTATTATCCCTGCCGCTGTATCGAGCTCCTGTGACCGCGGCGCTACTAGTTCAAATCTGTCGCTGATTGGCTGCCAGTCCGCAGCAGTTTTTAAATATTAGCGCCGTGGTCACAGGAGCTCGATGCGGCGGCAGGGATAATAAAGCCAGCCTGGTTCCAGATCCACTGCAGCCGCTCTCAGCCTCTTCTGCCGCCCCGCCCTCGGACCTCTGCGCACCCACAGCCTCCTCCTCCGCACTATCTCCGAGGCCCACAGCCTCCTCCACATCACGCCTACCACAGCCTACTCATCCACAGCACCGCTGACCACCGCCGCTGCTAAACAGGTAATCTAACCTGCTGCCTTTCTCTCTCCCTAGTCCCTACTGTATTCCCTTGCTGTCACTTTCCATGTCCCTGCTGTCACTTTCCATGTCCCTGTTGTCACTCTCCTTGTCACTCTGTCACTCTATAATGTGAATTTCGGCTCATACCGTGTGCTATAATGTGAATTTCGGCTCATACTGTGTGGTGTAATGTGAATTTCGGCTCATACCGTGTGCTATAATGTGAATTTCGGCTCATACCGTGTGCTATAATGTGAATTTCGGCTCATACTGTGTGGTGTAATGTGAATTTCGGCTCATACCGTGTGCTATAATGTGAATTTCGGCTCATACTGTGTGGTGTAATGTGAATTTCGGCTCATACCGTGTGGTGTAATGTGAATTTGGCTCATACTGTGTGGTGTAATATGAATGTGGCAAATACTGTGTGGTATAAATGTGAATTTCGGCTCATACTGCGAGGTATAATGTGAAAGGGGTCCTACTATTGTGGTGCATAATGTGTATAAGGGGTATATGGTGTGGTAAACTACACTGAAGGGCACGCCCCCATTTGTGTGGTCCCGCCCCTTTATCAGGAGTGCGCGCGCCTTCGGCGCGCACATAATTGCACCCTTCACTTTTCCATATCCCCACTTCAAAATGTCCACTTGGGTACTACTACTGTGGGCATTATTACTATTGTGTGACCACGCCCCTTTCTTTGAGACCACACACCCTTTTTGCTGCGCGCGCTTTCGGCGCGCGCACTACCTTTATTACATGGGCACCGTGGGGAGGGGGGTGAGTTCCACTACCTCTCTAGGACCACTTTAAGCACTGGTCACCATCCTAACAAGTGGTGACTATTGTATTGGGTCCTCTGGGGTTGGGGTTCCTCATCCAACTGCCTAGGATTCCAGTAGCGAGATCCGGTCCAAGAGGTGATCCCGGGTAAAAATACAGGTACGTCCACCAACCCTGGCACAAAACATCCTACTATTTCTTACCTGTTACATGTATATCTGTGTGCAACTGAGTTTGTATACAAACTACAAAGCACAATGGAACTTGGCGTGGTAAAAAGCCACGGCGGCTACAGTACATCGTAGTTCTTCGTATACAGATTCAGATACAGTCACAGACAGATATACAAGTGTCACATATCAAATTATTCAGGACTTTCTCATTAAGTGGTTTGTAGCATCTTTGATGCATTTTTGGGCACAAACATGAAAAAAAGAAGGTCATTAAAAAACACGTGTAGTGCAAGACTTGGAAATTACTGCAGCAATAGCGTATGAGGACACATCTGTATGTAGTGCACCTAAAATGGCTGCCTTGCCTGGTGCCTTTGTGGGCTTTATAAATAATCCTTGGAATTTATGACCAAAAATGGCTGACTTAGCTGTTGTATGTCCATGGTTTCTTTACTTTTTGCAAATCTTATATTCTGCTTATGTTCATGGTTCAGGCCTTCAGACAATCGGACCGGACCATCAGGCCATCAGCGTTTACCAAAATTGCCAGATGGCCAATCTGGATGTAGACCCAAGCATTGTACTCTTGTCCCTGGCAACCCTAAACGGTACTAGAAGAACTGCCGGGTTTTGCTCTACTAATGGAAGAATAGCACACAGGCCAGTAATTAAGTGCACAATCTGAGATGCAGTGCTAGAGATTTACTTTTTTTGTTTTTCAACTGTCTTAAGTTTATTTGTTTCTAAACACATGACTCTGCAGCCGTTACAAGGACTCTCTCTGCATCATCACAGGAATCATACAAAAATCCTTTTAGCATCCTATTAGTGGTAACATACGAGATCCCACCTGCAGCCAAAGAGCCAAACACCGGCATGTAGCTTACAAAATGCTCAGCCAACATGGCTGCTCCCATGGCTCCCTTAGTAAGCATTTTAATGACAATCTCCTTATTTATTTCACTTATCGCCTGCGGGGATTTAATAACTTTTTTCAAATCAGTAATACTTTTACCGCTTATCTTGGATAACCTGCAGAGAGAACTTTCATCCAGACCAAATGCTCTCTGGTATTCTCTCATAGTGTTGACTAAGATGGTGACATCACAAGTAATGGCCAGGCCTGGGATAGGTAGTGCGGCAACAGTGCAGGAGACGGCAGATTTTTTCCATAGCTGTTGCCTTAGTGCTTCTCTTTTTTTTCTTAGTACAGGCAGAGAAATATTTGGCAGAGAGAGCAGGAAGGCATGTCTCTTGTGCATCGTGAGGTCCTTCTCCAGAGTTTCTTGCAAGAGATGAAAGTCATACTTATAGTTCATTAGATCGAGAAGAAAGACCCTGGGGTTTTCAATACCTTCTTTAACAAAACCATTGATGCAATCTTTCCGGATCTCTTGCAGAATTTTCACTTCATTGTATTTTTTACGTCTTCTTTTTTTGGAAGCGTCCATGTCTACATCAATTTTTGATCGCACAAAGTAGAAATTCTTTTTCATGGCATGGATGGCCTGAGCCAGTTGGATGCTGCAAGCCCTGAAACGTTCAGATGCAACAATGACAAAAAAGTCATACCTGGCAAAATCAACACTTTGCAAATAATCTTCTGCCTTAAAATTGGGCGTTCCTATCCCGGGAAGGTCCCAGTACTTCACATTTTCATAATAGGGATGTGAGTAAGCAGTTGGCTCCATTGTGGTCTCTACGACCCCTGTTTTAGCTGCACCTTCATCTTCATCAGTCAGACCACGGAGAGCATTGACAAAAGTGGATTTTCCAGCACCTGACTCTCCCGTTACTGCAATGTTCAGCGGGACAGTTTCTAAATAGTCTAATGTGTTCTTTATGATTCCAACTGCTCTGGTAAGGTCTCCTTCTTCTATGGCAGACCTGATCTCCTGAACTTCATCTTCATCAATTTCATCCCACAAGTTATCAGGATCCATCTCTGCTGTGAGCAGTTCCTCCTGTACAAGTTCTGTACTGAGAAAAATAAAATAAACCAAACATTATTTTACATTAACACAATTATTCTTTGTAATCACCGTATTTGAATTCCTTAAACACTGTACAAAGCAACACTAATGTATACCGCAAGTATAAAGTCATTCCGTTTAACACGTCTTTGAAAAATGTATAAGTGGTTATATATATTGGGCTTTTTTCAGGTTTGTTAGCAAACCAAAAAAGTAAGCAGTTGGGCAAAACCATGTTACACCGCTGGCAGATGTAACATGTGCAGAGAGATTTAGATTTTTCTAGTCTTCTGGTTTACATTTAGAGGAATACCTTTGGTGTCAAATAAGATACTAAATTGTTAGACAAGTTTACTCTGCTCATCGCTGTCCAGGATTGTAATGGGAAAGTTAAACCATTCACCTTAAAATTATTTTCTTGAAGGGTCATTTTTAAAATGCAGAATATGTTGATGAGCAGCAGATTTAGTTTTATGCATGCGCACTGTATTACATACATGTTGCTTTTGGGAAGTGTGTACATTGAAACAATTTGCATGATCATTTATGGGATTGCTGTCCCAGATGGTCTTGCACATACTGTAAATATTGACCCCTCCCTGGTATCGCTTCGGTTGCGGCTCCTTTATACAACATTGCCATTTATCTCCTAAAATATTGCTTTATTTAAATACTCTAATGCCTGCTTTATTATTTCAATTGGATTGCTAAGGTTGCTTTTTCTATAGTGACCTGTAACGTCTTTGATTTAAAAACACCGTCATACGCATTAAATCGCATTATATTGGCCCTGCCCCCAGGCTCGTTCCTTAGGATCGGCCGCACGGGGCACCATGCTGCCAATGGTGCCGGCTGTCAGCCAATCTCCTTCCCTGTCTTCCTCTAACCAGTCTTTCACCACTACAATCTTTTTTTTAATGCATTGGCGAGATTGTGTTGCAAAACCTTCTACTGCTGCTCTGTACTATCAGTGCCTATGGGGGTCATTCCGAGTTGTTCGCTCGCAAGCTGCTTTTAGCAGCTTTGCACACGCTAAGCCGCCGCCTACTGGGAGTGAATCTTAGCTTATCAAAATTGTGATCGAAAGATTAGCAGAATTGCGAATAGACACTTCTTAGCAGTTTCTGAGTAGCTCCAGACTTACTCGGCATCTGCGATCAGTTCAGTCAGTTTCGTTCCTGGTTTGACGTCACAAACACACCCAGCGTTCGCCCAGACATTCCTCCGTTTCTCCAGCCACTCCTGCGTTTTTCCCAGAAACGGTAGCGTTTTTTCACACACACCCATAAAACGGCCTGTTTCCGCCCAGAAACACCCACTTCCTGTCAATCACATTACGATCACCAGAACGAAGAAAAAACCTCGTAATGCCGTGAGTAAAATACCTAACTGCATAGCAAATTTACTTGGCGCAGTCGCACTGTGGACATTGCGCATGCGCATTAGCGACTAATCTCTCCGTTGCGAAAAAAAAATAACGAGCGAACAACTCGGAATGACCCCCTATATTTGTTGTGTTACGTGTGCTGTCTGCAGCTCTGTTCTGTCAGATTAATTGCAGCTCTAGTCTGTCTGCAGAATTGCTGTAGCAGCACACCTGTTGGGAAATGCCTTGTTACTTTACTCCAGCATGTGGCTTCTTGTTCAAGTCAGGAGCCTGGTGGATGTGTAGCAGCACAGTTGCACTGAATTAGTAATTAAAGGGAGCTTGTCTGTACTGAACCATTGTCATTGGTTAGTGCTCCCTTTATATTCCCAGTCTGACCTTTCCTCCATGCTGGCCATAGAATTGGGTTGCTGCGTGAGCTTTTATTCCTCAGTATCAAGTCCCATTTCTGTTGGAACACTGCTTCTTAGCTATAGTTCTTTGGAATCCTTCTTTGTTTGTCCCTGATTTATGTGAGTCAGAGCTGGATTATCCTAGGGGTGACAAGGGCGGCCGTCCTGGGGCCCCCACACATTAGGGCCCCCCACAGACTGCTTTATAAATCAGAGCAGTCTCCCTCAGCAGCCGCTGAGGAGCTCCGTGTACAGAGTCTACACGGAGCTCCTCGGCGGCTGCTGAGGGAGACTGCTCTGAGTTATAAGGCAATCTGTGGGGGGCCCTAACGTGTGACTCAGTAACGCACGCTGGCGGCTCAGTCAGTGTCTCGTGGGATTTCACTTCACTACCCCATGAGACACCGACTGAGCCTCCGACGTGCACTGCTGTAAAGCTGCAGCTTCGTATGTGTGTGAGTGAGTGTGTATGTGAGTGTGTGTGTGAGTGCCCGGGGTCCCCACCACACCAGCCTTAATCCGGCCCTGATGTGAGTGCATTGTGTGGTTCTTGTGAGAGACTGTCAGTTCCATTCCACTTCAGTCTCTCTCTCTGGCCTCTCACCGTGTTTATAGTCTCAGCCCTATCCGTCTGTCCTCAGACCATTCCCTTGTCTCAGCCTGTCCTTGTCTATCTTCTACACTGCTCCTTTGTGTTGGTACTGTGGTTGCTAGGAGCAGGGCTGCCATCAGAAATTGTGGGACTGACAAAATAGGTAGGCCCCCCCCCACCAAAAAAAAAATGTAAAAAATTAATAAATATATATTTTAAAAAAATCCTGTGCACATCGAGAGCAACACTATATTAATGCCCCTTGCACCATATTAATGCCCCCTGTAGCGGTGCTAATTATACACATAATGCCCCCCAGTAGCAGTGCCGGTTAAACACAAACTACCCCCTGTAGCGATGCCACTTATATATGCCTCCAATAGTAGTGCTGCTACACATAATGACCATGCGCACACACACAGATACACATATACCAACACACACACACTTTCTCTCTCTCTCTCTTACTCACTCTCCCTCAACTTACCTATCACAGGCTGGCAGGAGCTGTTGCAGATCATTCTTCTGTGGTAGCAGCCAGCCTGGTCCTGTGTAGCCCCACCCCACATTCTTTTAGCTCCACCCCCTTTTCATGGCCGCGTTCTGACACTGTCACAGGAGGGCAGTGGCGCACCCAGGGGGGGTTTCCGAGCACCCAGAAACCCCCCTCCACTAATTTTTTTTTTTAGCTGCATGAGTATTATTAATGGCTGTCTTGCATCCTCTGCAGCCTGCTGTCTTTCTGGTGGCACTTGTAAGTGCAATAAAAGTTTACTTTATTTTAATTATAGTACATATATATCCATGTGCATACATATATACACATGATTGTATATACATACATACATACATATAAACACACACATATGATATATATATACCTGTGTATATATGTGTACTGTATGTGTGTGTACACATATATATATATATATATATGTATGCATGTTTAATATGCTATGTATATGTGTGTGTATGTATAAATATATATATGTATGTGTATATATATATATATATATATATATATGTGAAGATATATGTGTGTATATATATATATATATATATATATATACACACACACACACACACACACTAGTTTTACGGACCCAGCATATACTGGGTCACCTCAGTCCCCACCCCTGTGATTGGCTCCGCCCTGTTCTGGAAACCCCCCCATGCAAATCCTGCGTTTGCCACTGGAGGGGGAGAGGATGCTGCAAGCTTCAATTGACAACATCCCTCCCAAAATGGCCGCCGCCTCAGAGGAGGCCGTTAATAAAGATACTAGAGGAGTCTCCTCAAGTATCTTTAATAACTGTCTCCTATGAGACTCCGGCCATTTTGGGAGGGATGCTTGCAGCGGCGTCCTCTCCCTCTCCTGTAACAGAGTCAGATCTCGGGCACGAAAAGGGGGTGGAGCAGAGCAGCGGGCGGACGGCAGCATGAGTGGCACGGGCCCTCTCCTCTCTGTTAGAGAGGCCAGGCCTGGAACTACTGTACCCCCAGCACCCCCATGATGGCGGGCCTGGTCAGGAGTAACATCCACTGACCTGGAGCATTCTGTATTGTTTTTATGTCTGTTCTGCTTTCCCTTTCTGTATTCAATTGTTATACACTTCTGTTGTTGCCAGTAGCAACTACTGTGGGTTCGGGGCATTGCTTGTCATTTATGTACCAGTTGATATGTGTCTTATCCAGTCCTGATCCCACTGTATGTTATACTCCTGCTATTTACCAGTACCTGCCAGTCCAGCTTTGTCTAGTGTGTGCCTATCTGTCTAGCTTTAACCCACTCCGTGCCAGGTGACTGTCTACTCCAGCATATTTCCCTGCACTTGCCCAGCCTCCAATAGTTTCCTTGTCCACATTAAGACCTGGGGGCATCTGAGCACTGGGTGGACTTAATCTACCTGGGAAATGCGGCTGCTAAAGGTAAAGTTTTAGTATGCAGGAGACTTGAGGATTGCTGGGCTTGCGCAACACTCCATCCAGATACATTCCCCAGATCATTTCTATCAACACTCAGTCCAGATATACTCCTCAGATCGTAACAGGCTGCCTGTACCAAATCAAATAGAAAATACTTCTACTAACAAAGTCATTGTCATGCCTTTCAACATAGGTTTTGTTAAATCTCTCTTACTTCTGTGATAACATTAATTTCTGTTACCAGCCCCATCTAGTGGTCAGCACAGAAGTAGCTTACATTCCATCCACTTTGACCCTCACTAGCTGCCTTAGCAAGTCTGGTAATGCATTCTAGGCTAAATAAGCTGTGAGCTGCTGTATTTCCACTCTCACATGGTCCTAGGCAAACATCCCTGCAGCCACTCAACTTTGGTATAGCATTCGATGGTGAGTTTCTGACCCTTAACTGTGTCATCATAGATCTGCTTAGTCTGTAATGTATGCTATCTGTATTATTTACACTGCAGCCAATCCTTTGCATACTGTATGTAATTATGTTGCTTGCATACACCAGTTTGTTCATGTTTCTGTATCTTACAGGTTTGCATTGCATCCTATCTTTGCACATTGTAATTGTATTTCATTATTTGTATTTTTGCAGTTTTACCACACATGCAATTTCCTTTACTATATAATAAACACCACTCATCAGACGTCACATCTGATTGGGATTATTGAAAAGTAGAGTTTGGTTATACTGTAAGCTTGGAATTTGCTGAAGAGGCTTAGTGAAAAGCTGAACAGCCATAAAGAAGCCTGCACCAAATGACATCACTTCTCTCAAAATATCTCTGATTTCAACCTATCTTCCCTGGCAGGATGTGCACACTCATGATCTGCCACATTACCATTCCCAGGAGTGTTTCCAGGCTGTGCCCCATATGTGAAATGCCCATACCTCCATTCCCATGCTTCCAAACTGTCAGGACTCCCTGAAATCTCCTCTCGCTTCAACAAATTCCTAACCCACCTAGTTTGCTTTTCTAATCTATTGCACCAGATTTCCACCACAGTACACAATTCTCACAGACTTACATGAATTCTCTCTACTGTATATAGAAAACCCTCTGATGCCTGACTGGATCAGCTAACCCCATTACCTTCTATTCCTATTGCTTTCTGGCTAATCCAGTGCTCACTACTTATCCTCTTCTATTAAACTGCTATTTTACTATAGATTACAAGGGTCCAGTATGTATTGCCGATGGACAGGATGCCAGCAGTCAGCATCCCAACAGCAGCATCCCGACAGCCCTCTATAAAGTCCCCTAACCCTCCTCTGCCCCCTACCCTAATCTTCCTTTGTGGGTGCCTAACCCTAACCCTCCCTTCCCCGCTGCCTAAAGTGAACCCTCCCTGCTTGATGCCTAACCCTAACCTCCCCTTCTCTGTGCCTAGACCTAACCCACACTCCCTGGTCCCTAACCCTAACCTTCCCGGCCCTGCACTCTAACCCTAACCCTCCCTTCCCCGCTGCCTAAAGTGAACCCTCCCTGCTTGATGCCTAACCCTAACCTCCCCTTCTCTGTGCCTAGACCTAACCCACACTCCCTGGTCCCTAACCCTAACCTTCCCGGCCCTGCACTCTAACCTTCCTCCTTCTGCCTAAACCCAACCTCCCCCACCCCGCAGCAGGACGCCAGCGCGTCCCGCAGTGAGGACGATCGGGATGCCGGCTGACGGTATTGTGACGTCAGCATCCCATTAAACGTGTTATGTTGACGCCGGGATTGCATCCTCTTTCGGGTTCCCGGCATCGGTATATCAACCACCAGGATCCCGCCTGTCGGGAAGATAACTGCTTCCCAATTATAAGTATGCCAGCAGTTTGTATGTCAATTTCCAGTCCCCAAATGTCCAAATATAATAATAATAATAATAATAATAATAATAATAACAGACCTCATCTCTTGAACTTCATTTTTATCAGTGCGATCCCACATATTATTGGGATCCATCTTCACTGCTTCAGTCGTCTCCTGTAAAATACAATAATCACTAGCAAGTGAATATGAATACTGTAAACTATACAAAGAATCATATATCAAATATAACATATTGGAGTGTGTGTGTGTGTGTGTGGGGGGGTTGGGGGGTTGGGGAGGTGCTGGACTGCACATCCTGATTATAAACATAAGAGATGCTTCCATGCTCAGACTTGTAGTGCCACACAGGAAATATAAAAAATGTAGGTGTACACTCTAAGCACTAAGAACACTGGTATGAACAATTATAATAAACTGCAATTTAACATGGAGTAAAATGAAGGTGTTTAGTACAATTTTTGGCTAAAAATATGGGCCCACCTACCATGGCCAGTTGACTTTATCAGGTGGGTCCCTAACATTCCTAAGGTTCAAGTCCAGAACACAGCCCCCACCTCACCTTTCTGCTGATTGTTCTGCTATTCATAGCTTTATGTTATTATGTACAAATTCCGTTTTGTCATTTATGGAGATTATAGGTATATAAGGGCATATTGCGAGTTATGCTTTCTTTTGTTAGATTATAAATCTGGTCGACACAGATCAATAAGAATGTTTATTCCACTCATGAGCCTGACATGAGTTATATTGTAGTTTTAATTAAAATGTACATTCAGTTGTGGGTATCCTGTGACCAGGAAATTCTAGAACATGTAGTCAAACTGTTATAAGTTTGCATATTAATGAGGTGAGGATGACTGCCTGCCTCCTAGCACAGGGTAAACAAAGAGCAGTTTACCAAAAGATGTATGGAGACTTGAAACAGGAAGAAAGCCAAACTATCCACCACAACCAGAATCATGGACACCATAAATTGGCCAGCAAAGTTAATATGCACCTATTGCTATGAGATAGACTGCCATTGCTAAGATCGCAGTGGTGGAATCTAGAGTTAGGGGAATGGCTAATGATGAGCTCAAGGTTTTTATTTCCCTCCAATCTAATTGAGGTTTCTGTAGCCCTTCTCATTCTCACAGTGTCTGGCTAATATTCCTGGCAGGCTCTTTCCCTGTGCCCGTTTTTATACCCTGAACTTGTCCTATACTGTCAACATCTGTAAGTTGCTGTTTTCCTGTTTGATTATTTGTTTATGTACTCTGTAATTGGGCACTGTAGAACCCTTGTGGTGCCATATAAATAAAGGATAATAATAATAATAATAAACAAGGGCCCTCATTCCGAGTTGTTCGCTCGGTATTTTTCATCGCATCGCAGTGAAAATCCGCTTAGTACGCATGCGCAAAGTTCGCACTGCGACTGCGCCAAGTAACTTTACTATGAAGAAAGTATTTTTACTCACGGCTTTTTCTTCGCTCCGGCGATCGTAATGTGATTGACAGGAAATGGGTGTTACTGGGCGGAAACACGGCGTTTCAGGGGCGTGTGGCTGAAAACGCTACAGTTTCCGGAAAAAACGCAGGAGTGGCTGGAGAAACGGTGGGAGTGCCTGGGCGAACGCTGGGTGTGTTTGTGACGTCAACCAGGAACGACAAGCACTGAACTGATCGCACAGGCAGAGTAAGTCTGAAGCTACTCTGAAACTGCTAAGTAGTTAGTAATCGCAATATTGCGCATACATCGGTCGCAATTTTAAGAACCTAAGATTCACTCCCAGTAGGCGGCGGCTTAGCATGTGTAACTCTGCTAAATTCGCCTTGCGACCGATCAACTCGGAATGAGGGCCAATATACAAGGCCAATATATGCCGTTGGTTGTTATCTTGTACATTTAAAAGCATGAACCCATATAGATTTATTTCTCTCTTATAATTTTATAAATAATATTGTTGTTTTACATCATGGGTGGGGAACCTCTGGCCCGCGGGCCTTATACGGCCTGGAAAAGTATTTAATTCAACCTGGGGCTCTGCCAACACAGCCACAAAGTGTACAAAGCCGTCCACCTTGCATGACATTATGGGATATGTAGTTTTCTCGCACTGTATACAGTGTACACTGTGAGAAAACTACATCTCCCATGATGCAATGCGTGGCAGACAGCTCCAGGCAGTGATGTGAGGCAGCTTTGGAGAGCAATCTCAGTGGAGGTTTGCTCTGCTGGCTGTGGGCGGGTGGGAGGAATGGCTGTGCTGCAATGCTGAGCAGACCCAGGACCTGGACCGGCGGTGTGTAGGAGTCTGGATGGGACTTGTCCTGCAATGGTGGTGAGTGCCCTGCTGGCACAATACTAGGGTATTATGTGTAACTGCTACTATACTGGGGCATGATGTGTTACTGGAACTATACTGGGGGCATTATGTGTATCTAGAATTACAGGGGGCATTATGTCTAACTGCCACTATTGTGGGCATTACTGGGGTCAGTATGTGTAAGCAGCTATTACTGTGGGCATTATGTGTAAGGCCATGCCTACTCTCCCAGGAAGACGGTGGTGGTGGGGGCTTCAAAAATGGCCCGCAGTTGATGTTAAAAAATCAAAATGGCCCTTGGAGAAAAAAGGTTCCCCACCCCTGTTTTAAACAAATTAACTAATTCCACATTTTGGCCATTTATCACTTGTGTGAGCCAAATTGCTTGTGTGCCAGGGGCATTATACCTCTTTGTCTGTCTGCTATTACTCAGTCTTGTTTTATTACTATATGTTCCCAATTGTAAAGTGCAATGAAGTATAACTGATAATGAAATAAATACATTTACATTGAATCAAAGTTATCCCCAAGTGGAAGATGCATTAAGAACTGTATATCACAGATATTTACCATTCACATCCATTCCTGGTGACGTTGGCTTGTGGCACATAAAATACTTTTCTCTAAAGGATACATACTGTATTTGTTGTCTTAATACTCACTCTTGTTGTATCTGTTGTCTCTTCATTTCTCATTAGTTCCTGGCGGGCTCCTTCCCGGTGCCCCTTTGTGTTGTACCTTCTACAAAACCCATGCTTGAAGTTCCTTTCCCCTGGAATATTTGCGCTTCTTGCACGATGGTACCATATATCCCCTGGGCTAATATCTGCCTGGTTGGTTCTCGTCATTGCCTTCACCTTCGTACTCTTAGACACAGCCTCGTCTCTTGTTTGCAGAACAATGCCATCTTCAGCTTCTGTTTCCATAGACACTGCTTCTCGTACTGCATGTAGAAATGTAAGATCTGGTTCTGTTAGGAGCTTTTTTTGCATACGCTCATTAGAAATTCCGCACACCAATCTGTCTCTCAGGGCATTGTGTAACCTATCACCAATCTGGCAGCGTTCTGGCATTATCTTCAGTCTTGCCATATTACCAGCGATGGATTCCCCCTCATTCTGGTGCTTTCCATGAAATTGAATTGGTTCATCAATCAGCCGCCGCTTACCGGACAAATGATCGTGCATAACCTGTACAATGTCCGCAAATGCTTTGTTAGCTGGCTTCTCAGGGGCGGTTATGCTGTGTAGTACTCTGTAAGCTTTCCTTCCTATAACACTTAATAGGACTGCCACTTGCTTCTTCTCATCAATATCATTAGCAATAAAATACTGCTCCAGCCTCTCAGTGTAGAGCAGCCAGTCATCACTTGCAGGATCAAATTCCTCTATTTTCCCCAAATATCTTGCCATGTTGATTATAATATTTTCCAAGAAATAATTTTTGTTGGAACTGGGAATTTAGACTGTTGGCTCTCCTTGTGT